>NC_083364.1:21162500-21782500 GCF_030254825.1 Meriones unguiculatus
GCAAGGCCAGTTTGTTCATAATCAGACAAATTATGATTGGGGGGCATATGGTCAGATCTCTGCTGCCGCTATTAAAGCATGAAAAGCCCTTTCAAAGAAGGGCGAGGCCGGAGGACACCTGACAAAGATTATATAAGGCCCTCAGGAGCCATTCACAGATTTTGCGGCCAGAATGACAGAAGCAGCAGGTAGAATATTTGGAGATCCAGAGCGAGTTAGGCCAATGATAGAACAGCTGGTATATGAAAATGCTTCCCCAGAATGTAAGACAGTCATTACTCCTAGAAGGAACAAAGGGCTAACAGATTGGATAAAAGTTTGCCGAGGACTCGGAGGCCCGCTTACCAATGCCGGCCTGGCGGCAGCCATATTACTTAGCAAGAACTGCCCAAGTTCTGGAAACAATAAAGTTTGTTTTAATTGTGGCAAAATGGGTCATTTAAAAAGAGACTGTCACGTGTCTGCGCAAAAGAAAGTTCCTGGACTTTGCCCTAAGTGTAGAAAAGGAAATTACTGGGCTAATGAATGCCATTCAGTTAGAGATATTCAGGGAAAACTTATCCAGCATGAAACCCCCCCTAATGAGAGGAATGAGAATATTCCAAAAAACGGGTCTCAGGGCCCCAAGTCTCTGGGCCCCAAAAAATATGGGACACAGGCAGACAACAGGAGGGTTTATCCAGCTGTAGAGCAACAAGAGGATCAGCAGGGTTAGACCTCCATTCCACCTCCCAATTCTTATTAATGCCACATATGGGGGTGCGACCTGTCCCAGTGGAGTTTGAAGGCCCCCTGCCTGAAGGAAGTTTCGGTCTTATTTTGGGTCGCTCCTCTCTCACTCTAAAAGGACTTATGGTCCATCCTGGAATATTAGATCAAGATTTTACGGGACAGCTCCAGGTGCTTTGTTCCTGCACCCAAGGCGTATTTTCTATTTCTCCTGGAGATAGGAATGCTCAATTAGTCCTCCTCCCAAGCCTTCATGACTGTTTTCCATCTACCGGAACACCAAGGGGCGCAAAAGGACTCGGTTCCACAGGAACAGATTTTGCTCATTTGGTAGTTGATCTTAAAACTAGACCTACCCTACAAATACAAATAGAAGGAAAAAGTTTTACTGGTATTTTGGACACAGGGGCTGATAAAAGCATTATCTCTTCCACCTGGTGGCCTAAGGCGTGGCCTGTTACACAATCATCCCACTCCTTACAAGGGTTGGGATATGAGGCCAGCCCTGCGGTTAGTTCACGTTCTTTGATGTGGCAAGCACCGGAAGGTCAAACAGAAAGTTTCATACCATATGTTCTTCCTCTCCCTGTCAATCTCTGGGGAAGAGATATTTTGCAGGACTTAGGATTGGCATTGACCAATGAGTACTCTCAACAAGCGGTTGATATAATGAAAAGGATGGGTTATAAGGAAGGAAAAGGCCTTGGTAAACAGGAACAAGGGAGATTACACCCGATTTCACAGGAAAGTAATACAGGGAAGCAAGGCCTGGGTTTTCATTAGCTGCCATTGAGGGTTCCATGCCCATATCTTGGCTCACAGAGAAAGCCGTATGGGTTCCTCAATGGCCCCTTTCCTCTGAAAAGCTGGAAGCCGCTACAAGGCTGGTTAAAGAACAGGTACAGCTTGGTCATTTGGAACCATCTACTTCCCCCTGGAATACACCCATTTTTGTTATAAAAAAGAAATCAGGAAAATGGAGACTTCTCCATGATTTGAGGGCTATTAATGCACAGATGCAATTATTTGGAACAGTGCAACGAGGCTTGCCTCTGCTTTCAGCCCTGCCTAAGCAATGGAGAATTATAATAATAAACATCAAGGATTGTTTTTTCTCCATTCCATTGTGCCCACGAGACAGACAGAGATTTGCCTTTACCCTACCTGCTGTTAATCACCATGAGCCAGACAAAAGATATCAATGGATAGTTTTACCTCAAGGCATGGCTAATAGCCCCACCATGTGTCAATTGTATGTGCAGATGGCTCTTGAACCAGTTAGACAGCAATTTCCTTCCTTGTTACTGATTCACTATATGGATGCTATTCTCTTGTGTCATGAGGAGTTAGCCATCTTGCAAGATGCGTATCCTTTGTTGCAAAAAACCCTGCAACAATGGGGATTGCATATTGCCACTGAAAAGGTCCAAATTTCAGAAGTAGGTTCCTTTCTAGGGACTGTTATTTTCCAGAATGAATAGTTCCTCAGAAAATAAAAATTCGCAGGGACCATTTGCATACCTTAAATGATTTTCAAAAATTATTAGGTGATATAAATTGGTTTAGGCCGTTTTTAAAGATTCCTTCTGCTGAATTAAAACCCCTATTTGATATTTTGGAAGGGGATGCTCATATTTCTTCACCCAGAGCTTTAACACCGGCTGCAAGCCGCGCCCTGCAAGTGGTAGAAGACGCTTTACAAAATGCCCAATTAAAACGTGTAGATGAAACTAAGACCTTTGACCTGTGTGTCATTAAAACTAAACATTTACCAACTGCTGTATTATGGCAAGATGGACCCTTATTGTGGGTTCATCCCAATGCTTCTCCTGCAAAAATTATTGAATGGTATCCAGATGCAGTTGCTCAACTTGCACTTCGTGGGTTAAAAGCAGCCATTACATACTTTGGGAAGGAGCCAAAGTTCTTTTTTTTTTTTCAATGCAGTTTATTCAGGAACCTTGAACAATCATCTGACCCTGGGGAAAGCCAGCCCACAGCTTAAATAGCCTCTGGGTAGCCAACCCCAGCGTGCCACGTGGGCAATGCAGATAGGTCCACATACATGGAAGCAAGCCAGATCCTCCGCCTTAGCCAAATGTGGAGTTGTTCGTGACAGAGAGCACTCACCATCGGGAAGGTGGAAGGCGGAAACCAGCTCCATCTTTAAGGTGCGGCATTACGCAGCTCTCTACAGTTCCCCCTTTTTGTTTTAGATGCATCAGGCAAGAGTAGAGGTCTGATCTCTGATATTAGAAATAAATTGGGACTTTGTACCGATGTTCATTTAGGTGTCATCCACCCAAAGAGCATCAGACCCGTCTGATACCTTTTTCTCAGAGGCGGGACCTGGGGCATCAACCCGCATGCAATCAGACTTGCTCTTCTCTGGCTCGAAAGCGGCTGACCCTGAGTGCAATGCTTAGCCTTGCATCCTGAGCATAACATTTTAGCTTTTTATGGTAGCCAACCTTGCTTGGGGAGACTGTTGTGCTTCAATGGCTGTAAAGGCCTGAATGATCATGGCTGCATTACGCTGTTGTGAGACTCTAATCTTGCATATACACCACAGGCAAACCAACACCAGAAGGCCTGCTAACGCTCCCATGCCCGCCCATTCCTTCAGATGATTCATGGCTGCAGCAATCCATGGTGATAATCCTGTGGCTAGTCCTGCATCCACTCTGGTAGAATTTACTGTGATAATGGCCACTCTCAGCTGCTCCATCGTAGTATCGAATTCTCCAGTCCAATTACCTAAAATATAGCTAGACAATTGTTTAGACAGATTTGCAGCACAGGAAAAATTCTCATGTTGTATGCTAGTGACACAAAGTCCAGCATACTTTCATTGACAGCCCGGTTGAGCCATTTGCCATAGGGTATCAATTTGCTCCTGCACGAGGTCAATCCTCTGATTGAACACCATCAAGCCTCCTTTTAGTTGAGCATTAATTCCTTTTTGTACATCTAAGGCATGAGCTACATTGGCTAAAAGATTATTCAGGGTCTGAGCAGTCTGCACAGTATGACTCGTGGGAGCCAAAGTTCTTAATAGTGCCTTATACAGCTCATCAGGTTCAGGTATTGACTGCTACCTCTGATACTTGGGCGGTCCTAGTTACCTCCTTTAGTGGTTTGATTGATAATTATTATCCTCGACACCCTGTTTTGCAATTTGCTTTAACTCAGGAGGTAGTCTTCCCGCATGTAACGTCCCAGGAACCACTTCGGGATGGACTGGTAGTTTATACAGATGGGTCAAAAACAGGAGTGGGAGCTTATGTGGTTAATAATAAAGTTGTTTCTAAGCAATATCATGAGACCTCGCCTCAAATTGTAGAATGTTTAGTAGTGCTAAAAGTTTTGGAAAAATTTCCAGGTCCCTTAAATATTGTTTCTGATTCTAGTTATGTGGTAAATGCAACCAAAATCTTAGAGGCTGCTGGATTGATTAAAGCATCTAGCAAGCTTGCAAAAATTTTTCAAAGGATTCAGTTTGCCTTAATTACCAGAAGATCCCCTGTTTTTATTACACATATTAGGGCTCATTCCGGTCTACCGGGGCCCATGTCCCATGGAAATGACCTGGCAGATCGAGCCACAAAGATGACTGCATTTGCCCTCCTTTCAAATTTAGAATTGGCTAAGGAGTTTCATAAAAAATTTCATGTTACAGCTGAGACATTGTGTCATCGATTTGACATAACTAGAAAGGAAGCTAGAGATATTGTTACCCAATGTCAAAATTGCTGTCAGTTTTTACCTGTGCCTCATGTTGGGATTAATCCCAGAGGAATCCGTCCGCTACAGATGTGGCAAATGGATGTTACTCACATTTCATCTTTTGGCAAACTACAATATTTACATGTTTCCATTGACACTTGCTCTGGAGTTATGTTTGCTTCTCCCCTGACTGGAGAAAAGGCAGCCCATGTTATTCAACATTGCCTGGAGGCATGGAGTGCCTGGGAAAAGCCCAAAATTCTAAAAACTGACAATGGGCCAGCCTATACTTCTCAAAAATTTGGACAGTTTTGTCATCAAATGGGAGTGACCCACCTAACGGGTCTCCCATATAACCCTCAGGGACAGGGCATTATTGAACGTGCTCATAGCACTCTAAAGTCCTATTTAATAAAACAAAAAGGGGGACTCGAGGAGGCTCTGCCCTCAGTGCCACGAGTGACTGTTTCCTTGGCACTCTTTACTCTCAATTTTTTAAATTTGGACAGTCAGGGCCACTCGGCGGCTGATCGCCACTGCTTAGAGCCTGATAAGCCTAAGGAAATGGTCAAATGGAAGGATGTCTTGACTGGTCAATGGAAAGGCCCGGATCCTATTTTAATAAGATCCAGGGGAGCTGTCTGTGTTTTCCCACAGGAAGAAAACAATCCATTCTGGGTACCGGAGCACCTCACGCAAAAGCTCGCGGCAGCTGAAGATGATCCTCCAACGAATATACCTGCAACTAATTCCAGTTCTTGCTTGGATCCTTCTAAATCGGGTTCCTAGTATTGTGGGGGTACAACGTTGGGCCATTTTGTCTGCATTCCCAAAGCCTATGCCGCTCAGACATAATTCATTGACTTTCCCAAAATTCTTCTCGTCCAATAAAGATTTAGGCCTGCCTTATTTGCCTTATGATGAGACTGAGGCATCATTAGGGGAAAGCCATGACTTTCCAGAAGCTGGCTCCCTTTGCTTTCAGATCGAGGATTCCATAGGAGATTGTGTTCAGCTTACCAAAAGGATTCTTGGGTCATTTAGCTATAAGGATTGGAATTGGGAATTTATGTCCCAAAAGAAAAGGGGTAATAATGACACCATTGATGTCTATTATACCTTTTGGCAAAAGGTCACCTGAATAAACGGTTCCTTTTTAGGACCAAATTTTTTAGATAAAGATAGACCTTTTCAACCTAGGGTGGCCCCTTCATGTGCATGGGAGGATGATGAGACCATCCCTCCATGGTCCGACTGCCAGTCGCACTTTACTCGATGGGCTGACAAAAAATAAAACCTTTTCCTTTTCCCCAAATATGTTGATGGATCCTACAAAAAGTTTGGTAATGAAAAAGGGGCTCTTTATACAACATCGAGATATGGCCCCTTTTTATAAATGGGTACTTTGTGGGATAAATGGTAGTTGTACGGACCTCAATCCTCTGGGATTCATTAGTGGTGGTACTGTAGAGAAATCGATCGTCATAGGCGCCCTAAAAGGTACTGTGTTAAAAAAGGATATGGAAATGGTGAATGTGACAAGGCAAATTACCAATTGGAATAGAACCATTACAAATCAGACGGCTTTTCCACCTAGTCCTGTCTGTGTTTATCCCCCTTTTTTACTTGTTTTGTCCAATAATTCTTTTAGAAATTGTACCAATGAGACATGCTAGATGTCGCAATGTTGGAATGCCAGGCGTTATGCTTGTGCCCTGGTTGTTAGAGTCCCGCAGTGGATCCCAATCCCTGTGGAGACTCCATCCACCCTCTCCCTGTTTAGACAGAAGAGAGATTTTGGCATCACCGCAGCCATTGTTACTGCCATCGCTGTCAGTGCAGCTGCTGCCACTGCAGCCGGCTTGGCAATGGCAAATTCAGTCCAAACAAGCACAACAGTAAATCAATTGTCAGCAGGTGTGGCTGAAGCCATGAACCTTCATGTATCTGCTAGCGCACAATTAAAAGGTGGATTGATGATTCTTAACCAGCGTCTGGATCTTATGGAAGAAAGAATACTTTATTTCAATTGGCTCAATTAGGATGTGAGAGAAAAATAGGAGCACTCTGTATTACCAGTGTACAATATGAAAATCTTACCCGAGCCGCTAATTTGTCCAGGAAATTGTCCCTATATCTTGCAGGAAACTGGTCAGAAGGATTTGAAGAAACACTTGAAGAGCTAAGGGCGGCGGTGGTGACCATTAATTCTACTCGAGTGGATTTATCGCTCACAGATGGCTTATTATCCTGGGTTTCTTCCGCCTTTTCTTATTTTACGGAATGGGTGGGCGTTGGAATGTTTGGTGCAGCCCTATGTTGTGGCTTAGTGTTCTTACTTTGGTTGGTCTGCAAGCTCAAAGCCCAACAACAACGTGACAAGGTCGTGATCGCGCAAGCACTTGTGGCCTTGGAGCAAGGATCATCTCCCAAAATTTGGTTATCCATGTTAAAAAATTAAAACAGACTGTGACACTCAGTCGATGCACCTCAGGGGTTTTACCCATTGCACTGAGTCGATGAGTGATCCAAGTCACAATGTTGCCTTTGCCTAAGCGGCTATGATACCTATATAGGAGAATGACAGCCCTTGCACTCCCTGGAATTTTATTCCATTGCACGGGAATGGGTGTCACCTCCATTTTTAATCTTCTCACTTAGCCCCTGCACCCAGAAGACTTGTCTCCATTGCACCTGGTGGGGTAAGGGAGTAATCTAAAGCTCTTGATCGCTTACTCCCCAAAGAAGGAGTTCGCTTGATCGAGCTTAGGGCTTTCTTGTGCCGCGCTTACAAGGCTTTGAGGCAGTTTTCATTTATTAAAACAAAAAGGGGGAAATGTGGAGAGCCGAGAGAATGCAATCGCCATTACAAGATGGTGCCGACATCCGGCCCCGGCCCTAATGAATAGACCGCATGTGCAAGTTGCAAAAGCGCACCAAGCCACTGTCCAGCCCAGGGCATCACTGCCCAGCCCGGGGCGTCATACGGGGCAATGGGCAAGCAGCCAATCAGCAGAGTACACGCCGCCATAGGGTGTATTTAAGCAGCACCATTCTGGCGGTTGGGGTCTTCCTCTTTTCATTGTAATAAAAGCTTGCTGCAGAAGGATCCTGGTGTCCGCGTGAGTTCTTGCTGGCAAGACAACTACACGGATCACACCACTATATGGTCTATTTTGGAGAAGGTTCCATGAGGTGCGGAGAAGAAGGTAAATTCTTTTGTGTTTGGGTGTAAAGTTCTGTAAATGTCTATTAGGTCCATTTGATTCATGACCTCTGTCAGAGACATTGTTTCTTTGTTTAATTTCTGTTTTGTTGACCTGTCCTTTGTTGAGAGTGGGGTGTTGAAGTCTCCCACTATTAATGTGTGGGGATCTATATGTGCTTTAAATTTTATCAATGTTTCTTTCACAAATGTGGGTGCCCTTGTATTTGGGGCATAGATGTTCAGGATCGTGATGTCTTCCTGGTGGAATTTTCCCTTGATGAGTATGAAGTGTCCTTCCCCATCTCTTTTTATTAATTTTGGTTGAAAGTCTACTTTATCAGATATTAGAATGGCTACTCCTGCTTGCTTCTTGGGTCCGTTTGCTTGGAAAGTCGTCTTCCAACCCTCTACCCTCAGGTAATGTCCATTCACGTTTCTTGTATGCAACAGATTGCTGGGTTTAGTTTACGTATCCATTCTGTTAATCTGTGTCTTTTTATTGGAGAGTTGAGTCCATTGATGTTGAGAGAGATTAATGACCAGTGGCTGATAGATCCCTTGATTTTGATGTTGGCTGTGGTCATCAGGTTGTGTGCTTGGTTGCTTTTTGTTTTACTGAAGTGAGGTTATTTATTTCCTGTGTTTTCTTGAATGTAGCTAGTTTTCCTGGGTTGTATTTTCCCTTCTAGTGTCTTCTGTAATGCTGGATTTGTTTGTAGGTATTGTTGAAATTTGTTTTTGTCATTGAATATCTTGTTTTCTCCATCTATGAGGACTGAGAGTTTTGCAGGGTATAGTAGCCTGGGCTGACAACTGTGTTCTCTTAGGGTCTGCATGATATCCGTCCAGGCCCTTCTGGCTTTCATAGTCTCTGTTGAAAAGTCAGGTGTGATTCTAATGGGTTTGCCATTATATGTTACTTGGCCTTTTTCCCTTGCAGTTTTTAGTATTTTTTCTTTGTTCTGTATACTTACTGTTTTGATTATTATGTGGCGGGAGGATTTTCTTTTCTAGTCAAATTTGTTGGGTGTTCTGTAGGCCTCATGTATTCTAATTGGCCTCTCCTTTAAGTTGGGGAATTTTTCTTCAATGATTTTGTTGAAAATATTTTCTGGGCCTTGGAGAAGGGAATCTTCTTTTTCCTCTATTCCTATTATTCTTAGGTTGTGTCTTTTCATATTGTCTTGCATTTCTTGGACGGTCTGTGTCAAGAATTTTTCAGATTTAACATTTTCTTTGACAGATACATCGATTTCTTCCATTGTATCTTCTACACCTGAGATTCTTTCTTCCATCTCTTGTAGTCTGTTGGTTATGCTTACCTCTGTAGTTCCTGTTTTCTTCCCTAGATTCTTCCTTTCCATTATTTCTTCCATTTGTGTTTTCTTTAATTTTTCCAATTCTATCTTCAGGTCTTGAGTTGTTTTGTTTACTTCCTTCACCTGTTTGATTGTACTTTCCTGTTTTTCTTTTAGTTCCTTCAACTCTGTTTCTTTTATTTCACTCAGTGCTTTAAGCATTTCCTTTCTAAAGGCCATAAACTGTTTGGCTGCAGCTTCCTCTATTTCTTTTCGGATGGCAATATTCTGTTTGAGTTTATCTTCCTCTATGTCTTTACATATCTTATTTGTTTCCTCTGTTATCTTCATGAGCATAGTTGTTAGGTCATCTTCTTGGATTTCAGTTATGCTGGGGTGTCCAGGGCTACTTGCCCCTGGGTAACTGGGTTCTGGAGATGCCATATTGCTCTGTCTTTTGTTGCTTGAGCTTTTACGCTGGCCTCCACCCATTGTGCTATCTTAGGTGTTTGGGGTTATTTTCTGGTGGTTCCTGGGGATCCTGTGGTGGAGAGAATCCCCTTTGCAGAAAGCTGGTTTTTCCTGAAGGATGTCTTCTCAGCTTTTTGGGTATAGTCCCTGGATGGCTGGTGTTTTTTCAGGAGTTGCTCACCTCAGGGATATAGACCTGAGTGGTAACTGTGGTGTTTGTTAGTCGAGAGGGTTCTCCTCTCACCCAGGGAAGTCCTGAGGGCAGCTGCCCTGTTTCTGGGTTTCTTGTTGTAAATTTAATGATCAGCTGCTGTGACCCAGTTGGACATCAGGTGCACAGCAATTGTTTGTGCCTGTGTCTGGAGCACAGCTGAGTGATCGCGCCTCGGCCCCACTGGTCTGCTAGACTTTTTCTAGGGAAGGATTGGGTGATTTAAGTCAGTACAGTTTCCTTCCTTCCCTGTGGATTCTCTGGAGACACGGACTCCCAGTGTCTTTTTTTGCCCTGGTGCACACTGCTCAGTGTCTGCCAGCTGGCTGGCCACAGAAACTGCCTGTGCCTGGAGCACAGCTGAGTGATGGCGGCTCAGTCTCCGCCAGCTGTCTGGTGTGCAGAAACTGCCTGTGTCTGCCTTTGCGGCCTTTGGGAGCCTGGGTGCCTCCCTAAGCTGGGTAATTTTCTGGGGACCTTTTCAGGCTAGGGGTGTCGGCTGAGTGCTCTGAGATCAGACCAGCCGTTTCCCTCCCTGTGTGTTTGCACTGGACAGTGAAACTCATTCGCTGGTGCCCTGGTGCCCACAGTTCTATCTCAGGCGGCGAATCAGGTGCGCAGGCAGGCAGGGCTCTGTGGTGCCGGAGCCTGGATCCCCAGCTCTGGCTCCGGGCTGGCTCCTGGGGTGCCCGTGGAGCCTGAGTCTTTTCCAGGGGATGTCTGGGTGACCTAAGGCCGGTCCCAATCGTTTCCTGTACCCTGGGGTTATCTCTTGACTGAAAATTCCAGTCTCTGATAGTGTGGTGCACACGGTTCAGTCTGGGACCATGACCAGAAACACTGGCCTGTGGCTCTGGGCTGGGGCTGGGGCTGGCGGCCGGCAGCCAAACATCTGGCGGAACCGGGATCTCTTCCGCGGTTTAGCTGGGTGAGTTAAAAGCTTATTGAATCCCCCACCATGGGGTATCCTCTCACCTGGGAAACACAATGACTGTGTTTTATGGCTGCGAGTTCTGATTACTGGTCACTGTGCTGATCCTGCTGCTGCTGCTCACTCAGAATGAGAGTCCTCCCGGTGCAGCCATCTTGCCCCTCCCCTCGATTGCTTTTTTTTTCCTTTCTTTGCATCCTGAGGATTGCCATAGTTTTGCTTTTAGTGTCCCTTCTATTAACTTCAAAAAAACCTATAAAATGTTATCATTAAAAATGTTGCCACAGGACATGGCAAATAGTCCTACTTTATGTCAACAATTTGTAGCTAATGCTATTAGTCCAGTACAGAAAAAATGGCTTTCTATTTATTTCATTCATTATATGGCTAACATTATATTAGCCTCTCCTGTAGCTCAAGATGTAATGGCTTACTATACAGATTTATTTGAGGCTTTATCCCAAACAAAATTAAAAATGACTCCAAAAAAGGTACAAACTAAAAATTCTTATAATTATTTAGGTTTTAATTTATTTCCTCTGGCTATTAAACATCAAAAAGTATAACTTAAAAAAATTAATTTATAGACCCTTAATGACTTTCAAAAATTATTTAGAGATATAAATTGGCTTAGGCCATATCTAAAATTAGCCACTAGACAACTTATGCCATTGTTTAATATTCTTAAAGGGGATACAGCTCCTACCTCCCCCCAAATATTGACTCCAGAGGTTTGAAATGCATTATTGTTAGAAAAAAGGCTCAAAATGCATTATTGTTAGAAAAAAAAAGGCTTTAAAAAAATCAATTTGTGACAGATACTCCTCTTCTATTACTTGTATTTCAAACACAGTCAACTCCTAACTGGATTGTTATGACAATCTAATCCTCTATTGTGGATCCACTTGTCAGCTAGTCCCATTAAAGTAATTTTGCCTTACTATAAGGCTATTGCCCAAGTCATTGTGGCGAGACCCACCCAGGCAAGGGCTTACTTTAAAATTGAGCCTTACAAGATTATAATACCATATAGTAAAGCTCAAAGTGATTGGCTGTATGCCAATTCAGATAAATGGTTGCTTTCTTTGGCTGTATTTACAGGACAACTAGATAATCATTACCCTTCCAATAAGATTATTCCATTTTTTACCTTACATAATGCTGTTTTTCCTGTTATAGTTAAAAATAAACCCTTAAAAAATGCTTGCTCTATTTTTTTTCTAATGGTAATGCCAAAAAGAAAAAAAAAAGCTGGCTATACTGTCAATAGACAAAAAGTTATTTTTCAAGTTCCAGGGTTATCTGCTCAACTTACAGATTAAAATTAAAATTTATTCATGTAACTATTGATACCTGCGCAGGATTTATTTTTACTACCTTTCATTCTGGAAAAGCTGCACACCACCTTATAGATCATTGTTTGGCTGCATTTGCTCTTCTTGGCCACCACACCAAATTAAGACTGACAATGGTCCAGCTTATACCAACAAGCCCTTTCAAATTTTTTATAAAAAATTAAATATTAAACATGTAACAGGTATTCCTTATAATGCTATGGGCCAAGGTATGGTTAAACGTACCCGTGCTGCTATTAAAATATATTTACAAAAGACAAAAAAAGGGGAAATTGTGTCCTCCTCGTTCATCCAGAGCTCAATTTAAATTTTTTAACTCTGGACAAACATGGCAAATCTACAGCTGAACATTTTTGGCACCCTAAAACCTCTATGGTTAAATGGAGGGACCCCTTGAATAATACATAGCATGGACCTGACCCCATTTTAATTTGGGGACAAGGATATGTTTGGGGGGGTTGTTTGTTTGTTTGTTGTTTGTTTCATTTTTTTGGTTTTTTTGGTTTGGTTTTGTTTTGGGTTTTTTGCAGGTTAAAGATGTTGCTCGATGGCTGCCAGAGAGACTGGTGCAACAAGTAAATTACATCAAGGAACAAGATCATTCCCCGAGTGACGATATTGCTGATCCTGTTGCACCTGATTCATCTAGTAAAGGCTAAATTACACCTTTGGGCCTTAGTGCCCAACTCCCCTCTTGTTGCTGTTCTGGTACTATGCATCTTTATAATTGCCAGAGGTGTCCACTCAGCTCGACAGCACCAGGTTAGATTCAATGATACCACGTACAAATGGCCTTTTGGCCATTAAACAGTGGCATGCTGTAACTTCCTTGCCCTAGGTAGGGGTTTGGCTTGCCCAGCTCAAACATCAGCTTTAACCTCTCCTTTCCTGTGGACAGGCTGGTTAGTCAATGACAGGTGATCAACAATTACTCACCTAAGACAGGAAGTCCCCCTATAAGCGGGATTCTCCCATGACAGATATGGTATTTATTTGGAATCACCCTACCTAAAACAGGCACGGTCCTTTTGTTTTAATTTGAAAGGGAGGAATTATGACAGCCAGAGTGGATTTGAATTAGCCAAAATGGAGTGTGTATTTGGTGCTGAGTTTGAGTAGTGGTCTCTGGTAAATAAAGTTTTGCCTTCTGACTTTGGCAGTCAGTCAGCTTCTGAAAGACTGACCTTGGCAAGCTTTGCATTAGGGAGCTCTGTTCCTGGGAACAAGATAGACAAGCTCCGTGCTACCCTGGGAGCCAGGTAGCTGGTTCTGTGCAACCTTGAATGAATCCTCGGATGAGCTGCCAGCTGACGCAGATGGATGTTACAGTGAAGAACGTTCCTTGTTCTCTCCTACTTTTATATAGCTGGCTCTCTCCTCAATAAATCAGCACCTTGATCAATGACTTAGTGTCCTTCTTCGTGTCGCCTTGTTCTCTTTATCTCCCAGCCCTTTCCTCAGGTGGTTTCTAAGTGTGGCTGTGGGCAGCCACAAAGAGAGACAGTACATTCCATCCCACTTCCGGTATTTGTGGGGCCTGGAGAAAAACAGCGAATGAGCTATGAGGTGTATGACTAATATTTAAAGTTGACAAGTATTCTAATTTCAATTCTGTTGCTGTGGAGCCATACCAAAAGCAACTTACAGATCAAAGGGTTGGTTGGTTGGTTGGTTGGTTGGTTTGTTGCTTATCATTCAAGGCTACAGCCCAACATATTGGGGAAGTCAAGGCATGAACTCAAGCAGTCACAGTACATCCACAGACAAGAGTAAAAAGAAGATAAACTCATCCTTGCCTGTTTTAGTAGGGATGGTTCCTCCCACAGTTGACTAGGTTTTCCCCGTCAACAATGAGGACAATCATCTACAAACATATCTGCAGGGCAACCTGATCTAGTCAATTCCTGAGCTGATGTTCTTAGGCAATTCTACATTGTGGCAAGAAGGCACTTAAAACTAATTACCACAATGAGTTCAGTTAGCAAATGTCTAAGTAAAATATCTGCATTCCTTCTGTAATGACTAAAACTCATAAGGACTCATGAGTTTTACCCAGACTATGGAAGCAAGGCAATGGCCAGCTCTTTGTCCTAGTTCCCATTCTTCCCTAGAGTCCCAGTTACTCTCCACTCTGCCCTGTACCTCCACAGATTCTGGTGTTTTTCCTCCTAATATTTGATTTCCCACCAACCCCAAGAAGAAATAGGGCAGGGCCATTCCCCACATCCTGGCAGAGTTGTCATTCAAAGTCTCATAACTTTTCCAGATGCCCCATAGTTTCAGATTTTCAGGATTCAGCCCAGAACCCCAGGTTCCTTCCTAATGGGGACCCTGCCACCAGATGGCCAACTTTATACACACCTTGTTTTACAGCTCTTTTCCATGGACACACAAGCAACACAGACACACACACACACACACACATACACACACACACCTCCTGTGATGCTTCAATATGTCCTCTGCTTTTACGCTTCTGGTCTTTTGCACAGACTCACACCTCTGTTTTGCCAGGCCATCTCTTTCTCACCTTCCAGAGTTCTCATAGGTGATACCTGCTCTTTTGTTTTTCTTAGCAGAAACCCTATCTGGCTGGGCTGGGTACTACTCTTGAGTCCCTGAGTACTCTCCACCCTTATGATCCCACTCTGTCCCCTGACTTCAAACATCCAGTCTGTGAGTTCCTAGAAGATCTCAGAAGCCACTTCATGTGGCAGCAAAGTGTGACTGGACACAGGACTATGCTTCCCACATGTTTATTAGCCAGATAAAGGGATGTCTCTTGCTTGTTTCCAATACCTTCCTTGTGATCCTTTATTGCCACTTACTGGCAAATCATTGTAGCAACTCCCAAATCTATACCTTTTATGATATGATTGTGTAAATATCCAACCTATAGGACTGACAGTTAGCCATGGACTTGATTCTAAGCTGGAACCCAGAACACTCTGCATTACATGCCATCGAAGCATCTCTGTCCTAGAAGAGGCCTTGCTTTCCTAGGAGTCTTTGGAATGTTTGCTGTTGGCACTGGCAGGTGGTCTCAGGCTGAGGTGAAGGTCAGGCAGTCTTGTCCCCCTGCCTAGCTGGGAGTCAGAAGTCTGTCTCCTGATGGGCCACACAAATTGCTTCCCCCTGGAAAGGTTGGGGTAGAGCAGGAGTGGAAGGGTGGGCTCATTTAGGCTGGAGCTGCCTCAGAACAGCTCTATCTGGCAAGAGGGAAAGCGAGAGATGGCCTAGAATTCTAGATTCATTGGGAATGGAACCCACTGCCTCTGCTACTGACTGGCTATCAGGCAAAAACAGATAGATCCACAGTGCCCAATGGCTTTGTCTTCCACCAGCAGCCTGATCCCAGTGCCCTAATATGTCCATCCTTATAGCTCCTTGAAATCCTTGTATAACTCAGCCAATCAACCAAGTCCATGATCCTGCCCTGAGAAGTGGTCAGGGAACTCTAGATTCCAAGAGGCTTCTATCTCTATGAGTGGCCTTTTATCTTACTGCCATATTAAAGGCACCAGGAAGGAGAATATTATAAACTAGTGCTGCCTGTGGTGGGAAATCCCTAGTTTGGGGCCCTAGATGTGGTGGTGTGTGACAAAGATTTATTAAGATTGGGCACTGCATTATTTTCCTGCTGTATCCAGGGAATAAGCACAGATGGGATCTACCTTGAAGTCTGAGAAGGGCTCCCTGATAGACCCATCTGCCTGTGGATCCAGTGAGGCTAGGCAAAAAACATCTCTTACCTGAACCCAGAACTTGAGGATTCTGCTAGCCCATCTAGCCAGCTGAGATCCTCCTCCTACCTCTCTGAGTCCTGAAAGGCAGGCAGGGATACCACAGCCACTCATTTAATAGAATTCTAAGGGATTAAACTCTGGTTCTCAGGCTTGTGCAGCAACTGCTTTACCCAGTGAGCCATGTTCATAGCCCCCGGAAGCCTTTCTTTGCATGGTTCAACCTACAATGATGGACCATCTGCTCTGTGTACAATCTGCAGGCTCCAAAAAATCAACCATGAAGACCACATAGGGCTCACTGCCTCCTCAGAAGAAGTGACACACGGATGGATGGATGAGGACCACAAGCACATCAGCACAGAGATCCAGATCAGTCCACAAAAGGGGCACTCAGGCCAACCTTGGATGGGAAACGAGGTGGGGGGGTGTGGTTCTGATGAGGTGGCCTAGCTAACCCATCTGTTCATCAGCTCATCCAATATTTAGTACCTGTTCCTTGTCAGGGACTAAGACTTCAAAGAGGAGAGAGAGAAAGAGAGTCAAGAGTCCAACAAGAGCAAACACATTGGGCAAGCACTGGGACACATAGGGAGTAACAAATCTTCCTGAAGCACATACCCTTAAGTGTGAAAAAAAAAAACTGAACAATAGGCACATAGATATGGAGGACATGGTTTGGCGGTGGGGCGAGATTTATGATACTTGCCTTAGATATTTTGGGGCCACCCTGCCTCCTCCTCTGAAAACTTAGGATCTGAGAGATCAATTCTAAAGGTGTTGAGAGGGTTTACATTAGGACTCTGCTGCAGAGGCATCTGGGAGGCTGCCAAGAATGCACCAGTGAGTTGCTCACCAGTGGACTACTGATGAGAGGTGGATGAGTGAGGCTTCCGTTTGCTGGGAGAAGATGTAGAAGAGCCTTCTGGCCTTAAAGACACACCCTGTCTAGCTCTGCCATTTATATCCGGACGCTACCTCACACAAACGCCTACCACCATACTCCTAGTTTTGTCATTGGTTAAAAAAAAGAAAATAGGAGAAAATTCACTGTATAAGATAAGGACTCCTGAACACAGCAAGTGTTTTGCTAACATTCAGCTCTTCTCTTCTGTTTTTCTGCATGAAGAAGGCTGTGGAGATTTATTATTAACTCTCCATTCATTATACACTTACTCATTCATCCACCTAACTCATTCACCCATACATCCACTTACTTACCCGACTACTTATTCATTTATCCATCCCTCCCTCCATCTTCCATCTCTTTTCTACTTTGTGTTAAGCATCATGTTGGTCTTTGCAATTGCACTGAATGAAACATCCCATCCAAGCAGAAACACTTTTATGTCATACTGAAAGACAGTTCCTGAGGAAGACAGAGGTCTAAGAGGTACCCTAACACCTCTATCCTTTATCACAAGTTCCCAACTGGTAGCTCTTATGGAGTTCATAGCCCCATTTTGATGGATGAATTGTAACTTTTTAATTCTGTGTGTGACAGAGGTTGTGGTGTATATTAACATGAGTATAAATATGTTGAGGTGTATGCATACATGTGGAAGCCAGAGAAAGACACTGGACATCCTTCTCTATCACTCTGTATCTGCCCCTGAGACAATCTCTCTCTGAGTCTAGAGCTAGACTGGCAGCTAGAAAGCCCCAGTGATCCTCCTTTTTCTGTGTTCCTTAAACTCTGGACGTTACAAGTCTCTGTGTGTGTGTCTGTGCCTGTGTGTGTGCCTATGCTGTGCTTTTTATGTGGATGCTGAGAATCCAAACTCATATGTCCATGCTTGTTCAGCAAGTTCTCTTAGCCACTACATCTGTGCGGGGGGCCTTCGTCCAGTATATGCATCATCTTTGGTTGATACTACAGTCTCCACAAGCCCTTCTGGGCCCTGGTTAGTTTGCCGTGTTGGTCTTCTTGTGGCGCCCCTTTCACTTCCAGGTCCTTCTATCCATCCCACCACTTTTCCACAAACAGACACAAAGACTCACAGCCAAACACTGGGCAAAACATATGGACCCTTTATTACTTTCACAAATGAGTAGCCAAACCAAACTTGGGATTTTCCATACAATGGAGTGCTCACCCCCTTCCCACCACCCACTTTATCTCTGCCAGCTAATTCTACTTATACTGAGCTGTACATGGGGCTGGCATGCTCTGTTTATCAAGTTGAATTTTCATCTCCATCTTTCATTGCTCTATTAATTTCATTGTTTCTATTAATTTAAGCCACGTGTCACAAGCCCTCTATCTTGGTATCTTCTAAGGTTGGTTTCTCCATTGTTAAAAAAGAAAGTTCCTGGCTCCATTATGGACATTCAGAATCCACTGCGGCATGTGACAGTTCCTCTTGGTCTGACCTGGATCCATCAAATCCTTGTCTAGTTGTGCCTTCTCCATTTGTATTTGCCTGTGTCCTGAAAGAACCAAGTCTCCCTCTTACACACAAGCCTCTGTGGATTTGTCCCAAACTGTTCCCAAGAAATAAGAAGTAGACTAAGTCAGGTTTACTTTTCACCAAGAATTTGTTTTTAAGTACAGGGCAAACAAGAGTTGACATACGCATGTACAATGTAGGCACATCTCTGGAGGGGCCTCACAGGCTGACTTTTTCTAGAACCCCAATCTTTATACATTCTTTTCCTACTATGAAATTCACCATATATATCCAATAAAGCCTCATTTTACTTACGTTGACCAAAGTTACTTCTCTTCTTTACAAAGATCTTGACCTTACACAACAGGTTTAGGGTGGTAGCTGGAAATAGTCATTTTAATGGAAACACTCATGCAGAGACATGGTCTTCATTCATCCCCATGGTTGTATATCTAAGGAAACAGAGGCTTTTGGAGGAAAGTGCCCTTTAATTTTGAGATCTAGTAGCTTAGTCAAGGTCTCTAAAGAGACAGAAAATAGAAAGGGATTTAGGAAAACATTTCTCCATATCCTCTTCTGTTCAAGACATTTTCCCTGGACTTTCCAACAGGGTGCCAAGGGTGAAGCTCTCCCTGCAAGATTCAACAAGAACAGTGTGGTGGTAGCAATCTTTCTATTTCCCTTCTCCCTCTCTACTCACAGATGCTGGAGCTGGGTAGGAAGCAACAGAGACACCAGTCCTTGGACTGGACAGAATGAAGACCTCACAGAGAAGGGTCAGCACTTGAAAAATCCCTCAAGTCAAAGTACTAGGGGCTTGGGTACCACACAAGGCCCTCACTGTAGGCACACAATGTCTCCCTGATAAGAGGGGCAGGGTCTGGGAAAACTGAGCTGTCTCCAGGCAACAGAGGTGGTTGATGGAGAATGTCCAGGCCCCTCCCCTCTCCCTGGACACTAGGGCAGGGAAAAGTATAGGGAGGGAGGGACAGAGGTGCAGGGTCAATGTCCAGCATGGAAGCTTCCCAGATGGAGTCAGGTTGGAATGTTGGAGTTAGTAAGCAAAGCAAGGAGGAGGTGACATTCCTTTTATGATGCCCCCCCCTCCTCATTTCACCAGAGCCCCTTACGGTTCTCCAGATACAAGAAGCTGCCTTATGTGGTAGAGAGCCTTGTGGTGGTGGCAAGCATGAGTTGTTCCCCAGAGCTGAGGGTCTTCAGCAGAATTGTGCAACTCTGCTTTCAGCCTCTCCACTTACTCCAGGGCCAGCTGGTTGACGTGGAGCTCTCACTGTATCTCTGAGATTTGACTACCAGTCTGCCAGGGCCTACACACCCCTCCTCTAGAGCTTCTGGAAGCTGGCCCTTCAGCACAACCAGCTGAACTGAGAAGCATGACAAACAGCTTCCTTCCCTTGGGCTCCCAGGGCTATTGTATTCATAAGCAATTAGTAACTGTAATTAATTGTCAATAACAGTTACCATCTCAGGGCCTATTATGTGAGGCTGAGCCATGTACCAACCTAATCCATGCCATTATCTTTAACCTTCATGATTACCCTTCAAGAAAACTAGTCCACACTCCTGCCTTACAGAGGAGGAATGTGAGGCTGGCATGTTGGACTTGACAGAAGTCTTATAACTGAGAAGTAGAGTAGGGCCAGATCCTACAGCATCGAGGAGTCTACCTGGAGACTGACCTCTGGGCTTATCTCCCTCCCTACTGGTGATGGTAGAGAAAGCTATGCTCTGAATATGGGGTCAGTCAGGAGACCTGGTTTGGCTCCTCACCCAGCAAGCAAGGCAAGGCTAGCTTCTTGCTGGTCACACATTTGTAAAGCAAAGCTGTTTCACATTTTACCTTCTTCCCTGAGAGATTTGAAATTTGAAATGAAATTTGAATGTCAAATAACAGCAAACACATTTTTAGTATACGTTTATCTCATGTTTCACTGTCTATACTTAAGTTCATTCACTAAGTATTAACTTGATAACCTGTCCGTCTGACAACCCTAATTTGATTGTAATCTTTATTGCCAATTTGATGGGCATTAGAATCACCACGGAAACATACCTCTGGGTGGCACCATCCCATAAGCTGGATTATCAGATTAGGAGAAAGTCACCTGAACACCAGCATTCACCTCTTTCTGTTTCCTGGTGGCTAACACAATATCTGCCTCACACACCCGCTACCACACTTTCCCCACCACGATAGATGGTACCCTTAAAGTCTGAGCCTAGATAAACCCTTCCTCTCATTAGTTGCAACTGGTCAGGTATCTGGTCATACAAATGAGCAAAGTCACTAACAGGCCTTCCCATAGGCCACTGCTGGAGATGACAACTCTAAGATCACACCTTTCCCTACTCCTACCCAATGGTGGCAAAGATGGAAGCAGAATATCCTGGTTACTATGAGATCAACTGGGACCACTGTAAGTCCTCAGAGAGACATTCCAAGACGTCTTTATTCCTTGTGCTTCTGTCCAAACAGTCAGAAAATGGTCTGACCTCTCAGTAGAAGGCCTGAGCCTTTCTGTTGTCATCTAGGAAGCAGCAAGGACGCTTTCAGGAACCTTCCTGAAATCCAGAGTACCCAACTGTCTTCTGAGAGAACCTTCCCAAGGCACCCTCAAGCATGAACTTTTCTATAGAGGAAACAGAAGCTCTTCAGTGTCTATTTCTTCAAGTATTAAATTCAAATCTCAGTGATCTTATGAAGTGCTGAGCACTGTGCTCAAAACTCCAGTTGTAGTTAAACAGAGACAGAAACAGTCGCAAGATGGAACTTATATTAAAAGCATAAGACTGAGACTCAGATGGAAAAATTGCATGTGCTGAAAAATTCATGTGAAAAAGAGGAGAGAGGTACTAAGGGCTTTATTATATCCCTGAGGCCAATAAGTTAGGGACAGAGATAGTGTAATCACCCTCTTTATGCATACAACAAAAATGGGCTCACAAGTAAGCTAGCCAAGACACAGAGATGGATAAGAATAAAATGTGGCCCTTAATTCTGAGCTACCGCCTGTCAGACCCAAATTTAGAACCTGCCCTGTTTTCTATTTATTTCTCCTAAAAAAAAAACATGTCTTACATGTGCTCCTAGAAGTGACAACTTTAATATCAGAGCAGGTAAAAGAATGAAAAAGTCCCTGTCTGAGGTCCCTTGGTACTTTAAGAGGAAAAACTGGTTCGCTCTGCCAGTCTGAGATCGCAAGTGTCTGTATGCTTACAAGAACTCCCCTTCCTCCTGGAATCTCTACATTCATCTGCTTACAGGGCTCTGGCAGGGTGAAGCTGCCTGGCTGGGTTAGGGCACTTTTCTCCAGGGTGAGGTCACCAGTCTTCTGTACTTGGCCAATGAGGTGTAAGTGGAGTGCTGCCGCCATTCTCTGGGCTGTCAGACACTGGGTATGTGTGTGTGTAGAGGTGGTGCTGGAGCTGACTCATATGCAGCACAGGAGATCCTAGGCTTCAGGTGCAGCTGGAAGAATAGCGAGAACACAGCGACACCCAGGCTTGTCCTCAAATGCCCTCACTGGATCTCAAGAAGCCAGTAACATCTGCTTTGGTTTGGGGCACAGAGCCTCAAGCTTTTTTTTATTATTTGTTTATAAAACAGGAATAGTATTAGAACCCACATAGTAATTAGGAGGACTAAAGTAGAGAATGGATGGAAACCACTTAGTACCATGGCTGGCAATTAGGAGATTGTTGGTGTTCAATTGACACAATCACCTAGGAGCTGTGCCTCTAGGCATGCATGTGGGGATTACCTTAATTATATTAATTGATGTGCGAAGACCCATTCCCTAGGTAGGGGACCCTGGGTTGTTTAAAATGGAGAGAACAAGCTATCCAGCATGGCAACATGCTCTCTCTTCCTAACTATGGTTCTGTGTAACCACAAACCTCAATTTCCTGTCCCTGGGAGTCCCCCACTATGATGGAACACAACCTGGAGCCATGAGACATAACAAACCATCTCTTTCTTAAGTTATTTTGTCAGAGTTTTTTATCCCAACAACAGGAAAAGACAGCCCATTTATAAATGCTGTCCATATAATGGACCAATGAGGACATGGTCCAGCCCCCAGAGAGTTCCCCGTTGATCCTTGTCTGTCTTCGCTCTTGCAGGCTCTCCTTCATTCCCAGCATGGGAGGGTTAATAGGAAGGCAACTTTTGTTCTCCTCCCAGCTCAGACTCTCTTGTTTGGTTTCCTTGAGGAGGTATGGGGATCGGGGTTCTTGGCAAGTACCTGAAACTGACCAGATTCTCTAGGTTGGTCCCTCCCCCCCTCCCAGAGTAAACAATAGAGACAGGAGGGAATTGCAAAAACCCTGTGAGAAGACCAGCTGCCTAGCAGAGGCTTAGACCCACTGAGACATGGGGAAAGCACTCTCCTATGATGTTGAACTTCCTGCAGTTTGTGCAGTGTGCTCCAGGCTCCCAGCTTTTGTGAGCTGTCACCTGTGCTGGAGTGGGCTATGCTGATGCAGCCATCACTGAGACATTTCTATGCCTGTAGACAACACCAATAAAATTCATTGGCTCACCAAGTTGGATTTTTTTTTTTTGGTATCTGTACTTTGGTCTTGTCTGGGGGAGTAGACAAGACTCAGGAAACATGATTATAGACAACAGTTAGCAACAAAACTGGGTAAACAGAGAAAATGTGATGTCTGTAGCAGTTTATCTGAGAAAAACTGAAAACAACTTTAATATCCAGCAACAAAAAATGGTGGCCTATCTAGTAACACTGTGGTTCTCAACCTTTGTGGGGAGGGGAGTCGAAGGACCCCCATTTACAAGGGTTGTCTAAGACCATTCAAAACAGTAGCAAAATTAGAGTTACAAAGTAGCACAAGAATAATTTAATGGTTAGGGGGTCACTACAACATGAAAAACTGTATTGAAGGGTTGCAGTATTAGGAAGGTTGAGAACCACTAATTATCAGGTCACGTTACTGATATTTTTAAAAAACCAATGTTAGGGAGAGGAAGATATGTCTCAGCAGTTAATAGAATTCTCCAGTCTGATTCCCAGTGGCTACATGGCGATTTGTAGCCATTGGTAACTTCAGATCCAGAAGATCCAACACCCTCTTCTTTACTGGACACCACATGCAACTGTTAGATAGACAGACAGACACTGATACAAATAAACATAAATTTAAATCTATATTGGGGGCAAGATGGCTCAGTGGACGAAGACGCTTGTCTCCAAATCCAACAACAGCTCTATCTCAGGACCTAAATGGCAGAAAGAAAGAACTGACTCTTGTCGGCTGTCCTCTGATCTCCACAAGTGCCCACATTTAATGTACATATGAGTATTCACAAATAAATACAAATTGACATTACATTGTTGAGATATGGTACTGTATGCTTGTATCCTCAACACTCAGGATGCTGAGGCAGAGGATCAAGAATTGGAGGCCAGCATAAGACATTGCAAGTTGGAGGTCAAGCTGGCTACAAAGACTCTATCTCAACTCTTCAAAAAACAAAAGTACTTCTTTTATTAACCCCAGTGTCACAGATAAGGAAGCTAAGGTCCCTCCCATTATTCCTCAAGCATCTACCTCCATCTGTATTGTATCTTGTCACAGCCCTGGTCCTAGCTGGGCTCACTTGAGCCTGCCCTTTTTTCCTTGCTAACATTTGGGCCCATGGGATAAGGCTTCATTATAGCCTAATCCCTAGCATGGTAGATGCTCAACAGCTCCTTGACTGAATAGACAGATAGCTTTGGAAGGCAACTTAGAAAAGGCGTAGATGGTTAATATCTAAGACACTGTCTTAGTTTGAGTTTTCCTGCTGTGACGAGACACCACGACCAAGGCAAGTCTTATGAAGGCGGACATTTAAGTGGGAATCTTACCGTTTCAGAGGTTCACTCCGTTATCATCATGGCAGGAAGTACGTCAGCATGCAAGCAGACATGATGCTGGAGGAGCCCAGAGTTGTATGTCTTGATTCAAAGGCAGCAGAAGGAGACTGTTCCAGTGGACATGGCCTCCAACAGGGTCACACCTACTCCAACAAGGGCACACATCCTGATTGTGCCACTCCCTACTGGCCTGTGGAGGCCAATTACATTCAAACTACCACAGGCAACACATCCTAGACTGCTAATTAGGGTATTAATTCTGAGGATTGTTCATAGATATTTGTTTAGGGGAAAAGAGGGAAGATTTTGCAGTCACTTAAACTGGAAAATACTGAATAGAAAATGAATGCCCAAAGAATTCCTAATTCCTGACTACTGGTTGTGGGCAGTGTCTAAGAAAGAAGTCCAGTGCACAGCATCAGCCTGCTTCCTGACCGCAGAGTGCATCTCTGGAGAAACATCCCGTGGGGTGAGGGAGTGTGCTGAGGGAGACACAAGAAACGATTGCAACCTAGTGTTCACAAAAGCATTGTTGTCTAGCCAAACTGACAAGCCTCTGGTTCAACGAAGAGACCTCATCCTAAAAAGAAGGCATCAAGGACTAGAGAGATGGCTCCGCAGTTATGAGCACTTGTTCTTTCAGAGGGTCTGGGTTTGATTCCTAGCCCCGCGTTTGGTTCACAACCACCAGTAACTCCAGATCTGAGGGACCAGTGACCTCTTCTGGCCTTCACGGGCACCAAGCAGGCACATGGTGTGCATACATATGAGCAGGGGAAAAAAAGACATAAAATACATATCTCTAAAAAATAATTAAAATTTAAAAAGGAGCAAAGAAGACCGAAGTGCCGCCCCGGCCTTGAAGCCTGGGGCAGTAGAAAACACCCAAGGGCCACCCTGGCCTCAGCTGCAGACCAGCGGGCACCAATAGGATGGATAACTATGTGATGGAGAGGTGGGAAAGATAGGGGAAAAATGGAGTGGTGCGTGCGCTATGGAGAGAGGCGGAACTGGAGACAGGACGGCAGTGACAGGTGAGAGAGTGCTGAAGGCGACGTGCTATCGCCACCCAGTAGGGTCAGCAGTACGTTACGCAGCAGCCTGGAGCTAACACAGATGCAGACTCGGCCCCTGCCACCCAGCTGCGGGATACCCCTGGCTCTTGGCAACCATAAAGGCCCAAGAAATGAGTCAAGTTTCACTTTCCGGGGAGGACCTCCTCGAAAGACTACCAAGGTCCATGACGCAACAGGAGGCTACGCTCGTGTCTGTGGTGTATGCTGTGGCCCCAGGCTGCAATGAAGACTGGAATCCATTCGGACGTATACAATCTGTGCCGCTGCCCGTTGCCTTGGCTTTGCTGCATGGGGGGCTGTGGTGAGCATCCTGACGGGAGACCCACGGCCATTGCAACCACTGAGAGCCATGAGTGGGTCGGCGGTCTTGATACCCGAAGGGCCGTGGTGACATCTGTGGCCCGGGTTACCACTGAAGCCCATACAGATGGCTGTGGTCTGGGCTGCCGCGGAATCCATGTTAACAACGGTGGTTGCAGGAAAGCTGGCTCCAATCCTATCCCAGACCCACAGCTTTTGGCAGGCTTCCGGCACGGAAAGACTCATCCTCCCTTGGTGGGCTGACCGCTGGGAATTTGATATTTCGACAGTGAGTGTGTGGACAACACAAAATGGACCTGTTCCTCCCTCCCCCTTTCCTTTTTTTGGGGGGTGGTGGGAAGTAATGGGGGAGAACAGACATGGGAAGACTGGGAGGCTGGGAGGTGAGTGTGATTGAGGTGCATGATTGAGGTGAGGTTACCAAATTTAAAAAAAAAAAAGAAGAAGAAGAAGGAGGAGGAGAAGGAGAAGAGAAGAAGGAGGAGAAGGAGGAGAAGGAGGAGAAGAAGAAAGAAGGAAGAGGAAGAGGAAGAGGAAGAGGAAGAGGAAGGAGAAGGAGAAGGAGAAGGAGAAGGAGAAGGAGAAGGAGAAGGAGAAGGAGAAGGAGAAGGAGAAGGAGAAGGAGAAGGAGAAGAAGAAGAAGAAGAAGAAGAAGAAGAAGAAGAAGAAGAAGAAGAAGAAGAAGAAGAAGAAGAAGAAGAAGAAGAAGAAGAAGAAGAAAACAGTCCGGGTAGAGGTGGCATACTCCTATACCCAGCATTCGGGAGGCAGAGCCAGGCGGATCTCTGTGAGTTCAAGGCTAGCCTGGTCTACCGAGCAAGTTCCAGGACAGCTAGGTCTATACAGAAAAAAAAAAAACCTGTCTTTAAAAAAAAAATCCTCAGAGCCATCCTCTGTGATGGCTTAGAGAGAGGTTAAGAGCACTGGTTGTTCTTCCAAAGGTCCTGGGTTTAACGCCCAGCAACCACATGGTGGCTCCCAACCATCTGTAATGAGATCTGGTGCCCTCCTCTGGTCTGCAGGTGTGCACGCAGACAGAACATTGTATGGAATATATATATAACAAAACAGAAACAAACAAGCAGAGGGATACTAACTTCTGGCATCCATACGCATTCCTACACACACACGCGCACAGTTTAGGATACTGTACACGGGAACAAAACAAAACTTTAGGATATTGCTTGAATTTGGAGGCAATTTGTTAAAAATGAAAAAATATGAGATTAGAATTCTCCTGGCTATATACCTAGAGAAATTTTTACACAGCTCCAATAAAAGATATCCAAGAGGGTATTTTGTCACTAAGATATTTGCAGCCTTTTGAAGAGCTGGACACACTGATACATCCACAAGGAAGGAAAAGGGAATAGTGTGGGACCTGTGATGTTTGTTAACCTCATGATTATTTTTTTTCTAAACTAGGTATACCTACAGCAAAAATAGGTTCTTAAAGCTTGGTGCCAAGTGGAGGAGAAAGACTAAGAAGCAAAAAGAGACCTCCATTAAGCTGTGGGCTGGCTTTCCCCAGGGTCAGATGATTGTTCAAGGTTCCTGAATAAACTGCATTGAAAAAAAAAATATTTATTCATTTATTATTTATATAGTAGTCTGCCTGACTGTATGCCTGCAGGCCAGAAGTGGGCACCAGATCTCATTACAGATGGTTGTGAGCCACCATATGGTTGCTAGGAATTGAACTCAGGACCTTTGGAAGAAGAAACTGTGCTCTTAAACTCTGAGCCATCTCTCCAGGCCAAGTGGGTTCCTAGTAAGGGGAACAGGGACTGTCTCTGACATGAACTCAGTGGCTGGCTCTTTGATTATCTTCCCCTAAGGTGGAAGCAGCCTTACCATGCCACAGAGGAGGACATTGCAGCCAATTCCAATGAGACCTGATAAGCTAGGGTCAGATGGAAGGGGAGGAAGACCTCCCCTATCAGTGGACTTAGGGAGGGACAGGGAGAAGATGAGGGAGGGAGGGGGATTGGGAGGGAATGAGGGAGGGGGCTACAGCTGGGATACAAAGTAAATAAACTGTAATTAATATAAAAATAAAAATTTTAAATAAAAATAAATGTATAAAATTACATAAAAAAAAGAGACCTCCAAAACAATATTAATGATTCGAGTAAAAAAAAAAAAAATACAAGACCACCAAACAATGCCCCCTGCTTTCAAGAAAATCATCCACATCTTTAATCCCAGCCCTTAGGAGGCAGAAGCAGGTGAGCTCTATGAGCTCCAAGCCAACCTGGTCAACATGATGAGTCTCGGGCCAGAGAGCACTACACAGTGAGAGTGTCCGAAAAGGAAAGGAAAGGAAAACACTCCCTAGCTAGTGGCGGAGGTACACACCTGTAATTCTAACCCTTTGGAAGTAGAGGTAGAAGGATCAGGAGTTCAAGGTCAGCTTCAACTACATATTGAGTCCAAGGCAATCTGGGCCACTGTTAAACTTTTGTGAATTAGGCATCATTGCCACCTTGTGGTAGTAACTCCAAATTGAGCTAGAATTCCAATTAAAAATAAATTTGCTTGCCTGTTTGGTTGGGGAAGGTGAGTAAGGCGTGTGCACAGTACCATGAGGAGGTCATGGGAAATTTGCAGGAATCAGTACTCTCTTCCCACTGCATGTGTTCCAGGAATCAAACTTGTGTCCTCAGGCTTGGCCGCAAGCCCCTTTACTTGCTGAGCCATCTTCTCAGCCCTCTTCCTACCACTCTCTGTTTGAATTAGAGGTCACTGTGTGACTGACCCGGAACTTGCATGTAGGCCAGGTTAGCCTCAAACCCACCAATATCCACATACCTTTGTCTCTTAAGTGCTGAGACTAAAAGACATATGTCTCTTTACCAGGCTCTCTTTAAAAAGAAGCAAGCAATCGAACAAAACAAATTAAATTTACATACAGCAAATAGCTCAGGTCACTTGTACATTCTGAAACTGTATCAGGAGGCTCTTACGTAAATGTCATATATTTACAGGTCAGTCGCATGCTATGGCCTCAGAGGCAAATAAGAGAGGGAGTGAAGGTAGACCAGGTGGCTACAGTGTACTGTTTTCCATAATTAGAAACAGCATAGTATATTTTAAGCTAACAGAAAGCATATCATAATAAAACATACACTGATAACACAGTAAGTTAGTTAATTTTGTTTGTTTGTTTGTTTTGAGGCAACATCTGTCTATGTAACCAAGGGCAGCCTGGAACTCACAGTTCTTTTGCTTTACCTCTCCTGCTGGGCACACAGCAACCACTGCATTCATGTGGAAGTCAGAGAACAATTTGCAGGGGTCTGTTCTGTCCGTCCACCATGTGGGTCACAAGGATTGCACTTAAACTGTCAGGTGTAGCAGCAAGCCTTTGTCCAGTGAGCCATCTTGCAGGCCCCAAGGCACACTTCTGTACAATTGGCACTGTGGTGGGTTTGTCCACATTCCCACAAACATGTAAACATTGTGTTGTTCTACATTACTGTGGCTAAGGCTACCAGATGATAATAATTTTCCAGCTTCCTCATAATCGTATATATTGTGATTAAATATGTTAGCTGTTGTCTGCCCACTGTTAAAACGCAGCACATGACTGTCTTTAATTTTAAGGGGTCGTGTTTATTTCTCAGTGCTGTGGATGGAGCAAACAGCCTTGAATATGCCAGGTAAATACTCTACCACTGACCTGTATCCCCAGCATTAATTTGATGGTTTTTTGACATGTATGTGCCTTGTAATTAATGTTCTAAATAATACACAAAAAGTATGGAATACAGGGTACAGTGGCATATGCCTTTAATCCCAACATTTGGGAGGCAGATCTTTGTTAGCCTGAGGCCAGCCTGGTCTACATGATGAGTTCCAGGCCATTCAAGACTACATTGTGAGAATCTGTCTTGAATACATACACACACACGTGTGTGTGTGTGTGTGTGTGTGTGTATCTTAAAATCTAGCATCTAAGGGAACCCATTCCTGGTATGAGAACTTTATTCCAAGTATCTCCTTAGGATATTGTTCTCCCATTATAGGGTAACACCCCGTTTAAACTCTTTTATATATGTATATATTTTAGTACTGAGTTCTCATATGTGTTTTCAAAATCCCTTTAGTGTTAGTATTTCCTCTCCATGTCCCACTCTACCATGGTTTCTCATCCCCTACCATATTTAACCCCTCTTGCTCTGTGAAAGATCCCCTCCTCCTCAAATGCTCAACGTACAGAGAACAAGGGCTTTGGGATGCTCAGCCCTAAATATGTTCATATCACACTCAAGCCAGAGACCTATGGGAAGACAAGCCAGAGGAAGTGGGGGGACTCCAAGGAAGCAGTATTTTCCAGAGACAAAGGACAGATGCACATATGACCCTCCACAGACTGTGTGAGAGGTTCATGCCAGACTGTTGTAAGCGACTAATATTTACTATTGTTTTATCTTCTTGTAATGCTTTCTGCTAATCTTAAACAGCTGTAAAACCAAATCACCACACAGAGACTGGGTTTTTAGTTAACCTAGAACACAGTGCTGGGCAATATTTACTCCCTCATAAACCTCCAAGCCCTCAGTTTCCTAACATTTAGATTTCCCACATTATACTTGCTTTTTGTGAAATCTTAGGTCTGGTTCATGCTCCACGTCCTCCAAGCTCTCTCCTCCAGCTCTGCTCTCCTTGTGCTCTCCTTGTGCTCTCCTCGAGCTCCACCTCCTTCTCGCCCCTTCCTGTTCTCTAGCTCCTCCCCTCTTTCCTGTCCTCTGGCTCCTCCCATTGCACAACATTGTATCTAGTTGCTTTATTTGTGTCCTGTTTACACAAGAGTTGAGACAGGATGCTTATAGTGAGTATCACAATGCAATATCCAGATTGAAACCAGAGAGTTGGGGGTGGGGAAATCAGCATTTGAATTAACAAGGGTAAGGCATATACATTTTAAAAGAACATTATACCAACACCAGACAAATATGCCAGCGTGGAAGAGGGGAGGTGGGCGCAAAGAGCTATTGACAGGTATTTGATTGCTGCTGGGAGACAGAAAGGCAGGCAGGAGGTGGTGCCTCTGGAGGTCAGGGTAGATCTGGAGCCTCTCTGAGAGGGGCCCATCCTCACCATTCAGGTCCACAAAATCTGGGAGCTGAGCTAGCCGCCGTGAAGAGACACTGTCAGTGTGCAACAAGCTTGGCTACAGCACTTACATTGCTCCATTCATCCAGTCCAGCAGCAGTCGAGATCCCCTTTCGAAAACAGAAATCAGCACTCAGGGCCACACAGCAAGTAAGCCATGGGCTGCTATGAAAGGCAGGTTCCTGCTCTTTCCAACTCTCAGCTGGGCTTCGTGGAACCCCGGAAGAAAGAACTTGCAGCTGTCGGAGAAGTTAAGAGAAAGAGGTGCTCATCCGGGTTCCGGGACCCCTTCCGGCAGGCAGAAAGGACATGGTGAGACCACACCCACCACAGAGTGGCTCTTTTTTGCTGGCTTCCAGGCTGGGCAGGAGGCAATCACCAGGGAGGGGCTGACCAGCTCTACCTAACCCTCACATGGCAACTCACCAGAAAAGTAAATATTTAGCAAGTGCCTTTGGAACAGAAGGAACTTCTTTTTCATCTGTCTCTGGACCAATGCTCACGAGCTGCTGAAATGGCCACCAGAAGTTAGTGGCTTTCTTTAAGGAAGTGGACCAGGTTGGACAGCTTGGGTTAAGCGATGGAATTTCCCGGATTCCCAGGACCAGTACCAAGGACCTTTAGTTTTTGGGATCCTTGGGCTAGGACTTCTGCTAGACAGCATAATGGCTAATTATTTCATTCTGGTCCCTTATCAAAAATGTAGCACGTTATTTTGGCCACTGGTAAAAGGCCAGTTCTCTCGCCACACTGACAGGCTGATGAGCATGCGCATTGTACAACCCACGCTGTCTTCGCCTGGGTTTGGGGTTTTTGTTGTTGCTTGCTTATATTGATACTTCTTGGTTTGGTTTTGGTTGGGTTGAGTCGGATTTGGGCTTTTGGGGACAGGGTCTCTCTATGTGCCTTGGCTGTCCTGGACCTCTCTGTGTAGACTTGACCGTCCTGGCACTCACTGGTGAAGCACACTTACGCCACATCATGGTACGACTCTTCTAATGCTAACGAGCTTATTGATGTATGAACACTTATTAAACAAAGGTTTGGAAAGCGCCATCAGGTTTAGTTATAAAAGAGTTCACTGTTTCTCTGCAAAGACACCATGCACTCAATGGCTTGAACAAGTTTAGGGAGAGGTAGACTACGCTTCCAAATAAGAACGTTTCAACAATTCCTCTAATTAACCAAATTCTCAGATGTGCAAAACCCCCTGAATCAAGTGTATTTCATTTTGTCATGATGAACTTTTTGTTTGTGCTAAGCCACCATACATTAAATGGCTTGCAAACGCCTAGACAACCAAATACTGAACATGAATACTAACCGTAACCCTATAGCTAACCCTAACCCTCTTTCTAATGCCAATGCTCCCCTAATGAAACGGGCTGTGCTCACTGTGCTTTCACACAGGAGTGATCTCACATATGCACAGCATCTAACGAGCTCACTGATGTATTCACACAACACAGACAAATGTTTGGTAGGCGTATTGAGTTTTGTTACCAAGGCGTTCTTTGCTTTCTGCAAAGATTCCACGTGATTATTGCTAGAAAAACATGGGCAGAAGTAAGAGTACCACATGATCCCATATGATTGTTTCTACAAGTGATTAAACAAATGTTTGGAAAGCACGTTCATGTTTAGTTACAAAAGACTGCCCTGCTTTTCTCTAAAGATGCCATGTGGGTAGTGGCTTCACAAGTTTAAAGAGAGGTAAGTGTTCTGTATTCTAGGTTATGCTACCTAACAGTACTGTTTCAACAATTCCTGTAAGAAAGCAACTTCACAGACGTAGGAAAAACCCTTTAAGCACGTGTTTGGCAAGTGTATTTGATTTCATTTTAATGGAATGTATCATTTGTGCAAAGCCTCTTTTTGTTGAATTTCTTTTTTTTTTTTAATCAAAAAGACAAAACTGAATGGTGTTTATTGGGTTAGGGTTGTGTGAAGGTTAAGGTTAGGATTACCGTTCAAATTTGGTTGTCTAGGCGTTTGCAAGCAATTCCACGTACTGTGGCTTAGCACAAACAAAATGTTCCTTTATGACAAAATGAAATACACTTGATTCAGGGGGTTTTGCACATCTGAGAGTTTGGTTAATTAGAGGAATTGTTGAAACGTTCTTACTTGGAAGCGTAGTCTACCTCTCCCTAAACTTGTTCAAGCCATTGAGTGCATGGTGTCTTTGCAGAGAAACAGTGAACTCTTTTATAACTAAACCTGATGGCGCTTTCCAAACCTTTGTTTAATAAGTGTTCATACATCAATAAGCTCGTTAGCATTAGAAGAGTTGTACAAACAGTTCTATGTAAAAGCACAGTGAATGCTACCATACATATACTTCTGCCTAAGCTTGTCAAAGCAATTCACCAAAGGGTGTCTTTGCGACATACAATAAACTCCTTAATACCAAAGCTGCAAGTGGATACCTAACATTTCTTTAAGATGTTTTCATATATCTAGGAACATGTCAGTATTGAAGCTCCCAAGACCATTATGCCTGATGCTCTAATTTATCATCTTATTTAGTCCATCCTTAAAATTGGCATTGTAAGCAGGTATGACCTTGACTTTGACTTCCTGATCTTTCTGCCTCTTCTTCCCCAGTGTTGGGCTCATACCATGCCTGCTTTATAAGTTGTAGCAGGGATTGAACCCAGAGCTTCATGACAACCCTGTCTCCTGAACTACATCCTCAGCTCCTGGGACCCAGAATTTCAATATGAATCTTGGGACAACCCAACTCATTCCCTAACAGTTACTTATGCTCTTATGTAGCCAGTGTCCAGGATAATGTGAACTCAGGTCATCTGATGAAAGTGACTGTCTGTTTTTATGTTATATGAACAGAATTGTCTCCTTAATTTCAGTCCATGCTAGTCCATTAGGAATGTATATAAATAATAAATTATTGTGTATTGTTGTGGGTGATAAATATATATTTTTGATTTATCTTTTAGTTAATCAGCGGTTATTTCTAAACCAGCTGTATACCCAAATCATCACACAGAGACTGGGATTTATTTAATTAACCTAGAGCACAATGCTGGACAACAGTTACTCCATCCTAAAACTCCAAGCCTGCATAGTTTCCTACCATTCAGTTTTCACCCATTAACTTGCTTTCAGTCGCATCTTAGGTCCGGTTCATCTCCTCCTCGTGGTTCCAAGTCCTGTCCTGCTGGCCTCTCTGCTCCTACTCCTACTCGCTTCCTTCTCCTCCCCTCTCAACCAGGATGTCCCACCCTATTCTCTCCATTGCTCAGCATTGGGGCTGGTTGTTTTATTGACAATACAGAGAACAAATGGTAGCATGTTTACACAAACTTGAGACAGGTGATGCTTAGAGTAAGTGTTGGTATAATGTTCTTTTGGAATGTATATACCTTACCCTTGTTCATTCAAATGCTGATTTCTCTGCCTCACTCTCTGGTTTCAATCCGGACATTGCATTGTAATACTTATTCAAAGCATCATCTCTCTCAACTTTGTGTAAACATGCCAAAATAAGACAACCAGTCACAATGTTGAGCAATGGAAAGGAAGGAGTAGGCAGGAGAGTGGAGGAGCCAGAGGACAGGAAAGAGTGGGAGGCGGAGAGAGGGCAGAAGAGAAGAGAAGAGAGCTGAGAGAGCAGAGGCAGGAGAAGAGGTCTTGGAACGACGTGGAGAATGAACCAGACCTAAGATTTCACTAAAAGCAAGTATAATGTGGGAAATCTAAATGTTAGGAAACTATGAGGGCTTGGAGGTTTAAGATGGAGTAACTATTGCCCAGCATTGTGAGCTAGGTTAACTAAATAAATCCCAGTCACTGCATGGTGATTTGGTTATACAGCTGTTTAGGATTAACAGCAGCGTTACTAAAGGAATATCAATAGTAAATTTTAATAATACTATACAACAAGTAAGCATCACAATGTAATGTCCAGACTGAAACCAGAATGCGGGGTGGAGAAATCAGCATTTGAATGAATAAGTGTACACTCCATAAGAATATTATACCAACAGTGTATGAATCTTGTATCTGGCTCCTTTGCTGAACTTTTTCATTCTATTCCTTTTGTTTCTTTGTTTGTTTGTTTGTGTTTGTTTTTTGAGACAGGGTTTCGTTATGTAGAACTCTGCCTATCCTGGAATTTGCTCTGTCGACTTAAGCTAACCTCAAACTCAGAGATCCAACTGCCTCTGCCTCCAGAGTGCTGGTACTAAAGGCCAGAGCTACCATGCCCAGCTCCAATGCTTTCTTTAAAAAAGTGTAGATTCCTTAGGCCTTTATATATATAAAGGCCTATCTATTCCAAGTTTCTTTGGTTGAACTTTCTTGCCTCGTTGCCTTGGCTAGATGCACGACTACAAACTGAAGACAAGTGCCAAGAATGAACATTCTTATCTTATTAATTATCTTAGGCAAAACCATTCAGTCCTTTGACACTTAGTACAGTAAGTGTAGGAGTGTGTATATATATATACACACACACAAATATACACATACATATATATACACATATACATGGATTCTGTGACTGTGGGGGAAAAAAACCTTTATAACCATGGCAACTCTTAAAAAAGAAAATAGTTAATTGCTTACAGTTTCAGAGGGTCGGTCCGTGTTCAGGCAGGGAGAATGCTGGCACACAGTATCACACACGGAGCTGTAACAGTGGCTGAGAGCTACCTTCTAATCCCCAGGCAGGGTGAGAGGGAGCCTGGGCTTTCGAAACTTCCAAACCCACTCCCAAAACACACCTCCTCCAACAAGGCCACACCTCATAATCTGTCTCAAACAGTGCCATTCCCGGGTGTCTAAGCATTCAAATATATGAGCCTTATTCAAGCCAACACTTGGCTTGTTGGATATTTTTCCTGTGTCGATTGAGATGGTTTTGTGGGTTTTATTATTTATTTTACTAGAATGGTATATTACACCGGATGTTTTTCATATGTCAAACTAAGCTTACATTCCTGGGAATGTGTGTGTGTGATTTGTTACCATTTTTTTCTTTAAAAAAAAAATGTTTTAAGCCCCTACACATATGAAGCTGATGGGCTGCGTGGTCCTCGGGTGGATCCCCTAACAATTGGAGTGGGTGCTGTCTCTGACTTGGACTCTGTTGCCTTCCTCTGGATCATGTTTCCCTTGCAGGGCTGCCTTGTCTTGCCCCAGTGAAAGAGGAGTCACTTAGTCCTGATTTGACTCGATGTGCCAGGCAGAGTTGGTATCTGGGGGTTAGGGGTGGGAATATGGGGGAAGTGGATGAGAGGGTGGAACTGGGAGGAGAGGAGAGAGTGGGGATGCAATTGAGTTGTAAATGAATGAATGGATGGATGGATGGATGGATGGATGGACGAATATATGAAGGAAAAATTTTAAGGCTAGAGAGATGGCTCAGTGTTTAAGAACATTGATGCTCTTCCAGAGGACCTGGGTTCAATTCCCAGGTCCCAGTACCCACATGGCAGCTCAAAAATGTCTGTAACTCCTATTCTAGGGTTTCTGACACCCTTGAACAAACATACATGCAGTCAAACACCAATGCACATAAAATAAAAATCGATTAATTAATTAAAGTTCTGGGAGAAACAGGTGCCTACCTTGGTTTTGCCTGGCTTGCCTTTGCTGGGCTATTGTCTCACTGTCAACAAGTCAAAACCTGATCACATCAGCTTTCTCATATATATATATATATACATATACATATACATATACATATACATATACATATACATATTTATATATGGTCTTCAATTTTTTTGAACCATGCCAAGTGCCAGGATTACAGGCATGGGCCACCAAGCTTGGCTAACATTTTTTCTTTCAATCTGAGGAGAACAGAAAGAAAAAGATTCCTGAAAGACCTAAGCATAAATGAACCAGAGTGGGCTCTGGAGATTTGATGCCCGAGCTGACCCAGGCACCCTGATGGTATGAATGCTGGTGGGAAGAACAGAGTCCTCTCGGCTAGCACCAGTGGAGAGTTGATGCTGGAGTCCCTTAAGAATCTCCAGCCAGGGACCATGCATGGATATAACCTAGAACCTCTGCTTGGACGTAGCCCATGGCAGCTCAGTATCCAAGTGGGTTGCCTAGTAAGGGGAACAGGGACTGTCTTCTGGCATGAACTCTGTGGCTAGCTCTTTGACCTCCCCAACCCCCGTGGGAGGAGCAGCCTAGCTAGGCCACATAGGAGGACATTGCAGCCAGTCCTGGTGAGACCTGATAAGCCAGGGTCAGATGGAAGGGGAGGAGGACCTCCCCTAATAGTGGACTTAGGGAGGGGCAGGGAGGAGATGAGGGAGGGAGGGTGGGATTGGGAGGAAAGGAGGGAAAGGGCTACAGCTGTGATACATAAGTAAATAAACTGTAACTAATATTAAGAAGTAAAAATTTAATTAAAATTTTTTCAAAAAAAAAAATAATACTCTCCAAGGCCTGCCAGGAAAAAATGTTAGCCAAGCTTGTTGGCCCATGCCTGTAATCCTGGCACTTGGAATGGTTCAAAAAAATTGAAGACCATATACATATATATATATATATATATATATATATATATATATATATATATATGAGAAAGCTGATGTGTTAAGGTTCTGAGATGGTCATTGCCATTTGAGGGGCTCGAGGGCACCCCAGCTGTAAAGCTGCATGCTGTCTTACGATGCTGACTGCTGTCTTTTTATGGGGCACTACTGGACAACAGCTCTGTAAATTCTGCCAATTCACAGAATACTCCCCAAAGACTGCCCTCTCTTGCCTAATGTGCAAGGTGCTTCCTGCCACCCCACTAAGGTTTAGACATTGCCAAGGCCACTTTGCCAGATCCCCGTCTTCATCTCATTGTGTTAGACATTTGCAGACTCCAAATGACCCCGTGATGGGGGCCAGGATGATATCCAGTTGGCTGGAGTAATTCTGTCGGGGTCGGGGAAATCAAGGCGAGTTTCTGCTGAATCAGGGTGGGCTCCACCCCCAACCTGGACCCAGTGAAGTGGCTCAGCAGGTGGTGGAGCAGGCTCCTCCCCTGAGGAGGGGGTCGAAGTGATGGAAGAAGTCCTAGGACCCTGGCGACCCTGGTCAGCTCTGGTCTCGATGGTGTACCTTTATTCTTGAAGAGGCTTATTCTGATACGTGACGCTGTGCCGGGCCCAGGGCTGAACCCCACAGGGGATATGTGTTTATCCAGCGGCTCGGGTTTATCCAGCGTCTGGCAGCCAGGGGCGGGGACTGCGCGCAGGCGTTGTAAGCTATCGGGGCAGGCGCAGTGAGCTCGGCGGTGGCCACGACAGCAGGTAGGTCCCGCGGGTCCGGCGGGATGGCTGCTGCGGGAATGCAAATGCAAGCGAAGGTTTTGATGTCTGGGGGCCAGGGGTAGTCTGCAGCTAGTCTCAGCAGCCGCGCGGCAGCGGCGCATGTGGCGAGGGGAGGTGCACCACAGCTTCCACATCCGGGACTCGGGGGTGCAGCCCTGGCCTCCTGGCCGCCTGGCTTCAGGTGAGCTGATCCTCCAACTTGGCAGAAGTGGGATGATCGCTTTTCTCTAAGGCCCGGTGTCCCTTTGGCTACGCTCCCGGCTGCAGGAGCCGCTCCCGTTCCGAGCAGCTTGGCCCTGCTCCAGGAAGAGCCTGTTTCAAGCCTCTTCTTAGGCAACCTCCCACTCACCCTCAGAACTACTTACCTGGTTCGCGGTCCGCTCCTGGTCTGCTCCTCTCTGCCACTTCCACTGCCCTGAAGGCTGACAGGGAAGGACCTCCATGCTTTCTATCTTTCCCGCCCACAGCTCCTGACCCCAGTCCCATTCAAGCTTTCTAAAGTAGGTCCGTGGTGTAGGTGTCCTCAGTTCCTAGGGTGAGGAGGCGAGAACTGGGTTGGACAGTCTATGAAAAAATAGAGGATGGCTGGTTATTCCTGCTATCTATCCTCAGTAGGTTCCAGAAGCTGGTTCAGGACTCCGTCTGCCATGGCCCGGGGACTGCCCAGCACTGCCCGCTTGGCACGCTTCTGCCAGAAACTGAACCGTCTAAAGCCACTGGAAGAGTCTAGCATGGAGACGTCACTGCGACGCTGTCTGTCCACACTGGACTTGACCCTGTTGGGTGTGGGTGGCATGGTGGGATCTGGGCTTTATGTGCTCACAGGCACGGTGGCCAAGGACATGGCTGGACCTGCTGTGCTCTTATCCTTTTTGGTGGCCGCTGTAGCCTCCCTGTTGGCAGCCCTGTGCTATGCAGAATTTGGAGCCCGTGTGCCTCGAACCGGCTCTGCATACTTGTTCACCTATGTGTCCATGGGCGAAATATGGGCATTCCTCATTGGCTGGAACGTGCTTCTGGAATACCTCATTGGGGGGGCTGCAGTGGCCCGGGCCTGGAGTGGCTATTTGGACGCCATCTTTAACCACAGCATTCGCAACTTCACAGAGTCTCACGTGGGTGTCTGGCAGATGCCCTTCCTGGCCCACTATCCAGATTTTCTGGCTGCTGGCATTTTACTGGTGGCTTCCGCCTTTGTTTCTTGTGGAGCCCGAGTCTCCTCCTGGCTTAACCACACATTCTCAGCCATCAGTCTGATTGTTATCCTTTTCATCATTGTCCTGGGTTTCATCCTGGCCCGCCCTCACAACTGGAGTGCAGAAGAGGGTGGCTTTGCACCCTTTGGCTTCTCTGGCATCCTGGCTGGCACAGCTACCTGTTTCTATGCCTTTGTGGGCTTTGATGTCATTGCTGCCTCCAGTGAGGAAGCCAAAAACCCACGGTGGGCTGTGCCAATGGCCATTGCCATCTCCCTTGGCCTGGCAGCTGGTGCTTATATTCTGGTCTCCACTGTGTTAACCCTCATGGTACCTTGGCACAGCCTGGACCCTGACTCAGCACTTGCTGATGCTTTCTACAGGCGGGGCTACAGCTGGGCTGGCTTCATTGTGGCAGTTGGCTCCATTTGTGGTAAGGAACCCTTCTGGGCAGGGTGGGAGGGGTCAGGGTAGAGGATCCCGCCCTAAACCTCTCAAAACACTTCCCTCCAGGCCCCAGTTTTACTACCTGTATGATGAGCTCGTTAAGAAAACACTCGTTCTCAAAGACTTGCTGGCAGACCAGCTCCCTACACATTGTACAAAGAATATCAGTTTGGGAGCACGTGCTTACAGGTCCTTTCCAGGCTGACTTCACACTATCAAAAGGCTCTAAGCAGAGGTACCCCATTCCTAGGTAGGAGGTGGGAAGCCAATGCCCTCAATACACATTCCCGTCTGAGAGCCTAGCAGCAGCCCCTACTGGGCTTTTCTACCATGCTGATTGCTCCCTGTCCTCTGCTGCAGCCATGAATACGGTCCTGCTCAGCAACCTCTTCTCCCTGCCACGCATTGTCTATGCCATGGCCGCTGACGGGCTCTTCTTCCAGATATTTGCTCGGGTGCATCCCCGGACGCAGGTGCCTGTGGTGGGGATCCTGGTGTTTGGGGTCCTCATGGCTCTCCTGGCACTGCTGCTGGACCTTGAGGCACTGGTCCAGTTCCTATCCATCGGCACCCTGCTGGCCTATACTTTTGTGGCCACCAGCATCATTGTGCTGCGTTTTCAGAAAGCTTCTCCACTCGACTCTCCTTGCCTAGCCAGCCCTGGCCCCACAGCTAAGAAGTACGACTCCTTCTCAGACCATATACAGCTAGTGGGTGATGCACAAAACTTGATGTCTGAGCCTGGGCAGCTGCGACCAACTCTGAAGCCCTTCCTGGGCTTCCTGGATGGATGCATCCCTGGAACTGCTGTGGCCTGGGCGCTTGGCATCTTGGTAGCCTCAGCCATCTCTCTGGCGTGTGTACTGGTCTTCGGGAACTCAGAGCTGCACCTCCCACAGTGGGGCTATGTCTTGCTGCTGGTCATCAGTGGTGCTGTTTTTCTGCTAAGCCTTCTGGTCCTGGGGGCTCACCAGCAGCAAAAGAAGCAAGACACTTTCCAGGTACACCCCCCTCCCCGTGCCTTACCAATACCGTTCCTCCTCAGTCCAACATACTCCCTCTTATGCTACGTGAGGATGCACAAGGTCTCATGGGGCTGGGGAGGCAGGTTTATCCATCCTACTTCCTCCAACTTCCTGCCTGGTGAGTGTACACATGGCTCCAAATCTCCAGAGATGAGGGATTCTGTGTAATGTCCACAGAGTCAGGCTCTGGACTGGCATATGTATCCTACAGCCAAGTTCAGCCTCACCCTTGTGCCCTCAGATACCTTTGGTGCCCCTGACTCCAGCCCTGAGCATCCTTCTCAACATCTGCCTCATGCTGAAGCTGAGCTACCTGACCTGGCTGCGTTTTATCTTCTGGCTGCTGCTCGGTGAGTGGGCCCTGGGATTGGACCCAAGTCTGTTACAATGGGGAGGACCAAGAGGGCAGGTGGGGTCGGGACACTGCCCTCCAGGCTCACACCCACTCCTGCAGGACTTGTCGTGTATTTTGGCTATGGCGTCTGGCACAGCAAGGAGAAAGAGAGGGAGCCACTGGAGCTGACTACCGCGCACTACGTGGTGTTCCCCAGCGGCAGCCTGGAGGAAACGGTACAGGCAGTGCAGCCTGCTAGCCAGGCTCCAGTGCAGGAGTCAGGCTGTGCTGAGTAGCTGGCCGTAGAGGCTGGCTCACAGAGGGCTGTGCACCCTCAACACCCAGAGGCCAGAAGAACCGGCAGCTGCCTGCGAGAGGAAGCGTGGGTTTGAAGCCTGCCTAGACTGGGCTGGAAATGTTCTTGAGGCCTCAACCCAGAAACTGAGCCTCCAGTCATCATGGAATAGGCCTTGGCCAGTGCTGGTGTGGACTCGTTGCCCAGTGCCTTCCTCTTTATGATCAGCCTTGGATACCTGGGCAGGTGGGACAGAGTGGCAGGAAAGAAATGTCAGCCTCTGAGACCCAGAATAATAACTAATCAGCTAGTGTTGTGACCAGCTGTCATGTATACGGTGGCATTCTTTGTGGTACTGAGTTCTTACTTGCCTGAAGAGCCAAGCAATTGTCCCCAGTCCACAGCGGAGACACAGAAGGTTTGCCAAAGTCTCTGGGGAGGGAAGCTACATCGCATAATGTGAAGAGAGGCATGTGACAACACAGGGAAAGACTCCTGACATGTCCATGTGGTGCGTGCCTGTGTGCGCGTGTATGTGTGCATGTGTGTGTGTTACTGGGGCTTGAGAGGGAAGCCAGGATGCTGAGATTGTTAGACAAGCATTCCAGTGCTGACTTACATCCCCAGGCCTCTGACATGTCCTCCATCAGGAAATATGTATCACAACCTGGACTTTTAAAGTAGGTAACTCAAAACGGCATTGACTGTCAGGGTCTTTTGAACAAGGCATGTGCCCAAGGTCTGCCTTGGGACCTTGAAATACATCAAACAAGCACATGCCCACAAGACCCTCCCCCCAGCACTTCTTGCGTGGCCCCCACAGAGTTGACCGTTGTTTCCAAATCCAGGCTCCTAACCACAGATTACCCTTTATTGTCTCTGTAAACCCTGAAGGGGTTTTCAGGTAAAGCCTTTGGGTTCTCTGCTACCTATTAATCTCCAGGGCAACAGTGTCCATAAGAGGCCAGCTAGGATTAGTACATGAGTGGTGCACTTAAGCACGCATGGATGCCCTTGGACCTGCACCCACTATCTTCCAGCCCATTAGTTGGCTGTGTGGCTACAATTCAGAGAGGGAGAAAGTCCTAGGTGTAGACTGTACCTCTCGCTGGGGTCCCCATGGCTGGGCTCTGCCATCTCTCTTTTCCCATTCCTCCCTACACAGGAAGCTGCTTGCTTTGGCAAGCTTTACTTCAGCGATGATAACAGGGTTCCTCACGGACTACTGGGTCCATGTAAACCACCTCCAGTAGCCAGGCCTTCCCACCCTAGCCCTTTGGAGGCCACAGCCCTAAGGAACTCTAAAGTGTTTGGGGGGGGGGGTTCTGGAAGCCAGGTGGCCCCAGATATTGGTGCTGCTTTGGCCTCAGCTCTGGTGCTCCCTCCATCACCATGTATCCTGCCTCTTTCCTTCCAAGGGGTGCATACTCCCTAAATTACGCCCCACACTTGGACCAAGAAAGTTTCTGAATCCCCTGTTCCTGACATCTTTTCTATGAGCTCTAGGACATGAAAAAAAGTCACTATCTTGAAGGAATCAAGGTTCCACATGATTACAGATCCAGAACCTGAAGAACATCCCTGAAGGGATCCCTGAAGAACCTTAGTGCCCTTCATGGAGACCATACCTTGAAACCATGGCACTATGGCTGGGGCCAGGGTTAGGATGTCTAGTAAGGAGGTGCTCTATAGGAGACTGAGGTTGTCAGGATGGCAGCAAATACTATGTGTGCAGTTTCTTACAAGCTCCTGAGAAACCTGGTGGTCAGGGCCAGGGGCTTTGAGCTGGAAAGCAGAGTCTCCAGGAAGATGTAGAGAGAGTTCTGAGTATACCAGCAATCACTCATTCAACTACATTGCCTTCTCTCCTCTCAGGCAGAACCTAGGAGGGAGTCTGCTTGGGGAGTCTGGTGGGATTCCCCCAACCCCTATCCAGTTCTGCTGAAGCTTTGTCCTCGATGTTCCTAAGCGGGAACCCTTCCCAAGCCCTAAACTTTACGCAGAAGAGAGTGGCTCTAAGCCTCAGGAATGGATAGGCCAGTGCATGACAGCCACCCAGCGGGACACTGGCGCATGAATGTCTGGATCCCAGCAGCAGCAGACACGGAGCAGGTGCAAACCGGGGCTGAGACACTTGGGCATGGTGTTTGCCAGTGTCAACACAGGCTCAGTCTACGCAGTGTTGTTGGTTGTCCTTGGGGCCTTTGCCTACAAAGACAACAGATTAGGGATCAAGCTAACATTCCCCAAAGTGTGGCAGAACACAGTGTTCAGGCAGAGTGGCCTGAGCTCTGGAACACAAGCAGGCCCACAACTCACTTCTTCATACTTGGTCCTCCAGTAGAAATGGGCTTCTCTATCCAAGTACAGCAGCAGCAGGTCACAGAGGAAGGTGACCTGGAAGGGGCAGGACCTACCATGTTCCAGATTCCTCAACTTGCGCTCCCTCCACCAGCCAATCCCCACCCAGGACACAATCTGCAGGTCCAGTGGGTACCAGCAGGCCCTGGCTGGTGGTTTCTGCAGCCAGAGAAAACCTTAAGTGATTAAACTCACCATGCCCAGCCAAGCTGCTCCTGTGCCCACTGTGATAGCCGTAGGGATGAGTGCAAACTTCCCTGCCTGAGAGACCTGGGATGAACCTCTTGGGCTGTGGCTGTCCTCCCAAACCTCCACAATCCCTCCCCCTGGCCCGAACGTTACCTGCCCAGTGACAAGGATGTCAAAACGGATCCCATAGAGCTTGAGCAGGCTCCGGGCCTCCACACCTGAGGTTTCCCACCAGTGATTGGCTGTCCTGGAGATAGCAGGAAAGAATCCAATGGTTTGCGTGTTGCATTTCAGGCTGGATTACCTGCTGATTCTGCCAGCCCCAGTCCTGAGTCCATGTAATCAGGCTCCATGTAGGTGTTAAGGACAAGGGGAAGCAAACCAGAAACTGAGCAAGGCTCTACTGGGGGAGATGCCTGCTACTGAGGGTCAGAGAGTGTCACAGAAGCTATGTGAATAGACACTGGAAGCAGGGATATGGGAGAAGGAAGATAAGGTGAGAATGAGGGTTGTCAGAACTCTGAGGCAGGAATTCCCTTCACAGAGCTGGGGAAGAAGGTGAATGCGGTGCTGTCACAGAAGTGAGGAGGCATTCTCGGCAGAGAGACATGCCAGCAAGGGCCCCCAGGCAGAGATACCTACCACATGAGGTTGTAAGAAGTGGGGAGCCACGCACAACCATGCAAGGGTCATCATCCTTAGGCCTGATGGTCATGTGTGCACACCTGCTGCTACGTGTGTTAAAATGAGATTAAGTGGCAGGAGGAGCCCAAGATTCTCTTGGAAAACTAAAAAAACATGACAATACTTGCAGTTTAAGATCTCTGAGTGTCTCTGGGATCAGAAAATAAAAAATTGTGAACATTAAAAACAGTGGGGAAAAACATAAAGTGTTAAGATTTAATGCACCAAGGCAAACAGCTCAGTGATTAAGAGCACTGTCTGTTCTTCCAAAGGACCTGGGTTCAATTCCCAGCACCCACATGGCAGCTCACAACTGTCTGTAATGAAAATTCCAAGGGACCTGACTCCCTCACATTAATGTACATAAGACAAAATTTAATATTTTTTAAAAGATTTAATCTACCAATACCCTTTTCTTAACTTTATTTCTTCTTTCTCCTCCCACCTCTGACCTCCCCTTCCTTCCTTCCTTCCTTCCTTCCTTCCTTCCTTCCTTCCTTCCTTCCTTCTATCTCTTCACAGCAATAAAACCCTAACTGAGACACCAGGTCAAAGGTATATGAATATTTGTCCACTAGTAGAAATTTTTCCACAGTCTGTACTGAGCAGGTGAGTGAGAGAAAACGGAGTGGAGCCCAGAGACTGGGGCCCCCACAGGACCCTTTGTACATACAGCAGAGATCCTGAGGTCTGAGCTAGGAGTGCTCCGCCCTGGTGGTCACTGGAGGTCAGGAACAGCAAGCCAGCACTAGGGCAGTGAGGGCCATACCTGAAGTTGTACCCCCTCTCCTGCAGCTGGAAGGAGTACTGGGGACAGCAGTCAGAGCCTCGGGCGTCCAGGTTACAGTCCCAATGGATGTTGACACCCACGGCACCACCCTGCACACAAGGCATTTCTGTTCCGCCGGTAGACGAGCCTGAGACCCTATCCCTGAGCTGCAAGAACTCTGCCCCACATGACTCACCAGCAATGCCAGGTCCTCAAAGTCCCCTCCAGCCATGGCCACGAGGTCTCCGATGCGGAACACTGGACAGTATGGGCTGGAGTGTGGATCATAGAGACATTGCTTGAAGTAGGTGCTGTCCCACGTATCTAGGGCATTGGTTCTAGAAAAGACAGTGATAGAGATCATATGAACCAAGAGGCATGGAGGATCTGGGCTCAACCAAGGCCTGCCCATGCTTACTTGGAGAAGTTAAACTTGCTGAAGGTGACAGTGTTTTTGATGAAGAGCGTGAAGTTCTTGGCCTGAATCAGCAGGGGCTTCCTGGAGGTAAATGGTATACTGACATCGTTTTGCTTATCCTGGGACCCTGCCTTGGGGGAGAGGAGACTTACCTGGGCATAGCACCACTCTCCACCGGGCACCAGCTCCAGATTTCACAGGTCCTGTGGGTTGCGTTGAACGCCACACACTGACCCGTTTTTATGCCTTGAAAACACAAAATGAGCTCCAAGGCCTCAATTCTCCACAGGTCTCAAGGAGGGTGTGGGGTATGGGCTTGTTGGCAGAGCGACATGGTGCACAAATGGTCTGCACCATTTGGGGCCTGCATTTGGGGACTACCCAGTGTTCCCTCCCCTTTCCTTGTTTTAACAGAGGCACCACGGGACCAAGCCCATAGTTACCATGGCTGTGCGTCCCCGTCTCCCCTTCAGGGCAGTCCTCATCAGCCCAGCAGTTAGCCAGAGGAACAGAAGGATGCTGAAGTAGGCAAGAGAGACCCTAGTCATCAACAGCACAGGGGATGCCTCCTCTTTGAGACACAGCATCACAGACTACAAAGACAAGACCCTTAGGATACCTCCCAGGTTACCCTGGGTTTGGAAGCACAGGGAAAATGCAAACAAACTGTAAACTTGGAGGGAAGGACCATCAGCCACCTGGTGAGATGGTGGTACAGGGCACCACCATCAAGAGCAGAGTGCTGCTCGCCTGACAGTTTTCTCCCTAACAGGTCACCGAGTTCCTGCTCCACCGAGTTTAGCACCAAAGAGCAGGGGGTGGTGCTAGAGAACCATAGGACAAACTGGTGGTGATCAGTATATGGTAGGTGTAGCATGGGCCAATGAGCAGGGTGTAAGGTCACAGGGACCTATACAAGTAGAAAAGACACATCCGTGCAAATACACACACATACACACGCACACACACACTTGCTTAGGGCAAGTCTTTTCTGCCAAACATGAACACTGTGTCTATATAAGGCCAAAGGGTCATGGGGGAAAGGTAGGTGAGCTTCCTTGGGGTCCCCAACCTAAGAGAGGAAGGCAGCCTTGAGCTTCAGAACCCTAATGGAGGTTCAGCTTATGGGGAACTCCAGGAGGACCACGGTGCCATGGAGGCAAAAATGGCTGAGGGATTGAAAGGCCATGGAGAAGACTTAGGACTTTCCTAAGTGAAGGATGTGACTATGATCCAGTGCAGAGGTCAGAGTACAGCCACTTTCTCTACCCTGCTGTCCCAGCCTGTGTCTATGTCTCCAACTCCTTCAACCAGACTCCATCGTAAGATGTAAGCACCTCAACCTAGAAGTCCAAGTGATGAGAGATGGAGGGTCTATATTATGCACTTGTTCTGGCTACCTTTTGCTCAGACATCAACTCTAGCTTTTTAGCAGGACTCAGTGGGTCCATGAGATCCTGGGTTGTCCTTTTCGTAACCCAGCCCAAGTCTATGCTTCAGCCACAGCAAGCACTGTGTATCCCCAGGGATACCTCACCCCCTCACACAGCCTGGGCCTCTGTCCATGAGGCTCCCCCTGCTTGGCATCCTGCTGTAGCCACACTGATCCAGATCACCAGCTCCTTTAGTATTTAGTCCATGCACTGCCTTAAGTCTCCCTGACTGTGGCCTCTGCCCTCTGTGGGCATCATGGAACCTATTACCTTGGCTGGACCATAACTGCAACCTGAGATAGAGAGTTCTGCCAGCCCAGCCTAGGGCCTAGCCTAGATGCTGTAGGGTGCAGGGTGGGATGTCATGAAAGGTTTGCAGAAGGACATGACACTCAGGATTTTTTTAGTACATGCTAGGAGGAACCAGGTAACGAATCTTCCAAGAAGAGCTGGCAGGAACTCTGGTTATTCTCAGGAAACATGGTCATGATAAGTTCACAAGAAGAACCAGAAGCCTCAGACAGGGAAAGGGGAAGAGTTGTGTACTTTCCCTACGAACTGGGCATGTGGGTTTGGTGACATTGTAGAGCTGTCTGCATGTTAAACCTGGAATCACCGTCTTCTAAGCATCTGGAGGTGGGAATGTTGTTTGGGTTCCCTGAGGGAGAGTCATCCTTTGTACACATACATCACCTCCTTTGTGGATAGGTGTCAACCACGGACATGTGACATCCTCCGAAACTGTGATGTGACCAAATAGCAGAGTGTGGAAGTCCAGCCAAGCAGAGGTTAGCCTTGAATGTAATGCATTTATATGGAATGGATCCTAAGTGTCCACACAAAAACCACGGTTGGTGGGAGCTAGTGTGCTCTTTGAAAGATTGTCTGGAATGTTCCCAGACAAAGGGAAAAGGTAAGATTGGGGGTGAGTGGGTAGGTGCTTGCATTTCTTCATGAGAAGCAGATAAGAATGAGGGAGAAAGCTCAAACATGAACACAGTTGGGCTGGAAAACACCTAGTGATCATAAATTATCTGAAAGCAAAGGCAGATGTGTGCTAGCTTGTCCCCCAGATGAAAGCTGACTCAAGATACACTAATAAAGAGAAGAGCTGATCTTTCAGCCTTGCCTTTTTCCATTACTGCCCACCTGAGCATGTACCTGGCTGGAACCCAGAGGCAGGACCAGCATGGTAAAGAGACTGGACATTTTCATGAAATCGTCCCACTCAGATCTGATGCTGTATAGGTTGGAGATCCCAAGGCTCTTCCTCAGACACTGTGCAGGTAACCCATACTTGGGGTACCCTTGGGCAAGTGACTAAAATCTGTGGAACTCCAATCACCAGTTTGGTGGGAATTATAGTATTCCTGGTGGACAGTAGATGTAAAAACTCAATGAAGTGACTTCTAGAAAGGTTTAGCCCTTTGCCTCCAATAGATATAGCAAGCTCAGACCATAGCCTTGAGCTATGTGTGATGGAGAGTGGAGGTAAGGTGGTGGAAGAAGGGGTGTGTTAGAGGCTCTAGACAAACTTACCTCTGGGCACCTGCCCTGGACTTGAGCTGGTGTCACGAGGAAATTGGTTACCAGGAAGAAAACATTCTCTCCCTAGAAGGTAAAGCTGGAGGTTGGCATCTGCTGAGCTGCACCGGCCAAGGCGCTAGACATTAACAGCCTGTCTTGTTTGCTTTTTGTTGCTGTCAATGCTGGAGATGGAACCCAGGATCTCAGGCATGCTAGGCCAGCACCCACTGAGGTAGCCTGGATTTTGTAGGGATAGTTCTTGGCCCCATCTAGTTACCAACTTCGTCCTGCAAAAAAGTGGCATCCACAGCAGGTGAAGCTGGCTAGACTTATGGCCTTTCCTGAGCCCAGGGAATGCTGTGCCTCCATCCACACCTTCCGTACAAGTTTCATTTCAAATTCTCATGTGCTCAACCCCAGGTAGGGACAGAGAAGGTGTGCTGATTTCAAGTGGAACAGCATTGATGCAGCAGGGAGTATGTGTGCGGTGCCACCTGGAGCCAAAACATGGCCACGGTGATGCAGTCGCCAATGCTGCTGTAAGTACCCCTCACTTACACGCCCACGGGGAACCACAATTACTCATTGGCTCACTGAACTAATCTGGAATGGAATTGGCTCATTGTTGGTGCCCTGCCTGGGATATACAGACCTCTGTTTGTGTCACCTCAGGAAATGTAATATGAAAGCTAGTAATTGGGGCTAGATCAGGTATGTGGAGGTAGAAGGGAAGAAGGGGCTCCTGAATGAGACGGGTGGAAGGAGTTAGATTGCACTCTGGAGGCAAAGATAGGGAAAGGGGCAGTGCAAACACTATGAGATGGTGAGCTCTCAGCTTCTTCCTCACCACTCCTCGCCAAGGCAAAGGCTCAGTAAGCTTTTTTTTTTTTTTTCCTTTCCTGCCCAAACAAAGGGTCCTCATCTGGAGAATAATCTAGACCAGTCTAGTTATGTTCAAAGCTGGTCCTGAACATGTCTCAGCTTGCACCAACCCATGGACTTGTCAGGGTCCTCTTTTAAGTTGATCATCCAAAATTCAGGGACAGGCACCTGTCCTATCACACCATAAATATTTAAGAACAGCAGTCTTCCAAGGAGAAAGGATTTTGATTTCTGGGTGGTGGGAAGCCTCTTTTTGTGTAGGATGTGAACATTTTCACTTTTAATGAGATGTTTTTTTGCTGTGTCTGTGACTTATTTCCTGCTTTTAATTCTTTTTTTCTTTTGAGTACTTTTTTTCTATGTTTTGTGTGTTTCAAGACAGGGTTTTTCTGTGTAGTCCTGGCTATCCTGGAACTTGTTCTGTAGACCAGGCTGGCCTCAAAAGTCCAGCAGCCTCTACCTCCCGAATGTTGGAATTAAAGGCGTGTGCCACCACTGCCTGACTGAGCAGTTTTATTTAACTGTTTAATGAATATGTATGTGTGTGCTGTGTGTGTATGCTTGGTCAGCTGAGTCATCTCTCCAGGCCCTGCTCTCTCACTCTTTTATCAGTGGAAAAAATGAACTTGGCCTAAGATCTCTGAATGATAACAAGGGGACTTTAGAAAAACCAAACCCTGAGCTCCCACCCTCTACCTTTTACTTCCAAAACATAAACCTTGAGCCTAAGATATTTCAGTCCTTCTCAGGTATATCTCTGTGTGGGGTGTGGGGTGGTGGGTAGGATGAGAGGGGGTTTTTTGTGTGCATGTTACTAGGGCTTGAAGCTACAGGAGCTATGCATGCCAGGCAAGCACCCCACCACTCTAACCTTCCTCCTTTTAAGGAAATTCTATAGGCATCAGCTTCCTGACTTAAAAAGCTATACAACCCTGAAAGTCATTTCCTCAGACTGACTCAGCACTCTGGGAGGCCCCAACCTGAGCCCTTCACCCGCCCTCTGGCATCACAGGCATCCTATGCACCTCATGCACAGCAGCTGCATGGCTGCCGAAGGGCTCTGGCTTCTTCCAGCAGCACTGGGGACCTACCTACCTGTGCTGGCTTCACGAAGTCAGCCACATCCCAGAGCTGGTTCTCCAGTTCCTTAATCCGGACTACAGAAACCCCCTTGAGTTTGGTGATGACAGAGATCTCCGGGTCCAAGTCCCATTCCTGGTAGCCTTTTTTGGCCAAGAGGGCCCACCTAGGGAGAGGATGATGGACAGTGTAATGTGAGCAGGTGAGGAGTGGCTGTGCCCACAACACTAGGCCCTCTTGGTATGTATACTCCAGAGGCTCCCAGATCAGCATGGAGAGCCTCTACCTTCTGTCTAACCACACCTCTTGCCCCGGATCCTGGAGCAGATAGAGCTCTCAGAGGGAGCTGTCCACCATGGCCACTCTTCACATGCCATTGCCTCCCATACTCAGCAAACCCAACTCCCCGCTCAAAGACTCTTCGGATATCAGCCTAGTAGTCTCTCTGGGAGCCTTGGTGCTCTTTTGCTCACACATGCAAAGAATCATTGCCTTCCTACTGCAGATGTGCACAGAGACCAAGATAAATCTGGGAACAAAGTCCCTTATATGGGCATATGGCTTCTTCTGCTATCCTCTGAATGGCCTAAAATCCCTCTTACTGACTACTTACCTGCCCACACCCCAGTCCCACTCTCCCACCAGCTAGAATTCTAAAAAGCCAGCTTTTAGCCCTCAGCCAGCAGGCCAGACACTACACTCTGCAGCCAGCCTGGCCAGGAGCTGTTCTTACCCTATAACATAGGCCACCACTCCCAGCTGCAGCAGCCTCTGAGAGACGCCCACCCGACAGTTCCTGGTCATCACATATTTCTCTGTCTTGTAATCCAGAAACCCCCAGCTCACGAGTGCCGCTACAACTGCAGGAGCCATTTCTCAGTTTCTGCTGGTCACTGGTACATGAGTCAGCAGGCAGCTTCAGCGGCAGCTGAACTGGAGGCAAAGCAGCCATGAATGGGATCCAGGCCAGTGTTGTTAAAGGGACATCTCCAATTCGGCAGGACCTGGCTTCTGGCTCAGGCCCAAACCCCAGCTGATCTAGCTGGCCCCCATCCTGTCCAGAGTTCTTGGGTTGGACCCTATGCATACAGAGAGGAATAATCCTGTCCCTGACTACCCATTCAGCTTCTTTATAGGGTGACCAACATGGAGCAGATGCCCAGAGAAGGGGCTCTGAGCTCAAAACTGCAGATTCCAAAGTGCAACAGTACAAGTTGATTTTGAGAGATGCCCCTGCTTGTGAAGCACCATAGCAACAGCTAGATCTCGAAAGAAAGCTGAGACCGTGAGGCGGTGAGTGACTGCACATCTGTGGCTCCAGAGAAAAACTATTGCTAGGCTACAGGTCTTTCCTAGAGCCACCTCCTGCCCCAATCACAGTAACTAAAACACAAGAAAACACTGGGAAAATCCACAAAAGGAACATGAAGGAGGTGACCACCCCAAGCATAGCAGAGGTGTGTGAGGTAATCAGCCCCGGTGAGGAGCATGCCAAGGCAATGGTGCTTCTGCAGCCACAAATTACACCCGGTTGCCAGGACGACCACGGGTGGGAGGAAGAAGGCGCTGTTACTGGCCCCAGTGACCACCTGTTGCCTGTAGCTCAGATCTGATTAGTCAAGCAGCCGAAGGGAACACCCACGTCCCTGGGAAGAATTTTAGGTAGAGAGCTGTGGGGACTGGGAAGTAAGAGTAAAAATGAAAGGTCCCTGCAAGGAGCCTCTGAAGAACAAAGATCAAGAGGGTGATGCAGCAGCCACTGGGCATCAAACAGAGGCCCTGGAGCACAAGAATTTCTGGACCACAGGTTCACAGTCTTCTCTGGAAACAGAAGGTGCCTCATCCTCCTCATGGGGTTCTGGTTGGACTCCTCAATTGGCAATCTTCCTGCAAAAGTGGTGGCAGGGCAGCTGGAATGGGACCACACCATTCTGTGAGGATGCATTCCTCATTATCAGCAGCTGATACCCCCAAGCCCCTTGCCCTCCTGAAGGCATGAGAAGGCCCAATATTTAGAACTGTCTTCCAGAATAACCTGTAAATGAAACACCCTGACAGGCAACTGGAAGGGTTCAGGGCTGGGTGTTCCAACCTATAGGAAGAACTTAGCTAATGGATGTGTTGAAATTAGAATTATTTCCAACACCCCACCCTTAAGGTGTTTATAGGGATTATGACCTGTGGGCTAAGAATGTAACTCAGTTGGTAGACTGCTTGCCTAGCATGATTGAAACCCTGGGTTCAAGTCTATCCTTAGCAAGTTGGAGGCCAACTTTGGTGATGGTGGTGGGGTGTGATCTGTGATGCCTGGACTTGGTGGGGTGAGGCCAGCATGCTCTTCAGCATTAGGCAAATTCTCCCTTTGTCCCTGACTAGCTTGGCGGCTTCAAAAAAAGACTTCTTTTCAGCCTTGAAGCCCTCATCTGGAATATATGCATAGTAGCAGCAGAAGAAATGGCAAGGACAGGGAACGGCCTGGGCCAATGAAAAATCCTCCTCTGTGTCCCATCTGCCATTGGGCACTAGGCTTGGAGAACTGGTTCTGGCTACCCACTATCTGGAGTCATGCCAAGCTTGTGGTGTTGTGCTGGCTTCTTGTCTTCTGTGCCAAGGTAATGCCTCAGAAATGAATCTGGCACAGTGGCCTGGGACCCCAGGTATCTGCTGAGGGACACTGAAACTAGGCTTGGTAGGAAGGATGTAGGAGACAGTGGCCATCTTGTCTGTGAGTCCATCTCACAAATGCAGAGCCTTCCTCTGTGCCATGCTTTCAGCCCATAAGGTGGTGACCAGAGCAGCACCACTTAGCTCTCTGGGCTGTGGCAAATGTCAAAGAAAATGGCAGAAGTGGACCTGAGTGAGTATCTGAGCTCACACTGCCTAGCAATAGAACACGCAGGATGTTGTGTTTTACAAGACACGAGTCATCAACAGGGTGGTTGTCCCCCTACCACAGCATTTTTCACAGACAATCATGGGATGGGGAGACCAGAGATCCAAGGTGACCCAACCAATGGGTGACAGCGCTGCCATCATGCCAACCCTAGATAATCAGATTGCAAAGCCCCTTCTTTCCCTCAGGCCTGGAGGTTTGTGAGGTTTAGGGAAGTGCAAGAGGGTGGCCCTGGGCTGTGGGTCCCATTGACCAGACAGTGCTGCTGCCCTCGGATGTGGACCTGTCAGAGAATCAGACTGGAGCTGCAGGGCTGCAGACTACATGTACTGGCCTGGCCTTAAACCCAGCTGTGGAGACGTTGCAATAGGAAGGGAATGACCTGGAGGAACAGGCTGCCCAGCACCTTGCTGCTCTCCTGATGCTTCACACAGGCCTGAAATCCCTAGATCTCAGCTACCATCAGCTCAATGATCTGGCAGGTCAGAGTTGTTCTGGGCAGTCATGGGTCATGAGTACTTATTATTCACTGGTGGTGGGGGTGGGAGGATGCCAGGTGGGCAAGACCACACCCATTTCTGCGGGAGGATATTCCTGTGCTGGTTTCCACTCACCGTTCCTCCTTTGGCTGTTCTTCCACTCCAGCCCCACAGAACTCAATTAACCCCAGGCACGTCTCACTGCTCCCTGCAGTGGGGCTGTATCCATGACCAAAACAAATTTCCTGACTTCAAGAAATGTACACTAACAAGACCACTCTCGGTAACCAGTGGTCTTCCAAGAGAAACAATGCATGGGTCTAGAGACGGGTGGGTGCTTAAGTGGAAATTTACGTGTGGGGTGGAAAGGAGGCAGCCATGGCAAGATCGGGAAGCTGATGAACTCTGAGCGTGCAGGCCTGTTTCCTAGATTGGAAGGCACCAGTGTAACCAGTTGGGCTGGTGATCCAGGGGGGATTGACCAGGCTGTGGTTTGGAAAGGAAGCAGAGACAATATGCCTACGGGTCGCGGCAGAACGGATGAAGATTCTGTTCCAAGTCCTTTTGCAAAAAGGGCTGTGGCAGGTCTCAGTGGTCAGGTACTTGTCCTCTGTGTGTGAGATCTTGATTTCACTCACTCTGGGGCAGGGGAGGGCGAGGGGAAGCTGGGTGCTAAGAAAGAATTGGGACGGCTGCCTGGATCCAGCCCTTGTCTCCCCAGCCCTTTGCACGGGCTGTGTGCTTTGCTAGGAATATCTGCCTCTGTCACTCACCTCTTAACGTGCCAGCCAACTATACAAATTGAAGCTAGGCATACCTATAGGCTTAACTATTTGGAAGAATGGTTGAGCCCAAAAACATGGGGTGGGGGCAGCCTGGAAACATGAAAGGGTCACCCAGGCCCTGCTTTAGGCGTTTCTGGCATCTGGATAAGCTGAAGCAAATTCCTCTTTTTAAACATTTGTTTTTATTTGTATTCTATGTATATGTGTGTGAGAGTGTGTGCCACATATGCATGGGTGCCTGTGGAGGCTAGCAGAGGACTTCCCATCCTTTGTGGTAGGAGTTGTGAGCCATCCAGCATGAGTGCTGAGAACTGAACTCGGGTCCTCTGGAAGAGCAGCGGGTGCTCTTAGCTGTTGAAACGCTTCTCCTGCACCTGAAACAGTTTCTTAGATGCCCATGTATCTACACTGTAGTAGATGGTTTTGGTGATTTCAGCTTTTTATTGTTTGGGGCTATGGCTGAGCAAACACTAGAGAAAAGCCACTCAACTCATGGTCTGGAAGCAAAGAGGCAGATGGGAAGAGACTGGAGCCACACAGTTTCCTTAGGAGAACCCCCAGGGGCCTACCATTCCTACCTCTTTTCCAGCACAGCTATGCCAGACTTGGAGGACTCAAGCTCTACCAATAGCAACTTGCTGGAATGCCCAGCCAACCTCACGGTTCTTATAGTGCCTGCTCAGCCACACACACACACACACACACACACACACACACACACACACATACACACACACACACCAGCAGCAGCAACAAAAACAGCAGCCACAGCAGCATCTACTTCCTCCTGCCCCTGCCCCAGCTCCAGCATCAACTCAGCTGCTTTTCCCTCTGTTGGACTAAGAGTTCTTACTAAAGCTGTTGCGTGACCTCTGCTCACTGTCCTTTGCCATTGCTCAGGCTGTCCTGGGCTCTGAGGCTGTGGTACCATCAGATGTGAACTCACGTCTTTACTTTTGTTTGTTTGTTTGTCTTTGTTTTTTAACTTTTATTAATTACACTTTATTCACTTTGTTTCCCCCCCCATAAGCCCCTCTCTCCTCCCCTTCCAATCCCACCCTCTCTCCCCCTTCTTCACGCATGCCCCTCCCCCAGTCCACTGATAGGGGAGGTCCTCTCCTTCCTTCTGATCTTAGTCTATCAGATCTCATCAGGAGTGGATGCATTGTCATCTTCTGTGGCCTGGTAAGGCTGCTCCCCCCTCAGGAGGAGGTGATCAAAGAGCAGGCCAATCTGATTATGTCAGAGGCAGTCCCTCTTCCCATTACTATGTAACCCATTTGGACACTAAACTGCCATGGGTTACTTCTGTGCAGGGGTTCTAGGTTATCTCCATGCATGGTACTTGGTTGGAGTATGACTCTCTGGGAAGACCCTTTTGTTCAAATTTTCTGGTTCTGTTGCTCTCCTTGTGGGGTTCCTGTCCTCTTCAGATCTTACTATTTTTGTGTTCTAGGCAAATATATTCTTGAAAGTTCTAGACATCTCTCATAACAGCTTTGGAGACACTGAAGCTTCTACAATAGATGAGGTCCTCAACATGTTGGAAGAACTAAATATGAGGTGAGAAGAAAGGGGTGCTGCTCTTGGGGCCACACACAGTGATCTGGCTGCTGCTGACAATGCATCATGTGGCTTGAGCCTCAATCCTACAGCACTCAACTCTGTACCTCCCTTTCAAGGTCATTGCTTGGGGGCCAGGGGCGGAGCTCAGTTGGTAGAGTGTGTGTCTAGTGTGTGTGGAGCCTGTGGGTTCATGCCCCGACATCACAGAAATCACGAATGGCGTCATACTCCTGGTTCTGTTTCTGTCGCTGTGATGGAACACTCTGACCAAAAGCAACTCTAAAGGAGGGCTCTGCACAGCTGACAACACAGGCTGTAGTTCAGCATCTCGGAGAATCACATCCGTGCAATCAAAAGCAGAAGGCAATGGCTGCTCCATGCTGCTGCTGGCTGCTATCTTCACAGTCTATCTGTAGTGCCACATTCAGGGTTAATCTTCCCACATCAAGCAGCAATCAGGACAAGCTCCAAAGACACGATGGAGGCCAACCTGATCTAGATGATTCCTCCCAGGAGATTCTCTTCCAGGTAATTCTAGATTGTGTCAAGCTGACAAGAAAAGCTGACCAGCCCACGCCATCCTTTAACTTGGCACACACGGTAAGCTTTAATTTCCCAGCCATCGTCCCCAAAGCTTCGTGTTTATTTTACAGTGTAAACTATAGTCCTGAAGATTTCCAATACTTCCAGGGCTAGAGAGAGAGCTCGGAAGTTAAGAGCACTTGTTGCTCTTGCAGAGAACCTAGATTTGGTCCCCTACACCCACATGGCAGCACACACGAGTCCATAACGCTAGTTCCAGAAGATCTGAAGCTGCTTCTGATCTCCATGGGCACCAGATACTCACGAGGTGCACATATATACATGCAAGCGAAATACTTACATACGTAATTTTTTTTTTTAATCCAACACTTTAAACATCCAAGATCTCTTTGAAAGACCAAACTCTCCTTGAAAATCCAAAGTCTCTTGGGGATGGAAAGATGGCTTGGGGGTTTGGAGCATGCACTTATACACTGTTTTTTCAGAGTACCCAAGTTGGTTCTCAGCACCCATATCAGGTTGCTCCCATTGCCTGCAACTCCAGCTTCTGGGATAGGAGGTGCCTGATGGCTTCTTCTGAGCGCCTCAGGTGTTTGCACCCAAACATAACTTAAACAAATTAAAAAAAAAAAAAAAAAAAAAAAAAAAAAACTTTAAGAATCCAGAATCTGCAACTGGATTCCTATAAAATCAAAAACAAACTACATTCGTAAACATTTTTTTTTGTACCTACTAAGCCTTTATTTGAGTCCTATAATGCCGCTGACAATTTTTTTTATAGCTACACACTTTAACCTTTTTATTATAGACATTTCAGACATACACAAAAATAGAAAGAATGTCATAGTGTACCCTTGTGAGTCACTTCACTATGCTTTTACAATAACCAGCTCATGCTAAATTTATGTATACTTACACATGTCATATACATGAAAGAAGTTAGGTGTTAAACTGCAGGAGATTGTTTAAACATAGTCTGACATACCCATTAAATAGAATTGTTGAGACATTAAGATCTTTATGAAGATCTTAGAATGGCAGGGACTATGCTATCTATATTTCATAAACCTTCTTATTCCAAGGACCGGGGAGTTGAAAGCAATCGCACCTAAGCAAAGTTAAGTCCAGCAGTGTAAATCCAATCCTGTGGCTGTGTCCACCATTTGAGACTCTTAATCTTCTGGCCTCTAAAAGGCAGAGGCAGGCCCATGTCTTCAGCCCCTCCACCTGCAGCACACACAGCCACCATCCCAGGCTGGTTCCACACCACACCTGCATCTCTCCTTAGTGGACATCTCCTGTCATACATTTCAAATATTCTGGGGTCTCCACTGCAACCGAGGCCTCACTGTCATCAGTGGTCCCTGTTGGCCTCGCTGCAGGGACTCTAACACTACACAAGGTGCAAAGTCTCACCTGCTCTCCAGGACCTCCTCAATCATGCAACGTCCATGCCTTCAAAACCAGTACCACTTGGACTCTACCTCTGGAACTGCCAAGGTCTGCCAGCTGGCCTCCTTAGACCAGCTTCTGGTGCTGACCCCAAGAGAACACTTCCGTTTTGTCCCTGAGGCACAGAAGGTTGATCAGCAGTGTTGATCTTTTATTTAGTTATTTATTTTCATTTGGTTTGGTTGGTTTTTTGAGACAGGGTTTCTTAGGGTAGCCCTGGCTGTCCTGGAACTCACTTTGTAAACCAGGCTGGCCTCGGACTCAGAGATCCACCTGCCTCTGCCTCCCCAGTGCTGGGATTAAAGGCATGTGCCACTGTGCCTGAGAGCCCACCCGAGAATGCAAACAACTGTAAAAGAAAAACAGCTGTGACTATTCCCATCTTGAATTAAAGCCAGAGGCAGATAGCTCTCAAAGGGCAGGATAAACTGCTCCAAGATAGTTTTTAAAAAAATAAGGGCAGGGTGAATTGTTTTGAGAAAACTCACAAACAGCCAAAAACTGCAAACAACTAGCTGTATGTAAACTAACTTCATGCTATTCTTGCTGACCAATCAATGTATAGAGCAAAAGTGGCCAGATTTTTAAGTATAAAAACCCTGTGCTTTGCATGCTTGGGGTCGTCTCCTGCCTTTGGAGGGGTGACCCTTACCGCGATTGGAATAAAAAACCTCTTGCTTTTGCATCGAGTTGTGGTCTGTGGGAATTTCTGGGAAGAGCGAGATCTTGAACTCCTGAGCTGTGAGACCCCAGGTCTTACATGCCCAGCTGGTCTTAAGATGACTCTTTATCCCCGGTGATCAGCACCCGCTTGTCCCAATGAACATGGGGTTCAGTGCAGTGGCCCTGACCTCTTTTACATTCACAGCTGATTCTTCGTCCCCAGTGATCAGCACACACAGATTCTTAGCCAAAATATACCAATTAATGTCTTTGCTCCTTTCTGAAATGTGACCTGGGGTTTCATTGCTGCTGGCATTTCAGCATTACTGCCTTCCAAGCCCCTCGAGAACTACCTGCTAAGCTCTGCAAATAAAACTCAGTGGCTTTTCCAGTCTCAAATTGCAATGTCTTCCAAACATGTAAACTGAGCAGTTAGGAAGTAGGGGCAGGAAAAATCAAAAGTTCAAGGTCATCCTCAGTTTTATAGGCTGGAGTACATAAGACTCTGTCTTTAGAGAGAGACAGACACAGAGAGACAAACAGAGAAAGAGAGAAAAAGAGAGGAGGAGAAAGTCAGCACTATGTAGGCCTGGCTTGAAAGACAAAGATTTGGAAGAGGAGGGAGGAGCAGGATCCAGAGTATACATCGTCATGGTAATGGGTATGTGTTGCCAGCTGGCACAAAGCACATGGGAGCATATTTAGATCTCAAAAGGCCTAGGAGCAACCCCTCATCTCCACAAGGGAGAGGGCACTCTAAGCATGCTTACCACCCCTGGGGTAGCATACACATATTTTAGACATTGACCAGGGCCTGGGCATAAGTAGAGGGTTGTGCTGTGAAACCCAATCTGCCAGATGCAATATCAACTCAGTCAGGGTCTCTGAGGGATTGAGCCCTGCAAACTGGAGAGCTGTATTATGAACATATTTTTCTTACTAACGTTGTTAATAGGATTAAATGTGATAGCTCTATACATGCCTGAAGAGCACATTGACCCTAGCTAGCCTCCCTTTATTATTATATGTTTTTTTTTTACTTTCCTCCTCTTCATATTCTTCCCAATCTCTAATAATTACTAGAATATTTCTAGGCTGTTGTTGTTGTTAATGTTTGTATATGAGAGAAAAACTTGTTCTTTGCTTTCTCTGTCTGGCTTACTTCACTTAACATAATGTCCTCCTGTTCTATCTGCTTCAGTTGACATAGTACTTCTTCATTCTTCATGGCTGAACTACACACCACATTTTATTCATCCACCCACCAATCAGTGGGCACCTAGGCCAATTTAATGTTTTAAGTATGATGCACATCTCTCTCTTGTTGCAGAAACAACCAAATCTCCATGGCAGGAGCCCTGAAGTTGGGACTGGGTCTGCAAGTCAACCAGACACTGCGGGTTCTTACTGTAAGTTTGAGCCCGGTGGAAGAGGCTTCAGCACAGACTCTCTGTGCCTCTCCCAGCAGCCCCTCGCTGCAGCGATAGCAGATGGATTGCAGAGCCCAGATAGAAATTTCTGGGACAAGGCCTCTTGGTGTCTTTTGGCCACTCTCTTCCTCTGACTCCTCTTCTTTCCATCCTTTCTGTCTTTCACCCGCTCACAGGACTTCCACTAAGTGAGGAAGGCAGCCAGCACATCCTCTTGAATGACTTTCACCTTCTCCTCTGTGCTTCTGCTGTCCTTGATAGAAACCAGGGTCAGTTCAGGGGTACCTACTGGCCACAGTTCAGACATGGCTGAGGTTTGTACCTGGAGGATGGGCCCCTAGACAGGGAGAGAGCAGAGACAGAAGGGAGGGGGCCAGGTGTGGTGGAGCCAGTCTCAACTGTACCAACACGTGTGTGGGAGGGGCAGAGAAGTGGAGGGAGCATCTTCAGCATGGGGGCGGAGCAAACCTGGCTCTGTCGGGGGCCCTTAGCATCCCACTCCTAGCTTTGCTCATTAGCAAGTCCATCTGCTGTGACATGGGAACCAAGACGATTTCAAGCTTGCATCCACATTTTTCAGCCACCTGCTAGACAATCTCCAATCACAGTGAGTCCCATAATCCTACATGAATGAACTGTTCCTCCTTCTTAGGCTAAACCAAGGAGAGACTGAGCCCCGTAGCTCACCCTTCCCTTCTCCGAGTCTTTTGTAGAGAGTTCCCTACTGGACCCTTGCTCTTCTCACTTCCTTTCCTTGGGTCCTACCAACCTAGTTCACCAGCCCTCTCAAAACCTGCTGATTTTTCTCAATCAGAAACAAATGCACCCTGCTATGAACTTCTTTTTTGTTGTTGTTTTTAGGTTAGTTTTGTCTTGTTTTTAAGGTTTACTTCTTTTATGCGTATGTGTGCCTGGGTGTATAGATGTAGCAGGCATCAGATCCCCTGGAACTGGAGTTATAAGTGGTTGTGAGCTGCCCCTTGAGGGCACTTGGTACTGAACATGGATCCTCTATAAAAGAAGCAAGTATCTTAACTTACTGAGCACCTCCTTAGCACCTTTGTGCTTTGTGTGTTTTGTTTGGTTTTTGTTTTAATTTTTTGGAGATTTATCTATATGTGAGTGTTTGGCTTGTGTCTATGCACCACATGTATTGCTGGTGCCCTCAGGGGCCAGAAGAAAGTGTCAGATCCTCTGACACTAGCGTTACTGACAGTTGAAAGCCACTGTAGATGTTGGGAACTGAACTCGGGTCCTCTGAAAGAGAAGCCAGTGTGCTTAGCCACTGAGCCATCTCTCCAGTCCCTAGACTGACCTCTTAACTTGTTGTCTTGAACTGTTAATCCTCCTGCTTCTACCTCCTGAGTGCTGGGGTTATAGACAAGGGCCATCATAAAAGCCTCCAGTGTTCTAGTGTGTGCATCTTTCTTAGATTTCCAAGAACTCCATCCAAAGTGAAGGCTGTGTCTGTCTCCTTCAGTCTGTCCAGAACAACAGACTCTCTGCCCTGGAATTACTGGGCTTGTCTGTAAGAGTTTCATGTAGCTTCATCTGCGACCTGCCAGTGGCTCTGTGAGCTGCTGACATCTCCATATCAGAGGAATAAAGTGGAAATTTATGTGGTGCCCTGAACCGATACACTACCTGATAGACGTGGCTTTCTAACCTATGCATGTGGGTTATCAAGCCTCTCCAGCTGTGCGCTATTGTATGTTGAAGTATATAATTTAAAATTTTATTTTACAGGGGTTACAGGTAAGAGATTGCCTTGACTCTCTGAAAGACTTCGAACTTGACAGTCCTTTATTTTATTTTGAGATGGAATCTCGCTACGTAGCCCTGGATTTCCTGGAAATCACTATGTATACCAGGCTGGCCTTGTATATTTGTATTTTTATTCACAGAGATCTGCCTGCCTCTGCCCCACCCCAAGTTCTGGGATTAAAGGCACCCTACCGTACCTGGTTCTTAAACAGTCTTGAGAATGAACTTTTGAAGTTGGACTAAATACATTTGCGTTGTGATACAGCCACAAGCCTGTGGAGGTCAGGGAGTGGAATGTGGTGTTTGAATGAGAATGGCCCCCATAGGCTAATGTTTAAATGCTTAGTCCCCAGCTGGTGGAATTGTTTGGGAAGGATTAGAAGGTGTGGCTGAGGTCTGTCACTGGGGGTAGGCTTTGAGGTTTCAAAAACCCACACTATTCCCAATTAACATGCTCTCCCTCTCTCTTGCTTGCTCTCCCCATACCCCTTATGCTTGTGGATCATATATAAGTACTCAGATAATGCTCAGCACCATCCCTGCCTGCCTGCTGCTATGTTCCCCACCTGATAGTCATGGACTTTAACCCTCAGGAACCGTGAGCTCCAATTAAATGTTTTCTTTATAAATTGCCTTGGTCATAGTGTCTCTTCACAGCAATAGAAAAGTAACTATGACACCAAGATCCTCTAGGAAAGCTCACAAAAGGGAACATGTCAAGGCCACGGTGCAAGTGATATTATGATGACATGATATCATAAACATAAACTCTTTGTTAGTGCACGTGGGAGAAGAATCCCTGATGTCTTCATTTCTGATATAGTAGAGGCAACATAACTCTAGTTTTAAGGGTGTTTAAACAGAAAGGGCATTCTGGCTGTTGGGAATACACAGCTACCAAGTTGCAGCTGCAATTTTCCTCAGTGTCCTCACACTTGACTCTTTGTCTGCTGCTGCTGTCAATATGATTAGCCTATATTTTATCCTCAGTTTTGAAGGGTGTGCTTATAGATCAAGACAAAGTTTCATCATTATGTAAAGCAGGGCAAAAGCTCACCCACCTTCTCCCATAAATATGAGATAAAAGTTGCCTGTTTTCAGATTGGAAAAGTATTTTTACTTTAGGCCCTAGTCTTCTCCTTTCCTCAGTCAATTAATCATAGGCTGTAATGCAGACAGCATTGTAACGGGAATAGGCATTTGGACAACTTCTTCATATGACTTGCTTGTGCCCTCAGGATCTTCTTGGACCCTATCATGTATATACCAATCCCATTTGAGAATAGATTGCTGCTGTGCATTCCTACTCATCATGAAAAGTTCAGCACAAAGTAGCTGCTACTGCCTACTTACTTGGTAAGCAGCATAGTGCAAACCACTGTGATACTTTGTCTAAGAGACAGATGGATCCCTTCAAATCGATGGGCCTGGGGGCACACACCTGTAATCCCAGAACTCAAGAAGGCAGAGACCGGCAGATCTCTATGAGTTTGAAGCCATCTGGTCTGCAAAGAAAGTCCAGGACAGCCAAGTCTACACAGAGAACCCTGTCTTGAAAAACTGGAGAAAAAAAAAATTGCCTTCAAATGAAGTTATGACACAGAGCTGGAGAGTTTAATATATCCTTGAAGGAAAACTGTAAATGTATAGTGCTAGCCTTGCCAAGTGAAAGCAAATTGCTTCTGGTGACTCTTATGGACAGGTACCAAGTAAAAGGTGTTTGCTAGCTCAATAGCTGCATATCATGTACCAGAAGATGTGTTAATCTGATCAAGTAAGGACACCACACCTGCGGCAGCACCTGCAATCAGAGTCACTAATTGAATAAATTTTCAATCCTTAACTGTCATTCTCCAGGATCCTTCTGTCTTCCACACTGAGCAGCTAGGAGAGTGAAAGGGAAATGTGCTAGGAACCAACAACTCTGCATCTTCCAAGTCCTTGACAGTGGCACTGATTTCTGCAGTTCCTCCTGGAATATGATATTGTCTTTTGCAGAGTATTTGATCACACCATAAACCTCAAGACTGTGATATTTACTGGAAAAAAAATGTTTCTAATTGTGGTGTTACTCATCCCTAGGACACACCTTTAATCCAAAGGCTTTCTGCTCAAATATTGTAAACAAGGTTAAATAAACTCAACCATAGGTCAAGAGGCAGAGCAAGCAACCAGTTGATGGGAAGTGAACATAGGATTATTAAGAAGGAAAAAAAAAATAACATTAAGCTCAGCACTCAGGGAGGCAAAGGCAGGCAGATCTCTGTGAGTTTGAAGCCAGGCTGATCTACAAAGAGAGTCCAGTTCAGCCAAGGCCTTGTTTTAATAAATAAATAAATAAATAAATACATAAATACATAAATAAATAAATAAGAGTAAGAGGAAGTTGGGAGGATGGAGAGAGATGCACAGGAAGTTTAAGGGAAGGACATTCAGTTTGAAGGATTGTTTGAGAGAGCAGAGGCGAAGGAGAGATTCTTTCTGAGACAACAGCTAAGGAGGAAGGTCAGTTGAGTGCTTTCTCTACTTCTCTGAGCTAGCAGGCTTTCACCCCAGCATCTGGCTCTTTATTGGTAAAATTGAACAGTTGAGATTTTGTTAAAAACAACAGTGTTCCCTGGTAGAAGCAACTCCGATGCTTCCATTTGGCCTTTCCAAACACAATAACCCTCACTCCACACATCAGGGAACTAATGTGGGAATCTTCCAACTTCTAATATCAATTCCAATTACACATTCTGTAACTGGCAAAATAACTACAGGATGAGTTCACAGGCTTCAGTCAGAACTCCACTAACTAAGCCAAGTGTGTTGGCACACGCCTGTGATCCCAGCGTTCTGGAAGGCGGAGGCAAGCAGACTGCTGCGAGTTCGAGGCCAACATGGTCTACAAAGTGAGTTCAGGGCACACAAGACTACACAGAAAAGCTTTGTTTCAAAAAAGCAAAACAAACAAACAAAAATTCCACTAATTAATCAAATAGCGTCAAATGCCTAGCACTCACAGGGTTAGGTTAAAGCACTATTGATCATCACTGCATCCCACTTTCCAAGTCAACACAAGCACCCGCAGCATCTGATGCAGCCATCCAACCACCCTCCACTCGAAAGGCAGCAAGGAGAGACACTCACAAATAGAACAATAGGGTCCAACAGCAAAGTACAGTCAAGAGCTGTGTGAGTAACGAAACATCACAAATCTCAGTGTTTAAGAACATTCACTATTTTGTATTAGGCTGCACTCAAGCTGCCCTAGGCTGTCTGGGGTGTATGGATGCTGGCCAAACACCTCAGTATAGTGTATGTAAGGTCCTACAGACTTCATGTAATATCCTCTACGTGTTTGTGAGGCTGACTTGTTTAAACATGAGCAAGTGACTAGTGAGTGTGTAGCTAGGGTCCAGACAAGAGACTAGGAGCCATTCAGAATTGGTGCCTTAAGGAGAATCTACAAAGGGCCTATATACAGGGTAACCAGCCATACTGCTGCAGGCCTATAATTCTACGCATCTGGTGGTGAAGCAGGAGGATCAGGGGTTCAAGACCATCCTGTGATCCATAGTGTTGGTCTTCCTGCCTGGGTGGAAAGGTATCCTGGGACTCGGGAGCCCAAGAAGCACACAGCTCTGAGATGGGAAGGTATCCCAATGGAAGGGCATCCTGAGACAAGGGAGCACAGGAACCACACAGCTCTGAGAGGAAGCCTTGTCCGCAGAGGCATTGCAGCTCCCAGGGGAAGGTATCCCCAGCTGAACTGTGGCGCTCAGCAGCCACAGCCCCTCTCCACTTCTTTGCTTCTTCCCTTCTCTTCATTGCTCCATGGCTTCTTCCAATACCAGGCAGCTTGAGTCAGCATGAGAGTCAGCCAACAGAGACTGAAGAGGAGATGCTGCCAGCATGAACAGCTCACAGCCATGGGGTGGGCTTTGAGGTCATACATCCTCCAGCTATGCCCGGTGTGGTACACAGTCTCTTTCTACTGCATTTGGAAGATGTAGAAATCTCAGCTCTAGCACCATGTCTGCCTGTGTGCCACAATGCTCCCTGCCATAACAATAATGGATTAAGCCTCTCAAAGTAAATACTTTCTTTCACAAGACCTATCGTGGTCATAGTGGTTTTTTCACAGTAATAGAACACTGACTAAGACAAGTGGCATATTTTCTCCAGCAAGGCTGCGCCCCCCTAAACATCCCCAAACAATGCCACCAACTAGGGAACAACTTTTCTTATTCAAAGTATCACACTCTATTTCCTATCACTAGGCAAAACAATAGGAAGCCAGAGGAAAGAAAATCCTCAGATACTGTGCATGATGGTGAGCCAGAGCGGGTAAGAAAATGATGCTGGTCCATTTAGCTAGACAGAAGAGAGTACCTGGGCTTGGCTTGGGGAAACTGGTACCTGCTTCATCTTTTTTTGTTCAATTGCTTATCTTCTCCTTTGGTCAGGCTATAGTCAAAACTGATTGTTTTTTTTTGTTTTGTTTTGTTTTCAGAAAAATATTGTCACTAACCATAATGACTTGATTATTGAAATAACATTGTTGGTACAATGTTCTTGTGGACTGTGTACAGTTTGTCCAAATACTGATTTCTCTACCCCACTATCGAGTGTCAATCAGACAATTTATTGTGATGTTTGTGCTAAGCATCTCTTGTCTCAAGTTTATGTAAACATGCTGCCATTTGTTCTCTGTATTGTCAATAAAAGCCAACCAGTCAATGCTAAGCAGTACAGAGAATAGGGTGGGACATCCTGGTCCAGTGAGGGGAGGAAAAAGGACAGGAAGTGCAGGATGGATGCATGATAAGACTGGGAAACATCAGGAAAAATGAACCAGATCATGTCCTCATGATTTAAAAGGAAGCATAATGTAGGAAACCTGAATGGGAGGAAGCTACAGTAGCTTGGAGGTTTAGGATAGAGCATTGTGCAGAATTGTGCTCTAGGCTAATTAAATAAATTCTAGTCCCTCTGTGTGGTTATTTGTGTATATAAAGGATTAGATAATGCTGCCCTAATAATTATAGGGCTAATAATAAACATTATTAGCATGTACTTCTAAATTTACCACAACATGACGTGGTTTCCATGCCTTAAAATAATGCTATTTTTGTGTGGAGGCAAACAAGTTCTGGAACTAACTCCACCATGGAATAGTCACTTACATGTGTCATCACAGCAGTCAGAAGGTTGCTGCTGGCTGGAGGATTATCTGGGATACAGAGTGAGACCCTATTTTCAGGGAGGGGCCACTGTGTTTTTAAAGGGAGAAAGGGCTCGCTTTGACTCACAATTTAAGGAACAACACATTCAAGCTGATGAGGTGGTGTATGAATTTAATCCAGCACCTAGAAGGCAGAGGCAGGCAAATCTCTGTGAGTTCAAGGCCAGCCTGATGCACATACAAAGTTCCAAGGCTACATGGTAAGAACCTATCTTTAAAAAGGAAGGAAGGAAAGAAGGAAGGGAGGAAGGGAGGAAGGAAGGAAGGAAGGAAGGAAGGAAGGAAGGAAGGAAGGAGAAAGAAAAAAAGAAAGAAAGAAAGAGAGAGAGAAAGAAAGAAAGAAAGAAAGAAAGAAAGAAAGAAAGAAAGAAAGAAAGAAAGATATTCTATCATAGCAGGGACTTCATGGGAAGTCTGAAGCTGTGTGTGTGTGTGTGTGTGTGTGTGTGTGTACTGTTGAGACAAGGTCTCACTGTGTAGCACAGGTTTGACCTGAACCCCCATCTTGCTTCAGTCTCATGAGCATGGGATTCCAGGCCTTCACCATTACATCTGTCTACAAGTCAGCTGTAATAGAAATAAAGCTTATTGGAAACAAATTTTGAGAAAGTCTGAATATTGAAGCACTGTAAAAATACTAAATTATAGTGCTTTTCATACCGTGTAGTTCCAGTTGGCTTAAGAATGAATATGTTTCATAGCTGGGTACAGTGGCCCACACCTGTAATCCTAGAACTCAGGGAAGAAGAGGTAAGTGGATCTCTGTGAGTCTGAGACCACCTTGGTCTACAAAGTGAGTCCAGGACAGCCAAGGATACACAAAGAAACCTCATCTCAAAAAACAAAACAAAGCAAAAAGAATACAATTTCTTGTTGATGTTCTAGTTCTCATGGAGAATGTGTCTCTGTCTACATGAGGCAGGCAGGTGACTAGATTGGCAATACCAACTGTGAATTACACAGCCTTGGACACAGAATTTAACCTCATGGTGAAATGCCAAGCAATAAAACCATTGGTGTCATGGATGGCTCATTCAACACCTTCTCGGTGAAGGATGTCAAGAGCAGTGTTTGTGGCTCTGGAGTCTGCTGTGATCTTAGATGCTCAGATCATGGACAGAGGTTTATGTGTGAGGGTGAGAGTCCCTCAGAAATGCCCAATGTGGGCTCTGAAAGCCCTCTGAAGAAAGGATGGCTGGACATTTGTATGCTTGTGATATAATTGGTTGAGAAGCCAGAAGGCTCATGACTGTGAGGCTCAGAAAACCTTGGCCTATAGGGCAAAGCCACTTTGCAAGCTGTGGAGATATTCACTTCTGGCTGTCTCTATCTTGATCAGGGGCTTCTGTAGACCCTAAACGACTCCTTAGGCAGCAAAAGGTAAGTATGAAGCATTGGTTTGTCTTCTCTATATTAGAAGTCCAAGGTATTTCCAGTAAAAGATCAAAGAGTTAGACTTTTCACTGCCACCTAGGAGATGGCAATGGCAATTGGCCTGGTGACTGCCCAGTTTGATTGTTGTTTTTTTTATTTATTTTTTTCTTTCTAGACAGCATCTATGCTCTAGTTTCCTTCTGTTGCTCCACTAAAACACTGACCAAATCACCATGGGGAGGAAAGAGTTTATTTGGCTCATACAGGCGGTGGAGAATCCATCATTGATGAAAGTCATCAGGGCAGGAACCTGGGAACAGGATCCATGAAGGAATGCTGCTTGCTGGCTTGCTCACTGTGCTGTGCTTGGCCAGCCTTTTATACAGCTATTACCTACCTGAGGAATGGTGCTTGCCCACCATTGGTTGGGCAACTCTTACATAAATTAATACTCAACACAATCCTTCACAGACCCCACAGGCCAAAGTGACTGAGACAATTTCTCAGCTAAGACTTCTTTCGGATGACTCTAGGCTAGGCCAAGAGGACAATTAAGAATTATTAGAAAAGTGCTGGAGAGATGGCTCAGAGGTTAAGAACGTTGGCTGCTCTTCCAGAGGTCCTGAGTTCAATTCCCAGCAACCACATGGTGGCTCATAACCATCTATAATGAGATCCTGTGCCCTCTTCCGGCATGTGGGTATACATGCAGGCATAATAATGTATAAATAATAAATAAATAATCTTTTTAAAATTACTAGAACAGTCTTACTTTTTTATGGGATTTTTTTTTGAGACTTGAAATTATGCAGCCCATGCTGACATATAACGGCTACATAGCTGAGGATGACTTTGCTCTATCTATCTATCTTCCTACCTACCTACTTATCTATCTGCATATCTATCTACATATCTACTATCTATGTATCTATCTCCGTGTATATCTATCACCTATGTCTCTATCCATCTACATATATATCATGTATGTATGTATGTATGTATGTATCTGTCTATTTATCTATGTGTATGAGTGGTGTGCTATGGTGTTCATGTGGGTCAGCTCAGAGGACAACTTTTGGGACTAAGTTCTGTAGTTCTGCCATTCCTGGGTTCCCAGGATCAAATTCCTGCTAGGCTTGGAGATAGACACTCTTATTCACTGAGCCATTTCTCTAGCCCTGAGGATGACATTGAACTTCTGGTCTTTCTGCCTCTACCACCTCAGTTCAGGAATTAGAGGCCTTGCCACCATACCCAGTTGTGTGCTGCTGGAGATTTGAATACAAAGCTTTATGCATATGAGTCAAACATTATTTCATCTGAGTCACATCTTCTGTCTTTGCCCAGAGTCTGAGGGAGTTTTAGATGCTTCCCTTCGGCATAGGAGTGAATAGGAACTGTGTTCCTGTGGAGTATATGCCAGGGAGCTTACCCCTTCAGTGCAAGGGAGGTAGCTGGTCCCTCTAGCATTTATGCTGTGACTTTACAATCATAAGCCATAAATTGCTTTTTGTATGCCAGATGAGGTGGCTCATGCCTGCAATCCTAGGATTTGAGGGGTTCATACAGGATAGTGTGTTTGAGGCCGGCCTGGGCTACATCGCAAGACCTTTCTCAAAAAAAGTTCAAACCAAATCGTATGTGTGGTTTATGTACCACACAGTATCTTAGCTACTCTTCTATTGTTGTGATAAGACGTTATGAACAAGGCAACTTAAATGAAAAAAAAAAAGTTTATTGGGGCTTGCAGTTTCAGAGGACTGGAGTCCATTATCATGGTGGAGATCATGGCAGCAGGCAGATAGGCACAGTGCTGGAGCTAAGAGCTTGTATTTTGACTTACAAGCATGAGGCAGAGGGAAACTAACTTGGAAACATGTGAACTTCTTGAAACCTCAAAGTCAGTGACATACTTCCTCCAAGGCCACAAACTGGGGACAAAACATTTACGAGCCCATGGGCCATTATTATTCAATCCACCACATCAGCGCCCTGCATCCCACAGGCTTGCCGCTATATCATAAGGCAAAAGTCTCTATAGTGCTTCGCAGTCAACACTATTTATTTTAAAAATCATTTCTTATTTTTTAATCTCATGTGCATTGACGTTTGCCTGCATGTATGTATATCTGTGTGAGGTGTCAGATCCTGTGGAACTGGAGTTACAGACAGTTATAAGCCACCATGTGGGTGTTTTGGACTGCTTAAGCCATCTCTCAATCCCCTCTCAACACATTTTAAAAGTCCAAAGTCTCTTCTAAGATGCAAGATTTTTTAATTGTAACCCCCTGTAAAATCAAATAAAAAACCAAATTACATCGTGTGTGTGTGTGTGTGTGTGTGTGTGTGTGTGTGTGTGTGTGTTTGGTTTTTGGCTTTTGGATTTTCGAGACAGGGTTTCCCTGTGTAGCCTTGGCTGTGCTGGACTTGCATTGTAGACCAGGCTGCCTCTGCCTCCCTGAGTGCTGGGATTAAAGTCATGCACCACCATGCCCAGCCAAATTACATATTTCTAACATACAGTCTCAAAGAATATACATGACCATCCTAAGAAGGAGGAATGGAGGCACTGTGAGGAAATACTGGACCAAAGCAAGACTGAAATCCAGCAGGGAGACATTGGGGGGGGGGTAGAGGAGCAGAGAGAGAAAGAGCAAGCATGTGTACTCAGGAAGAGATAAATGCAGAGAGTGAGAGACAGAGGGAGAGACAAAAATGTCTGGATTATAGAGTGAAGAGCCTCTGTGGGAGGGGAAGCCCTGCCCCTGGGCTGGAACGTTCAGGGTAGAGGGTGGGTGGGGTATGCCAGCCATGCCATGCTACCAAGTTTAGGGAGAACCTGGGAGAACCTGGAAAGCAGGTCAGCTTTGTTACGTTAAACAGGCACCTCAGCTGCTTGTTCCAGGTCTGAAACCCAACCGTACTATTCCTCTCTTAAAGCTAGTCTCCTCCCCTCCCCCATATCTGCAGCTCTCCTTCACAGGTACCCCATAGAGCCTGTATCGCTAATACTTTGGTGTCTCCAACACAATCCAGACTTTGCTTTCACAGATGCACACATGGCTTCTCTGGGCCTCCATGCAGGTACTCCCTTGTCCCATTCCCAGCCTAACCGGTGTTCTTTAACCTCAAAGGAAGATTCCACAACCTAAGCCTTTGACTCCTGGATCCTTCAAGACTATAAAGCCTGATCCTTGTAGCAGAAGCTGCCAAGTTCAGTTGTTCCTTTGGGATGAAGCCTGGCCTGGCCCCCTCTTTGAATAACATTTGAATCAGTTTGGATCTGTTGCTTTTTAGGAACAATAACTCCTTAGTCTCCCCCTCCCCTTTTTTCTAAAAGGTTGAAGCTTAACTGAGTGAGGTAGAGCCCTGATGTCACCCTTCTCTTTATTTCATTTCTGATCAGGCCTCTCCTTGTCTCTTTCAGCACAAGCCTTGGCCCCAATATTACATTTCCTGATGCTCTTTTTCTCTTCAAGCTCTACATTTTGAATTTCTCTTTGCCCTGCTTGTAAATCTTTGTATATTATTGTGTATCTGCATAAAAGTGAGAACACTAAACACCACACATGACAGAGTCAATACTAGGATGGGCAAAAGCAGCCACATTGCTTGTCAGCATATCACAAGAATGGTCTCTAGCCTAGTTGCTAAAATTGTTCCTGTCTGAAAGCTCCTGAACTGAGCCTTCTTAGACCACATTGCTCTCAGCACTGCTGTCTCCAAGGTCCCACTAGGATGGCTCATTAAGCCCCACTTACAATGTTCAAAGACTTTCCTAGTCCGAAGTCTTTCACATTCCTCCAAACAACAGTTCACATGGTCAGGCTTATCACAGCAATAGGCCACTTTTCTATTGCTATGAAGAGACACCATGACCAGGACAACTTATAAAAGAAAGCCTCTAATTTGGGGGTTCACAGTTCTAGAGGAGAGCATGGCAGAAGTATGGTGGCAGGCAGACAATAACTGAGCGCTTATATCCTGATCCACAAACAGAAAGCACGGTGGCAGGGAACACAAAGAAACTAGGAATGGTATAGGGTTCTGAAACCTCTAACCCCACCTTCAGTGACACACATCCTCCAAAAAGGTCACTTCTTAATCCTTTAAGCATTCAAATATATTACCCTATAAGTTCATTCTCATTCCATCCTCCACAGACAAAGGCATTTTCTAGGAGACAATTTGACCTACAGGTACAGTATGTGCTTTGTTGACTTGAACAGTCCTTGAGTATGTCCATCTTGGTGGCTACAAAAGACAGCCAGGGCTGTAACACAAAACCTTATCTCAAAAAAACAAAAAACAAAAAAACAAAAAAGGAAAAAAGAAAGTAGGGTATCTTAAATTATAAAAATGTGACACAATATTAAAATTGTGTGGAAGGGGATGAAGAGATGGCTCAGAGGTTCAGAGCACTGTCTGCTCTTCCAAAGGCCCCTGAGTTCAATTCCCAGCAACCACATGGTGGCTCACAACCATCTATAATGAAATCTGATGCCATCTTCTGGTGTGCAGGCACACACACACACAGGCTGAATATTTAATAAATAAAAATTTTTAAAAAATTGAGTGGAAGACTAAGAAGCTAAAATCCTCTCTTTCTCTCCCACAGCTGTTTTTCCCTTAGAGAAAAAAGAGTACTCTGTTCATATTCAAGGTGTATTATATCTCTTGTTATACATGTAATGCTAGGTGGGTGACAGTTAGGCCAACAGAAACCCAGAAAAGATTCTTGTTCCTTCTAATTGAATAAGGGAATAGGAGAAAACACATTGTTTTAAATTTAAGAATGAAGTCTCTCCTGCCATGCTTAATGGTCCAGACTACCTTTTATTTTTAGTCTTATGGGAGGGCTAGTCTTATGGCTGGCTCAGGGACCTTAGGCATGTATGTAGCCAAGGGCTATGGAAACCCTGAAAGCTGGCAGCATTGCTCCTGGAAGGGCCAGTTGGCCCGGTCTTGAAGTCAGGGGAGAACATTTCTTGATCAGAGCAAAAACCCTTGTGCATTTCTCCCTGAGCCTTTCAGGTGGCAGTTTGGCTGTCTGCTAGCTGCTGCCTGCTCAACATAGAACGGCCATTACCCGAGCACATTCCCACCTGGTTATTCTCTTTTGGTTCCAATACGTTCTTGGCATGAGTTTACTATTACAATAGGTATTTTCTACACATAAGTGAATTTGTGTGTGTATGTGGCGGGGTGGGGGTGGGGGGTTCCCAGATAGGGTTTTTCGGTGCAGCATTGTCTGTCCTGGAACTCACTCTGTAGACCAGGCTGACCTCAAATTCATAGAGATCCACTTGCCTCTGCCTCCCCAGGGCTGGGATTAGAGGTGTGCTCCACCACTTGGGCATTAAGTACATTTCTACTCCATTTCCTTTATATATATATACAGTATACACCAGGATAGAACTCTTGTTCTTTTCATGTGTTATTATGTGTGGGTGTATAATTTCACTGGTCCTGTTTTCATTTTGACATGTTATTCAAGCACATACACTATTAATGTTTGTGTGTGTGTGTGTATGTGTGCTTGTGTGGGTGAATCTGAAACAGGAAAATTTATAGGATTAAAGAATATTGAATGTTAGTTATTTCCAAAAATATAGTAGTAGTTTTTATTGTTCAAAGTAGTTTTAATGAGTCCACATTCTCAATTTTTAGTAAACTGTCACTTATAAGGCCAATATAAATGTCCCTGTATTCTCCCTTTCTTTGGTGGTGGCCCCCTCTCTTTGGTTCCTTGGGGGAGACTTGGCCAAGTTACAGCAGGCAATGTGCATTCTCAACCACACCATTGCCACTGAAGAGACCCAGGCTCACCTAGATCACAAGTTCAACCTCACTGATGCCAGAGAGGCCTCTATGCGCTGTAAGTGGTGATAGGAGGAATGGAGAAGAGTGGTCTCTGAGGCCTGGGAGGACCTGGTGGCTGTGGATTTTCCAGAGTCAGAGGCTGAAGAAGGGGAAGAACACAAAGTGCAGCTGTGTGGCTGGCAATCATCCCTTATCTCCTCCCCACCGTTAACATTACTGGAAGCTTTTACTTAGTAGTTTCTGTACTAAAGCATTACTTTCACTGTGTGCTGTGTTTTTTGTTTGTTTTGTTTTGTTTTAAACAAAGTTCCCTGTCTCGATAACCACCAATTAGTGACTTCCTCTAGGGAAATACATGTTTTTGTAAGACTTTAATGGGCTTGACTGTATGTTGCTAAAAGCTTTTAAGTAGATAAGGGAATTATGACACCACACGTTATTTTCCCTCGAACCACGTATGAACTGCATGGAAGTAGCTTGTCACCCTGTCCTGTGAGAGGGCTGGGACAGAGTGTAGCTGGGGCTTCATCCAAGGGCTATAGAAACCCAGTTTTTCACATGTCATTTCTCCACTGGCTTTCCACCACGGCTGGCGAATGTAAGCATCCTTATTCATTGTATGTCGCCAGAATGCACTTGGGATGCTCTACCTCCTTCCAGGGATGGGACCAGGGATGCCCCACTGGTCTTGATTTAAAGAACTTGATCTAAAATGGACCCTCCAGAATTGCCAGATGTCACAATAAGATAAATGCTAGAAAGAGATCCCTTGTGTGGCCCCGCTGGGAATGCCCAGGTTTGTCCTGGGACAGCGTCAAAATCCCAGTGGGCTTAGACCCTGGCATTCAACTTCTTGGCGGCGGGAAAGCTAAGGGTCTTTGTTTGCAGGCCCTCTTCTTGTGCAGTTGTTTTTGTCTTTACATTTTATTTTGTGCATATATATGTGTGTGTGTGTGTGTGTGTGTGTGTGTGTGTCATTTATGGAGGTCAGAGGACAACTACTGGGCGTTGGTTCTCTCCTTCCACCGTGTGGGTCCCGGGGATCAAACTGGGATCCTCAGGGTTGGCAGGAAGTGCTGAACCACCCCGCAGCCCTGGACAGGGTTCTTGGTGGTAGATCTTTCTCAGCCACAGCGTCCGCTTACGACGTTCTGGTAGTACCACACACCGCATCCGGGCTGCTTCGTCCCACGGCGGGCGCTCGGCAGTTTTACCTTGGTTACGCAAACAAAGCAACGGAGCCACCGCACGGCTCCAGAAACCACAACTCGAGGCGAGGAGCTCGCCGCACTCCCAACATCCGGTGGCCCGCCAGGCCCTCTTCCGGTCCCGCCCTTTGTGGGCAGTCGCCACCGGCTACGGAGTCTCTGTGCTACCAACCTCCGCGTTGACCCACCCATCGCGAGACTTCGGCGGCGCAGCAATGGCAAGACCGTGAGTACTGCTGACGGGAGGCTATAGAACGAGTTAGGACGGGACGGGGACGGCGTAGGGCCGCGGGGGAGCCGACAGGCCCGGGGCCTCTGGAGGGAGTGACGGTCGGGGCGTGAAGACAGTCCTCCCCCGACCACCGCCCACGACCCAGATCCCGCCCCTTTCCCAGATGCCGCGACACTGCTCCGCCGCCGGCTGCTGCACACGTGACACGCGCGAGACTCGCAACCGCGGCATCTCCTTCCACAGGTCAGCGCGCTTGCGTAGTAGTGCACGAGGGCTCTGCAGCGCAGGCGCGGGTGTTGTTGCCACACCTTAGGCCGCGCAGGAGCCGGCGCCTTCCTGAGGTGGGAGTGAGGCTTGAACTTGCGAGCGGGAGGGTGTAAAGGGCGGTCGAGTAGTCTCGAGTCCAGCCGTACCTGGTAGATGATGCCGAGGAGGCCCCGTTCCTTCTCTCGTCCTCAGTTTCCTCTTTTCCCCTAGTGGGTAGTAATCCGAAAGGGTATCGGGGAGGTCTGCTCCTTCCTGCCTGGGACGCTTGGGCATCCTGAACGCAGGGCTGCAAACAGTCTGTCGCTCACGGATTTGTGGCTCTGCAGACTTCCCAAGAAAGACAACCCCAGGCGTGGCTTGTGGCTGGCCAACTGTCAGCGGCTGGACCCCAGCGGCCAAGGCCTGTGGGATCCGGCCTCCGAGTACATCTACTTCTGCTCCAAACATTTCGAGGAAAACTGCTTTGAGCTGGTGGGAATCAGGTGGGTCTTTCTGCCAGCCAACCCCAGGTTGTGAGGGAGGCATCAGAGTAGTGGGTCAGGTGGGGCAGTTCTTGGCCCTCGTGAATTCCGTGAACATCTGCCTGGTATGCTCACAGGCAGACCTACTGTCGAGGATGCTTTTGCCCCTTTCCCGTTCTGTACAGTAAAGCGTGGTCCCAGGATCACCGTGCTGGTGACATCAGAGAAAGACAGCCTTTCCGGGCTGGAGAGATAGCCCCTCCCCCCCTTTGGTAAACACTTGGTATGCAGGGCTGAGGACCTGAGCTCAGAGTCCAGTACGCAGATAAAAAGCCACATGTGGTTGCCAGTCTCCCAGTCCCGGAGAATTCAAAAGGATCCCTGGGGCTTACTGACAAGCTAGTGTACTTGTTGAGCCCTGCGGCCAGTAAAGAGCTGTCTTTAAAAAGTAAAGGCGGAAAAAAAAAAAAAAAGTAAAGGCGGATGGGCTAGCAAGATGGCTTAAAAGTTTAGAGCACTTGTTTAATCTTACAGAGGACCGGTTCAGTTCCCAACACCCAAGGGAGCCCTTGCCTTCTTCCTACCTCTGAGGGCATGGGCACACAGGTGGACACACATACATACGTGCAGGCAAAACATTCATACACATAAGTAGCGCTGGCTTAGAAGGGAAGCGCACTGGCTGCTCCTTCAGCTGACCTGGGTTCATTTCTTACCATCCAGAGTGCCTTACAGCAGTCAGTAAACTCTAGTTCCAGGTGATCCAATGCCCTTTTCTGACCTGTGGGCACCAGGCATGCACATACAGGCAGAACACCTATACATTTTAAAAACAAATGTGGAGAGTGATCAAGGGAGACCCCTGAGGTTACCCTCTGGCCTCTACACAAAAGAGAAACAGCTTTTCCGTGGGATGCTTAGCACTTCGTTCTCCCAGCAGGTGCACAAATGAGAATTATTTTTTTGACTGGTCCACCTATCCCTGCTGGTGGACTGAACTCTAGAAGCTCCTTCACGGGAAAGATTTGTTTGATTTTTACCAAACTTGCCATTCTTCAGATCTATTGCTGGCAGTGTGCCTTGAAGCCTCCAGCTGAGGGACCTCCGCTGGGATTCCAGGGGAAATGGCAGCACTTTCCCCAGCTCATCTGGGCTGCTTTTCCCCACAGTGGGTATCACAGGCTGAAGGAAGGGGCAGTCCCCACCATATTTGAGTCTTTCACCAAGTTGCGTCGAACAGCCAAGAACAAGGGGCATGGTTATCCACCTGGCCTGCCTGATGTCAGCCGGCTCCGGCGATGCAGGAAGCGGTATGTGCTGCAGTAGGGGGGTGCCCCACTTTCATCCCAGGGCTGAGGGACTGGACTGTAGGGTGAATGCCAGCGTCTTCACTGAACAGGGTTCTTGCTGCCTAGACCCAGTGAAGGGGGCTCAGATGTTAGGGAGACTAACTGGGCTTATGAGAAGAGCCTGGCCTGCCCTTAGTTGGCTAGTCAGCTTCTTTCTGTCTCCCCTCCAGCTGCTCTGAAAATCAAGGAGCCACAACACCATTTTCTCCACCTCCTCCTGCTGACATCATCTGCTTTCCTGTGGAAGAAGCCTCAGCACCTGCCACTCTGCCTGCATCTCCAACTGTGAGGCTGGACCCTGGCCTTAACAGCCCCTTCTCTGATCTCCTGGGCCCTCTAGGTGCTCAAGCAGATGAAGCAGGTTGTAGTGCCCAGCCGTCACCAGAGCAGCACCCCTCCCCACTTGAGCCTCGGCCTGTCTCCCCATCTGCATACATGTTACGGCTGCCACCACCTGCTGGAGCCTACATCCAGAATGAGCACAGCTACCAAGTGGGGAGTGCCTTGCTCTGGAAGAGAAGAGCTGAAGCTGCTCTTGATGCTTTGGACAAGGCCCAGCGCCAACTGCAGGCCTGCAAGCGGCGGGAGCAGCGGCTTAGGCTGCGACTGACCAAGCTACAGCAGGAAAGGGCACGGGAGAAGCGAGCACAGGCAGATGCCCGCCAGACCCTAAAGGACCACGTACAGGACTTTGCTATGCAACTCAGCAGCAGCATGGCATAAGAATGACACACCAACACTCTGGCCTCTCTTCCTCAAGAGGCGCTTCATGGAACTGCAGCCACCAGGCTGGCCAGATACCACAATAAAGTGGATTCTACAAAGAGACCCTGCTGTCTGGCTCAGCTAGGGGTGCCGCTCCTCCCTGGGCAGTGGCCAGAGCCCCAGAGGGCTAAGACCCTGTCACACAACCTCTTTGTCCTTGGAAACTTTTTTTTTTTTTTCTGCAGACCCTCTGTTTAGTTACTCTTTCAAGTTCTGAGGTAAGAAAGCCAATTCCTGAGTGTAACTATCCCCTCTCCCTCCTTTTTGAGTTATGGTTTCATGTAGTCCAGGCTGCTGTCTTTGTAGCCAGAGGTGTCCTTGAGCTCCTAATCCTGCTTTAGTGCCTTCTGGGTAGAATCACAGACAAATGCTGTCATACCCAGTATCAGATGTCAGTCCATAGGCCAGTTCCTTTGCATTGCTCACTCCTGGCTCCGTTGCTCATGAAACCAACATAGGATATTACACCTGAAGGTTGCAAGGCCATGCCTAGAGAAATGCTAGTCTTCTTTGGATGTAGCATTCCAGTCAGGCCTTGGTACTATGTTTATCTTGGGAACCTAAGCTTCTTACTATAGCTATGTCCATAGTAATCGCCAAGTACATGCCCTTTTCCCTACTGTTCCTTGGCCACATAGCTCAAGCACCATTGAGTTTCTAACTGTAGTTAGTACACAAGGATCACAAAGTTTTCTTTTTGGAGCCCTGGGTGTATATATTTATTCACATCCTATGTAGAAGAGAGAATTGAAGGGCCAATTACAGGAGTTAGCATGAAGCAAGATCTGCAGACCAAAGCTTCCACATGTTCCCCCAAGAGGTTTAGATAAGGCCACCTTAGGGGAATGGCTCACAGGACAGCTGGCCCACATCCTGGCTGCCCACCAAGCCAGCACAGCACCCTCCACTAAGCTGTTTCTGAGCTCAGCTTGTGTTGGGTACCTTCCTCTCTTCCAGCACATCTTGTAACCAGATTACTTCCTGGCTGGCTGGCTGGCTGGCTGGGACTGCCCCCCAGGACACCTTTCTGCCTGGAGTCCCATAGCATGGGTGAATGGAGCACAGGAACAGTGTGTGTTCTAAGCCAGGAAGAACCAAGCATTTCTCCAAAATGAGTTCTGGTTTTCTAGGAAACAAGACATAGTGTAGGTTTCTGTACTCAAAAGGTTTACTGTGCTGTTGAGATGTAGATTTTCATGGTCAGGTATCAAGGATGGATACCCTGGACTGGACAGCCCAGAGCTCTGAGGCATGCAATTTCCCTTCTGTCTAGCTGACACCATGTGTTAACATGGTTAGAACAGGGAATAAGTGCTAAACCCAAATCTGGGGAATCTCCTAAACCATGGAACTGTCATGTTGCTACAGGACAGACCAGTTGTGGCAACTATGCCAGCCAAATGTGTAAGTAGCATTGCCACAGCTGTAATGGAGGCATGTCTGTCACAGAACACAAACATAGGATCATCTCTGCTGACTTCTCCCTGGCCCAGATATGCGCACTAGGTGGGCCAGAACATGCAGCCTCTCTGGGGTGGGGGGCTAAGCTATGCTTGCTGCCCCATAGACTGGAAACATAACCTTCCAAAGTTCATTTGTAGGATCAGCCCACTGTCGCTAGTTCCCATTCATAACTTCTGGGTAAGGAACGGGGTATAACCTATTGCTAGTATAACCTGCCAAGCCCTCATCCCCTGACAGCAGGATTCTATGCTAGATCCACAACACTAGCACAAAGCCACTCACTCTCCTGTCGTCTCCCTACTGCTCAGTGATATCCCCAAACCATGGTCTCCTTGGGAGAGGTGCCAGCTGGAAACAGAGTCTGCTTCACTTGCCATTCCCCATGGGGCCTGCGTCCTCAATGAAGTTTTGGGAGTTCTTATACACCTCAGTGCCCTGTAGAAGCTGAGGACCCTTGACCCCACAGGTGTGGTCACTCCACAGGTAGAGATGTGGCCAATCGGTTAGGTGTCGTCACTCTGCAGACAGGTAGGGTGCCCGCCGAGACCCTCAGATGTCAGCGCCCAGCTCTGCACACTGCTTGTCAGAGATGTGGGAGGCCAGGGATTCTATGATGTCCAGCAGCAGCTGCTGGCTCAGCAACCGCAGTGTTGGCAGCTTAGAGACCTGCACAGATGACCAAAACCAGATGAAACCAGACTCCCAGGAGGACCAAGGTGGGCAGCTGAGTCTTGGGGTCCAGCCTACTTAGGGCTTGGCTGTCTGAGGACAGTGGGCAATGGCCTAGAGGTGCCCAGGCCTGCTGGGGAGGACTAGGACCTAGAACACTGGGGCCAGAGCCTGACCTTGGTGAACTGGTGTACAATGATGTGCAAGCAGTGTCGCTTCATGTCCAGTGCCTGTGTCTTATCAGCCGCCTCCAGAATCTGCAATGGCAGGAACCATGAGGCATTGCCCACCTCATCAGAGAAAGGAGTGGCCTGAAAGTACTAAGGCACTACCTGTAACACATTCTGCACCGTTACATTCATCTCCAGGTTCTGCTTGCAGTATGCCTGCAGTCGGTTGTTGTAGAAGCCATAGTAGTAGGGGGCTGCAAACAGGTAGCTGGATACAAGTTAAGGAGCTGCCCAGTCAATGGACATGTATTCACCTGCATGCACTCATCCTGCCACAACCCTTGTCCTCTGGGGAGGGTACTGCCAGAACAGAGTTCCAGACCAAGTCCCAGCTGGGTTGCTCTCTAAACTGGTTCTGAACCATTTCAGGCTCAAAGGGCCAATTAGAGATCCAGGGAAACATGAATCCTCTCATTCCCATGTACACACTCACAGAATTTTTCCAAGCCCGCTGGCCCTATCACGTACCTGCACCTCAGGTTTAAACACTACTGACAGAAAGCACAAGGCATCACTGTCTACTCCCCTGTTTGTTAAACAGTGATAATTAGCCTGCTTGTCCCAGGGAATTGTAAAGCTCAAGACTCAACTGTGCTAGTTACAAAATAGCTCCTCTAGTTGCCCACCTGCTTGAAACCTTTGGAGACTAGTAGTCCCAGTCCCAGCACCAGCACTGGACACTCCTCTAGAATTAAACCACCCAGCCAACAAAGCAACAGCAATCAAACATGTCAGACTCCTCAGTGGTTCCCCTGAAGCATGAACAGGTAAAAGGATGCAGCGAGTCCTCAGGGGGCATGTTGACCTCGCCGTAGTAGATGTAGCGTAGCATGGACTCAAAGGCTTGTCTGCTGGGCACCATCTCTCCAATGGAGATGTTCACCTGCCCATCCTCCGGCATGAATGAACGGAACATGGCCTCAAAGTAGCTGCAAACGGAAGTAGATCCCAGCTCTCAGGAAAAAAAAGGTCAGTATCAAGGCCTGCCCCACCCTCCCTCATCAGCCCTCAACACACCTAGAGCGGGCAGCTAGGATGGCTTTGTGGGCTGGCCGTGGGTGGCCATCTAGCAGTAGCGTGATGTCACAGAACTCTGAGCCTGCCCCCTCCAGGTAGGCCTTCATGTCCTGGATCAAAGACGTGCCTGGGGGGTGTAGAAGGATCTTGAGAGGACTCCTCCTTCCACCCTGAATGAAGAGGCGACCTGTTTTCTGTGTAGCCTCTCCTTCCCTCAACCCTCAGTTCATCCACCTGGAAACTGCAGTTCTTGATCTGGCGCCCACAGACGCAGCACCAACATCTGATCTCCCATAGTGTGCCCTCTGTCCAGTACCCACTCCTACTGGATACCTCTCCAGGCGTACCTTTTGGCCTCTCATAGCAGTGGCAGGAATCAGTACAAGCCCCAAAGAGAGTTGGGGAAGTGAATGTGCTATCAATCTTCTCCACTGGGCAGAGCGACAAGTACCCAGTGATAAGCAGCTACAGCTGCCTCACTGGACCCCAAAATATCAGACCTGACCAGCCAAGCAGAGCCGGGTCACCCTGAGGAGTGGGTTTCATAGGTAACTAGGCTCACTGGCACCCACCTTGCTGTTGAAGGCCTGAGTTATCTGGGCCATACCTGCCTCTGTCCCTCCCAGTACCAATGTCCAGGGGCGCCTGGGTGGGTCACACGGGACCTGGCAGATAGGTGGTTCCTAAGTCTCCCAACACCACTTCCTAGGACATGAAGAAAGCTTCCCTACCAATGTCCACAGGCTGATCAGAGGGTGCTCGAGGGGGTGGCTGCTGCTTCCGCCGCACAATCTCTACAATCAGTGGGGATGAGAGGCGCTCAAACTCCTTCATCATGATCACCTGATTGAAGTGGGACTCCTTCACTATGAAATTCAGGCAGTGTTCCTGGACAGACAAGGCACAGCAGCCAAGTGCGGTCAGGCCTAGGCTGGACAACAGAGCTTGTAGTGGGGAGCGAAGGAACATGTCCCACCCCACCCAAGAAGGCCTGGGCCGGCAGGCACTGCTAAAGGCCAGGCACACCCCAGCTTGTACCTTGAGCTGGCCCAGCTGTAGCTTGGCAGCGCTCTCACATACAACCAGCACATTTTGCAGATCCACAGAGGCTTCAATGTACTGCCGACACAGTTGCTCAAGGCGACACAGCTGGAAGCTCAGCGCCAACTTGTATACATCCATGATGAGCAGCACGTCTTCTACATGGCCTGCACCAAAAAGCTCCTGAGCCTAGACCCCAGGAAAGGAGACCTAGAACACGGCCCAGAGCTCCACCCACGAACAAGAGGGTCAGGGCTGTAGGATAGCAGCTGCACTGCATGAGAACTGCTATCAGCAAGGGTGACTATGACTTGTGCCTCAGGCACATCTGTCACAGATCTAGGAGCACCACCTCTGGCTCAGCTGGCTCAAGCCCCACCCACCCTGGTCCATACCACCCATAACCCAGGCAGACCTTTCCGTGGGTACTTGATCTTGTCTGTGTAGAGAAACTGCATGAGCACCTCGAATGGCCGGGCCTCAGCCTCACGAATAGCAACACGTAACAGGGTTGGCCGTGCCCTGCCCACAGCTGAACCAGGGGCTTCCCTGGGAGCAAGGGCCCCATCTTCCTCCAGCTTCTGTGGGGAAAATGGAGCTCAGGGCACCCTAGTAGACAGTGGGCAAAGATTTCCAGTCACAGGGGCTAAAGGAGACCTCACCTGGGCCAGCCACTCTCGAGCCTGCACGATCTTCCTACGGAGCCAGCGGCTCCGTGCAGTGACTATAGCAACATGACCCTGCACACACTCTTCCTTCTGCATAAAGAATGAATGATATGTGGGCAAAGGGGGACAGAGGCCAGCAGGCCAGGGCAAAGCCAACTCAGCAGATATAGTAGGTGAGGCTGATGTAGGTCAGTCACCTACCTCACCAAGCACAAACTCCACATCACAGAACTGGTGGCTCTCCCATAGGCGCCCATAATCTTCATGTAGTGTGCACTTAGGGTAGCAAGAGAACTGCAGAGGGAGAACCAGTAAGCAAGCAACAAAAGCCATCCTGAGGCCAGCCAGCTCTGGGATACTGAGAGGGGTCAGGTGAGCCTGGCTGAAGACTGTCCGCCCGGGCAACGACCAGGAAAGCCTCCCACTTCCACTTTTTTTCTCTGACAGAGGTTCCCAGGCTTTAGGCAGACTGCACCATTTCTAATAAACATGGACCCAAAAATTCAGGCAACCCCCATCCTACCCCTACCCACCATTGAAATAGATTTATCCATGCCTCCACTATGCCAAGGGCCCCTGTCCTAAACAATGGGTTCTCGGTTTCTCCAGGTTTGGGAAGGAGCTGCTATGATTTCCCTGGAGGCCCCAGCACAGAGCCCGGATTGGTCCACTCATTCGCTGGTCCTGTGAGCTCACGTGCCACTCTTCTCTGAGGCTGAGGCTCTGCTTGCCTCACTGTGTATTAAGGGTCCCTTACTCCTAGTGTCATCTCTGCCTACTGGACCTACAGCGCCCCAGCCCTCCCCACCAGCCTTATGCAGCCCTAACCCTGCCCACTGGGCCTCAGTTGCCTCCCGGGGGCCCATTTACCCCAGCAGGCCCCACAGAACCACTAGCTACACACCTGGAACCTGTACATCTCCCCACTGCGAATGTTGTTGTCCACAGTGCCCCCAAAGATGTACATGGCATCAGAGATGACAGCAGCTGCATGGAAGAGCCTCCCACTGGGCAGCTAAGAAGGACAAGTAGACAAAGTGATGGGATGGGGCAGAGCCTCCCACACTGGATCTAAATGTGGCCAAGCTGTGGACAAAGAGGAAAAGCCAGAGATCCCAGGCCCTTGGACAGAAGTTGCCTGGGTGCTCCTGCAGGTGCAGATCTGGAAGCTGGGGCTTATGGGGTGGGTCAGTGGGCATGGCGGTTGTGCAGAACCCCAGGGAAACAGAGTGCCACAATGACTGTAAAGGATAAAACCTTGGACTCCCAGAGCAAGCTCCACCCAACTGGGAGAGTTCCTGCTTCTGAGAGCACTGGAATTTCAATAAGGGCCCTGACACGCACCTCTGATGCCAGGTGGACAGGCTGCTTGGCTGAGGTAGTGCCGAAGTCTAAGCCAAACACATCTCTGGACTTCTTAAAGCTGCTCCGCTCCTCTGAGGTTAGGGTAGCTGCCTCCTCAGAAGAGGAAGCTCGCTCAGGCACCTCAGCCCCACCAACCTTGTAAAAAACATACACAAGAGGGTAATACACCACCATCCCTTCCAGGGCTTGCTATGGGTTCCAGAGGAGGACCAAGACATCGAGTAAGGCCTTAAGGGTGGTCAGAATGCTTCACAGGGGCCTCCAGGACAGCATCCCAGTACTACAGGATGGAATACAGGCATGAAAAACTGAAGGCTGTAGAAGGGCAGGCCTTGAGGGTTCTCTTCTTGGCTAGATGGAGCCCAGGGAACCCAGCGCAGGACTCACCTCACTGTCAGAGCTGGGCTGGACAACCTCCCAGGTCTGGAAGTCCACATCATAGCAGTGTAGCTCATTGGGCAGTGTATTGTCTGCGGCACCCCCAAACACATAGAGATGGCGATCAAAGGCCACCATGGTGTGTCCATAGCGCCGCTGTGGCGGGGGTGGGGAGCCCCGGAGCAGGTGCTCAGTAGGGATGCGTGTCCACCTAGGGCCAAGACCATGAGCAACACTGGGGTGGAGGCTCTACTCTCCACACACTCCTCACAAAAGGTCCTCCTATGAAGCCTCCCTGGTAGTGCTAGCCCACAGTCTAAGGGGAAGAAGGCACAGGCCTGTGTATCCAGCATCCCTTGACCTGTTTAGCTCAGGAACTGACTCCATGCAACCTACCATGGGGCCCTAACCAACTCCCTTTCCTCCCATCACCATAGAGCAGACAACAGTGATAGGGCAGAGCCTCTATTAGTCTGCTCTAGGAATGGAGCTGCCCTTCTCACTGCCCAAACTGTAGAGTCCCCACTCGGAAGAAGGTTGCCCAGGCACCTCTAGTACTTCTGCCATTTGAGGGCTCCCGGGACCTTCTATCAGATCCCCTTTTCTGCTAAGTTAGCTGAAGACTGAAAACAATGCAAGCTATCCCATCTGGTTTCATGCCTGCCCCAGTACTTCATTCCCTCCACCTAGGATTTCATTTTTCTACCTCGACCTGTGGGGCAGCTTTTGAGTCCCCTCCCAAGCCCTATTCCCTTTCCTCTGTTACTTCCAATGCCAGAGGCTAGCCCCACTATAGGGTAGCCAGCAGCCAAAAGAACTACTTTACTTGCCTGTGTTCTGCTATCACATGAGATTGGTTGGCAGTGGCACATGTGTTAGCAGTGGCAAAGAGCAAGCCATACACAGGGCAGGGGTATCCTTCACACTCAGGCCAGCGATGGGACCCTGACTCAGGCCATGTCTTGCTGAGCTACAGCCATAACTCAAGAACCTTTGCAGGGGCCAAATACTGGGATGTCTGCTCCTGCTGTGAGTGGGAACTAGGAAAGGCTCACAAATTACCATGCTCAGGCATAAGTGTGTCTCTAAACCCCGAGAACTCACGTCTTGTCCTTGAATTCAAACTGGAAGAGGTTGTTTGTTATCTTGGCTCCACTCTGTCCTGAGAACACGAACATCTTATCCTGGCACACAGCCACAGGGAAGTTGCAGCAGGATGGGGGGATCTCACCACTCTGAGCCACCTGGGGTAGGGGCACAGCTCAGCCAGGGCCTCAAAGGCCTGAGGCTACACTATGCTACACTTTGAAATGAATAAATACAAAGAGCTTACATCACAGCTACCCACATGGGCCCAGTTCTGATCAACTGAGGCTAAAATCATTAGCTTCATTTGGGGCTAAAAATATAATTTCTACAAGAGAAATAAAGCCCCAGGAAAAAGCAATGAACAAAATGTTGCCCTTGCTGTGTTCACACGAGGACTGACTGGAACAAGCCACATCTGTCACATGCGGCACTCTGCCCTTCCAGGACTCGGATCTTTTTCCTTCCTCTGACTCTGCTTTCATTGCTAGGGATCAAAGGCAGGGATGTGTAGATGCTATGCTATTACCTTTTTTCTTTCATTCATTTATTCTTTCATTCATTCATTCATTCATTTTAGAGAGGGTCTCACTGTGCAGATCTGGCTAACCTAGAACTCTTTATGTAGCCCAGGGTGACTTCAATCTGTAGCCGAGGATCACCTTGAATTTCTGACCCACCTCCCAAGTGCTGGAATTACAGGCATGCACCTCCATACCCAGCTTATGCGGGTCTGAGATCAAATCCAGAGCTTCAAGCATGCTCTATTACCAATTAGGCCACATTCCCAGCCCAGCTGGAGCCTCTAGTTAATAACGGAATTGGGCTTGGGGAAGGTCAAGGAGGGAAAGGGGCTAGGCCTTGGTAAGGGAAAGATAGCTTCTGTTATACCTCCTCACTTGCTTACCTGCTTCCTTCATTCCTCGCCTCTCGATGCTACAACCCAGCCCCCCATGACCCAACTTCCCACCTGCACCATGCTCCCTACACCCCTTACCTCCTCCCAGCATGTGAGCTCTCGGTCCTGGAGGCCAACTGTCCACATGTCGTTCAACCTGCATCAGGACAGAGGAGTCAGCCTGGCTCCAGGGAAGAACCACTTGCCATGTGGGTCAGGGGAACCTGTGCCGTCTTTCTTGAAGAGACAGGAAGTTCAGGGGAAGGAGGAGGCAGATCAAATCCCTGCACCCGGCCCCAGCAGATCTCATAAAACCCACTGCCCTACTATGCCTTTATTAGTTTCTGCAATGTTCAAGTTTAAAATGAGCATGTGCTGCTGTGGTTCTTACACAAATAAAACAAAATTATTTTTCTAAAATGAGGAAGCCTGGCTTGAAGGCCCACACCTTTAATCCCAGCACTCAGGAAGCAGAAGCAGGAGGATCTTTGTCAATCTGAAGCAAGCCACATCTACACAGAGCGTTCCAGGACAGCCAGGGCTACATAGAGACTTTGTCTTAAAACAAAAGCAAAACATAAAACAATAAGTAAATAAGGAGAAAACTGTAACACAGGGAGGAACCCAGAGCTGGACTTGAGTGGAGATGCTTCCTGCCTCCAGACCCCTCTTGCTGTTCCAAATATCCTCATCCGAGAAAACCCAAGAATCACAAACATGGCTGGGAGCTCCTTTCCAAAGGCTCCATGCCTTCCAGAGAAACTCAGAACCTAGCAGGGTGACTAACCCCAGCCTGAGCACCCAGCTGCCAAGAGACTGTATTCTGCCCCTGAGGACATGCAGAGGCAGGGCACAGGGCCAGCTGTTCGCCTACCTGGCATTGCCATCATAGCCAGCAAAGATCCAGAGTTTGTCACTGTACACTGTGGCCCCATGAGCCGACCTGGCAACAGGCAACCTAGAACACAAGGGGAAAAATGAGGAATGCAGGAAAAGGAAGTCTCAGCACTAAAGATCACAGGCTATTCTTCAAAATGCCCAGGTTCAATTTCCAGTACCCGTGTGGCAGCTCACGACCATCCCTGTGACTCCAATACCAGGGATCTGATGCCCTCCCCTGCTGTACTCAGGCGCCAGGCATCCATGTGGCAATGCGGACATACATGCCAGCAAAGCACCCAAACACAATTAATTAAAAGAAATTTTTTTTCAAACACATACACGTATATAAATATGTGTGTGTGTTTCACACACATATTTTAAAATATACTTATATATTTCTTTTTTTTTTTTTTAATGAGGAAAGCGGTCATCAGAACGGGCTGAAGCACAGGGCTCCATGCGTCATGTGTTCAGCAGCTAGGGACACATCTACCTGACACTGAGCTTACAGGGTAGTGCTGAGGCGCTAGAAGCAAACAGCAGCACAAGAGGCGTGGGCAGCAGATACGGAAAAAAGTTCAGAGGTTGAAACTGAGCATAATGGGTACATGTCTGTAATTCTGGGCACTAGGGAGATGAATGGAGGAGGGTTGGAAATTCAAGACCATCCCTGGCTGACATAGCAAGCCTAAGGTCAGCGGAACTACATGAGACCCTGACTCGAAACAAACAGGAAACACACAAAGACAAAAAAAATAAAAACTCCCTAGGGGCAGGAATGTGGCTCTTTGCAGGCTGCTTTCCTAGCATACAAGGAAGCCCTGGGTTTGACAGCTTGCTAACACCACAAAACAAAAACAAAAACAAAAACAGGCATGGTTTGGTACACCTGTAACCCCAGCATTCAGGACATGGACAGGAGGCTCAGATGTTCAAAGTCATCCGCAGCTATTTACAACAGGTTCAGTGCTAGCCTAGCCTACATGAGATCCTGCCTCAAAGATGGGGAGGTGGGGAGAATCAAATGTAGGCCTGGGGTACGGCTTAGTGGTAGAGAATTTGCCTGTACCAGCAAGGCCTTCGGCTCCATCCCAAGTGCTGAGAAAATAAATAAAACAAAATACAACCACAAAATCTGGTGATCAAAAAAAAAAAAAAAAAAAAGGATTCTGGTTAATTCACACAGGTACAACACATTCCCAGCAACTATGGGAATGCTGAAGAGTGTACTCACAAAGCAGCCCATAGAAAAGGGGATGCAAACCCGGGAACCGGCTGTGGCAATGAGAACTTAGCACCAATTTCTGGCTTCCTGACTGCTGCAAACACCCTGCCTAACCACAGCCCAGTGGACTCAGCAATGCTGAAAATTAAGCAATTGATGAAAGTCTCCCAGACATAGGCTCCCGTGTAAAATATGGCAAGAGGCACATTCCAGGCTGAAGACCATCAGGCCTCTCTTACTGTGAATGTTCTCAGCAAAATCTCTTACCGCCCTTCAATTTTCCACTCTGTCCACTGGCCAGTTGCAAACTTGTATTCAAAGAGGTCATTTTTATTCTTCAAGTTAGAATTGGAATAAATATCTCCAGTATAGCCCCCTGGGTGAAAAGAATGAAAGTAAAGTGTTACATCTAGGGTACTACTTTAGTATTTAAATGTGGGCCGGGCTGGGTAGAAAAAATGTGGTGGCCCCAGTTAACATGTACAACCCCCCCCCACACACACAGGTACCTGCCCATCCAAATTAACCTTGCACTGGGCTCTGGGGATACAGAGATAGGTACACGGATGTCTCTTGGTCTAGCCATCAGACAAGACACAGCCAGTCCCTTCAGAGGGCTCCAGTGGACAGTTAGTGGGAAAGAGAACCCAGCACTGCTCAGAGCCTCCTGGACGGGGAAGGTGGTGGAAGGCAAGAAGTCGGAGGGTCCAGGAGGGCAACAGGCTGCTTACCGAAGACGAACATGCTACTCCCATAGACAACAGCTGAGTGGTGGTAACGAGGGGCTGGAGGGGTGCCCGTGGTGAAGGCTCTGGGAGAGGCACAGGGTGAGGTCAGTGAGGGGTCAAACAGGCAGTCCAAGCCCTAGCCTTTGATACCTCCATGCTGTTTTGCCTTTCTCCCATCCTTTCCCACCTCCTTCCTCTTTTTCCTGCCTCCCTCTCCTTTTCTTTTCAAGCTATGGTGTTGCTCTAAGAAGCAAAGGCTGGCATGTAATCCACTCTGCTATGTAGTCCAGGTTGGCTTCAGATTTATCATCCTTCTATCAGTGTCCTGAACACTGGAATTAGAGGGAGGCATCCCCATGACTACAGTAATTTGTTAATTCTTTCACACAGGTTCTCACTATGGTGCCCAAGCAATCTTTCACCTCAGTACTCCCCAAGAGATGAGATGTATGCCAGTGCCCCAGCTTTGTTTTACTTCTGTATTTCAAGGGTGTTGCTTCTCTCATAGAACCCTTCAAAACATCAAGTCAGGAGAAAACCAACGGAACGGGCATTAACACGCTTGTAAATTCTGCCTGGAGGGAGGCCCTGTTCTGAGCTTTTCTACTGCACACCTCTAAGAGGCCTCTCATGCAATTTTTTCGTTTTGTTGTTTTTGAGACAGGGTCTTACTATGTAGCTCTGATTGGCCTGAAACACACAGGCTGGCCTCAAGAAACCCACCTGCCTCTGCTTCCCAAGTACTGGGATTAAAAGGCTACCATGGTGGGTTTTTTGTTTTTTGTTTTTTCCTTTAAATGGGATCTTACTATGTAATCCTGGCTGGACTAGAAGTTACTATGTAGACCAGGATAGACTCAGATCACAGAGCTCTGCCTGTGTGCTGGCTTTAAAGGTGAGAGCCACTGGTGATGCCTAGCTGTTTTGTTTTTTAATGAAATCATTTGGAAGGTATTTTACAATTTGCTTTTTCAAGTAGATACCAGAATTTGACTTGATCCTGGTCTCAGGATGCTGGGACTGTGGGCATACACCACTCTGCTTGGCTTAATTTATTTTTGCTTGTTGTTTGAGAGGGACTTGGTATGTAACCAAAGCCAGTCTCAAATCTGCGAGGCTCCTGCTTGCCTCTCAAAACTAGAATGTTAAGTGTCTGCCATGCCTGACTATATGTGAATTTTTGCAGTGTTAGGAATTTTTCTTGGTTGTTTTTTTTCGAGACAGGGTTTCTCTGTATAACAGCTGTTATCAAACTCATAGAGATCTATCTGCCTCTGCCTTAAAGGTGTGCCCTAAAGGTGTGCACCATCACTGCCTAGCTTGTTCACCTTTTTTTTTTTTTTAAGATTTATTATGTATACAATGTCCTGTCTTCATGTATACCTGCATGCCAGCAAAGGGCACCAGATCTCATTATAGACTGTTCTGAGCCACCATGTGGTTGCTGGGAATTGAGCTCATGACCTCTGGAAGAGCAGCCAGCGTTCTTAACCTCTGAGCCATCTCTCCAGTCATAAAAAAATAAATAAATAAAGTAGGCTGAGCAAGCCATGAGAAGCAACTTTTAACTAACAAGAAGTCTTCAAAGGGATTTTCACTTTGGTTTGTTACTGTGTGTATGGTTTGTTACTGTGTGTGTGTGCACATACATGTGTGTGCCACTACAGACATATTCAGGAGAGAGGCCAACTCTGTAGAGGTGGTTGGTTCTCTCCTTCACTCACGTTCTGAGGATAGAACCCAGTCACCAGTCTTGCATGGCAAGTGCCTTTACCTGCTGAGCCATCTCACTGGCCAGGCAAAGTAATGCTTAAAATTAACTGAGGACTGGACCTGGAAATGGAATTCAACTGGTCAAGAGCTGGTCCGCACTAAGCTTGCCTAGCCTGCCTTGACCAAACCTTGAGTTAGATACCCAATACTGCATAAACCAGGCATGGTAGCAAATACCAGCACTCAGGTGGTAAATGGAAGAGGGTTAAGACGTCAGGGTCATCCTTATCTACACTGCAAGTTCAAAGCCTGCCTGGGATATACATGACTCCTGGTCTCAAAAACAAACAAACAAAAAAAACTGCTGGGCTATAGGTTGGAGGTACAGTGTTTGCCTAACATGCACCAATCCCTAGATTTTATATCCAGCACAGAAAAAAGAAATAAAAAGAACTGGCAGCAGTTGTGATAAGATCAAGTGTGAAAGAAATGCCTTAAGCTGCCATGCCAGTGCTACCAGGGAGACCAGTCAGAGGTTGTGGGGTTTTGTTGGTTTTGCTTGTTTGTTTATTTTGTCAGCCTGACACAAGCTAGAGTTATCTAAGAACAGGAAAACACAACAGAGAAGATGTCTCCATAATATCAGGTTGTAGGCAAGCCTATGGGCATTTTCCTAAAGAGTGATTGATGTGGGAGGCGCCAGTCCATTATAGGTGGTGCCACCCCTGGGCAGGTTCTGAGTGATATAAGAAATTAGGCTGAGTAGCCAGGCATGGTGGTGCACAGCTGTACTCAGATAGACACAGCAGGATCTCTGTCTGAGTTCAAGGCCAGCTTGGTCTACAAAGGGAGTCCAAGACAGACAAGGCTACACAGAGAAACCCTGTCTTGAAAAACCATAAACAAGAAATAAAGTAGGCTGAGCAAGAGAAGCAAGCCAGTAAACAGCATTCCTCCACAGCTTCTGCTTCAGTTCCTGATTCCAGATACCTGCCTTGAATTCCTGCCCTGACTTCCTTCAGTGATGGACTATGACATGAAGTATAAGCTGAAATAAATACTTTGCTGCCCAAGTTACTTTTGGTCACGGTGTTGGTCACAGCAAAGAAACCCTAACTAAAACAGTGCACAGTGAAGATGCCCTGCCTGGCTGAGTGGCCAGGGCAGTCAGATGATCTCCAAACCCTGCATCCTCCTCTGTCAAAAGAGACCCCACCCCATGCACCACAGGGGCTGTGTGGCACTGTGCTCCCTGTGGGAGCAAAAGATGGAGCTAGCAAGCCCAGTACATGCTGACCCTCAGGTCTGTGTCTCCCATCAGCTGTAAGCTGATCCCAGACCAGAACCACTGCAGGAAACACAAATAAATGGCCCCTAAAGAGGGCAAGTAGTTCCTGCCCAAGGCCACTTAGCTGAGGATGTGGTTCATAGTTTGCATAATGCTCAATACCTGTGTGGGATCTACTAGCAGACAACTATCCCTGTGAGATAAGAGTGGGACAAGAAACCTTGCTGCCAGCCTTGAGATGGCACCATGGGAAAACTAATGAGGTAGGCCTGTACATGCCCTATCCGAGATCCCACAGCACCTCCTGACCCAGGACAAATTCTGTTGATTGAAAGTCCCTCCCAAGTCAAAATCTTTGTACCACCAACTAGACAAAACACATCCCTTAGTTCACAGGATTTAGGATACTCATTCTCACAGAAAGCCATGAGATGGAGGGAAGCCACCTGAGACTCTTCATCTGTTACATTTCTCTCTGGCCCTCCACAATGACCTGACTCTATCATGCAGTGAATCCAGCCCGGTGCTGCTCTTGAGGAGGACAGGTGGAATCCTGGATCCCAGAGGCCACCCACCTGCACCAGGAGCAGTCCTTCACATCAAACCGCAGAAGATCGTTGAGCATCGTCTTTCTGAAAGGCAGTCAGAGAGAGGGTGGCAGGAGTCAGGCTATTTTGCAAGGTCTTACCTCACCAGGATCTTGACGATAGTCAAAGGTATGCACCCAGGGCCAGGCTTACTGATCTGTCAGACAACCCAACAATGTCCAAAGCTCAAAACTAGTGAGCAGCTAGATACAGGCAACTAGGGCTCCCACACAGGCATAGCCAGCCTGATCAATCACCAGCGGTCCACTCAAGGCTGGTTTGAGAGCATGAACTGGGCTTCACCCCAGCCTCCAGAAGTCCTGCTCCTACATTTAACCCTTCCAAGTCTGCATTACAATGACATTCTGGCTCAAACATCAGAGGAAACCTGCATGCTTTTCCACCTGCCTGCCCTCTGACATGATGACCTATTAAAGATGTTCAATGGGCCAGCTTACATTGCTGGCCTACTACCAACTTGTTGATGTGGAAGAAGAATGATGAACTAACAGGATCTCAAGCACTCCCACCAAGCCAGGCCTTTGCAGGGCATCCCTCCCTGCCTTGCTCAGTCTGTGCTAGGTGGTTACCCTCTGAGTTCATTTTATGGGAGAAGAAACATGGCCAAACAGCCAGAAAGTCAAGCTTAGAAGGTGGTATCATGCCTACTTCCTGCCCTCCCTTGTTTAACCCCTACTTCAACTCAGTGGCACTTGTTAAACAAAGTTATAGAAGGCCACCATTTTGAACTAAGTTCTTATACTAAGCCCTCAGAGAACGGATACTAGGGCCAAATGCCTCATAAACTCAAGCATTAAAGCAGATGGTCCCAAAACCCTAACAGTTTTTCCCAAAAACAGGAGACTGTGGTCTGAGTGGGTGATATGAGGAAGCCCTCCTGCTGTAACCCTAAAGAAGTCTAACTTAACTGACCAGGCCCCACCTCGATGTTCCTACCTTCCAACATGCAAAATTACTACTGCCCAGGAGGAATCCTTCTTTCCATTCTGTAGATGGAGGGTGCCCTGGTTTACCATAAGTCACACCCAAATAGATGTGTATTTAAACTTTCTCTAACTTTCTTTACAAACTGACACCAAAAACATTTTTGCTTATCACCAACCAGTTGTCTACCTACTACAGAAAATGCTGAGGACAGTGATCCTAATTTCCTACCCACTACCCTAGGCTAGAAACCAGTCATTTTGGGTGTGGGGAATTCTTACTAAGGTTCATCCTTTTACTCAGTAAGTGCTAACTAGGACATCTAGGCAATGGTACAGAGAAGTGAGAAGAGCATGGCCTTATCTTGGCAAAGAAAATAGATCATGGTGAACACTTTCAGGCTGGGGGACAAATGGAACTAGTAAGAGGCAAGGGAGGTCACAAAGGCCTCATCCATAGGAGCATTAGAAGGGAAGCAAGCAGTGTGCAAGGGAAGGAACAGGTTGCAAAGGGCAAGGCAGCAAGGTGTCGGAACAATCCAAATGAAAGGTATCCAGAGGGCTGGCTGAGAAACAGGAAAGCACAGACAAGGAGGCCATTTCTGTGAGGACTGGGCTTCACATAGAACTTACAGAGCTGTGAACGGAGGAGGAACTCACTCTGACTTGCAGTTGTAAATGGATCACCAACTGCTCTTGGAGAAAGAGACTGTAGAGATGAGCTAAATGCCAGAGGATCAAGGCCAAATTTGCATGTCCTAAGAGAGTCCTGAAAAATCTCACCTGCTCTAGATCAGCTACCCCAAGCAGTTTACAGGACAAGGCTGTAGTACCCTTCCTGGGCTTTTAGGCCAGGTTCTGGGCCTAAGAGGAGGGAGTCATATGCAAACATATAACCTCAACTTAACTGGTAAAAGTCTGTGTGCATGAAGATGTGCTCACCAGAACAGCAGGTCATTTCCAGGAAGGTTACTTTCCAGGAGGTTAAAGCAACACAGGGAAATCTCTACCAGAAGCAAGATATGCACAGCATCAATCAAACTGTTTTTGGAGGCAGTGAGATGGCTCAGCAAGTGAAGGCACTAGCCACCAAGTCTGGAAACCTGCATTCAATCCCTGGTGCCCATAGTAGGAGAAAGCTGTTGTCTGATCTCCCCCACCCCACCCTACCTACATAAGTAGATGTATAACAACAACAAAACATGTTCTTCGTACCTTCTGGTTACAAAGCAAGCATGTGGCAAAGCCTAGAGAGAAGCGTAGGGAAAGAGGAAAAGTGCCAGGCGGGGCTGATGACACGGTACACATGCTTCTTCCAAGGCTGTATCTCCTCATTCAAAACAAAAATATTTCCATGTACTTAGCAAGTGTTGCCATCTGAATGCTGGGGTGAGAGGGCTTTAGGGGCAGGATCTTCCTCGTTATATCTTGGGAACCAAGTGCGCCACACAGAGTGGGAGACAGGCTCACAGAGAACGGCTACTGACTCTCACTCTCAGACAATAGCCTGTCTCTTTGTCACTGTCCCCTGCCACCATTTCCATCAAAGCAGGCCAACTCACCCGTTGTCTCCACCAAACACGTAGATGGCATCCTTATATGCCACGACTGTGTGTTTGCTACGCCTAGAAAGAAAGGAATGAAGGAGGGTGAGACTGGGACTCCCTTTGCTGCACCCCAAGAACGGCACTACACACGGTGGCTGCCACATAAGTTTGCATAAAGCCTCTCAACTGCTAAGATATACAGAGATCCTTCAATTCCATCAGACAGCAAAGACGCCTGACACACCGGGGACCCTTCAGACTCCCCACCCATACCTCACACTCAAACTGGATCCTCAAAAATACAAGAGGTCGGCCTCCCTAGGGTCACTACTATGGGACTCCACGGGAACTCAGCTTCGGCAACGACCGATCCATACTCCACGACATCACATGAGATCTCGCCCCTGGGGCTCGTCCTGGAACCTCTGCTCTCGTGCCCACTCCCACTGCCTTCAGAATCCATACCGAGCGCCCACGAATTCGTCGCAGGGCGGGAGGCGCCGCCAGCGATGAACTGTTTCAAAGGGTCCAAAGTTAAGCGTCAGGTACTCGACACTGTCTGAGCAGCTGTGGTCAAAGTCCACGCTCGGAGCCACCTTGGAGCGCACCCCTCCCGTCAGGGGACCAGGTCCAGTCGGGCCTCCGGAGCCTCCGGATCCGGCCATCCCAGATTGAGGCCCTATGGGCCGCCCAAATTTCAGGGCTACCCGCCACCGCCCCGGCCAAGCCGAAGGACCACACTTCCCAGAAATCCCTGCGCCGGCGACGTAGCACTTCCGGCCAGTTTGCACTTTGGGCATGTGTTCCCGACAAACCTCGCGCTCCCCGAGACTCAGCGGGCTATAGAGTCTCTTTGTGGCGGGGGTCCTCACCTTATCAGTGAGCACAGTACATTCTGGAAAACATTTCTGACCGAGTCTCAGCTAGGGTTTCCCCTTTCGGGAAACGCGGCCTGGCCACAGCAAGCTACCTGTATTCCCCAGGCAGCGGCGGGCTACACGCTCCCGGCATGCCTTGCAGTTGGTCTTTGCTATCTCCCGGAAGGTCCCTGCCACCTCCAGAATGAGGCTTCCGGCATACAGGCAGTTCAACTTAAGTTTGCGTTCCCCTCTACCCTTGGCATTCTTATTATCTGGGACTCTTGATGAAGGGGAGCCTCTGGGTTCTCCTTTCCTGTTTAAGGGCAGGGACTTCATCCATTTCTCCCCCTTTCTGCTGTGGGCTTTGAACTCAGGACATGGTTGGCAAGCAGTGCGCCACTATGCCACACCACAACACTTTTTTTTTTAAGTTGTGGTCTAATGCCAGCTGAAACGTTTCTTCGCCTGTGAAATGACGATTCAGAAAGTTCAGGCAAAAAGAAACACGAAGTCGTGAAAATGGATAAAAGCTAATTAATTGGTTTTCTAGTCTCAACTTTTTTTTTCTTTTTGTGTTAAGTCCATATAAATGTAAAATGGTAGAAGCAGAGTCAAGAGCGGCTTCACAATGGCCATCCTAACTACTAAAACAAAACAAAACAAAAAAACGCAATATATAGAGTGGGATTGGCTAGGTTTTGAGTGGTTACTGTAATCTAGCTGAGTGTTTTTATTTGTGAGTATAACAAACGGTGGTTGTGTTTGTTTTCGTAGACAGGGTTTCTTTGCGTAGCTGTGGCTGTACTGAATTCGCTCTATAGACCAAACTGGCCCCAAACTCACAGAGATCCACTCGCCTCTGTCTCCTGAGTGCTGGAATTAAAGGCATGCAACACTACTGCCTGGCTCTGATTTTTTTTTTTTTTTTTTTTTTAATAATAATGCATCACCACCTCCCAGCTGCGATTTTTAAATGATAATAACAACAGCTCAGGATGCTGTGAGGAGCATGGAGTTTGTCTCTAGTGCCAGATCCTAGCTCTCTTAAGTGGGCAAAAACAAAAGCTGCCTCTGGCTTCTGAAGCTTTTTTTTTTAACAATTTAATTTTAAATTAAAATAGTTTTCATTTTATTCTCTGTGCATTGGTATGAAAGTGTCAGGATCCATGGACCCTGGAGTTACAGAGAGTTATAAACCGCCATGTGGGTGCTGGGAATTGAACCCAGGTCCTTTGGAAGGACAGACAGCGCACTTAACCACACAGCCATATCTCCATCTTCATCTTAAAGCAAGATCTCATGTAGCTCATGATGTACTCAAAACTCTGACCCCCTGCCTCTGCCTTGAGTGCTGCCATTACAGATTTGTCACATCATACCTGGCACTCCCTCTTAAGTATTGGCCCAATTACACTGGGACACAGATCTGTAGAAACATCTGTTTTAATTTTTAGTAATATTGCAGGGTCTTGTGGGAAAACAGTCCTAATAGAGGACACAGGCAGAGCCCGTCCTTCTAAAACCAGCTGTCAGTGACAGCTGAGGCCTTGGGAATGGACCATCTTATGGAGGCAGCAGTAGCCTCTCTTGGGCAGAGGCAGACAGTTGAAGGCAAGTCTTGGGAGGACTCAGATTCCACCCTGGGGGATCCTGGGAAATTGGAGATTGGCACTTGCCCCAGGACTTGGTCTCTGACCTTGGTGCCCCCAGCGGCCTGCCCAAGTCCACACCACATGAAAGCTCAGGATCCTTTCCCTGTGAGCCAAGACATGTCACCGGTTCTGCAGGAATAAGAGGAGAATGGGTCAAGGCAGAAGAGGGTAGGTTCCCTACTCTGGGCAACAAGAACAAATGACTCAAAGACAGCAGCAAGAACTGATCTGTGTCAAAGCCTTGTGTCCCGTAGGGAATGGACTTGGGCAGGGTAGGAGGGCTCAATCATTGGACTGGGGGAAGAAAGGCTCAGAACAGTCAACAGAAAAAACAGAACACACGTACTTGCTGTGCAGCATAAACAACCTTTGTGAAGGCAAGAGGGAAAAACAGAAGGCCAAAGAAAGCATGAGCATGTCATTTATCAGGTCCACTCTGAGTCTTCACTGTTTCCATCCATCACATAGCCTTCAGCCCCTTAATCACCTCTGCCCTGTCCCTGGTCCCTGGACGTTCTCTGTACACAGGTCAAGCTATGGGGGACTCATTGGCACCATGCCAGGATGAAGGTAATGGCTAGTGTCCACTGCCTCCAGATGTCAGGTAACCACCCACCTCTCTATGTACAGCACATCTGGGAACATCACTGTTTCCCCACCCGGCTTCTGCCGAGCTTAGCACAAATCACATTGGTCAGAAGTCCCAGGCTGGGCTCACTCAAAGTAGTGGGCTTTGCCTCCACCCAACCGTAATGGCTCCTCTCTGGGACATACACTTGTCTCCCTGTGAACACATCCTGTCAGCTTCTAAACCACAAATTCATCCCCCATCTTACCCAGAAGCCATGGGAATTAGAAGTGAGGAGAAGAGCTCTCCAGGACTATGGGGCAACAGGCTGCAAAGATAACTTGAATAGATCCTACACAGGACACCCACACACACCCCAAAACCTCCCACACCCGCACTCACTCCACCTCCCGCTTCCGGATGGCTCGACCTGAGGCCAGCACCTCAGCCACCTTGGATACGATGGGATCGTAGTTCATGCTGGCCACAGCAATCACTTCATCACCTCTATAGAGAGAAGAAGCCTGAGCCTGAGGACCACTAGCAGCAGTGGTCCTTCTTAAAGATCCCAACACCCTTCAGTCCACCTGGTGTGCTGGGAAGGAACAGGATGTCCTGAACACCCAGCCCTCCACTGATCTCAGCAAAGTCAGCTGCTGTAGGAAGCTCCAGCCCTTAGCACAGCTCAGGGATGGGCCCAGCTTTAGCATTACCTTTTCTCGTTGTAAATACCTACCTTCGGTGTCAACGCTCACCTCAAAGAAATATCCAGAAGACATAGTATTGTTTGGCGTATGAAAGGATTGTTACTGCTCCCTCCTCTTTCCTTTGCAATGTCTCCTGCCCAGCTATGACTCCCATTGCCATTCACTTGCCTTTCAGCCAAGCCCCTCCTGTTTTGCTAACACTGTCCATTCCCAACAGCACTCCCGCTGTTCCATGCTCCCATTGCACCCCATTGCTCTCACTTGGTATAAAAAGCCACAAACTTCAGCTCCTCCAGATCCCCCTGAATGATGACATCATCGAAGCCTTCTCCGTAGCCTGTGGGAGGGTGCCCATGTGAATTGGGGAAGGGGACAGAGTCTTCATAGGCTCCCTAGTCTTCCCTCCTAACTCCTGTCTAAACAACTAACCTCCCTCCCCACCTCTCTTGGTTTTTTAAGACTGGGTTTCTCTGTGTAGCCCTGGATGTCCTAGAACTTACTCTATAGATCAGGCTGACCTGGAACTCAGAGATCTATTTGCCTCCGCCTCCTGAGTGCTGGATTAAAGTTCTATGTCACCATGCCTGGCTCCTACTCCTACTCTTTTTTTAATACATGTATTTATTTTGTTTGTGTATGTGTGTGCGCACATGCACATATGGAGGTCAGAGGACAACTTGCACTATATGGGTCCTGGGAATCAAACTTAGATCATCAGCCTGGCAGCAAGAACTCACTCATTGAGCCATTTTACTAACCCTCCATTCCTCCTCAGTAGTTCCTAGCCCTACCACCTAAGTCTCAACATTTAATACAAATTGGCCTCCAGTTCCTGATCTTCCCATTTTAGCCTCCAGACTGCTGGGATTACAGTACACAACCACACCTGTGCCAAGCCGGCTCTTGTTTGCCAATTCTTAGTTCACATTGGACCCAACCCCCACACTTAATCCCGAAACACTTTCAGTCCCTACCCCCTAAATGCTATAGGCTATGCCCCATCCCCAGGACAGGCTTTTAGTTACCCGCGTAGCGCAGGCTCTTGCCGAACATGGCAGTCCACAGATAAGGTACCGTGTTGATCTCCGCCTCCTGTGCCAGCATGTTCTGAGCTGCTACCCGCCCTGAAAGACCCAGGGTGGTGAGAGCTCAACCCTTCCCCTCACCACCCAACACTGCCTGCCCTCAGCCCACGCTGGGGACCCTTGACAGGCATGGTAGTTGTCCAGAGCTCCCCCCAAAAAAGGCATCATGTTTAGCCCAGAGCCCACCTTTGGACGCAGTTAACTGGTGCAGAAAGGAATACTTGGCCCCAAGAGATCCACTTACATTACTCCTCTTTGAATGATGTGTTGTACAGCTGAAAGGTCTACTGGGGGGGTTGTGAGCTACTTCACAATTGTGTACACAGAAAGCTAATCAGACATATCAGGTCTAAAGGGGGAAGACAATGGAGCACAGAGGCCAGAAGGGAGAGATGGCAGCCACATGTAGCACCTGCAGAGTCAGCATAGATGGCTTGCCACTTCCAAAGCTGTCTGAATCCATAGTTGAATACACGGAACAATCTATGAAGAGCCCTAAATCCTAATTATATTTGGCCAAGGTTCCTTTTTCTCTAGTAGCAACTTTAGACCTTGAATTTGAACAGATCCTGGAATTGGGAGATAGCATTATTATCAGACCTTCCTATGATGGTGAAGGAAGAAGAAAGGGATGGTAGACATGAGGGAAGTCCTTTGTCCAAGACTAGAAATGGGGTCTCTTATAGGGCCTTGAGGTGGTTAACACACTGGTACATGCATCTTAAGGATTGAGACCAGTTGTCCATAGTCCATGAAGCTCAGAAAAACTGGTGGCTACCAAATGCTGGGGGAGACAATTCCCCAAAAAGCACAACAATCCAACCAAGTCTGGGATATACAACTGCCTCCAGGGATTCATAAAGCAACTGAGCTCACAGAGGTAGTCTAGTGGTACAAGAGAGACAGGCCCTGAGTAAAAAGCTAATCTACTAACTAAATCCTTTCTCCTTCTCTGTGGCCAAGAAGAAATTCTGCCAAATATATGACCCTGATAGCCAAAAAGGATAGTGAAAAGACAAACAGACCGGACAGGGTATACAGAGGGTCTCTGGAACAGGCCTTTCTATACACTGATTATTAACTAAGACTTGTTTAACAAGCCACCACCAAGCCTTGAACTTTAGACCCCAGATCATCAACTAGGAAATGGGCCTGAAGGTGGCTGAGACCCTGGAATGGCCTTCGAGCCCTTAACTTGCCTCAGGGCTGGGCATACCCTGGGCATGAGCCATCTGCCAGTGTGGGATGTTCACTTTCCGATTGTTCCTCCAGGCAAGAGGAAAGATGACAGCATCACCAGCAGCAAAAACGCCTGGGATGTTGGTCTGCATCATCTGTGGAGAGAGAGAGCCAGAGCTTTGTGGGTGGTACCGGGGGCTGACAGGGATTCCAGCCCTGCTCCACCCAGCATCCTACCCCCTTCATCCAGTCCCACCTTGTTGACTGGAATGAAACCTCGGGAATCCAGGCCAATACCACTCTGCCTCAGGAAGCCTGTGGCAGGCACCGCACCTAACAGAACAGAAGCCATGCGTCTACATCCTGGTCCCTCCTTTCCCTTGCCTTAGCTCTCTCCGTTCCTGCTGCACCTGCCTGCTCCAGATTAATCACCCATAGGCTGCCCACCTGAGGTCTCCATGCATCCTGTTCCCTGTACCCCATCTGCAGGAACTCTCTGCACCAACAAGTGTGATACAACTCTTCTGCTGGGGACACAGAGCCATGCTCCTCCAACCCTGTGTTACCACCTTCCAGCTTGGCTCCACCCCAAACTACAATGTTGGCATAGGAACCAACCAGAGACTTGTCTGGGTCCTGTCTCAGCTAGTGGTAGTCACCTGAGAGGCCTGCGCTGAGCTAGGTACACACCTTTCCCAGTGAAGTCTCACTTTACAGATGGGGAAACTGAGGCTCAAGTAAGGGCCTGAGGTCATCTGAGGGCGAGTACGGACATTCTGTTCACTAGCATCTGCCTGTCTACCTACTCACCAATGCCTACCACGCAGACATCTGCCCGCAGAACCTTGCTGCTCTTTAGCACCACCTCCTGCAGCTGTGGGGAGGGAGCGGGTAAGCAGGTGGAGCACAGGGAGAGACACAGACAGCAGCAGCGGAGAGAAAAGCCCACCTTGCCCTCGTGAGCCCGCAGCTCCAACACCTCTGTCTGCATATAGAACTTCACCCGGTTGTTTTCAAACATCTGCGCAAGCAAGGAAGGCACATGGGCAAGGGGTGAGACTCTGGCCTGGCGTCAGGCCAGGCAACCAGGGGACAGGCATTGGAACAGGCTCACCTTCATAAGGGCACGACCGACACGTTCCCCCAGGAACCTGCGAAAGGGCGTCTCCTCCAGCTCCACCACAGATACTGAATGGGCTTTCTCAGTAAGATAGGCAGCCACCTCCATCCCTGGGTGGTGGGCAGGGCGTGGCAAGGCTGGCACTCTGACACCTGGGGCCAGCACATCCTAGGCCTGGCTTGGTAGCTAACCACCGCCTCCCTCCTCGAAGCTACTCACCCAGGAAGCCAGCTCCCACAACAACAGCATTGCGGCCCCGGGCCAGCCGCACCACGCGATTAGCATCCTCGGGGGTGCGGATGGTGAACACATTCTCCACATCTTTGCCTTTGCAGTTCAGGGTCTTAGGGCTAAGATTAAGCGGTATTAATGAGGTTCCCAACCTGGCTGACAGCCAGCTGCCTAGTGCCTGGTAGAGGCAGCACATTTCCCTACCTGCTTCCTGGTGCCAGCAACAGCTTGCTGTACTCCAGCTTGAAGCCGTCCTTAAACACAACCTTCTTGCTTCTCACATCCACTGTGACCACCTGCAGCCCCCAGTGGGCAGAGTGAGACTTCAGCCCAGGCTTACACTGCTCACTTTAGAGTTCCACAAGACCCCCAGGACCCGGAAGTTATGTTTCTGTGCAACAACCTCAGTGTAGCCCCACAGCCTGTGCTCCTCTCTTTAAACTTTAGGCATCCCCTAAAGCCTAAAGCTATTCCTGTGTTTCCAAATCCCCAGGCTCTCTTGTCTTAGCTGGGGTCAGGCCATCTCCCTTACCACTCTACCAGGAAGAAAGCTCGCTGCTGGGTCCCAGGCCCGAGCAGAAGGCTAAGCACACATCACACCTCCAGGGGTACTCATGCCCTCATGTTATTTCTGGTTCCCTTGAAGCTTTTTCATCGCCTGTTCCCACCCTTTCCTTCATACCTGGGCTTCAGTGAGTATCTCAATGCCATAGGCCCGAAAGAATTCCTTGGGTCTCAGGGCCAGTTGTTCAGGTTGTGCATCTAGGGACTGGGAAACATGGTCATGAGTCAGGGCCAGATGGTGAGATGGTAGTTATTCCACTTTCTCTTTTTGTTTTGTTTTGTTTTGTTTCAGAGTCTCAGTTTGTAGCACTGGCTGGCCTGGAACTATCTATGTATATTGAACTCACAGAGGTCTACCTGTGTGAGTTAGGTCACTTAGGTCTACCTCTAAGTGCTAAGATGAACGGTATATGCATTAGACTCTTGACATTTCACTTTACTATAGAGGACACAAAACCCAGGGAAGATGAAACCACTCTGCTATAGGACAGAACTCCACAAACCCAGATGTCTTAGGAATACCATCAACAGGCCTGGGAGACTGGATCAAAAAAAAAAAAAAAAAAAAAAGTCAGCTAGAGCTCCAATCCATGACAGCCAAAGCTCCACATGGATGTGCCAGTAACCTGCAGGAATAAGGACCCAGGGACTACCCCATCCCATTCCTACCTTGCTGAGCTTGGCGCGGTCATAGGGCAGATGTCTGTCTAGTGTGCAAAGGACAATCCGGTCTGAGAAACCTTCCTGCCTCAGGGTCTCCGCGCACACCAGGCCAGCAGCACCTGAAGGACAGGACCATAGGCCAAGGCCAAGGTCTCTCCCACCCTCCAGGCTTCACCTTTCATTCATCACCCCAGCACCAACCTGCACCCACTATGAGCACGTTGGTGCTGCTGCTGTGGCCAGCACTTGGAGAGATACACTTGGCCATCACCTTTGTCCTTCGCTGCAGCTGCAGGGCCTGGGGGTGGTAGGAGGGCAGCTTGTAGCTTCATATCCACCCTATGATCCCTCATTCCCCTCCCACGCCAGGCTCATTTCCGCCAAAGGGCTTTGCTACATGCCCTTCCTTCCCAGATACCCTCCCAGCCTGCTCGAAACCCTTCCTCTCAAACCTAGGCCTTGGTGACCAGAGTCACCCTGGTACCTGCTTGCTTGCCCGGACAGTCACCTTCTCCTTCTCGATCTTCACCTGAGAGGGCAGCATCAGCACCAAACTCTGAAATACTTCAGTCCTTGACTCCACACCACAGCCCCCCACCACCACCACATTCCCAGCCCTACCTGGAACTTATGCAAACTGTCCAGGCCTGGGAAGTCCTCTAGGTCCCCAGAACTAATATTGAAGCAGGCACCATGCCAGGGGCAGCGCACACGGCCCCGGGACAGTACACCTGGGAGAAGCAAATGAGTGACAGGCCAGAGCATGAGCAGAAACTTCACTCTATGGCTCCTTGGTACTGGATACAGGCCCTGGGGCCTGCTGGAATCCCCCTAGCATGGATGGCCATATCCCACCTTCCATGTATGCCTCATGTCTTCTTACCTTTTACCAGGGGTGCTCCATAGTGGGGACACTTATGGCCCAGGGCATGAAACTCCCCATTGTCCTTCACCAGCAGCACCTTCCCCCAGCCCAGCTCCACTTCCCGCATCCTGGGGAGGGGCTGTGCTCAGAGATCAAGCCAGAAGCCAGTCGTGTTCTCCTGTAAGTACCTCCTCCCAGGGCCCCAGTCTTTGGGAAGCCCAGAGCAGCTGAAATACAAAGGCTGCACCCCGGGGAGCCAAGAGGCACAGCCCATTTCAGACCACTGCTACAGCCCAGCCCCTTTTCCTGGCCTCTCCCATGCCCTTCACCTCCAGCCCTACCACCACCCTGGCAGCCCAGTACCCACTGGCCATTCTCAAGGTCCTTGACGTGGCAGATAGTAGCCTCCACACAGTCTTGAGGGCTGGGATAGGGTTGTGGGGCTGGCAGACGCTCTTCAGCATGGAAGTGTCGGGCTGTGCCATTGCCTTGGTAAGCCCGGGGGCTGCCCTTTCCGCTGGCCGACAGCTCCTCCTTGCCCCGCTCTTTCTCTGGCAGTACCACTTCAATCTTGAGTTCCACTGTGGACAGAGCAGCCATGACTCCTAACTGAACCAACCTTGTTCCCACCCCACAAACCAGGCAAAGGCAAGCAGGGCCTTGCTCAAGTCAGGCTAGCACTCCACCACTAAGCTACAGCCAGCCCAGTGAGGGAGTCACAGAACTTGTGACAGAATCATTCTTTTTATCTAGGAATGTCTGAAGGAAAGAACCTCCATCTATCTAATGATGGACAAAAACTATGTCCCTGCTTGGAGACACATCTGCAGCTCAATTCACAGGCAGTAACTCTGGACAATGGAGAACAGAGTTCACTATTCTACTGGGTGGAGTGGCTCACACCTGCAATCTCCATATGCTGAGCAGCTTTCCATAGGCTGAGCAGGACTACTGTGAGTCCCAGACCAACCCAAAATACAAGGTGAGTTCCTACATCAAAAAACAAGAAGGGTCGGGGTGGGAATGAGAATCACTGTCCTCGGAACTTTTCTAACTATTTCTTATTGTTTTGGGAGTTTTGCTTTGTTTATTTTTTAAACGGTCTTAGACAGTTGGACTATATTATAGCCTCGAATTCAATATATAGCTGATGGCATCTTTTATTTTCTTTTCAAGACAGGGTTCCTCTGTGTAGCCTTGGCTGTCCTAGACTCACTTTGTAGACCAGGCTGGCCTCAAACTCACAGGGATCTGCCTGCCTCTGTCTCCCCGAGTGCTGGGATTACAGGCATGTGCCACCTGCACCCACAAACATCTTTAAATTCTTGATCATCCTGCTTCACCTCGCATTCGGTCTGATCACAGGCAGGCACTGCTTGGGTCACCGATAATGAGTGCCTAGTACTCAGCGGTGCAGTGAAGTATGTGCAGTGAAGCATGTGCAGGCTCTAGATCCTCAGAACTGCAACAACAGCAGTAACAATGATAAACTAGGGTTTTTAAAAGCCAGAACAAGGCGTAATAGTGCACAGCCGTGATCTGACACTAAGGATGTAGAGACAGGAGGATCAGGAATTTAAGGTCCTCCTCAGGTATATAATGAGTTTGAAGGCAACCTGGGAAAAAACTGTACTCAGGCCAAGGCATGGCTTAGTGGCAGAACGGCCTGGCATACATGAAGCCATGGGATGAGAGTCCGCAACAGGTAAAGCACAGGACATGATTTCAACTTTTTTTATCTATCCAATTTTTAAAAATAATTACTTACTATATGTATATCTTCATGCCACAAGAGGACATCAGATCCAATGGGACAACAGTTTTAGATGGTTGTGATTAGTATGTGGGTGCAGGGAATTGAACTCAGGACCTCTGGAAGAACAGCCACTGTGGGTCATCTCTCCAGCCCTTCATATATAAATGTTTAAAAATTATTTTGTGTATATGGGTGCTTTGCCTGCATGTGTATCTGGGCACCATGTGTGTGCCTGGTGCCCACGGAGACCAGAAGAGGGCATTAGGTCTCCTAGAGCTGCCAGTTGTAAGCTGCCATGTGGGCACTGGGAATCAAACCGGGTTCCTCTAGAAGCACAGCCATCTCTCCAGCCCCTAATTTCAACTTCTCTGTTTTTGTCTTATTCTGTTTTGTTTTAAGACATGGTTTCTCCGTGTAGCCCTGGTTGTCCCGGAACTCCCTCACTCTGTAGACCAGGCTAGCCTCGAACTCAGAGATCTGCCTGCCTCTGCTAGGATTAAAGGCGTACGCCACCACCTCCTGGCTTTCAACTTCTCCGTATAGCTATGTCCCATCAGTTTGAGATTTATTCAGCATTTACCAAACCCCATGTGGTTCATGTCTCTGTGTAAAGGGTCTGAAGCCCTGGCAGTGAAATCAGTAAGGGTACATAGGGGAAGCACAGAGGGGCAGGTCTGGCAACCACGCAGAGGCTGCATAGTGTCCATGGGTCCTACTCTAGGATAGCAGGAGGAGGTAGCTGGAGACTGACATTTTCTTCTTTGAACTTTTCTGCATTTCCCAAAATCCCCATGACATGCCTGGGGTATTTTTTTTTTAATTAGAAAGGAACAATAAACAAAATTTTGAGCAGCCGTAATCCGGTCTCCTGGGCTGCTACAGTAGGGAGGAGGCCAAGGAGGAGAAAGTTAAGCCGCTGACACAGCATGGGCTATCTGGAAGCAGGCGGCTCCTCTCTCCATCCCCCCAGGCATCAAAGCCTCTCTCCTGATTTTACTCTGAACCCCTTCACCTCAGACCTGACACCCCAGAAACAAAGGATACAAGGCCTTGCTTCTGAGTCACACCTCCTGGCCTGTACTTGGACCTCCATCCCTCCAACAGTGCCTAGCATACACACAGCTGCTCAGGTACAGTTCCCGTAGTTGTATACTCTGGCTCTGTAGGCCCTGCATGGGTCCTTGATCCTTGCATCCTGAGCCAAGTCTCCCTCCACATCCAGGTATCCTAGCCTCCCACTCAGGCCCAGCTACTGCAGGGGACAAAGGCAAAGAGCAGCTCCTTGACTGGGCATAGTGAAGAAGACACATGTGCACACAGCCACACTGTGGAGGCTGTCATGTGGGGGAGGGGACTCCTTCTAACACACTTTATGTAATGGTGTTAGAATGTTTTTGGAAGAATTAAGAAGAAAAATATGTCAGGCTCAGCTGATATCAGTGTTGAGAGCTGTGGGAGTCCACAGGAACAGCCTAGCAGGACGCCAGATAGCCAGCAAGTCAGGCTGCTATTCTCTGAATCCTTCCAGAAGGTTCCAAGGCATGCTCACTGATGTTCTTCTGGGGAGTAATTAAGTCTGGAGAAGCAGCAGAAAGGAAGGCTAGAAGGAGGACTCTGCCACCCACAGAGCCAGGTCAGCCCGCCGACACTGTCATCACCTCCTGAGCCTCAAGACACCTTAGTCACAAAATGAGAGAACAGGTTATGGCAGAGATGGCCGATGGAGTCACTGAACATGGTAAGGTCCTGGGTTCTATCTCAGGTTCAAAGAGGAGGGACGAACTGTCAGGAGCAGTGACAGACACCTGTAATAGCAGCACTTGGGAGGCTGAGATAGAGAACTGCCATGAGCTCAGGGCTAGCTTGGGCTTCATTGTGAATTACAGGCCGGCCTGCGTTACCATGTGAAACCCTGCTTCAAAAAAAGAGTTAGTTGAGGAATGAAGGGCACCTGCCCATTTGCGGATCATGTAACTAGAACAAAGGTTCCATTTTGAAACTGTGCAGTAGTGTTGTTCAGGTTTGTTTTGTTTTTTTTTTTTTTTTATTTGGCTTCGTTTGGTTTTGGTGCCGTGCTAGGGATTAAACCCAGGGCCTCTCACAGGTTCAGCGTTCATTTGACTGCTGAGCTACACGTGCTAGCTGTGATAACAGATTTGTCAGAGAGCTCAGAGCTTCCTGGAAGACATGTTAAAGAACAAAACCCTGATAGACGGTAGATAGATGGCCAGATCAAGAGACATGTACTTCCCATTAGGGTGGATGGGGGCAGGTGTGTGTGTGTGTGTGTGTGTGTGTGTATGTATGTTATAGAATATAGGGGTATGTTATATACACATCTGAGGGTGCATGTGAAGGCCAGTGGCTGTTGTCAGGAGTCCTTATCACTTTCCACTCCTCCTAGTCCCCCCAGCTTCATTTATTTATTTATTTATTTATTTATTTATTTATTTAGAGATAGGAAATCTCCCACTGAATCCAGATCTCAGAGACTAGCCACTTGGCTACACTGCCTGTCTTTTCCTACCCCCAGTAGGCTACTACCAGGGCTACAGGTGCACACCACCATACCTGGCTTTCATGTGGGTTCTTGGGATCTGAACCCAGGTCCTGACACTTAGGTGGTGGGTACCTTATTTACTGAGCCATCTTCTCAGCCACTTTCTACCGGTTCTGACGTAGGTAGTAAAGTCTTAGAAAGAACAAAGAACTGCCTGGAATTGCACACCTTTAATCCCAACACTCAGGAGGCAGAAGCCCATGGTTATCTGTGACTTCAAAGCCAGTCTGGTCTACAAAGCAAGTTCCAGCTCAGCTAGGCCTCCATAAAGAGAAACCTTGTCTCAAAAGCAAAGATGCTCTAGAACAGGACAGAGGGGACTCAGGAGGCAAATGCTGACATCACTAAGACACAGCCACAACGACGAGCAGAGAGAGGGGAGAATTTAGACAAAAGCCTTCTTCTTGCTCTGGGCTCTTCATAGCCCCTGCTGACCACTGCTGAATGTTGACACTCTACTCTCATACCCACATCCTGAAGCTTCCTGAGCCTCACCCCTGATTAGAGCCTAAGCCTGGGGCTGCAACCCAGAATCCACCTCAGAAAGGAAGAAAAAAGAAATCACATCTGCAAGTGCTTCCTGTACGGCAGGGTCAGAGCCAGGCCAGCTACCCCATATTTTACATGTGGACGTGGAGCACCACAGGGGAGCACCACAGAGGGTAATCAGCACTCGCCACACAGTTAGGAGGTTAAAGAGTCCTCTGAGTCAACACTTGAGACCAGCCAGAATAACACAGTAACATCCTAAAGAAAGGAAAGACAGAGATGTAACCAGCTATTGAATGTTCTCACCATCACAGAGCCACCCACAGCCAGGCCTTCACCATGACAGAATGTGTCCCCTCAAACTGTAAGCCAAAATAAACCTCTTCTCCCTTAGAATACAAAGTTTTAAAAACATAAACTGGTATGATGACTCAGGCCTGTAATCCCAGCACATATGAGACTCACAGCACATTCAAGGCCATCCTGCTCTACATAGTGAGTTCCAGGTCATTTAGTGCTACATAATAAACTGTGTCTTTAAAGGAGGGGCCAGAGCTCAGAGGTCAAGAGTATTTGCTGCTTTTGCAGAGAACCCAGGTTTGATTCCCAGCATCCACACCATGGCTTACAATTAATCATCTATAACTCCAGTTTCAGGAGACCAGAAGAAGTCTTCTGGCCTCTATAGGCACACATGCTTTATCCACATGCAGGCAAAATAGTCATATGCAAAATACAAAAATAAGTATTTTTTAAAAAGCAAGCAAGCAAACAAATAAAAAACAAAACAAATCTAGGGCTGGAGCACATACTGTTCTCCCAGAGAACCCAAGTGTGAGTTCCTGCACTCACCTCAGGTGGCTCACAATAGCCTATAATGCTACTCAAAGGGAATCTAACTCTTGTGAACTCTGCATGCGCCTCACTCACGTGCACACACACAGTTATGCAGGCTCACGCGCACACGCACACACACAATTCAAAATAACAAAAATAACTTTAAAAGAACAAACATCAACAAGGATCTATGATATAGTTTAATTGGTGGAGTGTTTGCTTGGCATTCCCAAAGCCTTGAGTTCTATCCCCAGTATTAAATAAAACTAATCATAATGGTACACCCCTGTAATTTGAGAATTAAGTAGGTGGAGATAAGAGGATCACAAGTTCAGGATTATCCATAGTGAGTTTGAGGCCAACCTGGGCTATATGAGATCTTGTCTTAAAAAAAAAAAATCAATCATAAAATGAAACAGACAGACAAGAGATGGATCAGAAGATAGTGGCTCACTCTAGATATGAAGTGCTGGAGTCAGGGGTTCCTGGTTAGGCCAGATCTTTGGGGTTATTTAAAAGAAATTATAGGTGGCATCTTGTTTCCACAGCCTCCTGCTAGCGAAGCAGTCCCTAGTATGGGACTCGTGTGGAATCTTGCTGCCATACCCCTGTCCACTCTGAGACGGGAAACTGAGACAAAGACAGGTGACACCTGCGGGAGAGACTGTAGGCCCTGGCACAGAGTCAAACCAGCAAGGGAAGTCCCCACTGACACCATCAGTGGTCACAGTTCTGCTCCCTCCTGCAAGTCCTACCTCAGACCCAAGAAAGGGAGAAAAGTCCCAAGGTAACCGAGCTGATGGGTATCAGGTAAGGAGAGCTGAGCAAGCTGGCAGGGGTGAGCTAGCCAGGGCAAGTTGGGTAGAGGTGGGTGGAGCACTGGCTGGGCTCTGAAGCCCTCAGTTTCTGCATGCCTGTCACGGCTACAGGTCCTGCTTCCTGGATGTTATGACTAGAGAAGAAGAAATTGGTAGACTGGCAGAGAAACCAAAGACTTGAGTGCAGTGGCAGGGCAGATCCAAGTCCTCTAGTACCTTGGAATGACCCTCCTCTGACTGGAGCTTCTAGGGCCAGGGAGGGCGATGATTTCCCATATAATTGGAGAAGACAGAAGGGCATGATGCTGCACGTCTTTAATCCTAGCATTTGCAAGGCACAGGAAGGAGGATCTCTGTGAGTTTGAGACCACCCTGGTCTATATAGTGAGACCCTGTCTCAAAAACAAAACAACCCCCCCCAAAAAAAACCAAACCCAAATACCCAAACAAATAAAAACAAAAACAGGAGTGAAGGCCCAGAGAGGCCAAGATGACATCTGAGATAATGCAGGAGATGAGAAGAGGTAAAGAGACCTCTGCCCATCATACCCTGTTGGCCACTTTAAGAGATCCAGCATCCTGGTCCATTTTGTAGAGAGGGACACTGAGACTCAAAGAGGTCATACTGCGGCTAAGAATATCCCTGGAGCCTCTCTTCTCCAGCACTGCGGGAAGGAGCCTCTTCCCTGAGTCAGCATAGGAGAACCCTCTAGACTCCACTTTCTAAGAGGGATCAGCTGCTGTCCCCACCACTAACACCCAAAGTCCCAGATAAGGAGGGGCTGCCATGGGAGAGGCGTCCAGGAGAGCTTTTACCCCTCCTGCCTACAGTGCATTAACATTCTGGGCTCCTTCCTAGCCTGACCTACTTTGGAGGTTGGTGGAGTGCAGAGAGGGAGGGGGAGGCTGTCAGAGAAGGGGAGGTACCTGGCTTGGGCTTGGAGAAGCAGCCGCCCATGGTGAATGGCCTTAGATCTGGCCTGGCTGGCGGGAGCACAGACGGCAAGCTGTCCAGCTGTCCAAGGTCTAGGATGTCCCCTGCAGGGCCGGACCCCTGGTGGCCCTCAGAGACACTGTAGCTGCCATACCCGCTGGACAGCTTTGGAACCTGTAGGAGAGATAGGATACTGGGTCCTAACCCAGTATGTGTGGGTAGAGTCAGAAGCATCCTTGGGGGCTCCTGGAAGAGTCCCACATGGACAGCTCAGAACTTGTTTGTGGGGTGCTCTGGATATCAGCTGTCTCCCTTTGAGGCTTCCAGGCATAGGAACCTCACACTCCCCTTATCTTTGCATGCACTGTTGGAGAGCCTCTGTCTCCTGGTGTCTGCCACTCTCCATGTAGCCTGCAACTGCAGAGACCCTAGGCCCAGACTTTCCCTTTCTAAGTCCCACAAGTCTGGGGACTCTGGGACTCTCCATTTTCCTAGGTAAGACCATCAAGTCTACACCAAACACTGGCAACCAGGGTCCTCTTTTCTCCACTGAGAGTGACAAGGGTCTTGGCGCAGGCTTGGCCGCTACCCTGACTAGCAACCCCTAGTCACCTACCTCCTTTCAGGGGAGTCATTGCTCCTTGCTCCCAGACTAGCAATGGCGTGAGACTACTGGGCCTTGGGCAGCAGGGAAGGGAGGGCCAGGGTCCAGAAGGGTACAGCCCCCCTTCTATGGTGAGTTGTGGCCAGGAGGGGGTTGTGAGTGTGGGGCTAGGCCAAGCCACTGGTCCCCAGGGAAACCCAGCTCTGTGGGGAAAAGAGCGGGCAGCCAGCCCAGGATTGATGGGGTTGGGGGAGAGGGAAACCAATCACACAGCTCTGCCTCTGCCTCGTGCCCAGCAGCCATAAGTTCCCCCAACCCCCATGCTGGCTGTGCAGCGCTGAGGTCATGCCGCAGTAGATAGGGTCCAAGGTCTCATCAAGGTCTAGCAGCAATTAGGGGTATCTGTGTGGTCACCCCCTCTCCTCTCTCTAATAAATCCTAAGATGAGCAGGGCCCTGGGAGACACCTAGATCACTCGGAGGCTCCAAAGTGGAGGACAAGAGTACCTGGTAAACAGATCACTGCAGACATGGTGTCCTCAAGGTGGGCCTTCTAGGAGGTGTGGACTTTGGAAGGCTCAGAACAAAGGTGAAACTACCCTGTTTACAAGAGATAAACATTCTGCCCCACCGTCAGCTCTGCTACACCTGGAAATTCTCCCTCAAGTCTACGCTGAGGTGGTCCTGAGACTCACTTGGTTAGTGCAGACCCCAGGAGAGAGCTAGAGGCCAAGAAGGAGGGAGGGGATGGGAGAGGACAAGCCACTGCAGGCTCTTCAGCTGCAAATTACAGGTGAGGAGGAGCCCAAAGCCATGTAGGTGCCTTTTTTTCCCCCGTGTCACCAAGGCATGTTCATAAAATTCAGGTGCTAGCTGTCCTGTTTGTTCCCTTCCTGAGCACCAGAGAGCCGTCTCAGAGGTCCTGTGCCTCAGCTCTGCTCACCTCCTTCGGGCCTGGTTTCAGCCTCACTTGTTGGGCCTGAGGTCTTACAAACAGACTGGCTTTTTAATCTGGGGTCCCTCCCTTCCCGGATGCCCGCGAGTTTATTCTTGGGGCCTCAGGCCCGGTGGGAGATTTGGTAGGAACCATACCTTCCACCTATGATGTACTAGGCTAGCTTAGAGCCAGGGATCCCAACTCAAATGCAAAGTTTCTTGGGCCTGCGGGGAGAGAACTCTGAATTTTGTTGTCCACTGCGCACACACATCAGGGGCTTGCGTCCATGTGCCAGGGCCTCCAGCAACCTGAAACAGGGTCTGAGTTAACCTCACAGACAGAGGCTCCCCAGGCTCCCACTTGGCTCCCGGGACCTCCCTGGGTGCAGACCAACTGGAAGCCAGCTTCTTTCCCCGTCCAGGTGGCACTCTTCGCTCCTGGTGTGTGTCGAGTGGGAGGTCGTTTTGGGTTTTTTTGTTTTTGTTTTGCCTTTGTTTTTGTTTCCCTCTGCTTAGTCTAGGCCCTCAGTGGCTTCAGGTGCCCTGGGGACTGCTGCCTCTGAGCGCCTCAGCTTGTGATTCACCTTTTGGGGGCCCTGACGTCAACCTCCTGTCCACTCTCCCTGCCTTGGCACGTGCAGTTTCCTCGGTCTGGGAAGCCTTTCCCAGCACCCTTACCGGCTTTTTTGCGGTTCCCTCGCCAGACGCAGCAGCCAACCAACCGACCCGCACAAGGTAGGGAGGGCTCCGGGGAGCCAAAAGGGGTGCTGGGGTGCAGCAGCAAGGACCAGGGTCGCCGCAGCCTCCTGAGTGCCCCACTCGGCCGCCACGGTAAAGATCCGCGAGCGTGCTGGCTCAGGGCGCAGGGCCCGTGCGGGACAGGGCCAAGAGCTCTCACCTGGTTCGGCGGACGCGGAGAGCTGGCGGACGGGCGGGCGCTCGGAATCCGCGCCCGGCTACGGCCGGCCTGCAGGGCGGAGCGGGCGGAGGCGGGGCCGGCGCTGCGGCTACACTGCGGGCCGGAGCCCGAGGCGTCCGCCCCGCCCCGCCGCGCCGCCCAGCAAAAGTCAGGTCAACGTCAGGCTTTCTGCCTCCTGCCGGTGGTGGGACATGCGGAGGCTGCGGGGCTGCATCTGAGTCACCTCGAGACCCCTTGAGGCACTGCGCTCCCGGTGTGGGTCCCCAAACCATCGGTACTCGCCGGAAGGGGATGAAGGTTGAATTTCTGGATGAAACGTCCCAAATCATGCCTCTTCCTAGATCTCCTAACTCCATCTCAACCCACTCCCACACACGTTTTATTACATTCTCTTTTTCCACCCTGTATTTGAGGAGAATTTCCTGGGACTCGTCATTGTGCTCTCTCTTCCTGAAGCCGGTTGTGGCCAGAGTGCCCAGGCCGGATTACCACTTTTTCTGGATATTTCCACTGTTTTGCTCTGTCTGCCCATCTCATTCCATGTCTGAGACATTGTGATTAACTAGAAGTTGTCTCTCCGGCACTCGACCCAGTGGCAGTATTTTAGGTAAGTATTTTGCTATTGCTAAACACATGGGGCCCTCACGGGTCTGTTCGGAGCGAGCAAGCAGCGCTGGCCAACCCATTACGCAGATGGAAATATGGTCCTAGGACCTGAATCTTGCTCAGAACACGGAAGCAGAACCTGCACCTTGGAAGCAGCCATGTTGGCAGCTGCTCCCAGAGGACTCAGGACAGTCTTCTCTGTCTGGCAGGGAGTAAGGTCTTTTCTGTCTTTTCTACCGCTCGCCCTTCCGTGGAAGAGTCCCATCACTGGAGGTATGCGTGTGCGGGGACATGGTGCCCTTGACTTCAAACCAGCTGGCCTCATACACGTATTGACGATTTGTACCCCTAGCCTCACCCTAGGAAGGAAAACAACCAAGACTGTGACTTCATATGCACTTTAAAAAAAATGATAGGCTAGGGCCACTCTTGCTTGCTCACCGCAGCTGTAAAGCTCTGTTGCTGAGGACATTGCACATTTTCATCGAAAGACATGGAGAAATCAAGCTGGAATTGAGTTGAAAACTTCCTCTCTGCTGGCTAGCTTCCCTAGAGACAGAAGGCTGCTGAGGAAGAAAAGCCATCAGTAGTCTGGGCCAGTGCTGGACACTTGATGCTACAGTACTTTACCCACTGTTGAAACAGTGGCACAGAAATCATGGGGTAACCAAACACTTTACTATTGGATTTAAGGCCTGCTCCTCAGGAGGGTGTTCATGTCTGGTACTATAAAAGCCCATGGCAGGGAGGTCATAGGCCCTTGGTAAAGCTATTACTGCTGCCTTGCTAAATGGACATGTCAGATTGCCTTCGAAGTATTTATGTTTATACACAGAGGCCACAGAAGCTGCTCTCTGCAGCGGCCAGCAATTAGTGAAGAGAATAAGTGACTTTCGAGGACTCAGCCTGAATAGGATGTCTATGTCAATCCCCATTCCCTCAAGAATCGGGGAGAAACACAGAAGAGGGGCAGAAAGAATGTAAGACCTGGAGGGCGGGGAGGAGCGCTGTGAAGTGCTGTTTTCTGGACATGATGTAGTCAGTGCATTCATGAGCTCACTGCAGCTATATGGTGACCGCACAAATCCTGAGCAAGAGCAAGCTGAAAAGATCAGTCATCATTCCAACAGGCAGCACTAATTAGAATCATTAGGTTGAAAAAACAAAAAAAAAAAACAACCCACAAAAGGATACACAGGGAAGGAGGAGATATGCTGGACATTGGGGGTAGGAGTGGAGTGGGAACGGAGAATCGGAGAGGTATATGATCAAAGGACATGAAATAAAAAGAATAAAGAAAAGATTGTTTTGTGGGAAATTTTGTTTGCCTATTTATTTATTTACTTATAGGCAGGGTCTCATTTAGCCTAAGCTGGCCTCAAACTTGCTCTGTAATAGGAGATAATCTTGATCCTCTTTCCTCTAGCTCCCTAATGCTGAGAATAGAGGCATGCGTTACTATACTAGGTACTGAGAACTGAACCCAGGGCCTGCGCATTCAAGAGCTACAGCCTCAAAACTGAATTGTTTAAACCAGCGTCTAGCTGTGTAGCTTTGGGCTGACCTGGGAATACCTGCTCTGCCTCCAGAGTGCTGGGATTAAAGGTGTCTGCCATCACATTGTGCCTGAAATCTTTTTAAAAATATTCATTTATTTTTATTTCATGTAAGTTTATTTCATCTATTTGTGCACCATGTATCTGTGAAGGCCAGTGTCTGTGAAAGCCAGAAGAGGGCATTGGATCTCCTAGAATTAGAATTAACATGCCACTTGGATGCTGGAAACCACTCAGCAAGTGTTCTTAATCACAGGGCCATTTATCCTACTCCTAAACTTGAAATCTTTCAGCCTCAGCTTCCTGAGTAGCTAATGTACCACCATATGAAGGCTGGCTTACTATTTGTTATTTTTTTTATTTTTGAAATTATGGGGCTTCAACCCATGGTCTCGTCCATGCTAGATAAGTGCCCTGCCATTAATTTATATCCTTAACTGTTTGGGTTTTTGTTTGTTTGTTTTTCATTTTGGTTTGAGACAAGAGTTTCTCTGTGTAACCCTGGCTGTCTTGGAAATCTGTAGACCAGGCTGGCTCAGACCTCAAGAGATTTGCCTGCCTCCAGAGTGCCGGGACTAAAGGTATGCACTCCAGTGCACAACCACCACTGGCTGTTTTCGCGTTTTTCCTTTTGAGACAAGGCCTCACTAAGTTGCCCAGGCTGCCCTTGAGCTTTCATTTCAACTGCCTCTTGAGTAACTGAGATTAGTCATACCCCAGCAAGGCTGACTAGCATATATTCTTCACAACTAGTCAGAACATGGGGAAACTGAGATTCCGAGAGGCTGGGGACCCCTCCCCACTGGAGTACACTGCTGCTAGTGGACAGGGATGGGACTTGAACTGATGGGCTGAGTCCAAGTGCTGGGGTACAAGGTATTGTGCGAGTGGGAACCCCTCTGATGCAGCTTCCCCTGGCAGGACAAGACAGGTGCAGCACCGGGCATGTAGGAAGTGCTTCAGGAAGTGGAATAGGGGCTGCTGAGTCTGAGGTGTCAAAGACGAAACTGGAAGGACATTAGTGTTAGTGGCTGTGAAGAGGATGGCCACGTTGGAAGAAAGCTTGTCGTGGGCTAAGTCATTTATGGCACCCTTGGGGCCCACGGCACCAGGCTTCAGGTTCCTGCTGCCCGACAGGGCAGATGCAGCAAAAGCTTCACAGAGCAAACACTAAACCCAAAAACTAGTTAGGACAGTCACCCTCAGAAAGGCCCTCCAACTTGAGGATGGCTCATGTGACAAGAAAACTCAGGAAGACCCAGGAAGAGGCTGAGCCCTGCAGCCTGAGGGCCTTAATCTTGTTCTGAGGATACTTCTGGCAAAGTGACACATCCTAGAGTCCTGACAATACAAAACACAGGGAGGTGGCTTTGAGTGGCTGTGTATGGCCCTGACACAATGAATACCCTGGAAGGTTTGGTTGCTTAAGTAATGAGTGCAGTGTCAGCTTATGGCCTGGAAAAATGGAGAACCCCATGCTGCTCCCCAGTCTCAGGGCACCTCAGTGTTTTCCACTCTTTACTCTTTGTCTCTAAGCAGAAGGGTACAGAATGTTCTCTTCTAAGCCAAGAAAAAGCTGGAGGCCAGGATGCAGCTCCGTTGGAAGAGGGCAGGCCGAACATGAACAAGGGAAGCAGCGAGTGGACCAGGCTTGGTTGCACAAACCTGTCAGTAATCCCCAAACCTGAGAGGTGGAGGCAGGGACACCAGAAGTTGGAGGCAGTGGGCACTACCTAAAAGAAAAAGAAAGGGGAGGAAGAAGAGAGGGAAGGGGAGGGGAAACGGAAGAGGGAGGGAGGGGGAGAAGCTAGGTGGGTGGTACACTCCTTATGACAGAGTGAGCTGGGCAGTGATGGTGCTTGCATTTAATCCCAGCACTTGGGAGGCAGAAGCAGAATCCCTGTGAGTTCAGGGCCAGCGAGTTCCAGGACAGCTAGGTGCTACACAGAGAAAACTTGTCTCGAAAAAGCTAAAACAAAAAGTGAGTATCCAGAGCTTTACAGAGAGAGCCTACCTCATAAAAAGGTGGTAGGGATATAACGAAGACAGGGAGGGTGGTAGTGGCTCACAGCTTTAATTCCAGCACTCGAAGGCCAGTTCCAGGCCAGCCTGGTCTACAGAGTGAGTTCCAGGCCAGCCAGGGCTACACACAGAAAGCCTGTCTCAAACCATCCCCTCCACAAAAAAAAAAAAAAAAAAAAAGACAGATAGAAAGGAAAAGTGATCTAGTCCCAGCAGCTAGCTTTGGCACCCTTTGGAGGTTGGTTTGGTGTGAGTTTCCAGATGGGAAGACATTGATGTAAGGAATTGTTGGACAGAAAGTAGGAAACACAACTACACAGCCTCCTACTCTATCCACCAGATGCCCACTCCAACCACATGGAGGGCAACAGGGAGTGCCAGGAGGGATGAACCTTTCTGGGGTTCTCCCACCCTGACCCCAGCCCAGGGTTGTACTATCCCTTCCAGGATGTGCTGTCTGCCATGGCCACACCTGGGAGGCAGGGCACAATCACTGATGCTGTGGCTCTTTCTTGAGGCTAGGTGTATGAGGTCTGGGAGAGTAAGAGCGCGATGAGTCCTGTCAAGTGGGCACCACACAAACTGGCCAGTGAGGCTTGCGGTTCAAGTGCAGCTATTCAGGCACTCAGCATAGGTTTGGAACGTATGTTGGGAGGGCAGCTCTAAGCACGGCTCCTGCCTTCCCTGCATGCTGTTGGGCTGATGATGCCCAGGCCCAAAGCTCACTGACAGGTTCTTCCTGAAGTAGATGGCGGCGAGCAACTGGGAACACAGGGCCAGGACCCAGCCACCTTGGCCTTGGTACTCCCAAGGGAAGGGCCAGTTTGAACTCTAGGGACCTAGATCTTTTAAATCAAGTGGCATTAAATAGACTATAGCTCCTTGCTCAGAAATTTCTAGATCTGGGCCCAGGGAGGGATGTTCACCGGTACAGTGGTTCTAAAACTTCCAGCACTCAGAACTGTGGTGGATCTGCATCATAGCTGCTGGTGCTGAGGTCTAAAGGGTCTGGGTACTTCAGAGGTAGGCCTCCAACAGGGCAGGGCTTCTCATTACCTTCTAAGGCATGCACTGCCATGTACAGAGCAGACTGGCAACTACACCTGCACACAATTCCAGCACCAGAAGGCAGGAGGGTTCAAGGCCAAAGAGGTTGAATATCTCGATGCACATGTAAGTGGGCGAAAGAACATGTACGTAAAAAATGAAATGTGCTTACTGGGGCCATGTTCCAATGCTGTGACCCCAGCCAAAGTAGTTTGTTTGAGACAAGGTTTCTGGGTAACCCTGGCGGTCCGGGAACTCACTCTGTAGACCAGGCTGACCTTGAACTCAGAGATCCACCTGTCTCCTGAATGCTAGGACTGAAGGTACGCACCACCACCACCACCACCAGTTTGTGAGGCTTTTAAGGAAGCCAACAACACACACTCCTTTCCCAAGGATCCTCAAAGCTTACTAGGAGATTCATATATAGGCAGGAATGGCGGCAGACATCAGACAGGTCACTTGCTTTCCCTGACCACTGAGCGAGCTCCTCATGGTTAGTTCATGCTCAGCGAATATTTAGCAGAGCAGAGCAGAGCCTTCACATCCAGGCACTGGGAGGAAAACAGCAGTGTTCACTGTGTGCAGACCTGTGCACCTCCTGCTCAGAATGCCAAGTCTAAGTGCTAGGCTCTTGCACAGCACCCACTGAACCCAGAGAACAGCTACTTTCTTTTAGAGGCGCCCACGTTAGGAAGCAGCCATTTTTGGGTGAGGAGTACTGAGGGCTTCAGCACAGTGTAACTGTTGGGAAAGGCTGGTGGAGCTGACTGAGGAAACACTGAAACACCGAGGCTGCTGCCACTGCCGGCTGGTGCACGTTTTATTGAGACAATGTACAAACAGGCCATGGAAACAAGGGTTTTGATGCTGGGACCAGTAACGTAAAATGGAATACAAAAATAAAAAGGCACTAATCTGTTAAGAAAAGACACTCAATGTATTCTAAGAATATAAGTCATTTAATACTGTTAATTTTATAGCACAAAATAAAACAAGCTATGATCCCCAAAAATAATTTTAAAAGCTTACACAGAAAATATTATTGCCTGATGCTTATGATCTTTAAGTTATACATGTCAAAAGAGTTTTATGTCATTTTAAAACACACAGTGAAGACCGTCTAGAAGCAAGGCCACTGTTCCTGTCTCAGAGAACTGTCCTGCTCCTTTAGAACACACAGCAGCTCAGTGTCCACACTCACAGCAGTTACCAGGAAGGTGGTTCTCTGGTCCCATGGTGAGGAGTCCACAAAAAGCATTAGTCTTAGGTACTGTGTTAAAACAATCAAGAATTCACTCATTTTTAAGAGGTTAATGAACATAATATTAAAAGATTAAATTATAAACACCTGGAACAAAACCACATCATCCCTTAAAAACAAAAACAAAAAACCTCATCATTCTTCTGAGCAAAGGTTACAAGAGCAGTGGCCATCAGTCTTGGCCCATCTCGTCTGTAAACAGCTGTAGAGGACGGCTGGCACAGTGCCAGGAACGTGCAGCTCCAAGGAGGGCACAGAGTCTCTTCCGGTGAGCGCAGAGGGTTCTGAGTCTGGGTGACCGAAGGCAGTGCACCCTGTTAAGCCTGCAGCAGGTGACCTCAGAGCAGTGCAGAAGTAACAAGGATGCCTTCTGCCCGGGGTGGGGTGGGTGTCCTGCCCAGAAAACAGGATTAATCTAGCTATCAATGCCATCGACTACCTAATTGTCAGCTTCTCAGAAAAACAGCCATAGTGAGTGGGCTCGTCATCTCAGGACTTCCTACAGCACCGCAGAGCACACCATGCAACAGTGATGACGGCAGGAGGAAAGCCCTTCTGCCCTCTGAGGCCAAGTGTCTTCTCAGAAGAGTGGGACTTTGGCGAGATGCCACTATCAGCATGAAACTTTTTCTGATTAGAAACTGATGAGCTTCTAAGTCAGGAAAGTACTACTTTTGGCACATATCCCGAGAAATGTCTTTACTTCAAGCTCTGGATCTGAGGAAGCTGTAGACATTTACAGGGGCCAAATTAATTGATTTTATAAATCAAATTCCAGGCTTATAGACATGGATTCCACATGGAGTCTCGGAGGTCAACAGGTATGGGAGAAGGAAAACCCTGTTCTCAAAAGTAGCTGCTTGTTCTGAGCAAGCTGCTATAATCAAAAGGCACCAAGCCCTTCAGTTAAATGTAGTTTTAAGACCTTAAGAGCTGGGTGTGGTGACTCAAACCTTTGTAATTTCAGGTGAGGCTGGGATGGAAATTTTGAAGCCAGCTTGGACAATTTGTGGAGATCCCAATCTCAAAACAAACAAACAAAAAAAGATAGCTCAGGGTTTTGACAGAGGGTTTATCCAGCATGTATAAGGCATGAGACACAAGCCCCAGTAATGGGGTGTGATTCCTTGGGGGTTGTGCCCTTCATGAACAAAGCATGTATTCCAGTGCAGATAGCAAGGCCTGGGGCTGAACTAGGTCACTGGCCAGAAGGCAAGCATTCACTGTTCTAGGCAGTTCTGGGGTGTAAACTCTTGAGTAAGCCCACTCAACAGGTCTGTCTAGAAATGGCAGCTTTCAGAGACAAAAAAGAGTTAATCTCTACCACTTTTTTCTGGAAAGCCACACACAGGGAGGTATCCCACATACCAACTCCTAGTGACCATTATTTTGTCACATGAACATTTAATACAGTACTCATCAGCCTGGTGGAATACTGATTTAAAGAGAAACTAATGGGCTTCAAGAGATGGCTCAGTGGTTACGAGCATTTGCTGCCCCTGCATAGAATCCAGCACCTTCTTCTGGCCTCATTAAGCACTTCACCCATGTGATATTCATACACATACACAGGCAAAACACCCTTATACTTTTCTTGGGGTGGGGGTGGGTTCTAAGACAAGGTCTCTCAATGTAGGCCTGGCTATCCTGTTACACACTACATAGACCAGCCTAGCCTTGAACTCTTGGAGATCCATTTGCCTCTGCCTTTCTGAGTGCTGGAATTAAAGGCGCATGACATAGTGGACAAATGGTTTTGTTGGTTTTGTCACCTGAATATACTCCATTAGTTCTCAAAGCCTAAGAGCCTCCGGAGCCAGGGTCAAGGTTACAGAAGATATCCTGTAAATGCCAGAGCTCCTCACTGAGCCACTACTACATTTCTAGGTCTGCTGAGTTGTTCTGTGTGGAGGCTTGTCCTCATCAGGGTCTAGCAGAACACAGCACACTACAGAAAGGTTCCAGAACTCGGGTTTTGCCATGTGTGGGTGAGGGAAAGACACACGCATGTAGCATCTGGCTTGCATGCAAATAGATCATGAGAGATAGGTTAAGGGTTCCAGAGCCTGTATTTTTTTTTCCCCCTCAGGAGCACTGTCTAGCTCTACTTAGGCTGTGGAACCAGAAGAGACACCACTTTCAAGGTGCCTGGGCAGACTGGGTATGGACAGGAAGGGCTGAGTGAACTCTGTGGTAAGACATAGTGACCCAGCTTAACTTGTGAATCCAGATCCCACAAGCTTCACTTTAGTTCTTAAGGGGTATACTCACTGAAAAGCTAGACAGAACTGGCCAAGAATGCCACCTTTCAGCTCCTGTCAGTGGCAACAGTGACAGCAACAGGCTTCACAGATCACACCCTCACACTAGTGCTTCCACTGGTGCACACAGCACGGCACGGCACGGCACGGCACACCATGACTGCTGCTTGTGTGAACTGTTTGCCACATGGTGGACAAGGTATTGTGGCAACCATAAAATAAAGGCCTCTACTTCAGGGTGTCTTTTCATATTTTTAGTTACGTACAGCAGCTTCAGCTTGGAAGCTCAGGGACAAGTACTGTTCCTTAGACTATCACAGAAATCCAACCTACTATTTAAAAATCTGTTCAGAACACACAACTCTAATTAATTAGTCTTCCAAAAACAAAACTAAACAAAAGAAAGCCAAAACAAGCCAGATTTCAGAAGTTCAGGACAAAGTGGTCTGGAGCTTTACTTCTTCTGTTGTCCAAAAAAACCCAAGTTGGTGGCAAAGCCACTGCTCTGTGGAGCACCGACAACAAGGCCTTGCGGAGGCTCACCCTCTCCATGCAGATGTCAGCAGGCTCACGCTCTCTATGGCAAGCACAACAGAGGCAGCCTCAAGTACAGACAAGGCAGTGATGAGAAGGAAGACCCTTCTATGTTAAATTCTTTCTACTTGTGTTTCCACCAGTATTTCCAGTTTATAATCCAGAAGAACTCTAAAATCAGCTACTCGTTGACAGCATGGCTATGATACAAATGCCAAGAGGCAGCTGCTGGAGGCATTCCAAATGTGCAGGAGACCATCAATGTATGGAAAGCAGGCCACCAGCAGCTTGGTGAAACTTGCATGTGAGAGAGTGCTTCCCACTTCAAAGGAGACTATGACAGGCAGAACAGGCAGCAGCAGGGACAGTAACAGCAATCATTCATTGTCATCTGGATTTTGAGGGTCAAAGATTTTAACGTGTGTGAAGGGGAAAAGCCCTTTGCGCCCGTTCACCTCGCCTTCCCACTGGCCATTTATATTCATCCTTGTAACTTTTACAATATCACCAACCTGCAGGGATAAAGAAGAAGACAAAATTAGCATCACTGTGCAAACAAGAAAAAGACAAGTTTACATTAAATCACAAACACTATTTATAAAACAACTAAGACTAACCTTTTTTTTTTCTTCTTCAGTGTTTGGACCTTAAAATCAAGTAGTACAAAGACACAAGATGCCACCAACATACCCAGGACACTTCTCAGCTAATAAGAGTTCATGAAGCAGCTGAGCACAGAGCAGCCATATCCTCCAGTGCTACTAATGGATGGATATGCATGCACATCTGACTTTGAAAATGTGCCTGTAAAGCTGAATAAATCAGTGGGAAGTGCAGGGTGGTGGTGGCACCTACCTTTAATCCCAGCGCTCAGGAGGCAGAAGCAAGTGAATCTGAGTTCAAGGCCAGCCTGGTCTACAAAGTGAGTCCAGGACAGCCAAGACTACACAGAGAAACCCTGTCTGGGGGGAGATGGGAAGGTGGGAAGTAGCTGGGTATACGCTACTTACAGTCCCAGCACACAGGAGATCAAGACAAGAGGATCTCAAATTTAAGATCAGCCTGAGCGTAACTAAAATGCTGTCTCAAAAAATGAAATCATTTTGCTTTGAAAGTATATTTATTAAAAACTTGAATTATACAGAGATGATTAGCATGACCCATGTATAAAGATAACACAAACTCGTGAAGCATTTCATACTAAAGAACCACCACAAAACACAAATGTAAGGATCTGAGTTTCACCCCCAGAATGCATGAAAAAAGGTTAGATTTGGTGGCATGGATGATTTAGTATGTCAGTGGTAGCACACCGCTGAATATATTTTTTACTATACTTATATAATTTCAAAAAGCTGAAATCCTGATCAGTCTTGGGATAGGTGCCTTTGCCCACTGAACTTGTTCTCTGGCCTTCAGGAGCTCAGAGCTGAGCCTGGTGTGGTGATTTACAACTATAAGCTCAGCATTTAGACTGAAAGGCAGGCTAGTTTGAGTTATGTAAGTAGTGAGACCCTGTGCCCCCAATCCACCCCATCCCCAGAAAAGTTGACATCTGTGCTGCTTTCCCCAGTAACTATCCCATAGAAGGTAGGGAACAGCTCAAGGTGGCATCATCGATGCTTAGGGGCCCAACGTGAATCTGATCACAATTTCATCTTTTCGAAATATAATTATCATAAAAAATATATTCAAAGGTATGCTACCACTGACATATTAAACTGCACTGCTCAGATAATCTGATTTTTATGATCCTTGGAAGGAAGTTGGCTCAAAAGAAAAAAAATCTAGGGCTGGAGAGATGGCTCAGTGGTTAAGACCACTGTCAGCTCTTCCAAAGGACCCAGGTTCAATTCCCAGCACCCACATGCAGCTCACAACTGTCTGTAACCCCAATTCCATGGGATCTGACACCTTTACACTAATGTACATAAGATAAAATTAAACAAATTAAAAAAAAAATCTACCACCATTTGTAACAAAATAAAGCTAGAAATCAACTGAATGTTGAACTGACTACATTTGGATTTTTTTGTTTTGTTGCCCAAATTTTCCTGCCCATTATAATTTTTTGTAAAGACCTCAAAAAAAAAAAAAAAAAGCTCATTGGGTCTGGAGAGATGGCTCAGCCATTAACAAAACTTGCTGTTTTACCAGAGGACCAAGTTCAATCCCCAGCACCCACATGGCAGCTCACAACCATTTGTAACTGAACTTCCAAGAGGATACAGGATACATCATCTACTTTTGACCTCTAAAGGCACCAGACATGCAGGTGGTGCACAGATAGACATGCAGGCTAAACACCCATACCCAAAAAATGTGTGCACATATGTATTCATGTGGGCGAAGGGCATATGTGTGAAAAGGACAATTCTGAGGAGTCAGTTACTTCTACCAAGTCGGTTCCAGGGATTGAATTTAGGCCATCAGACTGGGCAGCAAACACCTTTACTCACTGAGCCATGTAGCTGGCTCTTAGTGCCATTTTTCAACTTTGTCAATAACAGGAGTCCTATCAAAACTGATCAAGGAGAGCTAGGGGTAGAAGTGTATAGCCTGCTGATACAAGACTTGTCTAACATGCCTAAGTCCCAGTGTTTGAGTCTCAGCACCAGAAAGGGCAGGAAGGAAACAACATACAAGAAAAATGGCATTTCCGAATGACAGATGTTGAAGGAAAACAAAAACCACAAACAAAGTGTTTATAATCTGGCATTTGGAAGTTGGAAGAAAGGAAGATCAGGAAATCAGGGAGAGCCTCAGCTACAGAGTGAGTTCAAGGCCAGCAGCCTTGATTCCACAAAGTTCTGTCTCAAAGAACCAAAACCAACCAAACAACTCCCTCCAAAAAATCCACAAAAGCAAACAGAATGGTGGATGAGGAAGATCTGAAAAACAGTGTCTAATAAATCATTCTAATGGATTCGGCAAGCAAAAGACAACATGACAGAACAGCGTGTGCAAGACACTGAAAAACACTCACTTTATACTTTCCAGCAGGATACTACCTAAGCAACTTACGGCATTTCTTATCCTTAAACAACTTGCCTATCTTTGTTGAGGTTAGACAGCAAACATCCAGCAGTGCCAATGTGGCCAATGCTTGCTGACTATGTGTCAGATAACAAAATAACACTTATGAATAAATATATATGTGTGTGTGTGTGTGTGTGTGTGTGTATAAAGCATTGAGTCAATACTATAGAATACATGAGAAACAGGCAATGGCCCTGTGTTGGTATAATGTTTTTTTTTTTTTTACATGTATACACCTTACCCTTGTTCATTTAAATACTGATTTCTCTCCTACCCCACCCCCAACTCTCTGGTTTCAATCCAGATATTGCATTGTGATACTCATTCTAAGCATCCTGTCTCAACTCTTGTGTAAACAGGACAAAATAAAGCAAGTAGACACAATGTTGAGCTGGGAGGAGCCAGAAGACAGGAAAGAGGGGTGGAGCTAGAAGGCAGGAGATGAGTGGGAGGAGAAGGGGCAGGGAGAGAGCTAGGAGAGCAGACCTGGAGGAGAGATCTTGGAGGACCTGGAGCATGAACCAAACCTAAGATTTCACAAAAAGCAAGTATAATGTGGGAAATCTAAATGTTCGGAAACTGAGTGCTTGGAGGTTTAGGAGGGAGTAAATATTGCCCAGCACTGTGTTCTAGGTTAACTAAAAACCCAGTCTCTGTGTGGTGATTTGGTTACACAGCTGCTGAGGATTAACAGCAGCATTACCAGAAGATAAACCAATAGTAAATATTAATAACTACCTACAACAGCCCTGATAGAGGAACTTAGACCTATAGAGATGGGATAGAAAGGCTAGGAGGCAGGTCTGGGGCAGAATGAAACTTGTTCTTCCAAGTACTAGAGACATGCTTCTGCCATGTTAAACCAGTACCCTACCACAGAGCTACAGGCTCATTCCCCTTTACCATTATTAATATTTATTATTTTTTACTTGTGTGTTTGTATGTGGGCATGCACACATGAATATTGGTGCCTAAGGAGCTCAAAGGTGTTATGACCCCCTGGAGCAGAAACTCACAAGCACCTGACACAGGCCCTCTCCTCTACAAAAGCAGATTGCACTCTTAACTACAAAGAGTTGAATAGACATTACTTCAAAGAAAAAAAATAGTCCATACAGAAGAAAACTGATTCTACAAACTTGTCCTCTGACTGCCACACGTACATGGTATGTGGCTACCTCTCATCATGTTCACACACACAACAACAACAACAGCAGCAATAATAAAGCCACGTGTGCTGGTCTACATGCATCATCCCGGCACACAGGAGGCCAAGGAAGTAGGACTGCAGAGTTTGTGATCAGCCTGGGCTGTGAGTGAATGTAAGGCTGACTCAAAAAGCCTCATGGCTCTGCTATATATTACCTGTAAGACTGTCTAAAAATTACCAAATCAATTTCAGAGTACTTTCGTCCTATGTGCACACTAAGAAAAACCACCTCTTCTTTTTGGCATGTATTTCTATGTGTGTTACACACATATATACATGGAGGCCTGAGGCCAATCTTGGGTGTCATTGTTCAGGAGCCATCTACTTTGATTTTTGGAATGGAGTTTCTTACTGAGACCTAGGGCAGACCTAGGGCATTCTAGGTCTCAGTAAACATTCTACTTTTTATATGATCACTAATTAGGCTAGATTGGCTGGGGAGCCCCAAGTATCTAGGTATTTCCTTCTCCCTAGCATTGGGATTACAAACGTATGCCACCATTACTGGCTTCTTCTTTTCCTCCCCAATACAGGGTTTCTCTGTGTAGCCCTGGCTGTCCTCAGATTCAGATCTCCATCTGCCTCTGCCTCCTGAGTGCTGGGCTTAAAAGCATATGACACCACTGCCTGACTCATTCCTGGCTTTTTACATGGGTCAGAAGAAGACAACCAAATCCTTACACTAGTATGGCAAGTGCTTTACAGACTGAGATATCGGGAAACAAAATCCTTTGAGGAACAATCGATTCTGATTGCTCCAATGATGATATGATTTACTAACAGAATTTTTTTAAATCAAAAATATGAGAAGCAGAGGCAGACAGATCTCTATGAGTTCCAGGCCAGCCAGGGCTACACAGTGACACCTTGTTGGGAACCTGGGGTGGCAAAATGGCTCATTAGGTAAAGGCACTTGCCAGATAGTTTTGAGTTCCATCCCCAGGACCCAAATGGTAGAAGAACACCAACTCCTTGTTCTTAGACCTCCACACACATTACATGGAGCACACACGCACACAAACAAATAAATGTAAAAAATAAAAGGAGGCAAGCACTTGCCCTCACTGAAATATTCCCAGGCTTTAGTATCTGGAGGATTTTCTAAAGACATCTTTTTAGAGAAGTAATGGATATGATGTTCCATCACTACAATCCTAGCACCCAAGAAGCTAATGCAGGAAGACTGCGTATCTTGAGAGCATCCTGGGCTGCAGGGTGACAGCCTGTACTGACAGACACACCTTTTCTTTGGCAGCCAGGTCTTACGATATTAAGAGAGGCCTGGAATTCACCATGTAACCCAGGCTAGCTTTGAATTTTTAAATTCTTGCTTCAGCTTCTAGTAGGTAGTGATTACAGGTGTATATCAACATCCAGGAAACAAACTTTTTTCCCCCCACAGTTTCTCTGTGTAGCCCTGGATGCCCTGGAACTCGCTCTGTAGCCCAGGCTGGCCTTGAACTCAGGGATTCGCCTGCCTCTGCCTTCCTGAAGGCTGTAATTACAGGTGTGCACCACTGCGCCCAGCCAACATTCTACTTTTGGCATGATCACAGAAGAAAAGAAAAAAGCATCTTTGGCACTAAAGAAATAGAAAATAAAATTTCTAAAATGAACTGCAAACAACAAACGAGGACTGAAACAACACTCAAGACAGAAGTGTAAGATGGACACCTGAACTGCTGGCTTCTCTACTAGGACTTAAAAGCAGCCTGGGCAACATAGCAAGACCTATTTCAAACACAAGTAAGTAGTAGAGCCTGGTCAGTCCTTATAGAAAACTCAAAGGATGATTCCACGGGCCCTGGGCACTCATACATCAACACACCTGAGGTTCTTAAGGAGGTGACTACTGGCCACTGAATATTGTAAGCCTTAGGGGAAAAGCTTCACATTACTGGAATGTTATAGTCAAGAAAAAGCAGCCATAGGAAGCTGTATGGGCCTCCAGGGATGAGTCAGGAACTTCATGATGAACATATGGAGAGGACCCAATACAATGTGGATATAAACTACAGCTTATTCAGCCATTGGAATTCATGATGATCTCTGAGACTGAAAAATACAATCAATGCTACTTGTGAGAAACTATCAAAGATAGTTTGTCATCAGGGCCAATATTTTGTAACTCTTCCCCCACCTTGTAAAAATTTTTATGCACATCTTTTAACCTTGACCTTTCCCCTCCTCCCAGAACTTGGCTTATAGTAGCTGACTCCTTCCAGCCCCAGCCAATGGGGAGGAAAACAGTTACTATATGCATTAAAATAAGAACCAAGTGAACTTCCCATCCCAGTTGCTTGGTAGCCTGGTCTGGGATTTGGCCCACCCTTTATACAAAGAGAGTTGCCTGCTCTGCTGCTTCTGTTCCTTTGTGACACTAACTATTCTATCACACTGAAACCTATTATGCTTGGCATACTGCTTCATCTCAGCACCCAAAAGCAGTAAGAAGGAATTATTGTAAGCTCCACATGGTAGCACAAGTGTAGCTTTTTCTTCGTGGTTTCTACTCCTGTCTCCTAACAATGTCTTCTCTGCTTAGCTCAGCTTTTCTCCTGGCTCAGTCTCTTCTCTGTATCAACTGCCTTCTTTTCTCTACATCTACTCAATCTTCTTTCTTCCGGGGACCAACCATCTTCTCTGACCCTCTTCTTCTCTGACCCTACTCCAATCCTACTTCTCTGCCAGCTGAACCGAACTACTGCTGTGAAACAGCCGGATTCTCAGAGGTATAAGGCAAATCTGGAAGGCAGGAGGGACACACACAAGTACAAGCACAGTGAACTCAGGGTGCCCTAGCTATTAGGACTACCCTCTCTAAAACAAACAAAACCAGAACACTGTTAATGTGAATCTAATTCCAACCAATGAAAAGAAACCAACTGACAAAATAGAATCTCAGACTCTCAACCAGTCAGTGAAGGGAACTTGTACAATTGGATTTGAGAAAGCTAATTCAAAAGACTGAGAGATGAGATATAATCCAAATCTTTCAGAGCACCGAGTTCAGTTTACATCATCATTGGGCAGCTCACAACTGCCTGTAACTCCACCTCTAGGGCTTCTCTGGACCCCTGCACACATATGGTACACACACACACACACACACACAAACACACACTCAGGCATACAAATACACATAAATACATGATTACATCTTTAAGGGGAGGGATGGCATCAGAATCTAAGAGATTCCAATATAATCACGTATGACCTCCAGTGAGAGTAAATAGCAATTTTTAGTTCATCTTAAGAATGCCAGTAAGCTCAAACATCACTGACCAGGCTTTAGTAGAGATGGTCTACAAAGATCATGATAAGCTTGGAATGGTGTTAGATGCCTGTAATCCCATCACTTGGTAGGTAGAGGAAGAAGCAGCAAGAATTGCAGGTCTATACAAGTTATACAATGAATTCAAGGCCAGCTGGGTCACATGAAATCCTGCCTCAAAAATAAATAAAATAATAAAAATATATGTGAGCTGGAAACATGGATCTATGACATGACATGACATGGTTCCAGAGGACCCAGGTTCAACTCTTAGCACTCACATGGCAGCTCACAACCACCTACAACTCCAGTTTCATATCTGACACCTTCTGGTCTCTTCCAGTACCAGGCTGTGCATGTGGTGCACAAACATACATGCAGGCAAAACACAAATACACATAAAATAAATAAAAATAAAAAAGAACAGGCATCAAAGACAAAAGGATGTTCTTCAGCTACTTGAGCTAGCAAAGATAGAATGATAACATAAGTACTGGCAAAGCAGAGTAAGAATCTAAGACAGGTGGGCACATGCCTGTAATCCCAGCACCTGGGAGGCAGAGGCAGGCAGAGCTCTGTGAGTTCAAGGCCAGCCTGTTCTACAAAGTCCAGGAGGGCCAAGGCTGAGAAACCCTGTCTCAAGAAATCAAAAAAGAAGACAGTGGTATATTTAAGCAAGGTCAAGTCACTTGGTTTGTGTCAAACAGGGAAGATGGTAAATTCTATAAGCAAGCTTGAAATCAAACTTGGACAAAATGCCAGATGAGGCTACCAAACAAAAGCCATCAGGGAAGACTCTAAATGTTTCTTTCCAAAATCATTTTTTGAGGGGGTGGTACAAGGGGCTTGCTTAGCATGCACAAAGCCCTGCCTTTGATTCCTAGGACCTTATAAACCAGGTATGCAGGCTAGTATTTGTTGGTGGTGGTGGTAGTTTGTTTTTTGTTTTTGTTTTGGTTTTTGAGACAGGGTTTCTCCATGTGGCCTTGGCTATCCTGGACTCACTTTGTAGACCAGGCCTGCCTCTGCCTCCTGAGTGTGGGACTAAAGGTGTGTGCCATCACACTTGGCTTGCAGGTTAGTTTCTATGTCAATTTGACACCATCTAGAGTCATGAGAGAAGGAAACCTCAATTTCTTAATGCCTCCATAACATTCAGCTGGAGGGTATTTTCTTTTTTTCCCCCCCTTTCTAGCTTTCGAGACAGGGTTTCTCTATGACTGTCCTGGAATCACTCTGTCCACCAGGCTGGCCTCAGAGATCCGCCTTCCTCTGCCTCCTGAGTGCTGGGATTAAAGGTGTGTACCATTACCACCTGGCTGGACATTTTCTTCCGGGCATTTTCTTAATTAGTAATATTGAGGAAGGACCTAGCCCACTGTGGGCAGTGGCATCCCTGGGCTGGTGATGCTGGGTTCTGTAAGAAAGTGGGCTGAGCAAGCCATCAGGAGCACCCACCCCATCTGCATCAGCTCCAGGTTCCTGCCCTGTTTGAGTTCCTGTCCTGACTGCTTTTGATGATAAAGGTCATCCAACCAAATTACTTTTGATTATGGTGTTTCATTTCAGCAACAGAAATCCCCAACAGTCCATGCCTATAATCCCAGCAATTGGGAGGTGGAAGCAAGAGGACCAGAAATTCAAGGTCATCCTTAGCTGTGCAGCAGGTTCAACGTAATGGTGGTCTTACATTAACAAAACAAATCAATCTTTTTGTGAAATAGCCAGAAACAGAAGAGTAACTAAAGGTGTTGAATGACCTAATCAGAGTTACCAAAGATTCAGAAAACAGCTCTAACCAGAGAAAACCAAAAATTCAAAAGGCACAACATTAAGGCCATATACAAAGTGAGCTCATTCCCTGGAGCTGAGTGTGGGGTGTGCACCTGTAGTCTTAACTCTTGGGAGGTTAAGACAGAGGATGAATAGAGAGCCCAGGATTTTCTTTTTCTTATTTTATGTGCATTAGTGTTTTGCCTGCATGTCTGTCTGTGTGAAGGCATCAGATCCCCTGGAACTGGAGTTACATAGAGTTATGAACTGCCATGTGAGTGCTGAGAATTGAAACCAGGTTCTCTGGAAGTACAGCCTGTGCTCTAATTGCTGAGCCACCTCTCCAGCCCAGGCCCAAGATTTCAAGATCAGACTGGGCAGCACAAGAAGAGCCCATATCCAAAACAAAATAAAAACAAAACATGAGGCTACATAGGCACAGGAAGGGGATGGATGTATTGAATGGTTTCTGATACATAATCAGAATGCAAGAACTTGTTAACTAACAGAACTAACAGCCCAGTACTAAATCACTCTGCAAAACTGTTTAAGTTCTACAAGGAGAGAAAACTTTTATTTTTGTTCAATACAGTATTCTAGGTTCCTGTTTGTTAGTTAATTCTGCGAAAGGGGTCAGTGGAGTTAGACACTGCAGAAGGTAAAAATATCTGAGAGATGTTGGATTAAGCCCAAGGAATCATTACAACTTAATGAAGCTTGCATCGTCATGAATATTCTCTACCCACAGATTGTATTCTCCTGACTGATTTCTGCAGAACACCAGGAATAACAAACTGTTGTTGTTGGGATCTGTAAGCAGACATCTCTATGCCCAGCTCCAAGGGACGTGACAAACCAGCTCAGGCATCTGTGAGGCCACCTACAGACCACCGGCAGACCACCTGAACCTACCTGTGCATGTTCTGGGTCACCTTATAAGACAACTCGCACCCCCCCCCCAACCTCCTACCTTGACCAGAGACAGTCTCTGTGACCCCTCCCCCTTCCCACGTGGAAGGTGGAAGCAGGCGTGTGGTGTGATTTGTAAGCCTGCTGTGTAATTCTGCTGCACAATCCTAACATTGGTGCATTGGCCAAATGGGCGCTTTTAGCAGCCACGCCACATGGTGGTTGCTCTCGGTGCCAGCACCGCCACTGGAGCTGCTGGAAACTATTTCATTTCAAATCCGCCCACGACCCACTTTCCGGCAACCAGATGGCTACCTCCAGCATGCAGCACGGGCTGGATTAGTGAGTTCCCCTCATTGGTCCACATAAACGTCTTTCTTGATAGGGGAAGACTGACCATTGAGTGTCCAGCAACTTCCTGGTACTTTTTGAGACGGAGTAACCCCCAACTACAGCCTTCACTGGCCTCGGATGACCCTTTTTGCTGACCTCCATTTAGGGCTTCCTTTTTCCCATGGGTAAGATAAACCGTGTCTCCTATGGGCTACTGAGCTAAACCTTGCCTCTGGCAGGTCACTGACTCCAATGGGAACTGCCTATTGTTCCACTCCTCCAGCATCCCCACTGGGATGTCTTCTGGAAATTTTTAACACCCTACACATGGAGCCTGAGTTAAAGGCCTCTAAGCTCATACACCTCTGTGATAACACTTGGCCTACATATTCCTTAGATAATAGTTCAAATTGGCCGAATAACAGCACATTAAATCCCAATATTTTACGGGATCTTTTTAATTACTGACAGCAATTTGGTAAATAGAAAGAGGTATCTTATGTTCAAGCAATCTCTCTCCTCTTCTCTAAACCTTCTCTCTGCTCTCTTCCTGTTCTCTCCTTCTTTATAGCTACTTCTTCTAGCCATAAAGTCTCAACCTCAAGAGTTCTCTATCTTTGACCCTGCAGATGAACCTCTGCTTTGCCGTTCTCTGGCTTCTCCCTCCTCCTCTGCTTCTTCCTCTTTGGCTTCTCCAGCATCCTCAACTCCCTTCCCCAGCAACAGGCCATCCTAGTCATCCTACTTTGGCCCACTTTCACCCCACCAACAGCTATTAGCCCCCCTGCTACCTGCTCTTGCTGTGTAGTGAAGCCCCCTTCTTCTTTTACTCAGCGTAAACCAGCCTTAATTCTTCCCTTGTGGGAGGTAGCCAGTGTGGATGGCTTAGTTAGGGTGCATGTTCACTTCTCATTAACTGAACTTTCTCAAGTAGAAAAGAGACTAGAATCCTATACCTCTAATCCTATTTTCATTAAAGAATTTCATTATCTCACTCAATCTTAATAGTCTTACTTCCATGATACATACATGATTCTTATCAACAACCTATTACCTGAGGGGCACAGGCAAGTTTCAGAACAGCCTAGAACGCATGCAGATGAGATTCACCAAACAAACGCAACACACCTGGTTGGGGTTGAGGCAGTGCCTGACCAGGATCCACAATGGAATTATAATACCCGGGTCTCATTTTACCTAGAGATCAATTCACAACCAGCCTCCTGCCTGGTCTCCACAAGGCTGCCCTCAAGCCAGTTAATTATGAGAAGCTCCAGGAATGGAAACCCTTCTCAATTCCTAGAGCACCTTACAAAGGCCCTCTTACAACATAATAATTTAGACCCCGAAAGTACAGAGGGTAGGCAACTTCTGATGACCTATTTCTTCTCCCAGAGTTACCCCGATATCAGGGCTAGGCTTAAATGCTTGGAAAAGGGGACCTCTGACTCCACAGGCAGAAATCTTAGCACTGGCCTTTAAGGTGTACCACAGGAGAGTTGAGAAAGCCGGCAAGCAAAAATACCAAATGCTGGCCAAGGCCATCCGGCCGGCCTCAGTGACTACCCAGGCTCCCTTGCCTCCTAAGGCGTAAGGACCATGAGGTACTGTTTCAAATGTGGTCAAGAAGGTTACTAGGCCCAGTTTTGTCCTAACCCCCAACAGCCACCAAGAGGGACATTGGGGTGTTGACTGCCACTGTTTCTCCCATGATATGGGGGTATCATTCCCTGATCGCCCTCCAGCTAATATCCTAGGCCTGGCTACAGACGACTGAAGGTGTCTGGGTTCCCTTGACCTGCCCACTGCCATCATTAGCAGGGAGCTATAGGTAATTATCATGGTATCAGGGCGGTCCATCTCCTTCCTTGTGGACACCGGAGCCACTTACTCAGTCCTGATGGAGTATCGGGAACCAACCTCTCCTTCTACTTCCCCTGTTGTCGGGGTTGGAGGACAGCCTTGTCAGCTTCCACTACTCAACTGTATTTTCAGGGGTGTTCCCTTGACTCATTCCTTTTTAGTGATGCCAATCTGTCCAGTTCCCTTATTGGGAAGGGACTTTTTAGCCAAAGTGGGAGCCTCTATCTCCTTTACTCCACCCATTTGCCTGACCCCAAGCTCACCAGCATCCTCCCTCCTCCTTCTTCTAGCTACTCTACCTACAAGTGTGACACGTCGCTTCCTTTCCCAGCCCCTCAAGTGGACCCCCAAGTCTGGGATGTCCAAAACCCCTCTGTCACTATGCACCATTCCCCTGTGGTCATTCAGCTACAGGATCCCACCCAGTATATTACCCAATCCCTGGGGGTGGGAGAAGTAGAGAAGGTAATGAAACACTCCTCTAAGGTCATTGCTTCTCTGACATCCCTCCCCCTAAATAATACAAACCTGTCATTTCATCTCCTACTTCAGACTCTGACCTAGGCCTACAAACTCCTTAATATGACCCAACTGGGCCATTTTAAAGCTTGCTGGCTGTATGTCCCACCTGGGACCAATTGAGAACTACCACTGACAGCTTCTCCAGTCTCTCTGTCAAGTAACCTTACTTCACCATTCACTAACTGCCCTGACTCTGATGTTGCCACAACCCCCTACCTTTTTCATATCACCCTCTTTGGTGTGGCAAGCTGTTTCAAGGCATCTGGGACACACTCTGTAGGAATGCTAAGTTCCTTAGATTATAATAAAGTATAATCTTTGATACCTCATCTCAACCCCAATGCCCTACTGCTAATAATACCTCGATTCTCTGTGGCATTCAAGTCTACCATTGTCTGTCTGCTGGTTGGTCAGGAGATTGCATGCTGGTGCTTCTCTTCCCTGAGCTGGGGGTGATAAATGAAAAGGAGCCCCTACCAATCCCAGTCGTGGACTCAAGAGCTGCCCAGCAAGATAAGAGGGCAATTCAAATCTTGCCCCTCTTGGCTGTTGCAGGAATCACAGCAGCTGTCAGGACCAGGACAGCAGGACTAGGCACTTCACTAACTTTGTATTACCAGCTTTCTTCCCAGTTCATCCAGGACCTCCAGCAAGTGGCTCAGACAATACTAACTCTCCAAGGACAGATCAATTCACTGGCAGCAGCAGTACTTCAAAACCGACGAGGATTGGAGCTTCTCACAGCTAAAGGTGGCCTTTGCATCTTCATCCAGGAAGAATGCTGTTTTTATGTCAACCAGTCGGGTATAGTAAAAGACAAAATCCAACAACTCCAAACAAATCTACAAAAGCGAAGGGAACAGCTCGAGGCCTCTAGCTCTTGGGCCTTCGAAAACCCCATATGGAAATAGATTCTGCCCTTCCTCACACCTCTCCTTCTCATCTTTCTGCTTTTGCATTTTTGCACCCTGATTTATTAACTTCTTCTCTACATTCCTCCAATAACAAATGCAAAAATTCTCTAACCAAACCATTAATCAGTTACTCTTACAAGATCATCAACCTCTGCCCACAGAAAGAGATGACAATGACCTTTCAATCAACCCTGATGGTGGGGACCAGCTATACCCTGAGAATAACAAGGCCCCTTATCAGCAGGAAGTAGCTTGAAAAGCAAGGTTGCCCTTATGGCCTCCCCACCATCACCCCCTTCCTAGCTCATTTTTTAATAAAACAAAAAGAGAGAAATGTTGGGATCTGTAAGCAGGCATTTCTACAGCCAGCCCCAAGGGACCTGGCAAATTGGCTATAAGGCATCTGTGAAGCCACCTGACACGACCTGCACATGCTCTGGGTCACCTTATAAAAGAACTCGCACCACCATCTTCTCTACCTCTCCCTCTCTCCTACCTTGCCCAGAGACGATCTCTGTGATCCTCTCCCCTTCCCTTAATAAAACCTCCCATCACGTGGAACCAGCCTCGTGGTGTAATTTGTGAACCTGCTGTGTAACTTTGCTGCACAATCCTAACAGTTGTGTGTGTTGGTCAGAAGACAATCCTGGGAGCCATTCTTCAGGCATTTTTCACCTGTGATTTGAGCCAGGGTCTCGCACGGGCATGGAACTTCACCGGGACTAGACTAGCTGGCCAGTGAGCTTGCAGGGGTCCATTTGCCTCTCATCTCACCATCTCTGGGACTGTAGGCACGGCTTTTAGTGTGGGCTCTAGGGATCAGATTCAGGCCTTCATCACTGCAAAGCATACATTTTACTATCTCAACCCCATTTCTTAACCTTTATCATAAAGCAATCTGTGACTCAAGCTCCATTTAGACACTTATGATACAAACTCAAACCAGCAAACATCCGTAAGTGTGTGTGTGTCAAAGACAAGTAAAATGTCCACAACAGTAAGAACTTCTCTGCCCACTGTCCCCTTCCACTTTTAAGAAACGGTCTACTCATGTAACCCAGGGCACCGTGAACTCCTGATGCTCCTGTCCCTACTTCCAAGTGCCAGTGTACACCATCACAACTGGATCTTCCCTTTTTAGTAATTAGAATGTGTGAGAGTACCTTTAGAAGGAAATAAGGCATGTTCTGTGAAATTTAATATTAATAATGAGGCACAATCCCTAAAACCAGTCCTGAGAAACTGATTGTTTCATCCTTCAAATTAAAGCAATGCCGAGAAGAATGTTAATCTCATTTCAGGAGGTTCAGCAAAATGCTTTACATCATGTCAGATGCCTTGCAACTGCCTGTTACTTCAGGGCCAGGGGAACTGACACCCTCTTCTGGCCTCTGTGGGGTACTACACTCATGTACACAAACCCACATATAAGGTCTTTAGGAAAAGCGCAGTTTTTTGCGGGTCCACTGAGGCCAGTGGAGAACCTGTGATGTCTTTTTTCCTTTTCCTTTCTTTCATACTGAAGAGTGAAACTACCACTTAATGCCATCCCTACCTTATCTTTTCTTCTTTTTAAAAAAAAACTGTGGGACAGTATCTGAGTGGTCCAGGCTGTCCTGCTTCAGACTCTCTAGGATTATAGGCCTGGACCAATACAGCTGGCTAGCTCTGCTGTCTTCATGGAGCGAGGACACACATCTCCACTTCTCTTACATATCACAAATGAACTCACTTCTTGAGAAGAAGCAAGAGGAAAATAGCTGACACTTTTTAAATTGTCTCTATTTGCAGAGAATCTACCCAAAGACAGCTTTTTTTTAATCTTTGAAGTGCTGGTAATCAAACTGAGGGCTAATCTTTCCACCCTCAAAGATTATTTTTACAGGGAAAAACATCAAAAAATTTTAAAATAATTCAGAACACTGCTCACCAAAGCCACCATGATACTATTACCTAGTAAAATAAGGAAGTTCCAATTACTAAGCACATTTTGCCCTACTTTTCTCAGTGTTCTTCAACTTAATTTTACTACTTTCCTTAATAACCTAATTGCAACAGTCCCAAGGGAATTTTTTCTTTTTTTTTAACAAGATCAAACAGGCATTACTATCCAAATAGTTTTGGAAGACAGCATAAGCAGAGGAACATTTATTTCTTATGTTATAGACGACAGCTCAATCATCCTCAGTGGAGCAGCAAAGGTCTTCTATAGAGGGTTCCACTAACACATTCTTGCAGTGAGACATCAAATAAAGCCCATGATGATGAAGGTTTGATGACAGCTGGGTCAACAGTTGGGGTTTGAGAGCCCAGGGGAGATGTGTAATGGCCAAGTATGTGTGTTATCTTAAAATATACATCATTGATGTGGCTCTTACTCAGAAAGCTCTCTAGGCCATCCCTCTGTAACACCTTCAACCCTACTCTGCACATGCCAAGGAGTGCATCCATACAGAAGACACTGATCACTAAAACAGTACCTTAGAATTAAAGATCAAACCAGGCATGGTTAGTGTATTCTCATATCTTAGCACTCCAGAATGCTGCGGCAGGAGGATAGTCAAGAGTTTGAGGCCAGGGTAGGATGCACAGTGAAAAAAACGAAACAGGATCAGAGTTCAACAAACATACCTGAAAGCTCTCATCATAGTATCAATAGACAGTGGTCTAATGTCTATTCTAAGATGACAACTATCTCAAAAGGCTGAAACTACAATGCAAACATGAGTGTATTTCCTTCTATTTTGTTTCTCTGAGACAGGGTCTCCTATTGTCTAGCCTGCCCTCCAACTCCTAATCCTGCCTCCATCTCTACGGTGCTGGGACTGCAATTATGTGCTTCCATACTCAGAACCAAGCTAGAAATTCAAGAGTAAGAGCACTTGGTGGTGGAAGCCTAATCAGTCAACTAGACGTCAAACCCTTACCTTCAGCCTCTTGAGTGCTGGGGTCACAGGCATGTGCCACCTTGCCTGATACTTAGTCTGTTTTTGTTCTGCTTTAAACACAATTGGGTCCCTCCTCAATCCTGGTCCCTCTAAGACTATACTATACTGAAACAAATTTTAAATGTAACTCACTTAGATATTATTCCTGGCCCAAAGATAACTAGATAATTATTAGAAAGTTACATATAAATGAATTATAGCTAATTAAAAACAAAACAAGACATCTCATGGGTTATGTGTGTGTAGTGCCTGTAGAAGCTAGACACTGGATCGCCCTGAAGCTGGAATTACAAACTGCTGTGAGCTGCCCAACTTGGAGGCTGAGAACTTAATTCCAGTGCTCTATAAGACCAAGATATGCTTTTAAGTGCTGAGCTAGCTCTCTAATCCTATAGCTAATTTTTGTATGTATAAGCTATATATATGCTATTTATATGCAGATAGAGAAAAAATAAAAACTGAAGGCCAATCTAGGCACTAGTGGCACAGCCTTTAATCTCAGCACTCAGGAGGCAGAGGTTGGCTTCCTTGAACTCAGTTCAAGAACAGCCTGGTCTACACAGCTAGTTCCAGGACAGCTAGGGCTAAACACAGAAACCCTGTCTTGAACAAAATAAACAAAACAACAAAGGAACATCCTCATGCTTGCAAGGCAACTAAGTACTTTACTAGCTGGGCTATTTGCCTAGCCCTGGCTAGCCTGGAATTACGTAGACCAAGCTATTTTCAAATATTGGACAGTCCTGCCTCTAAGCACAAATCATATAGTGGGCCTGGGAGAGAAAAAAAAATGAATAATAGGCAGATCTGAAAAATAAAGTAAGTCTTGGAATATATTTTAGTTCTGATTTTTTTTCAGAACCCACATAAAAAAGCTCACTTGGTGACACACACCTTTAATCCCAGTACTTGGGAGGCAGAGGCAGGCAGGTATCTGTGAGTTTTTTAGGGTAGCCTGATCTACAAATTGAATCCAGGACAGCTAGAACTCTGTTACACAGAGAAACCCTGCCTGAGGGGGAGGGGACACGGGGCAGGGGGAAGCTGGGTATGGTGATCACTTAATTCCAGCAGCACAGGAGAAAAAGGCAGTTCCCTGGGGCTCACTGACCAATGAGTCCACCCCAAACTAGTTTCTAGTTTCCACACCACTAGAAACTAGTGGTTTCTAAACAAAAAAACCGATTGGCTGAGCAACAGCACACAAGTAAACGTATACCCTCACACTTATGTACAAAGACAAAAGACCCCCAAGTCTGTCTATTTTTTGTAAGAGCAGTAGCATGCTTGTAATCCAGCACTTGGAAATCAGAGATGGAGGATGTAGGACACTGGTTAGCTTCAGCTACATAGTATGGTAGAGGCCAAACTCAGCTACATAAAAGACTTTGTCTTAAAACCTCAAACTTTGAGACAATAACCTCTCCAATACCCTCATTAACACTGACCTTCAGGACTTTTTGTCTTAATTTAGCAGGCCACAGAAACAATGCTAAGGCTGGCAAAAGTCTTTAGTTAAAAGACAAGGATTGAGTTGGGCGTAGTGGTGCACACCTTTAGTCCCTGCACTCAGGGAGGCAGAAGCATGGAGATCAATGTGAGGCCAGCCTAGTCTACAAAGTCAGTCCAGGACACCTAAGGCTATACAGAGAAAACCTGTTGGGGCTGGCGGAAGGGCACACATTACACGACAATGACTGCCAGGCAGTGGTGGCACACGCCTTTGATGACATCATTCAGGAGGCAGAGGAAGGAAAATATCTCTGAGTTCAAGGCCAGCCTGGTCTATAGAGCAAATTCCAAGATGGCTGGGACTACACAGAGAAACCCTGTCTCAAAAAACCAAAAGACAGTGACTTGTTAATAAAAACGTTCAAATTCTATTTCATGCTATTATAATTTACAAAATCTGTAACAGGCAAGGGCTGATATAATGAGTCTAATTATCATTTTCCCTGCTGGATAACAAACTCAACTACCTATGAGGCTTTGGGAGCAGAAAAGAGAGCAAACAGGCTGAGAACCTGGGCTGAACAACAACTGGGAAAGGACAAGACATTAATATCTTCTGACATCCCCAGTCTAATTCCCAAGAATATAAGTAATTTTAAATGGATGGCTAACTTAAATGAAAACCCATGTTCAAAAGCCAATCTTGACAGATTTTTACCTCCAATGCCAAGGCAGTCTTGTCATAAGCACAAGGTACTCTCTTCTGGATTGCTTTTGCAAAAACAGGTCCATTCTGTGTGGATGGCAAAGGGTTGATCGCTGCCCCAGGAGTACTGGTAACTGTAGGTAGAGGAGTTGTGGTCTGAGGTTGAGCATATGCGTGAGCAGGTTCTGGGATGCCATAACTGTTAGAATTCCTATTTCCATGCTTTCCATGTGGTGAGGACCTCACAAGCTTTTCAACGTAAGGGACAGGAATCATCCCAACCCGGCCATCCTTGTTCTTGGCACTCCACCACTGTTCTTCAGGCTTTTCTATTATCACTAGAATCTCACCCTTCTTAAAGGGTAGGTCTTCCGCATCATTCCCAGGAAAATCATAGAGAGTCCGTACATATTCCAGATTTTCTTCTGCTGTTGACAGGTTAGGTGCTGAGACAGAACCCATTGGTGGGCTTGGGTACCTTAAGAGAGAAACAGAATTATTCTCAAGAAAAGTCTTATTCTATACTGGTATTTGTCAAAAATGTATAAACCACCCTCCCTTATAATGAACTTTTCCTTCATTGTATTCTCAGGAATTACAAATGTTTTACCATTGTACTTTGTGATGTCTATATGATATCCTAAATATACTTTGTGCATGTGTATATACAGACACATGCACCATCATCCATAATATGTTTTGGGGAACGTTTTAAGATAACTAATCTGAATTTATTTTTTAACTCTGAAGAAAGTTCTGTTGCTGCCTTATTTTGTTACAACTGTCACAGACACATTTCCTCACACTCTTTATCAACTGCTCACATCCTGCAGAGCTCCCTAGTTAAGGGATGTAAAATATAAAAACCCCGACTAGTTAAATGGCTCAGTGGTACAATGTTTACCATGTAAGCCTTTTGGACTAAGTTTATCTCCAAAATCAATGTAAATGGTGAAGAGAATCAACTTCATAAAGTTATCCTCTTGACCACACACACATCTGTACCCTGGTCGATTAAAAAAAAAAAAAACAACTAAAAATAATAAAAGAAAAACAGAAAAAGAACCCAAGTGCGCAGTGAGTTTGGAAGTGGGGGTGGAAGTATTGTGGTACACATCTGTTTGTTTGTTTTTTGGGTTTCTCTGTACAGTCCTGGCTGTCCTGTAAACTCACTCTGAAGACCAGGCTGGCCTCAAACTCAAGAGATCTGACTGCCTCTGACTCTGCTGCAACTAAAGGCATGCCACACCACCCATCTGACACACACCTTTAATCCCAGCCCTAGGAAGGCAGGGACAGGCAGATCTCTGAATTCAAGGCTTATATAGCAAGTCCCACACTAGACAGCCAGAGCTGTAAGTGAGACCCTGACTCAGAAAGAAAAAGAGGGAAGAAGGGAGGGAAAGTGGAATTTGGCTAGTATGTACAAGGCCCTGGATTTATTTGATTTGCCAGTAAGAAAGACAAGGAAAGGGGGAGGTGAGAGCGGGAAAGGAAGAGGGTGGGGCTGGAAGAAGAGGAGGGATAGGGCTACAACAAAGATATAAAGTGAATTAAAAAAAAAAAAAGACGCTGTCTCTAATAAATAAAACCAAAACTAAAAGCAGATAAATTCCATTTTAATGCATTTGAAAATTCAAGTTGAACTAGTCTCCAAACAGCCCCCCACTCTTTTCACTGTTCTAAGGAAATTTTACTGTAAGAACAAAACAAAAACAACAATCAAAAGAATAATGGGTCAAAGAGATGCCCCATTAAAGTGACTGTGAGTCAAAAAGAGCCTTAAAGAATCTGAGGATCAGCACATGGGAGGCGAAGTCAGGAAGATCCCAGGGATTTGCAGAATAAAGAGGAAGGTGGAGGAGCCAGAGAAGTTACTCAATGGAGAAAGGTGTTGGCTGTGCAAGCTTGCCGATTTGAGTCTGATCCCTGTGGCCCTTAAGAAGCTGGATGTGGTGGCATGCATCTGTAACCCCAGCATTCCTATAGTGAGATAAGAGCCAAGATAAGAGTCACCTAGAAGCTTGAGGGCTAGCTAGCCTGGAGTACTCTGAAACAGCAGAAACAAGAGTGATCCTGACTGAATCAAGGTGAAAGTAAGAACCCATTCCCATGAGCACTCCTCTGACTGCCATGTGCACGCTATGGCAATGTGATCCCCTGGGCTCTACAAAATAATTAAGTTAAAACAAAAGGTAGAGTGATTTTCTTTAATGTTATTTTTATGGGTGCTTTGTCTGCATGCATGTCTATGTGCCGTGTGTGTGCTGTGCCAGCACAGGCCAGAAGATGTCAGAACTCTCAGGACTGGAGTGACATACAGATTGCTGTGAGACACTATGTGGGCACTAGGAATCAAATCTGGGTCCTCTTGGAAGAGCAGTGCTCTTAACTGTTGAGCCAATATAGTGACTTCAACGCCAGTTTCTCACCCTTTCTCTCCCTCCCTGCCTTGTGCCCATGGATCAACATATAAGCTGCAGACATGCTCCCACCATGATGATAAAAGACTCTAATACTCTAAAACCGTGAGCCCCAATAAACATTTTCTTTTCTAAGTCACCTTCATCAAGGTGTCTTGTCACTGCACATGGAAAAGTAACTATAACAGCCATCTTCCCTCAAGAACAATTTTTGAGGAAAACACTGACTGTCGACCTCTGACCTCCACATGCACACATATGAACATATATACACATACCCAAGTAAAGGGCTTACATGCTTGCCACATTTTTAAGAGTCCTCACATGCCATCTTCAGTAAGAACCATTTAAATGAAAGATGTACTACAAAAGTCACAACCATCAACTCACAGTCTCCACTGCTTTTGTTGCATTTACACCATGTAAACACATGTATTTGCCATAGTGAATTCCCTTCCAGAGTCAGCGTACAAAATTAAGTCCTGGCTGGGAGCACAGTTCAGTTATATGGCAGCACTTGCCTAGCATGCACAAAGCTCTGTGATCTGTCCCCAGTAACAGTTAAAGAAAACAAAAAGGGTTTTAAAAACTTAATACCTGCTCTTCAGTAACACCTACAGAAACTAGTACAGAAGTCTTTCTTCACTCAAGAAATATTCTGAAAACATGCAAATGTGCCAAATTTGGGAAGAAACTACTTACCACTACCTTTCTCGATGTTTTCTAAAGCACTGAATCTATACCAGATTGAAAAGAATCTCAGTTTTAACCATCGTCTGCACCTCCTTAGGGATCGCTTCAGCAGCAAAACCATCACCACTCCCATACTAGACATGTCCTAAGGAAGCAACTCGGGATGTTAGTTTGTTTTGTTTTTTTTTTTTAAATTTTCCCCAGATTCTCTGCAAGAACAAGTGCTCTAACTGCTGAACCATCTCTCCAGCTCCAAGCTTCCTCAATGTCACAAACCCTTTTGAGCATATTTTCGGTTTCTTTTCTCTTTTTCTTGGTGCTGGGAACGGAACCCTGATCTCAAGCATACTATATACACACACTCTCCTATTAGGCATATTTCCTCAACATTAGACTTTCTGTAAAGGCCTAAATTTTTTATGGCCCTTGGTATAGGCTGCTACATTGTTTTTCAAAAGGCATCTTTCATAGTTGGCAAACATATCTTTCTAATACAAATAATTACTTAAATTTAAAAACCTAAAAAGCCCTGTTTCTTATTAATCAAAAGCAAGTGACTTAATAAGAGTCCACCTAAAGGTGGACTGTGGGAGTAGTAAAAGTAATAGTTAATATTATTTATGAAAAGCACTTTAACAAGCTTTGTGTTTCAAGGATTGCTTGTTATGTTTAATTATATATACAGGCACATGGGGAGGCTAGAAGAGAACATCAGATGTCCTGGGGCTTTGTGAACCGCTTCACATGTGTGCTGGGAACCAAACTCGGTCTGTTGAAAGAACAGTAGGTGCTTTTGACTAAGGAACCATCTCTGAAGCCCACGCTTTTTTTTCCTTTTTAATATTTAATTTTGTATGTATGAGTATTTTGCCCACATGTATGTATGTGCACTTGAATGCCTGGTACTTCCAGAGGCCAGGAGTCAGGTCCCCTGGAACCTGAGTTATGGATGACTGTAAGCCACCATGTGGGTGTTAGGAATTGAACCCAGAGCAACAAATACTCTAAAAAGCTGAGCCATCTCTCCAGCCCCAAGAGTTTCCTTTTTACAGATGGTCTCACTATATTCAGCCCAGGTTGGCCTTTAATTTACAATTCTCTTGCTTCCATTTCCTAAATGGTGTAAACTTAAGTGTACCATCATGCTTGTAGTTTGGAGTCTTGGTGACACTATTTAATCACTACAACAATCCAGATGCACAGATTCTATAGACAAGAAAGGCAAAACACAGGGTAGGTAGATTTATCCCAGAAAAATCTGGTTAAGTCCTCACTTATTGCCTCTGAGCTAATTAGCCTCAAGGACAACCTGTTCTCATCAGGTAAAGAATTTATGTCAATGCCTTTGAGACAGTCACAACAATTCCTGGTAGGCAAGCTTTCTTGGTGTGCTGTACACATACCCTTTAAAAGCACATCCCTGTTCCTATTCCAAGAACCACAGGGACTCTCTTCCAAGTTTGTGTATACCATACACATCTCACTGTACCACATAGTAAGCACTAGTTATTTCAGTTCTCACCTAAGGGTGTTTATTATAGCATTTGTATAGTTCTAAACAGTTAAACAGCCAAGCAAAGGAGGCAGAGGCAGGCCGGTCTCTGAGCTCAAGGCCAGTCTGATCTACATAGTGAGTTCCAGGATGTTAGCCAAGATTACATGGAAACATCCTGTCTCAAAAACAAACACAAGCAAAGGATCATAATTCCAACAGTTAAACAACACAGATCATGAGGGCACCATAATGATTTTATTGTGGACTAATAAAATCCATGTACCAAACAGCCACTAACCCTACTACGTAGCAAACATTTATGAGACCAAAAATATGAATAAAACCAGCCTTTTGGTTTTCAAAGACCATACTTTGAGACAGAGCTGAAGTAAAACTAAGCACAAAGCATAAATATGTGTGTCAGGGCAGGAGGCAAAACAAAACAAAAAACAAAAAACCAGGAACATTCTATGGAAAGAGTGAATTCTGAAAAGACAGAGTAAGTGTTTAAGTGTGAAATGTCCCTCATAGGCTCATGTGTTTCAACACTCGGCCCCTAGGTCATAACATTGTTTTGGAACCTTCAAGAGGAGAAGTCCCACAGAAGGAAGAGTCACTAGAAGCACATCTTAAGCTCAGTAGCCTGGCCCACTTCCTGTCTACTCGTTTCCTGACTAGTTAGGCTATGTGAACATCTATCTGCCTCAAGACCCTGGCGGCACACTTTCCTAGTCATGACTGAATCGCTTTTCTTCTTAAATTGAAATACACTCTCCTCCCGTAAGCTGATTCTTGTCAAATATCTAGTCAAAGAAACTGAAAAAGCAAAGTATACAGATAGGATGCAAAAAAAAAAAAAAGCTACTTTACACTAGCCCTTCTGATTCTGCTGAAGACAGGCTTAGAGCATAGTCTCAGAAACTCATATGCTTCCTAATCCCCAAAGGGACACATACCAAAGAAACAGAAGCTCTGCTGAAGGCTGTCCAGAAGAAAGCAAACTTCTGTGAAGTACCAGATTATACAGAATTTAGGGTCTGAAAGCTACAAATGGTGATTTTTTTTTTTTTTTTTTTTTTTTTAGTGCCAGGCACAGCGGTATACACTATTTTTAAAAATTACTATTTTTAAATTTTATTTGTATGTGTGTATGTCATATTGTATGGGTATGTGTACCCATTTGTGCAATGTACAGGCCAGAGTATCTCCCTCTTGAGACAGGGTCTCTCAGTGAGCCAGAAGATCACTGTTTTTGTTTGTTAGTCTGTTTGTTTGTTTTGGCTTGGCTAGCAGGACAGCAAGCTCTCAAGGACCCACCCATCCTCTGTTCCCCAAATGGTGGGGTTACAAGAACATGCAGCCATGCCTAAAAAATATTCCCCTCTGAGACAAGGTCTTACTTTTTTGTTAAGTCTTGGCTACCCTGGAACTTGCTGTGTGGCTCAAGCCAGAGATTATAAGAGATCTGTCTGTCTCTGCTTCCCAAGTACTGGAATTAACAGTGTACATCACCATGCCTGGCCAAACCCAGATTTTTATATGATTGCTAAGGACTTGAACAAAAGTCCTCATGTTTTCAGAACAAGTGATCTTACCTACTAAGCCATCTCTCCAGCCTTTACCTTGAAACTTTTATTAAAACTCAGTAACTGAAGAAAAAATTGAGTCAATTCTAAGCAAGGCCCAGTAGCTCATCCCACTGCCATTTCAGCACTTTTAAGTCTAAGGCAGTTTGAGCTAGTTTGAGCAGTTCTTGTTCTCAAAAACAAGAACAAGAAAAAAGGAAAGAAGAAAAAGAAATTAAAAAAAAAAAAACAAAAAACACTGGCAAACTACTAGTAATTGTATTGATTACATTCTGCTGTGTGATAAAACACCATGACCAAGAACAATTTACAGGCCCTAGAAAGACAGCTCAGAGGTTAAGAGCACCAACTGCTCTTTCAAAGGACCTGATTTCAGTTCCCAGCACTCCGATGGCAGCTTACAACCATCTATAAGCCCAGTTCCAAAGGATCCAACTCCCTCTTCTGGTCTGAGTACCAGGAATACATATATTGTACATACATATATGCAGGCAAAGCTTCCATACACACAAAATAAAATACAATAAATAGTAACTTAAATTTATTTGAGCTGTTTCCAAGGGTTACAGTCCACATTGGCAGAAGTGGAAGAGTATCAAGTGGCCACAACAGGAAAGTGCACCTCAACTGCAGACAGGAAACCGGAAGTAAGGCAGGGCTACAAACCATCAAAGGCCAACCCTATTGACCTACTTCCTTTATTAAGGCTGCCCCTCCCTAAAATTACTGTTCTTAGTTACTCTTCTGTTTGTAATGCTACACCAGGATCAACAGCAATTCACAGGTAACTCTCCCTAAGTAGCCCTACCAACTGGGGACTGAGTATTCAAATACATGTGCCTATTCAGGTACAATTCTCACTTAAATCACAATAGTAGCCATCTTTTTTTCCCCTTTCATGAGACAAGATCTTTACTCTGCAGTCCAGGCTGAACTCAAATTAGTGGGGGATTCTCCTGGCTCAACCTTCAAAGAACTGAGATTATGATACAGGCATGTGTCTATTATGCCTGCTTTGGTAACAACCTTTTAGTAGTATTTATCTTCCAACTCCAAACTGGGGATTGAACCCAGGACCTCACTCATGCTAGGCAGCAAGTGCTCTACTACTAAAATACATGTCCATTTATTGCTTTAAAAAAAAAAAAGAACAATTTTTGCTGCTGGGCCAAAAACTGAACCCAGGGCCTCTCTTATCTAAGCACACATAGAGAGAGTTACATGCCCAACCTCCACCAGTGGCTTTTATTAAGTCCTCTTCCTTCTCTGTATTGGTATTTTATTCAGACCAATAATAGCACTCCACCTCCTTGCATATCTCCCCTTGCTATGTATATTTCTGTTTGCCTAATTATCCGAGCAATCCTATCTAAGGTTACTAAATCTATTATTCAGTCCCCACCTTTCTTCTCAATAAAGCCTAACAACACCTTACTCTTTTCAAGTTCAACAAACAAAAACAGAAGCTTCTCTTGGTCAGGTGAGATGGCTCAGTGGGTAAAAGTGCTTGCTGCCCAAACCTGACCACTGGAATCTGATCCCATCCCATGGTAAAAAGTACCAATGCTCTAAATTTGTCCTTTGACCTCTGCAGATACAATGACACACTCACACAGAAACAAAGAATAATAGATTCCTGGGGAGAGATGACCTTTGGTGCTCTTGCAAAGGTCCCAGGTTTGACTGTCAGCATCTACTCCAACGCTAAAAGCCATCTGTAACTCTAGTTTCCATATGTTAGGGTTTCTGTTGCTGTGGTAAAACGCCAAGACCAAAAGCAACTTGGGGAGGAAAGGGTTTGCAGTCCCATGGCACATGCCCACATAAATATGGGCATTAAAAAAAAGATTCATTTAACTGTATGTGTATCTGTGTTTTGCCTGCATCTGTCCATGTGCCACATGCATGCAGTGTCTGCAGAGGCCAGAGGAGGGCATTAGATCCCCTGGAACTGGAGTTAGAGATGGTTCTGAGCTCTAGGGTTGGGTAGCTTTGTAGTTAAGAACACTGCTCTTCAGAGATTTCTAGCACCCACACAGTGGCTTACCACTGTCTGCAATTCCAGTTCCAGGGATCTAATGCCCTCTTTTCTGAGTGCCACAGGTACTGTATGCACATGTTACATCAGCATACATGCAGACAAAAGACCCATATACATAAAATAAAGTAATTTTAATTTAATATATAATTTTTAAAAGGGAGTTTTGGCTGGGCATGGTGGCATATGCCATTAATGCCTACACTTTGGTGGAAGTGAGTTTGAGCCCAGGCAGGGCTACACAGTGAGATCCTGCCTCAAAACAAGTAATGGTTAAGTTTTTTAAAGGAGTCTGAATATATACCCTGCTGGTATATTAGGTGGACAATGCTGCTCCTAGAAGACATGCATTATTAAAAAACAAAACAGGTTATTGCCACGGTTCACCATTACCTACCACACTTAGATGGTTAACACCCTATTGCTGAAAATACAACACATTTTCATTGTAGTGAATAGAAAAATCAAGCTGAAACTGCCCTGAAAATTTCCTCCCTGAGGGATCCACCAGCAAACCCTGCAAGCTACAACACTGACATTCCAGGCAGAATGTGCCCACTGGTGAAACAGTGGCATGAAGGATATGGTGGTAATCAAAAACTTTTCAGTTGGATTTGAGGCTTGTTCCCAGGAGGGAGTTTATGCCTAGTACTGTTAGCAGGATCAGACGCTCACGGCTAGGGAAGTCAACAGGCTCTAGGGAGACCTACTATTGTTCCTTGCTAAAAGGATGTGTTGTCAAACTTTCTAAATATTTTATGTTGATACATATAGACAGATTAGTTTTACCCTCAACGTTACCCAGAGAATTCTCTCTCTGCTGGGGATTACAATTAATGCAGAGATTCAGAGCTGGTCAAAGTACAGAGAATAAATAACTATTGAGTGTTCAGCCCTAAATGGAACATAAAGTCACTCCCCTCCCCAATAAGGCTCAGGGGTCACAGAAAGAATACAAGAGCTGAAGAATGGGGAGGAGTCCCGTGTAAACAATGTCTTCTAGGCATGACATGCCCGTGCATACATGCATGAATCCAATAGTTGTGGTCACCTAACAAAATGAACCCAACAAAATCAGTCAAGATTCCAATGCAGCACTACCAGGATTCAATGTGTTACAAACAAACAAACAAACAAAACAAAAGAGATGACATCGGAGGGAAGAAGAAAGTGTTGGGAGTAACACTTCCCAGGAGAATGAGAGCCGGGGTGGATATGATCAAGACACATTGCTTACATATATAAAATTGTTAAAAACAGATAAAATAGATTTTTTCCCCTTAATTTTAAAGCATGGTAAGATGGTTATTCTTGGTTGTCAACTTGACTGCATCTGGGACTTACAATACAAACAGCTGGGTACACCTGTGAGAATTTTTTTCAAATGATTTGTAAATCATTTGAAGTGGAAAAACCCACTTTTAATCTGGATCTTTTAATTTTTTATTTATTTTTCTGAGAAAGGGTTTTTCTGTATAGTCTTGGCTGGCCTTGCCCTCCTCGCAAGTGGTGGGGTTAAAGGCATGTACCACCACAGTTGCCAACACAACCACCTGGCTTAATCTGGGCCACACCTAGTGTGACAGCCTATATAATAGACATGGAGTAAGGAAGACTGCTCTTTGCCTACTTGTTCTCACTTTTGCTAGCAAGTCCATAGAGCCCAATACTTGGGGATTCTGGTATATACTTACTAAAGACCAGCTGAGACATCCAACCTCATGGACTGAACAACTACAGATTCTGGGACCTTCCATTCATCGGTAGTCACTGGTGTGACTAGCTGGCCCACAGCCTATAAGCCCTTCTAATGAATCCCCTTTACATATATACATATTCATTCTATCAATTCTATTGCTTTAGAGAATCTTGACTATATAGATTTTCATACCAGAAGTAGTTCTAAAGCAAAAAAAAGTATAAGGATGATTTTTGTTTGTTTGTTTTTCAAGACAGAATTTCTCTGTGTAGCCTAATCTGTCCTGGACTGGCTTTACCAGGCTGGCCTCTAACTCAGAGAACCACGTGCCTCTGCCTCCCTGAGTACTGAGATTAAAGATGTGCAGCACCATGCCTGGTTCAAGGATGAATTTTTTCAAGTATTTGAAATAGGCGTTCCAATCTGCCTCCATCTACAGTTACTGAACCTCTCCTAGAAGCTTGTAGAATACTGAAAAGTCAATGGTGTGAACTATATTACAAACTGAAGAAGAAAAGTGCATATGATTACCTTGGTTCACTAATGGACTAGTGACTATGTATATAAAACTTCTGACAATTTGTGGAAAAATAAGGAACGTGATGCTGCTGGTTGGTTGGTCCCAGCATCTCTGAATAAATTAACAAAGGAAAAAGAATGATCTCTGTTACCCAACTTGTAGCACCTAAAAATACAATGAAGGACAACAAAACTCAGTGATATAACAGACCACGTCCAGATGTGCACTTTAACAGTCAAAAGCAGTGTTTCTCAACTTGTGGATCATGACCTCTTGAGGGGTCAAATGACCCTTTCAGAGAGGTCAATATCAGATGTCCTGCATATCAGAGAATTACATTACAATTCATGATGTTATCAAAATTAGTTATGAAGTAGCATAAAAAATAATTTTATGATTGGGGTCACCACAACCTGAGTAACTTTTAAAAGGTCCCAGCATTAGGAAGGTTGAGAAGCACTGGTCTAAAGGTTTTTAAGTATTCCCTAGAAGAGAATCTTCTCTCCAACAGCTACAGAGCTCAAGGTGCTCTGTGGAACTGTGGAAAATAAAACCAAAGCCCTCATTATTTGATTGTCATAACAAATATATTAAAGTTTCAGCCTTGGGTGGTTGGTGGTTAAAGTAAGGGCATTATTTGGTATAGAATGGGATCCTGTATCTTAGAATGGAGTTGTATGGGGGGGAAAAAACCCAAAAAACTATTGAAGCTGAGAACTCTGAACCTGCACATCTTCAAGGATTTATCTCAGCTGAGGAAGCAGTTCTCCACCCTCAGCAGATGTTCTCCCACCCACCCCTGAACTACTGACTGTGCCACCTTTGACTGAGGAAATTAACCCTGCATTGTCTGCTACAGCAGCACTGACTTTCTCTGAAGATGCCAGGCAACACAACACTGATGTCCCTCAGGGCCCATCTCTAGACCTATATCCAGACTTAAGGCTAAACTGGCTCCTAGAGGGGAGGCAGAAACTGTAGTCCACGAGGAAATATGCTACAGTACTAAACAACTTAATGAGTTTGCTAATTCATTCAAGCAGAAGCCTGGGGAATGTGTGAAAATGGATCTTAAGGATGTATGTTGTGGATATAAACATGTTTTTGTTTTCATCACAGATGTGGGGTGTGGGACTGATTCAGAGAGTCCACAGCAGCAAACTATTTGCCTTGTGCAGGCTCTGAGAGGAGCTCTTTGACAACCGCAAATAGTTTATATATGAGGGTCTGGAGAGAGAATAAATACCAGAGCCCAGAGAGTGTGGATAACTCCAAGAATGAAGAAGATTGCTGCTGCTTGCTCCCTGCGGCTCCTCTTGCTGTTGATGCAGTGAGACAAGAAGTTGGAGATCTCCTGAAACAAGGATTGGACTGGCTCCGAGGAACCCGACAACCCTAACCAGCAGGAAGCATCTAAGAAAGAGAACCGTGCCCCTTCTCCCACTAACCCTTTCTCTCTTGTACCTGGTGTCGGGTATTGGAAGGGATTGGGGTGGAGTAGGGAAAAAGATATAAGAAATGTAAATAAAAGTTTTAATAAAGTACACCAACAGATGTAGGATAATGGTAAAAGGGACATAAAATTGGATTAGGATGAGTTTATTGATTTGGACCTGCTGAGGGAGATCTAGATTTAATATGGAAGGTTGCACAGTTTAAGAAGGGGTCAAAAGTTTGTTTTAATGGCTAAAACATTTGTCAAAGGATGGCCTACTGAAAAGGAATTGGAAATGTCTGATATCCCTTGGCTTAGTGGGTTTTTTGGTTTGTTTTTCAAGACAGGGCTTCTCTGTGTAGCCCTGGCTGTCCTGGATGGCCTTGAACTCACAGAGATCTGAGTGCCTCTGCCTCCACCACACCCGGCTCCCTTGACTTAGTGTTGAAGGGATTTTAAGGCTCAGGGAAATTACAATGCTACATTGGGCCCACTGTGTTAAACCTAATCCTCCACAATGGGAAGACCTAAAAGACAAGTCCTTCATTAACCCTCTAAGATGCAAAAAGTGAGAGGGACACCAGCACATCTGAAGAACTTTGTTATCACCCTTTCCCTTGTGCCAGACCTTAGGGTAAGAAATGCTGGTACTCAGTTGGATGAGTTAAATACAGTGGGTTTAATGCAGCCTCAAAGTAGCAGGGGCCAGGTGGTGGCACTGAATCACTAAAGGCAAGGTGATCATAGTCACTGTAATGGACAGCATAGACAAAGCAGTGTCCTTAATGACCTAACCTATAATGAGCAAAGTTGTTTTTATGAGGGCATGACAAAGACCTTTGGTACTAACTAATCAATCATGGCGTTTCCAGGCACAAAATAGATAAGAAGCCTACTGCATTTTTTGTTTGATCTGTATAAGCAGAAAAATCCTCAAACAAAATGAAAGGAATGCTAGATTGGATGATGGGGCAAAAGGGAATCTTATTCTATGAACCAATTTCTAGACTTGAGCCAGTTTGTAGATCCAGAACCCTGTGAATGAAGGGAAGGACCTTTAAAATATCAAAGTTTTACTATTAGCTTTTCCCCAGACCTTCCACAGAAGGACCTACACTGGGGGACAGGAAATAACCAGACTTTCCAGGGTCTGTTGTATACTGGTTCTGAACTAGCGCTGATTCTGGAAGACCCTAAGAAACATTGTGGTCCTCCAGGTAAAGTAGGGGGCTTATGAGAGTCACAGATTAATGGAATTTTGGTTGACTCTGATTCACAGCAGGTCCACTGGGTCCCAGAACTCATCCTGTTTTTAACCCAGTCCCAAAATATATAACTGGGATAAATAGACTTAGAAGTTGCTGGCAGAGTTCTCACATTGGCTCCCTGACCTGTGGAGTGAGGGCTCTTACGTCGGAAAAGCTAAATGGAAGCCTCAGGAGTTGCCTCTGCCAGGAGAAATAGTGACTCAAAACCAGTATCACATCCCTGAAGGAACTGCAAAAATTAGTGCCACTGTCAAGGACTAGAAAATGTGGAGTTCCCACCAAATCTCCCTTTCACTCTCCTATCTGCCCAGTGCAGAAGACAGATGGAACACGAAGAATAACAGTTGACTATGAAAAACTCAATCAAGAAGTGACTCCAACTGCACCTGTTGTACCAGATGTGGTGTCCTTACTTGAGCAGATTAACACATCTCCTGGTATGCAGCTATTGATCTAGCAAATGCCCTTTCTTGGTACCTGTCCATAAGGACCACAAGAAGCAATTTGCTTTCAGCTGCCAAGGCTAGCAGTATATACTGACAGTTTTACTTTATTAGGCTATATTAACTCTGCAGTCCTATGTCATAACTTAGTTAGAAGGGATTTTGATCATGTCTGTTCCACAAAATATCACATTCGTTTACTATATTGAAAACATTGTGCTGACTAGACCAAGTAAGAAAGAGACTTGTTAACACATGCACATCAGAAGATGGGAAATAAATCCAACCAAAATTCAAGGGCCTTCTACCTCAGTGAAATTCTTAAGAGTCTAGTGGTGTAGGACAGGCAGATATACTGCTATTAAAGTGAAGGATAAGCTATTGCATTTGGCTCCTCCCACCACCAAGAAAGAAGCACAATGGCTAATGGGCCCATTTGGATTCTGGAGATAGCACATTCCTTATTTGGGTATGTTGCTCCTGCCATATATGAAGTGTGGCTGGTCCAGGCTGGGGTGCAGGCTCGTCTACCATTTGGACCATATGATCCAGGAGACCTGATTGTATCTGAGGTGGCAGTGGCAGGTAAGGATGCTGTTTGGAGGTTTTGGCAGGCTGTTATAGGTGAATCACATAAGACACCTTTGGGATTTTGGAGCAAAGCTCTACCATCACTTGCAGACAACTACTCTAGCTTTGAGAGACATCTCTTGGCCTGCTATTGGGCCATCAAGTTAACACACGACATGAGCTGCCCATTATGATCTGAGTGTTATCTGAATCGTCAAGCCATAGAGTAGGATATGCACAGCAGAAATCTGTTATCAAATGGAAGTGGTATATACATGATAGGGTCCAAGCAGGTCCTGAAGACACAAACAAGTCACATGAAGAAGTTGCCCAAATACCTATGGTGTCTACTCCCATTACCATGCCATCTGCTGCCAAGCATGCACCTGTAGCCTCATGGGGTGTGCCTCACTGGTTGACTGAGGAAGAGAAGACTAGGGCCTGGTTTACTGATGGTTCTGCACATTATGCTGAGACTATCCAGAAGTGGCCAGCTGCAGCATTACAACAGCATTACAACCCTTTCCTGGGACAGCCCAGGACACCAGCAAAGAGAAATCTTCAGTGTGCAGAACCTGGGACAGTACACATGGTCATACATTACGTATGGAAGGAGAAATGCCCAGATGTGTGATTGTTCACCGATTTATGGGCTGTAGCCTATGGACTGGCTGGATGGCCAGGGAAGGAGCATAGTTGGGAAATTGGTGAGAAAGACATCTGAGGAAGAAGCATGTGAAGAGATCTCCACAAATGAGCGAAGGATGTGAAGGTAATTGTGTCCCACATTGCTCATCAAGAGGCGACTTCAGCTGAGGAGGAGTTCAGTAATCAAGAAGGCAGGACGACCCATTCTGTGGATAGTCTTTTTCCCCAGCCATCCCTGTCATTACCCAATGACCCACAAACAAAATGGTCATGGTGGCAGAGTTCTGCATGGACTTGACAAGCTGGACTTCCACTACAGCAGCTGATGAGTGCCAGGTATGCCAACAGCAGAAACCAACACTACACCCCACATACAGCACTATTCCCTGGGATGAGCAACCAGTGACCTGGTGGCAAACTGACTACACTAGGTCACTTCCTGTGGAAAGGACAAGGCTTCATCCTTACTGGGGTAGACACTAGTTCTGGTTATGTATTTCCCTTTCCTGCATGTAATACTTCTGTCAAAACCACTATCCATGAACTTACAGAATGCCTAATCCACAGTCACGGTATTCTACACAGTACTGCTTCTGAGCAAAGACCTCACTTCACTCAGAGAAGTTCAACAGTGAGCCCACAAGTATGGAATCCACTGGTCGTACCATGTTCCCTATCATCCTGAAGCTGCTGGCCTGACAGAAAGATGGAATGGCCTTTTGAAGACACAGTTACAGGGCCAATGAGGTAGCAGCAGTCTGGAGAGCTGGGGCAGGTTCTCCAGAAGACAGTATATGCTCTGAATCAGCGTCCAATATACAGTATGGGTTTTCCTATAACCAGGATCCTTAGATCCAGGAATCATGGGGTGGAAGAGAAAATTATTCCACTCACTATCACTAGTGAGCCACTAGAAAAATTCTGTTTCCTGTACCTGAAAACTTACTTTCTCCTGGCCTACAAGTTTTAGTTCCAGAGGGAGAAGCATTCCTGCCAGGAGCCACACAAACTTTCCATTCAACTGGAAGCTCAAGACTTCACTCTGGCCACTGTGGGCTTCTGATGGCTATAGGCCAACAGGCTAAGGAAGGAACAACAGCATTAGGCAGGACCCAGATTACCCAAATTACCAGATTACCAATGGGAATTGGATTGCTTCTCCACAATGGAGGTTAGAAAGACTATGTCTGGAGTGCAGGAGATCCTAGAAGGCATCATTGGAGCTACTATGTCCTATGATTAAAGGCGCCAGGGAACTACAGCAGCCTAATCCAGGCAGGATGACAACGGGCACAGACCCGTCAGGAATGAAGGTATGGGTCATTCCTCCAGGAAAAGTCAAGACCTGATTAGGTGCTTGCTGAAGGTGCAGGAAATACAATGTGTAGTACAGGAAGGTAGTCGTAAATACCAGCCTAAGGCCACGTGACCAGTTGTAGGGATAAGGACCATATCAATGTGTTTCTACCATATTTTGTTAAGTTTTTTTACAGATATTCATGGTTCTTCCCTCAATTTCTTTATCCTATAATGTAACATCAATTGAGAGAATATCAGTAGTTATCATATTTTAGTCTTGAGATATTAAAAGAATATTCCTCAAACTACATTGCCATCTATTCTTAAAATATATGTGTAGTTGTACAAGGGATAGTTATATCACATTAGGAATTATGGCTTTGGTTATTGTTTTCATTTGGAAATTAAGCAAACCAGAAAAGAGAGGAATGTGTATCAAGTCCAGAAAATTACTTTGGTTCCCAAGAAGACACATTAAATAGAATTAGATTTTGGAGATAGCAGGAAGCTACTGCAGTACATACTTTTCCTCCTTGAGGTGAATCTAATAATTAACTTTAGACTTTCTCCAGCACCTGTCACATTGTTTGCAAGCATGTTTTAATAAAGGCCTAAAGTTAATAATATAATCCACTTTCACAAATTAGAGAATTTAAACATATTACTAAACATCACACTTGCTAAGTTTCTCCAAACTCGTTCACTGAACTTATGGTTAAAGCTGACAGCTCCTGCCAGCATCTACTAGGAACTTCAGGTTTCAAGTCTTTAGCATCCTCATCGCTGTTAACAACTGTCACTTTCCTGTGTTTTACCTTTTAAAACTGTTTATGTGTGGATACTCATTTGCCATGATGCCCATTTTGGAGCAAAAGGACAGCTCTTTGGAGTCAGTTCCCTCTGTCCACATTTAGGTGGGTTTGGGGACAAAATTCAGGTCATGAAGCTTTTACTGCAAACACTTTTACTCACTAAGCCATGAAACTTAGGCCTTCTCTACATTTCTTCAACTCCATTGAGTTTGGCAATTAACCTTACACTCGTTGTATCATCCCAGCTTTTTAGTTCTTCTATCCTAAAGAAGAAACTCTTTGGATTTCAGTAGGTGTCCTTAATTAATTATAGTAACTTTTCATTTTCAAAGTTCAGAGCAAATTACCTCATTAGCAAATCCCTAAAGTCATCTCACCCCGAAAAATCTTAATCAACCCTCAATCTTTCTTTGGAAAATAGCTTTGAAATAAAGTAAGCTATTAGAAATAAACTAAGTAGTGAAATATCACTTAAAGTCAGTAGATACTTTTTCAACTTACACTTGATTGATACTCATTAGGGGAAATTAGAGCAAATTATAAAATAATGCATTCTACTTGCAAAAGAGAACACTTGGTAATCAGTGTCTTTCTTTTCTTTTTCTTTTAAGTCAGGGTCTTGGTAGTCCAGTCTGGCTTGGAACTCAAGGTCCTCTTCCTTTCCTTAGGGGATTATGGGTGTGCATTTCTCATCCGGTTTACTTGGGTTTCTTTAAAGTATATGATAAACTACTAAACTTAATTGAAAGAAATGTCTAAAAATGAATTCATGTAGAATTAAGGTAAACACATTTCCCACCCTGGGAGAGGAAGTGTAATGAAACAAATTTCTTTAAATATATCATCATTCTTTTTCCTTTCTAATTCCAGTAAAAAAAAAAAAAAAGGGGGGGGGGGAGTAGAGCATCAGAGATTCTGAGATTTCTACGTTTGCGGTTCATTTTAACAATCATTCCAAAGGCTGCAGGCTAGTTCTTAACCTGTAGTTAGCTGAGAGATCCAGAGGTTCCTAAAACCTTAAATACTGTACTAACTTTATGTTTAATTTTCGAGGAAGGAGGTGAGGGCCATAGCAATCTTCAGAATCTCAAGGAAGCTAGTATATTTTTAAACGTCGTTGAAATGAATTCTGCATTAGTATTACAGTCAGCTAAAGTGACAAAACTGTGTGTGTGTGTGGAGGGGTGCATTTGAACAACAAAAGCACCGCTAAATGTCTAAATCAAACGCATCCTTTCATCCATTGACCCAGATCCTGACATTGGCTTTCCTATCAGAATGCTTCCTGGCTTGGAATGAGGAAAAGAAGTTCAATTACCGCCCTCCACCCCCCCACCCACCCCCCACAATTCAACCTTTGACCGAGCCTCCGCATCGAGTCAGGTTCCGAGCCAGAGCAGGGCAGGAGATCGCGTACCTGGGCGCTGGTTCGATTAAGGTGGTAGTATCCAGGTAGTGGATCTTGTAGAACTCCAGCAAGGCCGGCAAATGGTCAAACTCCTGGTCCCCGATCTTAAAGCGGCGGTTGGGCAGGGAGTTGATGATGTAGTGCGAGACCCGCGAGTTCTCGGACACCGACAGTACATAGTCCCCCGGGCAGGTAGAGGAGTCCCGGACCAGGAACATGCCATGGCGCTGGCCCTGGAGACGGGTCTGCGCCTCCTGGCGAGACACCGGTCCCATGTACCAGGCAGAGCGGTCTGAAGAATCAAACCTGGCGGAGGACATGGTGTTGGGCCCGGGGATGGGCGGCGTCTGCTGCTCTCTCGCGCTCGTGAAGCCTTTACTCGCAGTCGGCTTTGGGGGCGAGGAAGGGCCTCGGGGAACACTTGGAGGAGCAATCAGAGGGCTTGGTCAGGACCTTCCCCTAGGCTCCGGGCCCCGCAGCATCCTCCGCCACCGCCCGCCTGCACCGGGCCGCCTCACGGGAAAAGCCCGCCCGGGAACACTGGGCAAAAGCCCCCGGGATCGAGGTGGGCTTAGCGGAGCAGTAGCGGAGGCCGCCTCGGGCTCGGCGTCCAGGGGTGGCTCCCGTGACTTCCGTCCTGGAACCCGCCGGCTCCGCAGCCTCAGGAGCCTGCACCGACCACCGCCGTCGCAAGAAGCGCCGTACTCCTACAAGAGTCGCGCCTCCCCGGCCGTTTTACCCAGCCCGTTCCCAATAGCCACAGCAACAAAATGGCGGACGCGGGCGAAGGGGCCGGGCACCTCCCCCTTGGTCCAGCGCACTTCATCTGCGCACGCGCAGGGCTGGGCGCTGCCCCCTCCGCGGGGGCGCTTCCTTTGATGTCTCCCGGCGCAGCCAATCAGGAGTGCGCTTGCAAGGGTCCCGGCGTGATCCACTGGTGCTGTCTCCCGCGTTCGGGGAGGAGGCAGTGTGGGTCAGGGCGTTCCTGGGCTGCGAAGCTGCCGCCGAATGGCTGTATCTTCGTGGCCGCTACCGCCACTAACGGGCCTCCGGGACTTGGCAGGAAAACAGCTAGAGGCAGAGAGGGAACGGCGATTTGAAAACCTGTTTCTGGGAACAAAGCGTAGCGTGATGGCTGAATGTCTGGCTAAGGAGGCGTGGCCCTCAGGCGATTGCTAGCCAGAGGTGGCTCGGGAAGGGCATGACCTAAGTGGTGAGGTGACCATCAGACCGGTTACTGAGGTTACTGAATAACGTCTGCCGAAGGTAGAATGATGGTGAAGATCAGTTTGACCAATGCTTTAGGAAGACAACAGTTGGATGAGGGTTCGGCCACCACAGGCTCTGAGGCGAAGCGAGTGAAACGCAACACCCCCGGTGTGTGACCTAAAGGTTTTGCCTGTTCCAGACTCTTGCTCTCCCCGATAGTTTCCTGCTATTCCACGTTGCTCAGTTCCAGCCCCGCCTTCCCAACATATTTTCTTCCTCAGCCCCCACTAGGATGAAGTTTTCTTTCTTTTTGTTTGTTTTTCAAGACAGGATTGCTCTGTGTAGCCCTGCTTGTACTGGAACTAGTTCTGTAGACCAGGCTGGCCTTGAACTCAGATCCACCTGTCTCTCTGCCTTCTAAGTGCTCAGATTAAAGGCATAAACCACCACCGCCAAGATAGGATCAAATATTAATACAACAGGGATACAGTCTTATTCACCTTTGTTTTGCTTTAATACCACATCTAGTCTTGAATGATCAGACAGTAAAAATAAATGACTGTTGTGAAAAATTACCAACACGCCAATACTGGATTTAATGGTCATAACATTCCCAAATTACATGAACAGGAAAGCGTGCCTCAAATCAGTGGTGGTAGCACACACCAGTAACCCCAACACTGGGGAGATGGAAGCAGGAGGCTCATGAGTTCAAGACCAGCTGAGCTGTATAAGACCCAACCTAAAATGAGGAGAAAGTTATTGGAGAGTCAGGTCTCAAAAGTAAGACAGGAGATATAAACCTACTAAGATCTCTGTCACTGAAATTTCATCCTGACCATTTGTTTTCCCCATGTTCAACAAATCTTAGATTATAGACTAGTAAGAGGTGATTCCATTCCAGTGGTAAAAAGGGTGAGTGGGGGGGGGATGTCATGAGTTGGTGCCTTTTTGTAACTTAGCATAAAGATGGTTTTGCCTTTCCCAAAGATGGCCAGGAAGTTGGCTCAAGAAGTAAGCTCTTGCCAGACAGCCAAGCCTAACCACCTGAGTTGGATCCCTGGGTCTGAGGATGAAAGGAGAATCAATTTATGAGGAGTGTCCTCCTCTTCCTCCTCCTCCTCCTCCTTTTCCTTCTCTTCCTCTTTTTCCTCCTCCTCCTCTTTCTTCTTCTTTTCCATTGAGTTCAGTTAGTGTTGCCCAAGTGCTAATTTGTGTGGGAAATCCACTAGAGAATAGGCAACCTACTAGTAGTCACACACCCAAAGAAAAATATTCTCCCTCTGCTAACAAGTATTAACTGCAGTAGTCCCTCCATGGGGTGGGGCCTCCTGAGCCTCTCCCACATCTGTACTAGAATTTTGATGGGCTCAACCTTCAGCAGATAAGCAGCTGTGAGTTCATGAATGCTACTGCCATGTCGTGTCTAGAATACAGTATTTCATAGCACTCTTCCCTTACTTTCCAAAAACATTTATTTCTTAATTACACAGTATTCTGCCTGCATTTATGCTTACACTCCAGAAGAGAGCACCAAGTCTTATTACAGATGGTTATGATCCACCATGTGGTTGCTGGGAATTGAACTCAGGACCTCTGGAAGAACAGCCTGTGCTCTTAACCTCTGAGCCATCTCTCTAGTTCCCCTGCCTCTTTTTAAGATTTATATTTTGGCGTGGCATAATAGTGTATGTCTTTAGTCCCAGCTCTCAGGAGGCAAAGGGAGTTAGATCCTTGTGAGTATGAGGCCAGCCTACATATGTAGGGTGCAGCCTACAGGTCTACATGGAAAGTTAGAGGCCAGACAAGGCTACATAGTACCTTGTCTAAAACAACAAGAAAAATTTATTTTAAATGTGTGCATGTGTGTGTGTGCACGCGCGTGTGTCTGACCCAGGTCTTCCGCAAGAGCAGCAAGCACTTGAACCATTGAGCCATCCCTCCAGCTTCTTATGTTCTTTTTGCTTCCTCTTCCTCTGTGGCCCCTGAGCCTCTGAGGTTGAGTGTTCCTAGCTGCTTATTAACACCACTTTTACCAGTTATAAGTCTCTATATCATTTGTCCACTTGGGGAAAAAAAAGTTTTTGACCAAGTTTTATAGCTACATAAATCTGTCAGTAAGTACTGTAAATTTGTATATGTAAGAGTATGCCCCATGTGTGTGGGTGCCTGGGCAGAATTGAATCCCCTGGAGCTGACATTTCAGGTGGTCATGAGCTGCCCAATGAAGAGGGTAGTGGGAAGTTTGCTCCTAATCAGTGAGCCATCTCTTTAGCTCCTTTCTATATCTAGAATATTATCACTGTTGTTTCCTCCACCCCACCTGTTCTTCACCCAATTGTGTATAGATCTGGTCTTTGCAGTATGTCATGCATACCTTGAAATCCCCACTGGTACTTTCTTTGTCCTAGTTGTTTTGTCCCAATTGTTCTGCCTTGTATTTAAGCTCAGACATTCTTTCTTTCTCTTTATCTTATATTACTGAGATTTTCCCCAGAGTTTATTTGACTTACCATATTTCTTATTTCTAATATTTCAGATTGGTTTTGTAGTATAGGTGTATGTTTTTCCTCCTGGACCCAAGCTCCTGGAATAATGACTCAGGAGACTCAAAATATATTTATAAATACCAAGGCCATACATCTAGGCTCTTCTCTGACTAGTTCATAACTTAAAATAACTCAGTTATACTAAGGTACATTTGCCACGTGGCTGGTTACCTCTACTCAGGTACCAGGCATGTGTCCTCCTCATATCTTCTTGGAAAAATCTCCCACATCTGGCTCTATCCCAGAATCCTCTGTGCCTGCCAGATATCTCACCTTCTGTTACACCCTTTCCTATAGACCATAGGTTTTTTTTTAATTGACAGGCAGTGCATCCATACAATATACAAGATACTCTATAGTTTTTTCTTTAGTATTTCTACACTCAGACTTACCAAAAGGGCCAAGAAACAATTTTCTTTGATATTTTCTCAACCATTACCTTGCTTATTTGGCTCAGCTGTTTGTTTTTAATATAGTAATTATCATAATCCTTATTTAATTTCTTTTTCTGGGATTTCATTGAGCTCACTGTAGAGTTAATCATTTTGAGGAGTTACGTTGTGTTGGTATCCTGGTTTCATATCTGCTGCTGTGGTAATATTTTGTACCCTCACAAAAGCACTTTAAGGGAGAAAGTGTTTTTTTGGCTTACAGTTGCAGGTTATAGTCCAACATTATGGGAAATCAAAGCAGGAACTTGAAGTAGTTAGTTAAATTCATAGAGCAGAAAAAGGGGCTAGAACAGTGGTTCTGTGCCTGCGAGTACTGACTCTTTTTCCCAAGGGAACAGGGTTCGATTCCCAATATACTCCTGGTAGCTCACAACTGTCTGTAGGAAATCTGTCCCAGGAAATCCAGTGCTCTCTTCTGGTATCCAGGGGACTGCACTCACGTGGTACACAGACATACATGCAGGCAAAAGACATACACACAAAATAATTAAATGAGATAAAAATCACAGAAAGATTTAGTGCATTCATCCCTACTTTTGCTCAGCCCATTCTCTACACTTGTACAGAACCACAACCCATGGAATAGTGACATTCATAAGTCAATATAGGTAAGATAATCCTCCATAGACCAACCTGATCTAGACACTCTCTTATTAAAATTCTCGCCAGTGTGGTGGTGCACGCCTGTGATCCCAGCACTTGTGGAGGCAAGTGCTGGGGTTAAAGGTATGTGTCACCAACCAGCAAAGCTCCCCCCGGTTTGTTGGTTTGTTTGTTTTTTCTTTTTTGTTTGTTTGTTGGTTGATTGGTTTTTTGAGAAACAGGGTTTCTTTGTGTAGCATTGGTTGTTCTGAAACTAGCTCTGTAGACCAAGCTGGCCTCAAACTCACAGAAATCTGTCTGCAAGTCAGTCTGTCTGTCTGTCTGTCTCTGCTTCCTGGGTGCTGGGATTAAAGGTGTACCCTACCACCATCCAGCAAAGTTCCCCTATTTTGATTGACAATTTCCAAAACTGATTTTGTTACTGTAACAGAAAGACTAGAACAAAGAAGGAAGTATTTTATGACTGATTTTGACTGTACCCTCATCTCTAGCAGGAAAAAAAAAATCTTTTAATGATTTAGAAAGCATACAGAACATACAACTCCAACCCACATTTCCAAATACAGAACGAAGACCTTAAATGCTAGCATAAAATCCTGCTCAGTTCCATGTTTTTTATATTTTTATTTTCTACTCATCATAAGGCAGTTCCTTTGTAATTTTTTTCTTGTGGAACGTAGCTGTTCTCTCTGGAAGGAGGAGGGAAGCCAGAAGCTCACAAAACTTAGTAAGTAAAGGAAACATATGGACTCAGAAAATGAATGAGACTTGCAAGGCTTAGGACATTGTGAACTTCCTGAGCTATACAAACCCATCCCTCCCTAAGGATGTAGCAGTGGTCAGTAATTACTAAGAAGATTCGGGATCAGGGGAGCTGGTAGAACTTGGGTAGGGAGCTCAAGTAACCTACACCTTCATTATATATAACCCCAGTAAACTCTGTACCACTAAGATGGACTTGATGGAATTGTCTTTGGCCTCTTGTCAGTGCATTCATTATTTGAGATAGACAGACCTACAGACACTATATCTCCACAGGAAAAGTCACAAACCTGAGTTTATGACTAAGTCCCTGGGCCACCCAAGATCCTCCCACTCAATTCCTAGCACCTAGCTGACCTGAGAAGTAGTGATGACTAAGGTCAGGGTCTAACCCCTTCCAACGGTCAGACCAGTATGTACCTGCAATGGCAGTGACTCAGGTTCTGCAAAGGGTTACTCATCATCATGGAGTCACAATCAACTCACCTTCAGCAGCTACGGTAAGCTAGCAGCCTTGTGGCTGAAACCATGAACACCAGTTCCAAAGTGGTAGTTGTAAGAGTGTCTGTGACTTCTCAGCACATGCTGTCCAGGAAAGGCCTCTGGGCAGCAGAGTATACAGTCCCTGGAGCTGTTACAGTGTGACTTTTTTTTTTCTCTAACTTCCTTAGAATTTTTACTTTATTCTGCAGAGTAACAGAAAAGTGAGAAAGAGGGTTCCTTCACTCCAGCCCTCGCATCCAGTCATGACAATGCTTGCTCAAAGAGCTGTATTTTATTTTCTTGTTGACTTCTTCTTCTTCTTCTTCTTCTTCTTCTTCTTCTTCTTCTTCTTCTTCCTCTTCCTCTTCCTCTTCTTCTTCTTCCTCTTCTTCTCCTCCTCCTCCTCCTCCTTTCCCTCCTCCTTCTCCTCCTCTTCTTCTTGAGTGTTATGGATCAAACCCAGGGCTCGTTTGCAGTCAGCCCATGCTCTAGCACTGAGCTACATCCCTAGTCCTGTAGAGTTTTTTGGTTTTGTTTTGTTTTTGTTTGTTGTTTGTTGGTTTCTTAACCAGGGTTCCCTATGTATCCCTAGCTGACTTCAAAATTGTTATTCTTCTGCCTTAGCTTCAGAGTGCTAGGATTGCAGATGAGTACAGTCATATCTGGTTTTAAGCAGTTTCCCTTTTAATGTATTATTGGAGGACTAGAGAATTGCTTTTGTAAAGGACCCACATGGTGGCTCCCAACCATCTAATTCCAGTTCTGTGGAATCCTGTTATTCCTGATTTCCTGGGGTACCAGGCATACACATAATGTAAATACATATATGCAAAAGCAAAACAGTCATACACATGAAATAAGTAAATCTTTTTAAACATGTACTGGGGTATAGAGATAGAAAACACACATAGCATGGCCCACTGGAGAGGTCAGAGATCTGCTTTGCACAATCGTTTCTCACTTCTGTCTTTCATGTGAGTTCAGAGGTTGAAACCCAGGTTGTCAGGCCTCACAGCAAGTGGCTTTACCCTCTGCGACAACACGGTAGGCCCTGTCCCTTTTTAAGAGCAAAACCAGTATTTTCAGAAACCTTTCTGGGAGGTATTTCTCCATGTGCTTCATTCAGACCAGAGGAAGTGGTATTTTGTCATCGAGAATGGAAAATTACTGTTTGTGATGGACTATGAAGCCTGTTTGGACGAAGGTTTCCCTCACTCAGTTTCAGGGAAAAGCAGCCTTTTCTATGATCCTGAAATAATGAATAGTTATGTGCATAAACCCCCACAACTGTACCAAGCATCTTCAGGGAATAAGTGCAAAGGTGGCAGTGCTCTGTCCTGCTTCCCACTGCTCAGTCTAGGAAAAGAATAAGCCTAAGTAATCTTCTGGAGGGGGTTGTTGTTGTTATTATTAATGATTTTTTAATGCTATAAACGAATCCAGCACCTTGTGCATGCTACAAAAGTGATTTAGCACTGAGCTACAAACCCACTCAATCTGCTTTGTTGTTATTATTTAGATGTGGTTTGACTATGTAGCTGTGCCAGCTAGTTTTTAACACAAACTGGAGTCATCAAAGAGGAGGGAGCCTTAATTAAGAAAATGTCTCCATAAGATCAGGCTGTAGGCGAGCCTGCAGGGCATTTTCTTAATCAGTGAATGATGGGGGAGGGCCCAATCCATTGTGGATTGTGCCATTCCTGGGCTGGTGGTCCTAGGGTCTAGAAGAAAGCAGGATGAGCAAGCCTTGGGAAGCAAGCGAGGGAGCAGCTTCTGCCTCCAGATTGTAACCCTGCTTGAGTACCTGTTCTGACTTCCTTCAGTTATGGACTACAAAGTGGAAGTGCAAGCCAGATAAACTCTTTCCTCCATAACATGCATCGGTCATAGTGTTTCATCAGAGCAATTGAAACCCTAAGACTGTAGTCCAAGGTGGCCTCAGACTTGCAATGCTGCCTCAACTTTCTCATTGCTGCCTAGCAATAGTGTCACACAACATAACTTTGAACAGGAATCAATGAAAGCAAAGTTAAGATTGGGAGGACTGGGGCTGGAGAGATGGCTCAGAGGTTAAGAGTTCTGTCTGCCCTTCCTGAGGTCCCGAGTTCAATTCCCAGCAACCACATGGTGGCTCACAACCATCTATACTGGGCTCTGCTGCCCTCTTCTGGCATACAGGTGTACATGCCGTCAGACCACTCATACATAAAATAAATAAATCTTAAAAAAAAAAAAAAAAGGGAGGAGTGATGGTGGTGGCAGTGCATGCCTTTACATGAGATGTTTCCTTGTAAAGAAGGGATCTGTCTCCTGCCTTAATGGTTAACCCAGCGGGGCATGTCAGAGACGTGGGGAGTTCACCTTCAGACAACCATGCTTTCCCTTCAACCGTGCTTTACCTTCCAAGAATTTCTGCCTCCTAATGCAGTCCCAATGAGCCACCATGGGATTCAGCTGGAGCGGCTCACCTTTCTGCACCTCAACTTGGAAGGTGTAACTGTTCTTTACCTGTTTTGGATGGTAACCAGAGCCTAAGTATGCTTCATTTATTTATTTATTTATTTAAAAAATTATATTCTTTTCCATTTCTGGATGTTTTGGCTTCATGAATGCCAGAGGAGGGTATCAGGGTATTAGATCCCCTGGAGCTAGAATTACAGGTGTTTGTAGGCTGCTGTGTGGGTGCTGGGAATTGAAGCTGGGTCTTCTGGAAGAACAAGTACTGAGCTGACCACTGAGCTGTTTTCCGACTTCTTAAATTATTTTATCAATGGGACTAAGAACTCCAAGATCCTGGTAATATTTTTTCTTGCCTTTTAATTTTTTAATTGGCAGGGAGTTAAAAAACAAACAAAAACCAACAACCTGGTCTAGTACTTCTCAGTGGTATCATCTTGCTATGTCAGCAGAGACATGGCCCCTATAATGGCTGAGTGCCCTACCCAGAGGGAAGATCTGTGTGGGGAGCCTATGGGGCAAATCCCAGGAAGGCTTTAGTCCTCTCTGTAGGATAGGATGGTATGCCTCCTTGATGAGTTGGGTCTGGTGCATGAGTATAGAAAGGCCCTAAAAAAAGTAAATGCTTAAAACAAAATTTTTGGTCTAGGAGAGTACCACATCAGGGATCAATGGAAGAGGCTGCTACAGCTGTTGCATGGCCACTACTAGGTATAGTTAAAAATGTTTTAGGCCAAGGGGGTTACTTAGTAGGAACTTGCTAGTGTGAGGATGGCAAGATACAAAGAGAAGAGAATACCAATTATATCTGTGCTAATGAGCCTTTCCTGGGATAAAACAAAACTTGGAACCCACGGAAAAAGTTGGATAGTAAATAGGGGAAATGACATTTAAGGATTTAAGGAAAGAGAGCAAGAGCAAAAGCAAGAGGTAGGGGGAGAGAGAAAGAGAGAGAGTGCCCCCAAGGGGCTGGAGAGATGCTTTAATGGCTAATAATCACTGGCTGCTCTTGCAGAGGAGGTGGGTTTGATTCTCATAACCATCTGTAACTCCTGTTACAGGAGTTCTGACACCCGCTTCTGGCTTCTGTAGTCATGAGGCATTCAAGTGGTCCACAGACATACATGTGGGTAAAATCCATACACTTAAAGAAACAAGATAAAATAAAATCCTTTTTTCTAAAACATTAATCAAACAACAACAAAAGAAAACCCTAAAAGGAAAAACAAGAACATCCCAGTTCTCTAGGCCAGACAGGACTCTTCATCCAAGAGGTTAAAAAAAAAAAAAAAAAAAAAAAAAAAGATGTCGATTCATTGAGGACTGTAGGAATAGGTTGTAGCTTTTGTGGCTTTGAGTCCCATGGTAAAACATGATCTTTGTGAAGAGGCATTGCTATGTCAGTAGACCTGATGACTTAGACCAGCAGATGAACTGGGATTGTATGATGTACAAACAAGTAAAAACACATTTTAAAGACAGGCAAACAAAGGGCCTCTCTGTGTCACTAGAAGGCAAATGTGAATAGATTTGCATCAGCCCGAATCCCCAGGGGAAAAAGTGATAAAATGACTGGTAAATCTGATCCTGGTGAACCTCTGAAAGTCCTTAAGGCCTGCTCGCTAGTTCACCACTGGAGTAAATAAAACCCAATGCAGAAAGGTACAGGGCATCTTTCTGCTCTGCTGGTGTTAGTCTGCAGAAGCATGATGCAAATTTCTGTAGCATCACCCACCTCATCTGTCATAAAGGCAGCTTCAGGTATCTATGCCCACTGTGTCTCCTCATTCCTTTCTGAGGAAGAGTGTTCTGAGGATTGAACCCAGGGCCTAGAGGTTATTAGGCAAACCTAATATCAAGCTATAGATTTCAGCTCCCTCCCTCTGAGACAGGGTCTCTTGATGCAGTCTCTCCTGATTGCCTGGAGCTAGCTATGTTTATTATGATTATTTATTATTTATTTTTTGTTTTTTTTGAGACAGGGTTTCTCTGTAATTTTGGGTGTCCTCGAACTCATTCTGTAGAGCAGTCTGACCTCAAGATCTATCTGCCTGTGCCTCCCGAGTGTTGGGATTAAAGGGGTGCACCACCACCTGGCTTATTATTATTAATGTGCACTGGTGTTTTGTCTGCATGTCTTCTGTGTTGTGTGTGAAGTTGACAGATCCCCTGGAACTGGAGTTACAGACAGTCGTGAACTGCCATGTGGGTGCTTGGGAATTGAACCCAAGTGTTTTGGAAAAGCAGTCAGTGCTCTTAACAGCTGAGGCATCTTCCAAGGTCCTAGAACTGGCTATGTTAAGACTGGCTGCCTTAAGCTCAAAGATCTGCCTGCCTCTGTCTCTCCAGTGCTGGGATTAAAGGTGAGCAATACCACACTTAGGTGTTTTTCTTTGAGACAGGGGTTCATGTAGACTTACCTGGCCTCCATTTGTGCCCAGGTGCTGGTATTCCAAGCCTGTACCACTAGGCCTGCTTTTTTGTGTTTTTATTTTGAGACAAGGTTTCACACCCAGTAAAACAGGCTGGCCTCAAACTCTTTCTAGCCCAAGCTGGACTTGAAATTGTGATCCTCCTGAGTAGCTGGAATACTAAAACTACAACACAAAGGCTGGCTCTTTTCTTTCTTCTCCTTTAATAGCTACCTACCTATCTTTCTATTTTTGTTTTGTTTTTTGAGACAGGCTTTCTCTGTGTAGCCTTGGCTGTCCTAGACTCACTCTGTAGACCAGGCTGGTCTTGAACTCATAAATTCACCTGCCTCTGACTCCTGAATGCTGGAATTAAAGGTGTGCACCGCCATGACTGGCCATGGCTCTTTTCTTTTTTAAAAACATGGTCTTGGGCTGGAGAGATGGCTCAGAGGTTAAGAGCGCTGGCTGCTCTTCCAAAGGTCCTGAGTTCAATCCCCAGCAACCACATGGTGGCTCACAACCATCTATAGTGAGATCTGGTGCCCTCTTCTGGTGTGCAGATGTACATGCACACAGAACACTGTATATATGATAAATAAATAAATCTTAAAACAAAAACAAACAAACAAAAAAAAAACATGGTCTTGCACTGGATGATGCAATGCACACCTTTGATTCCAGCTCTTGGTAAGCAGAGGCTGGCAGATCTCTGAGTTCAAGGCCAGCCTGCTCTACAGATTGAGTTCCAGGACAGCCAGAGCTACACAGAGAAACCCTGTCTCAAAAAACCAAAAACAAAAAAGTGAATCAAAGCAAAACAAAACAAGATGGGGTCTTCCTGTATAGTTGGAGATTCTCCTGCTTCGTAACCTGACTAAGACGACTGGGATTGCAGGTGTATGTTACCAAGCCCAGCTGAGATCTTACTTCTTAGGTTTGTGGGGTTTCTTTCCCCTTGGCTTTTCCACAGGCCTGACCTCCCCTTTGATTTCTGTTCTACTTCCTTCCCGGTGCATCCCTGACTTTCTTCCTCATGCCAAGTTGCTGTGTATTTACTCTGTAGCCTTTAGGATGTGTAAGGGTAGTTTCTGGCCTTAGTGTAGTTTCCTTCTGTAGTTAAGGACCCTTAGCCCCATTCCATGAACTCTGCCTCTTCTTTGTTTTGTCTGAAGTTTTACTCACCATGTTTGCCAAGCTGTTGCCATCCTCCAGCTTCATCTGTTGAACTAGTTTTTCATAGGCATTGCTTATTTATTTGCTTGTTCATTTAGTCAGTGTCTTAGTCAGAGCTGAGTCTGGCTTTCAATCATGACCTCAGTTTCCTTAGTTCTGACTTTATAGGTACGCACCATCACATTTGGCTCCTTAGACTTGGCTTGCTCTAGCCTTCAATGTCTCTATGTTTAAGTCTTTAAATTTATTTTTATTTTTTTCTAAGACTGGGTCTCATGTATCCCAGGCTAGCCTTCAGCTTCTGATCCTTTTATTTCTACCTGCAGAGCACAGATGGCTCCACCATTCTACCATACTTGGTAAATGCAGTCTTGGGGATTGCACACAGGACTTCCAGCATGCAAGACTACGGTCTTAGTCCCCTGTTGGTATCATGTTCTTGTGGAATTTACACATTTACCCTTTTCATTCAAATGCTGATTTCTCTACCCCACTATCAGGTTTCCATCCAGACATTGCATTGTGATGTGTATTCTAAAGCATCACCTGTTTCAAGTTTGTGTAAACATGCCACCATTTGTTCTCTGTGTTGTCAATAAAAGACCCAGCCACAAGGCTGAGCAATAGGAGAGAAGAGGGTGGGGCACCCTGGTCCAGAGGGTAGGAGAGGACTTTGAACCATGAGGAGAGATGAACCAGACCTAAGATATGACTAAAAGCAAGTATAATGTGGGAAATCTAAATGTTAGGAAACTATGAGGGTTTGGAGGTTTAGGATGGAGTATCTACTGCCCAGCATTGTGCTCTAGGTGAAATAAATAAATCCTAGTCTCTGGTGATTTGGGTATACAGCTGGTTTAGGAAACACAGTTGCTTAACTAAAAGATAAACCAATAGTGAATATTGATATTCAACAGCAGTCCCCAGTGCCCCTCCAGATAGGCTGGCTCTGAATTTATAATTCTCCTGCCTCAACCAGAGATGGCTCCAAATTGACTTTTCTCTCCCAGCAGTGTCCTTCATCTATGAGGGGTTTTTTTGGGGGGGGGCGGGGCAAGACTGGGTGAACTGGTTGGTTTTGTGTGTCAAGTTGACACAAGCTAGAGTCATCAGAGAGGAAGGAGCCCTCTGCTGGGCCTGATGGTATATATCTTTAATCCCAGTGCTCTGGGAGGCAGAGGCAGGTGGGTTGCTGTGAGTTTGAGGCCAGCCTGGTCTACAAAAGTGGGTCCAGGACAGCCAAGGTTACACAGAGAAACCCTATCAGAGAAAAAAAAGAAAGAAAAGAAAAAGGAAGCACCCCTCTATGGCCTCTGCATCAGCTTCTGCCTCCAGGTTCCTGCCCTGACTTCCTTCAATAATGGATAGCAATATGAAGGTGTAAGCCAAAATAAACCCTTTTCTCCCCAACTTGCTTTTTGGTCATGTTGGGTTTTTTTTTGTTTTTTTTTTTTGTTTTGTTTTTTTCTTTTTACAGATTCATTTACTTATTTTATGTATATGAGTGTTCTATCTGCATGTATGCCTGCATGTCAGAAGAAGGCATCAGATCTCAATACACATAGTTGTGAGCCACTGTGTGGTTGCTGGGAATTGAACTCAGAACCTCTGAAAGAGCAGACAGTGTTCTCAACCACTAAGGCATCTCTTCATCCCCCTGGTCATGGTGTTTCATTGCAGTAATAAAAACCCTAAGATGCAGGGTTTCACTGTAGCCCTGGGTGTCCTGGAACTCACTCTGTAGACCAGAGGTCTGCCTGCCTATGCCTCCCAAGTGCTGGGATTATAGGCATGCACTACCACCACTCAGTTTACCCAGGAGTTTTTATTAACAAATGAATTAAAGACAAGAGCTCTCTTATCTTTAGCCCAGGATAGCCTGGATCTCAGTATGTAATTCAAGCTCACCTCCAACTTTAGACAGTCCTCTGCCTCACCTCCCAAGTGCTGGGTTTACAGATGAGACCCAGAGTGTCTGACTTTTCACCAACATTTCTAATCACCTAATATCTCTAATGTCAGATTCTGACAACCCCAAGTTCTCCCACATTTCTCTCTACCCCAGACCTGCATGATCAGTTCACTTACGAGTTTTCTTGTCTCTTGGTTGCTGTTTTCTCTGAAGACTAGGTCTGCTGAAGGCAGGGCTGGGGTCTTTTTGTGCAAAACATTGGTTTGACAATTGGGAGTCCGTCTAAATGGGCCCACACTCTTCAAACTCAACAACTCAGTATCTAATTCATTCCTTTCTTCCTCCAGCCTCAGTATGGCTCAAGCTTTAAAGAAGCAACATGTCCACTACTAACATTTTTGTTCAAAAACATGAAATATCTTCAGTCTCTGCCCCTCTGTCAGCCATGAATGGCAAGCAAACCACTAACTAATGTCAGCATGATCTAGTATTCTCTGGAACCTTCCTATGCTTCTCTTTCTTCCATTACCATTCTAGTGTGAAGACCCTCTTCAATTCATTTTTTTCAAACATTTAAATTTTTTTTAACATTTTAATTTTTAAAATCATTTGACAGTTTCATACACGTATAATAAATGTGTTATAAGTGACTATCAATATTTACTATTGGTTTATCTTTTATTAACACTGCTGTTATTCCTAATCAACTGTATACCCAAATCACCACACTGAGACTGAGATTTATTTAATTAACCTAGAACACAATGCTGGGCAATAGTTACTCCATCCTAAACCTCCAAGCCCTCATAGTTTCCTAACATTTAGATTTCCCACATTATACTTGCTTTTAGTGGTATAATAGGTCCAGTCCATTTCTCCACGTTGTTCCAAGATCTCTGCTTCTGCCTCTGTTCTCCCAGCTCCCTCCTCTGCCTCCCACCTTCCTGTCCTCTGGCTCCTCCCTCTCTTCCCTGCTTCCTTTCCCTTGCTCAACATTGTGGCTAGTTGCTTTATTTTGGCATGTTTACACAAAGTTGAGACAGATGATGCTTAGAATAAGTATCACAATGCAATGTCTGGATTGAAACCAGAGAGTGGGGGAGAGAAATCAGATTTGAATGAACAATGGTTAAGTGTATACATTCCAAAAGAACATTATGCCAACATAAATGTAAATTTCACCATTATCCTCTCATTCCCCTTCCTACTCCCGCTGAAATCCTTCAAATCCTTTCTTCTCAGAAAGCCTCCCCATCAAGTCTTTTTTTGTGTGTTACCCATGGACTTTAACTAGGGTTGTTTGCACGAGCATAGACAGGAGGCTGTTTTCTGGAGCATGGGCAACTATCCTAGTTTGATGTCTGTTGCTGGTATAAAACACTGACCAAAGCTTATTTGGCTTATATTTCTATCTTTACAGTCCATCATCAAGGGAAGCCAACACAGGAACGTGGAGGCAGGAACCAAAGCAGAGACCATAGATTAATGAATGCTGCTTATTGGATTGCTTTTCATGGCTTGCTCAGCTTACTTTTGTTTGTTTGTTTCAAGACAGGGTTTGTCTGTGTAGCCTTGGCTGTCCTGGACTTGATTTGTACACAGGCTGGCTTTGAACTCAAAGAGATCCTGTTGCCTCTGCCTCCCTAGTGCTTGGAGTAAAGGCGTGTGTCACCACACCTGCTTCAGATTAACTTTCTTATACCACCATCAGTACCACCTTCCCAGGAATGGCACTGCCCACAGTGGGCTGGGCTCTCCTACATTAACCATTAATCAAGAAAATGCCCCCACAGACATGTCTAGAGGTCAGTCTGTGCAGGCAGGCAATGCCTCCCTTGGACTTTCCTCTTCCCAGCTGACTCCAGTTTGTGTCAAGCTGACAAAAACCAGCTCATCAACTTCTCAGTAGCTACCGCACTGGCGAGCCACACCTCCTCCCTAGACATCAACGGTCCTCAGGGAGGAGTGAAGTGTCATGAGCACTTCCCCCTCTCATGAGGTAATGTTGGCAGACTTCATCCTGTGCAGGTCTGGTGAGGGTAACCACAGCTGCAGTGAGTGCAAGTCATGCCCTATTCAGGAGATATCTTTTTGTAACACACTTCCCCATCCTCTGACTCTTTCCCTTTCTACTTCTTCTTCTGAAATGTTCTCTGAGTCTTGAAGAGGGTGCTCTAGATGACTCCACCACCCCTTTTGAGATAGGATGTGATGGTTGTTCTTGGTTGATTAACTAAAACCCATATGACTGGGCATACCCATGAGGCTATTTTTTTTCTTTCTTCACCCTTCTCCTCTTCCTCCTCCTTCCTTCTTCTCTTTTTCTCTGAGACAGGGTTTTCCTGTGTAGCCCTGGCTACAGGATCTCACTCTGTAGAGTAGGCTGGCCTCAGATTCAGAGCTCCACCAGCCTCTGCTTCCTGAGTGCTGGGGTTAAAAGTGTGCACTACCAAACTTGGCTTAGATGAGCCCTTCAGTACCAAGCAGTTCCTCTTTATTTATTTATTGACAGTTTCTCTGTGTAGCGATGGCTGTTCTGGACTCACTTTGTAGACCAGGTTTTCCTCAAACTAACAGTGATCCACCTGCCTCTGCCTCCTTGAGTGCTGGTATTCCTTTTTAATTCTTACCTGGACCACTTTAATTCTTAATTTGGACCATTTACAAAATCTTCTCTTTAGCCTCTTTTAAAAAATTATTTATTTACTTAGAGACAGAGTCTCATTATGGTAGCCCTAGCGGTCCTTGAACTCACTATATAGACCAGGCTAGTGTTGAACTTACTTTTTATTTGTTCTTATATTGTGATCTAACTTTATGTTCCCTTCAAAATCCAAATCTGATGATGGCATTAGATTACACTACATGCTTACTTAGAGTCCATCAATATGGAACTGTCATTGAAGGTCAATGTTGTAACTCCTCAGTGTGGCTCTGAAAAAAGACTCACATGCCCTAGACTGGCCCAATGGAAGCAGTGTGGCTCTAGTGCATGGACAGCTAGTCTACTGACAAATGGAGATATCCTGACTGATCTTGTAGGTGTTTTTGGTTCCTCAGTAATGCCTAGACCAGTGACCACATGAAGATGGAGACAGGACAGTGGAAGGAAAGTGATGCCTGTCCTATCCACTTCCTTGGCAGGCTACATTTTCACTAGGAAGCTATGAGCCCCAAAGGGAAGGTACTTTCTTTCCCCCTCCCACGGGCCTACCTCTTTTTTTTTTTTCTCCTAAGATTCACTTATTATTTATACAGTGTTCTAACTGCATGTGTGCCTGAAGGCCAGAAGAGGGCACCAGATCTCACTATAGATGGTTATAAGCCAGCATGCAGTTGCTGGGAATTGAACTCATGACCTTTAGAAGAACAGCCAGTGCGCACACACAGATTTTGTTGTTGTTGTTAAAGGCCCTTCAGACTCAGATACCCAGCCTCCAGAACTGTGAGCATGAACTCTTATAAATCACCTCAACTGCAGTGGTTAGTATAGTGAAACTGATAACTAGAATTTCATCTTGAGCCACAGTGTTAGATGACAGATGGCAGCATTTACTGAGACAGACAACTAGGAAATAAAAACAAAAGACAAATTCAGGTTTAAAAAAATACAGGTATGTTTTGCCTGGATGTATGTCTGTGTACCATTTGTCTGGCTGGTGCTGTGGAGGCAGGAAGACAGCATTAAGCTCTCTTCAAACTGGAATTACAGACAGTTGTAAACTGCTATGTGAGTGCTGGGAATTGAACCTGGGTGCCCTGAAAGAACAGCCAGTTCTCTTAATGTATCATCTCTCCAGCCTCCAAATTCAGATGCTTGCTGGGTTTTGGTCTTAACTGCAGAGGGGGTGAGACAATGGCTAACAGGATGGACAAGCTTTCTGAAGGTTTCTGACTCACTTTTATCTTTTTGGTAGTAGTGGTATTGGGGACTGAACCATGGTCTTATATGTGCTTGGCTATCTTCAACTTACAGGGCTCTTAAATGTGGCCTCAAGGAGCAAACACATTAAGATTTACTAAGGAGGGTTCCCTCCAATCATGACTTGACAGTGACACATATAACATAGGTTCTGATTAAAAATCAGCTTCCTGTCCTATGGAAGATGCTCATCTTCTGAGCTGAAGGGTGGGGGATGGAAGCTGCTCTGACAGGACAAACACTCTGCTCACTTCCTGCCAAATGAACACCTTCAAAAATGGTTTTACTTATCTCTCTGGACCCCTCACCTTTTCTTGAGCCATGGTCTCAAGAAGCTCAGTTTGGGCCTGAACTTGGGAGTAGCTAAGGGTGACCCTGAACTCTTGAGTTCCTGCCTCAACTCCCAACATGCTTGGATTACAGGAATGTGCTATCATGCTCACAGGTAGTTTACCACTTTGCACATAACACAATTCATTCACTGGACTTGAAGATGCTCAACATTAGCAAACTTCAAAAATCCTAAGGAATGGTAAGCAAAATGGCCCAGCAGGCAAAAGCCTTTGCCTCTAAGTCTGATGACCCAAGTTTGGTCCCTGGAACTCATATGGTGGAAGGAGAGAATCTCACCTAAAGCCCTAAAAGTTGTATTCGGCTTCATGTCCACTGTGGTTCACATACATACACACAAATAAATGTAAAAAACAAAACAAAAAATAAAACCCTCAAAAAATATCCTAAAGGGTGGGTGATAGCTCATTTGGTAAAGTCTTTGCCAAATGACAAGCATAGGGACCTGAACTCATCCACAGATCTTATGAACCATGTAAGAAAACTGAGTGTAAGTACTTGAAATCCTAGCACAAAGGAGGGGACAAAAAGGTGGCTTGGGTTTTGCTAGTGAATTTCAGGCCAGTGAGAGACAAGGTGGACAGTGCCTAAGGAACAGCATCTGAGGTTCACCCCCTGGCCCATCCCCACATTCCTGAAGAAAAAGGCTTATTCAAGCAAAGTAGAAAATTTTTTACTTAAGTGATACATTATATACTTAAAATTACACATTTATAAGAGGAGGAAGGGAAATTAAGATGCTTGGCTCTTTTTTTACTTATTACATGCATGGACTCCAGGCCTCTCCTACAGAACGAGGACAAACAATTCATGAGGTCACTCTAGTGCTAAATTACAAGTCAGTAACTGTTAGTCTTCTCCAGAGAAGAATGCACTTATTTTAGTAGCACACTTAGCACACAGCTGACCTTAAGTTATAAATGCCACCTTTCTGACGGCAGTGTGTTTCAGTCTGTCTTGTAGACCTCACACGGCAAAGATATGTTCACTGGTCTGTGATATCTGGAGCCCATTTCGCTCACTCCCACCACTTCTCCAACACTAACACTTCCTAGGCTAGGGCACAGCAGTAATTCTCTCCTTTTCTCCCTTCCCCCAACCCCCTTTTACCAGCCACCGATTCTTTCGAGAAAAGATCTCATCCTAAACCTCGAACTCATGGCAACCTTTCTGCCTTGGCCTACGTGCTCTGATTACGAACTCAGCCAGCAGATCTAGCTCTGGAACTTCTTTGGATCCTTTGTTTTCTGTGACATGCAAACCACCATGCTTTGTTATGATAGCTCCTGCAGCAGCCAGTCTCCAGCCAGCCAAGGGACAACCTCAACAGACCACAGGGTCCGAAGAACAGGACAAAATGGTCGAGGCCCTCTACTGGTTTAGAGGAAGACAGGTTTCATGTTCATGGAGTTAAAAAGATTGGGAAAGGGAAGTGCATAAAATGTCCCTTTTCAGTCAGCTGAATCAGTAACACTAGGATCCCAACAGAAGGCATTCTCATGAGTTAATTTCTTGGGACTGAAGTATAATAATTAAATTCCATGAGGCTATATCTGATGGTGATAAAGAGGAACAGTTACAACAAATGGAAAGTTTTATAGAAAAAAAACTGAAAAAAATTAGGAGTAGAAATAATATGGGTTGGTCTCTCTATATTGTTTGAGACAGGTCTTGGTATATAGGCCTGGCTGGCCTCAAACTCACAGAGGTCCACCTCAGATCTTTAGATCTAGAGACACATGGCAATTGGCATCCCTTTCTGCCTGTGGCTGCTGTGGTTTTAGGAAGGTTGGATATTTTGTGACAGCGGTGTGAACAAGTTGCTAAATAAACAGTAAAAATGCTGTTACCCCATTTTCTCTCTTCCCAGTGGTGGAGATCAATGCCAGGCTGCAAGGGGGAAGGGTAGGCACTTGACCACTGAGCCACATCCATAGCCCCACTGCAGCCACCCACTACAGAAGTCATATGTTAAAGGAAGGATCCCCAAATGGCACATAAACCATGTTTTAAGGCAAGAAGGCACTGGCATTTAGTTTACTAGTAAAAAGGTCCCTTTCACCATCTTCAAAATGTTTGCATTTGATGTGAAGGCAGCCATGTGCTCTGCTGCTTCAGTGAGTTTACTGGCAACACAAGGAAAATTTGTTGTAGAGATCAATTTTAATTAATGCTTCTAAATCTTTTCTTCTGGAAAATGATGGGAATGAACACACCAAGCTAGCTAAAATGTTATCTGGGCTTTTTCTTGGTCAAATGCCTTACATAAGTTTAGTTATTATGGAATCCAAGTCTAAATATTAGGTGGGGCATTTTTGTAGAAAAAGAGAATGGGTGAGAGTCTGGGGTGGACAAGGAGACTCCAGGCATCAAATAAGCACTGCCTTTGGTACTATTCCTAGAGGCAGCAGACTCAGTGGCAAGGTTTCTGTATGATACTCTATACCCACAACTCCATAGGAGTTCACCATCGACCAACCAGTTGGCTTTGAGCCAGTGGAGAAAATCTGTCCCCACCAGAGATGGAAAGCCTGAGAGGAGAGTAAGTAGGGAAGAAGGGCTCATCCAGTTTCTGTATTTGCAAGTGTCATATCCAACAGTTCTAGTCTGAGTTCTACTAAAATAGAGGACAAGATCAGAGGGCTAGAGGGGTAGAGCAACGAAGGCAACACATTTTATTTCTGGAACTAACAGGGATCCTTTTCAGGGGCAGAGTAGTGTGCTCAGTGTGTGTGCAGGTAAGTTCACAAGGTCTGACATATAAGGATGTGGAAGGACCCTTCCTTCTGCCACAAACCCAGGGTCTCTTCACATCTGAATTCACAGTAAGGCCTTGGAGAAACACAGTAACTAGATGGCTAAGGGAAAGGCAGTAGTTACAGGACTGACACTCTGCCCACATCTTTGCAAATAATCACGGAAATAGAAATGCAGTATTTTCTGCCCTTCCAGCATAGTAACCAAAGGCTCTGGGTGTTTACAATTAGTCTGCCACGGTTAGACTGAAACCTGGCAGACAGTTCACAGAACTTTAGAGGTGTTGGTCTTAACAAAATTTATCCTCACTGAAACTAAAATTTCTTAAGACCCACATTTGAAAAACACATGTTAAATTACATACTATATAGTCAATGACATTTAAGAGTTTAAAAGACTTTTTCAATCTTTTCATCACAATGGAGTACAATTCCTTCTCAGTTTCTTCAGAGTTGCCGAACTTTCTTTTCTGTGCTTTTTATATTGACATCTAACTTGTCTACTTTGGTTGTTAGTCGATCAAGAATGTCATCTTGCTCCTCAATTTCTGTCTGCATTCCTAAGGCTATGTCCTTCAGTCGGCCCAATCCCATGGACAGCTCATCTGTGAGAAGGAAATGACAGGCAGTCACAGTGTCCCTTGGCATCTGGATTAGAGTCCTGTCTAAGTGGCTGAGTGCCACAGCTTGTAGCATGTTGCTCAGAACACACAGATCTATCTGCTACACAGCAGTATGTAGTTTCTCCTCCCTCCAGATCACCACTGTTTATAAGGTTTTTGTTTTTAGCATAGTCTTGATATATACAGCTTGGACTGGCCTGAAACTCACTAAGCATTCTAGATTGGCCCTGAGTCAGTGATCTCCCTGCTTTTGCTGCTTGAGGTTATAGGGGTCATTAGCATACACAGCATTTTTCCTGTTAGTGTTGCATAATCAAACCTGGAGCCTTGAATGTTCTGGGAAAGCACACTGACACGTATCCCTACCCTCTTCCTATTTTTTTTATTACAAGACAGGACCTCACTCATTTTCCAGGCTGGCCCTGGACTTACAAGCCTCCTGTCTTAACCACCCAGGTAGCTGGTACTACAGTTGTTTTCCACTATTTCTCTTGAAGTCTTTGAAACCTGTGACCTTGTATGTCCTGGAAAAGAAAAGTTTAGTGGTTACCCAGGGCTCATGAAGCTTCTTGGGTTTGAGGACAGTAAGGATAGGAAAAGAAAGCTGAGACAAAACAGCATGGTAGGTTCTAGGGACATGCCTCAATGGGTATGAGCACTTGCTGAGCAAGCATGAGTACCTGAGTTCAGATCCTTAGCACCCACATAAAAGCTGTGTGTGGCTTTATCCAGGATGAGCTTAAGCCCCAGGGACTCCTAGATCTGATCAGGATTCAAGTATGCAGTGGGGAAGGCTTGGCTGAACTGAAAGCAGGAAATGGAGAGAAGCAGACAGATTCTTGAGAGAGTGAGGCAGTGAGATGGACGTGATTGTGTGTTGGGGGAGATACAGTGGCAGTGCTGGGTGCTCTGGCTGTGCTCAGCATAAACTATTTGGAGGATGCTGCAGGTCCCAAACTTACCTAGGTTGCTGTCGATCTTCTGGTGATAGGCTTGAAGGCTGGAGTTCTTTGGGTAAACCTCAGTAGTTACAGCAGAAGCAGGCCCTTCAGGTACCGGGTCTAGTTCAAAAATAGCAGAGGGACAGTAAGCTGACTGTTGCTGCTCCATCAAATTGTCCCCTTGTTTCTTTTCTGAAGACCTAGGAATCTGTCCCTAGGAATCTCTCACAGCATGAAAGGACTAAAGGGGTGGAAGGAAGAAGGTGGCTGGCTCAGAGGCCATGCAGAGGGACAGGGGTGGCAATGAGACAGGTGAATAGGCTGGAGACGACAGGTCTGGGCTCCAGCTTTTCCCTCAGCATTAACAGATCAAGGACTCTGAACTGACAAGTCCCCTATTTATGCATGCTAGTCAAGCACTCTAAAAATACCCACAAGCCCTTACCTCTTGTGTGTGCATGTGTTTGCTTTTGAGACAGGGCCTTGTTATGTTGCACAAGCTGACCTAAAACTTTGCTCAAGTTGGGCAAGGTGGCTCATGCCTGTAATCCCAGCACTTTGGGAGGCAGGGGCAGGTGGATATCTTTGAGTTTGAGGCCAGCCTCCTCTACAGAGTGAAGAGTTCAGGATAGCCAAGGCTACACAGAGAAACCTTGTCTTGAAAAACACAAAAACAAAAAAAGTGGGCTGGATAGCTCAGTAGTTAAGAGCACTATCTGCTCTTCCAGAGGTCCTGAGTTCAATTACCAGCAACCACATGGTGGCTCACAACCATCTATAATGTGATCTGATGTCCTCTTCTGGCATGCAAGTGCAACTGCAGATAGAGGACTCATATACATAAAAATAACTATAAATATTTCATTAAAGAAGAAACAAACCAAAACTGCAACAACAACAAAACCAAAACAATAAACTCCCATGATAGTTGGGACTACAGGTGCATGCTACTACACCTGGCAGAGCTGGCAGAGACAGGTTTAAGAATCACTATGTAGCCGGGGGTAGTAGTGCATGCCTTTAATACCAGCACTCAGGAGGCAGAGGCAGGCGGGTCTCTGTGAGAGAAAACAAAAAGAATCACTATGTGAATGAAGATTGAGCATCTTACCCAGGGTCCTCCTTCTTGATTAGCTTCTTTAGGTGTACAGATTTTAGTATGATTATCCTATATTACATGTCTAATATCCACTTATAAGTGAGTATATACCTTGTGTGCCTTTCTGCTTCTGAGATAGCTCATTCAAGTTGATCTTCTCTAGTTCCCACCATTTGCCTGCAAATTTCATGATTTCCTTGTTTTTAATTGCTGAGTAGTATTCCATTGTGTAAATGTACCACAATTTTGGTCTCCATTCCTCAACTGAGGGACATCTGGGTTGTTTCCAGATTCTGGCTATTACGAATAAAGCTGCTATGAAATGGCTGAGCAAATGTTCCTTGTTGTGTATTTGAGCCTCTTTTGGATATATGCCTAGGAGTGATATAACTGGATCTTAAGGTAGCACTATTCCTACTTGTCTGAAAAAGCGCCAAATTGATTTCCAAAGTGGTTGTACAAGTTTACAAACAGGATAGATATAGGAAGAAGCTGAAAAAAAGGAACAAGATAGGAGCCTACCACAGAGGGCTTCTGAAAGACTCTACCCATCAGGATATTAAAATGGATGCTGAAACTCATAACCAAACTTTGGGAAGAGTACAGGGAATCTTATGAAAGAAGGGGGAGATAGAAAGACCTGGAAGGGTCTGGAGCTCCAAAAGGAGAAAAACAGAACCTGGGCCTAGGGGTCTTTTCTGAGACTGATACTCCAACCAAGGATCATGCATGGAGATGACTTAGAACCCCTGCACAGATGTAGCCTATGGCAACTCAGTCTCCAAGTGAGTTCCCTAATAATGGTAACAGGGCTGTCTCTAATGTGAATTCAGTGCCTAGCTCTTTGATCACCTCCCCCTAATGGGGGAACAGCCTTACCAGGCCACAGAGAAAGACTATGAAAGACAGTCCTGATGAGACCTGATGGCTAGGGTCAGATGGAAGGGGAGGAGGTCCTCCATTTTCAGTGGACTGGGGAAGGGGCATGGGAGGAGATGAGGGAAGGAGGGAGGACAGGATTGGGAGGGGATGAGGATGGGGCTACAGCTAGGATACAAAGTGAATACATTGTAATAAATAAAAAATTATATTAAAAAAGAAAGAAAGAAAAAGAATCATGTGTGGTGGTACATACCTGTAATCCTAGAACACAGAGCAAGAAGATCAGAAGTTTAAGGTTATTCTCTACTAACGAATAGACTGGGCTAAATAAGACTCAGCCACAAAACAGACAAACAAATCAAACCATACAAAACACAAAACAAAACAAAGATCAAATTGTTGCCAGTGTGGTGGTTTGCAGTTGAAATTCCAGTACTTGGAAGGCTAAGGCAAAAGGATCATGAATTCAAAGCCAGCCAGGGCTATATAGTAAGACTGTCTCAGTATTTTTCTTTAATTAATTTATTTTTTTTATGTTGTCGTTTCACTCAAACAAGCAAAAAGGAAATGCTACACATTGTTTGCCTTAAAAACGTTCCTTGAAATTCCATTTCTAAACATATACCTCCCTCTTTTGAGACAGGGTCTCGTGTAGCTCAGGCTGGTCTTGAACTTGGTATGTAGGTATGTAGTTGAGGGCAGCCTCTATCTTCCAAATGCTGGAATTAGAGTTGTATGCTATCACAGTGCCCTCCACCCTTCTTTTTGAGACAGGGTTTCCCATTGTGTACCTGTCTGGACTTGAACTCATGGCAATCCTCTTGCCTCGGTCTCCCAAGTGGTAGGAGTATGTTGTATACCACCATCCCCAGCCACCAGTTTCTCTTTGGGAAGATGTCTCTTTGTAGCATTGTCCCTGACTATCTGTGTGTTCCAAGATCCTCCTGAGACACTGAAGGCTGGGGATGTCCAAATTCCTTTTGTAATTCATATAGCCTAAGCTGTATCACATGTTTAATGGACAGTAACTGTGTAAATGGCCGCAATACTGTTTAGGAACTAATGGCAACAATCAAACTCCTGCACATGATCAGTGTAGTGTTTGCCTCTCCTTCCTTGTCTCCCAAGGGCTTGGCTGCCACATGCTGGGCTATGATTTTGTTTATCTTTTCTGATTATCTTTTATCCTCAGTTTGTGGAACTTCTGATAGAGGGGCTGACTGTATTTCCTCCAGCACAAAACTGCTGAAACTAACCTCTCTCTATATAAAGTTCATGTTCTTTTACTCTCTTAACATGTACCACACAAATGAAAGCTACCTTTAGTGCCCTCAAATTATGCTTTTTGATGCAGGATATATTTCTACTTCTTCAGGGCATGACAGTGAAGTGGCTTTCCTTGGGCCTTGTACATTTTAGTTTTCTCTTTCTCCCATCGTTTGTCCTTTTCAAAATAAACTGTGTCTAGGTCTAGTCTTGACTTCTGGCTCTTCCTTTTTCATAAGGTTTTTCTTTCGAGACCATGTCTCTTCATGTATTCCTGGCTGAGCCTAGTCCTTAGTGTACAGCCCATGCTGGACTCAAAGTTTCACCAATCCTCCTAATTCTGTCTCCTGAGGGCTGGAATTACAGGTGTGTCCACTATGCAGAGCCATCAGTCCCTCTTTTATTTTTCTCTGTACATGTGTGGTGCATATGCATACTTATGTGTGCAAGTACCCATGCACAGCCATGTGGAAGCCAGAGACCACGAGTCCTCCTCTATTGTTCTCCATCTTGGTGGTTTGAATGAAAATGGCCTCCACAGGTTCATGTTTGAATACTTGGTTCCTGGTGATTAGAACTATTTGAGAAGGATTAGGAGGTGTAGTCTTTTAGAAGCAGTGTGTCAGGTGGAGCGGGCTCTGAGGCCTTAAAAGCCTCCTACTATCCCCAGTACTCTCTCTGCTCCTGCTTGTGTTCAAAGTGTGAGCTCTCAACTATTCCTGCTGCCAATATGGACTCTAACCCTTTGGGACCATAAACCTAATCAAACACATCCTTTGTAAGTAGGATTGGTCTTGGTATTTTATCACTGCAATAAAAAAGCTCAGTAGGATAATCACCTTAGTTTCTAAGACAGGGTGACTAGTAAAACCTGAAGCTCATCATTTTGGCTAGACTAGCCAGCCAGTCAGTTGCTGAGATCCATTTGTCTCTGCCTTGCAATACTGGGATTACAGGTACACAGAATGGCATTTATATTACCTCTGTCTGTCATCTATCTATCTACCTACCCCCCCATATATATATCGTTCTGAGCTAGGGAACAGGGTCTGCAGGAACCTTCCAGGCTTCTGTCACCAGATTGGGATTGTTGAAGTCTGTGGATTGAGTAAGTTCTGGTGGTCGTCCCCAGAAAGAGACATCTATTATAGGACTGCTAAGGCCTTCATCCTTCAAAACTAGTAACTATGGGTTCTCTGCTCTCAGGCATGATTTTGCTGTTATTACTATTTTAAACTGACTCATTAAATTCTGTTGCATGCATGCACACACTTCGTCTAGACAATTCTGACTAACATCCTGGCATTTTTGTTTGTTTGGTTTTGGTTTTAGTTTTCTGAGAGAGTTTGGCTATATAATCTAGGATGGCCCCAAACTCAAACTCAAAATGTTCCTGCCTTTAGCTTCCTGAGTGCTGGGACTACAAGTATGTGCCACCATGTCTGGCTTATTTTCTAATTGTTAAAGTTCCACTTATGAAAATGGACTCAACCTGACAGCTCAGAATAAATCCTCCTGTCTCAAGAGGCCAGCTGGTTAGCCACTGTAGCTATGCACACAAACATGTTCACGAACCCTGAGTAGAGGCAAACAACCATTTTACTTACAAGAATTGTTCCTGCGATTAGTTTGTTATTTTGTTTTAATTTACTTCATTATAATTTTTATTTTACCTGCATCTATGTCTGTGACTGTCAGATCTTGGAGCTATAGACAATTGTGAGCTGCCACGTGGGTGCTGGGGATTGAACCCAGGTCCTCTGGAAGAGCAGTTAGTGCTCTTAACTGCTGAGCCATCTCTCCAGCCCCAAGGTTTTCTTGTTTATTTGCTTGCTTGTATTTTTTGTTTTTGTTTGTTATTGTTTTCTGTGGGTTTTTCTTGCCTCTTGTTTTGTTTATTGAGACAGAGTCTCATATAACCCAGTCTGGCCTCAAGCTCAACATGCAACTGAAGCTAGCTAGCCTTATACACTGATTGTCCTGCCTCTATTTCCCTAGTGTTGGGATTATAGTTGTAGTCTACCATGCCCAGTTTACAGTGCTTTTTTACTACTAGAATTTCTCAGAACTACCCCAGTAGAGGGTTCCTGTCCAATGGAATATAGGTTTGTACTTCCTTATCAGACTCCATGGAGGAGTGGTGTAGGGAGGAACCTTACTAAAACACATACCTATGGCTCCCCAAGAACACCTTGTGTCCCTGATGCTATTGCTCACTGTGTAGGATGCTAGGTATTGGAGCCTTTGCCCATCACTGTCCCTATACCAGCACTTCAGCTAAACCCAGAGACCCACCCTCAGCAGGATCAAACATAAGTGTCACATATTTCTTCACTCACCTGCCTCATGTAGCCTTCTGAGGTTTGGGTGACTGGCCTGGTACTTGCTTTCCTGATCTTTACTTGTATTTATGGCTTCTTTCAATCTTTAGATAAAAAGAAAACATTAAAGAAAAACACACACGACAGTGCCACATGTCAGTGTATGCACAGCAGTGTTACCCATCTTTTCCAAGATGCCTTTGTGTTGCACATCCAATGTTTTCTTTCCTTTGATGGCCTCTCTGGAACCAACTTAGGAGTGGTGCTGGCCACACAGTGGGCCGAGGAAGACCTTACTCAGGACAAGGAGTCCTTAGTATCAGGTGGATAAAAATATATAAAATGACCCAGTGGGTACCTTTGATGAAGGACCAGGAAAGTAGTCAAAACTATTTTCCTTAACTTTTTTTTTTTAAAGTAGTCCAGACTGGCCTCAGCCTCAACATATAGACCAGTATCATGGCTGGTACTGAAATCAAGGCCTTCCTGGTTTCGCTTCTTCAGTTGCTCTGACCACAAGTATCCATCATCACAACTGGCTTATCAGTACTTTTTTTTTTTTTAATCTAAAATGAGGCTTTGCTAAATTGCCTGATGTTGCCTTGAACTTGCTATTGTCCTGCCCCACTCTCTTCAACAGCTGAGATTACACACAGGCCCTACTATATCTGGCTTTTGGAATGGCTTGGTAAAGAAACATTCTTGGTAAAATAAGGCCTTTATTTTTTATTTTATTTATTTATTTTTTTGAGACAGGGCTTCTCTGTATAGCCTTGGCTGTCCTGGATTCACTCTGTAGACCAGGTTGGCCTCCAACTCACAGAGATCCATCTGCCTCTGCCTCCTGAGTGCTGGGATTAAAGTTGTGTAGGAGTCACATTTCTATTGATTAAACTTTCTAAGATTGGAGTCTTACTAAGTAGGATTTCCTCAATCAGATGAACACTGCTGGTTCTAAGGGGAGTTGTTTCTCTTTGAGCAAGTCTGAAGGTGAGCAGTCCTTTCCCACGAGCAACTCACAGGGTTTCAGGATATCTAGCAGGCACCAACAAGGCCTGAAAGCCTTGGTTCCTTCCACAGAACGTATGTCTATTGTTTTAGATATCTAGACTGCAGATGCTATACTCACTTGCTACTGGGCAGGGGGCCAATACTGCCATTTTGTTCAGGTGAAGTCTCTACTGGTTTGGATTTGAAGTAGTTGATAAATCCTCCAAACATACTTTTAATGCTGTTGATATGTTTCTGGCTCATCTTCAAATCCTGATCCATCTTGTCCACCATCTTCTCTGTGTGTTCTAGGACTCCTCGCTGCCGGACCAGCTCCTGCAGAAGGCAAGAGACAGGAGTATCATGCCACTCCCCTACTTCCAAAATCACAGTATATTAAAGTCTGGGGCTGGGAATGTATCTCAGTTGATAGGGTGCTTATCTGGCATGCACAAAATCCTGGGTTGGATCCTTAGCACTCCATCAACTAGGCGTGGCCACACAGACCTGTAACCCTACAACTTGGGAGATAGAGGTAGGAGGATTAATTTAATATTTGCCTATATAGTGAGTTTGAGGCAAGTTTGGGCCAGGTGAGACCCAGTCTCAAAAAACAGTCTAGACAAGAATAGTAGTCCATGCTTTTAGTCCCAGCCCTTGGGAACTTGGGAGAAAGAGACATGTGAGGTGATGTGACTTCTAAGTCAGATTGATGCTTTTTCTGGATTCCCACAGGACTGCTGTTGCTTTCATCCTTTTCTAGAATATTATTATACAAAGCAATTGCTTCCTTGTAACATTTCTCCCTCCCAACTCCTCCAGACTTCTAGGACAGTCAGGGCTACAAAGAGAGATTTTGCCTCAGGAAAAAAAAAAAGTTTAAAATTACGTATTTATTATTTTGGCTGAGGGGTGGGGGGGTCACATGTCAGAGGACAACCTGAGGGAGGTCATTTCTCTCCTTTTGCCATGTAGGTCCTGAGGATTGAACTTAAGTTATCAGGCTTGGCAGTAACTATCTTTATAAAGTGATACAGCCTGCCAGCCCCTCTTCATGCCATTTTCATATATATTTTTAGTTTATTCCTCAATAAGAGCAATAAGTGCTCTTAACTTATTAATTCTTCTCTGTTCCTACTGTACCCTTGTAGACCCTACCCCTGTATTCCTCCTTCCACTTAAATATCACATGTCCCAGATCCTTCCCACCTGTTTTAAAGCACCCTCTCCCAATCTTATGGGTCTCTCTCAAGCTTCATAGACTCTACCCACACTTACACCAACTTAAATAGACATGTTTTACAGTTAAAAACTAAGATTCAAGTCCAGTATGGTGGCATATACCTCTAGCCCGAGCCCTAAGGAGGCTGAGGCAAGATGATCTCTATGAGTTCGAGGCTACGCAGAGTCATAGCGAGTTCCAGGATATCTAGAACAACATAGAAAGACCCTATCTCAAAAACAAAAAAATAACAAAACAGCCAATCAAACAAGTGAGTGAAGGCGCAAGAGAATGAGAGAGGAACCATGATTTGCATTAAATATATTTGAGTATTCTGTCTTCATGCATACCAGAAGAGGGCATCAGATCCCATTACAGATGGTTGCTGGGAATTGAACTTAGGACCTCCGGAAGAGCAGCCAGTGCTCTTAATCACTAAGCCATCTCTCCAGCCCCATGCATGTACATTTTCATGATTCATTTATCCATTAATTTTTTATATATATATATATATATACACACACACACACACATATATATATATATGTAGGTGTGTTTTGCCTGCATGTATATATAGTGTATTACACATGTGCCTGTTCCTACAGAGATAAGGGAAAGGCATTGGATCCCCTGGAACTGGAGTTATGAACTGGAGCTATGAACCACCATGTAGGTTCTGGAACCTGAACCTGGGTTCTTCACAAGAGCAACATGTACTCTTAACTATTAAGCAAACTCTCCAGTCTCTACTCACCTATTATAAACACCTAGACCAATTCCGTGCCCTTGGTATTGTGGAAAGAACAGGAAGAGACATGGAATCCTTAGGGTACAGGAATGTAGCTATACCACTATTTCTAGGTTTTGTGAGGATCTCCACACTGAACCCATAATGGCTTCACCAGTTATACTCCCAACAACAGTGAAGAGTGTTGCTTTATTCCACATCTTTGCCAGCATTTGTTATACTTTGTCTTCCTTCCTTTTTCATTTCCGTTCTTCCTTCTTTCCTCTTTTCTTTCCTTCTTTTTGTTTTTGGAGATAGAGTTTCTCTGTGTAGCCCTGGCTCTCCTGGAACTCACTCTGCAGACCAGACTGCACTTGAATTTGAACTCAGAGATCTACCTGCCTCTGTCTCCTAAGGGCTGGGATTAAAAGCATGTGTGGAGGATTGAATAGGTATGGCTCCCATAGACTCAAGTATTTGAATGCTTGTCCCACAGAAAGTGGCACTATTAGGAAGTATAGTCTTGTTAAAGTAGGCATGGCCTTGTTGGAGGAAATGTGTCACTGTGGGAGTGGGCTTTGAGGTCTGCTATGCCCAAGCTACACCCAGTGTGGCACACAGTCTCCTTTTGCTGTCTGTGGATCAAGATGTAGAACTCTCAGCTCCTTCTCTAGCACTATGACTTCCTGGATGCTGCTATGTTTCCTGGCATGATAATAATGGGATTATAAGCCAGTCCCAATGAAATGTTTTTCTTTATAAGAGCTGCCATGGTCATGATGTCCCTTTCCAGTAATAAAACCCTAAGACAGCAGGTCAGAAGTATATGAATATTTGCTCTACTAGTCCAAATTTTCCACAGAATTTTTGGGAAATTCTTAAAGTCCTATAGGGAAATTTAAAATGAATGATGTCTCTTCAAAGCAATAAAACCCTAACTAAGACAGCATGTGTCACCATCGTCTCGTTTTTTTGTTTTGAGACAGGAATTCACTAAATAGCCCTGACTGACCTAGAAACAAGCTATATAGTCCAGGCTGGTCTGAAATTCAGAGGTCTACCACTTCTGCCTCTTGGGTGTTGGGATTAAAGGTGTGCACCATCATGCATGGCCAAGATGTTAGGACTTTTAAAGTATTTATAAGTATTTATTATCCATCTGTTTGTTTGTTTGTTTGTTTTTTGAGAACTGTCTGTGCAGTTCATTGGCCTACTTACTAACTGGCAGGCTTTGTTGTTTATGTTTTGTAGCTCTTTATATATTTTAGATATTAACCACTCATCTGAAATACAGCTGGTTTTCCCCCGGTTCTGTAGAGTATTTGTTGGCAGTTTCTTTTCCTGTGCATTTTTAAAAATTTCATGAATCTCATTTTTATTTCTTAAAAATATTAAATTTATTTACTCTGAATATCTGTGCATGCACACACACACATGTATGGATACATATGTTGTGCATCTGAAAATCAAAGTACAATTTGTGGGTTCTCTCAGCCATGTGGGTCCCAGAGCTTGACAACTCAGGTTGTTGGGTGGAAAGCATCTTTATCGGCTAAATCACTTAGTTGTCCCCATTTCTTAATTTTTTAAAAATTTAATTTAATTTTATGTGCATTAGTGTGAAGTTGTCAGATCCCTTGGAATTGGTGTTATAGACAGTTGTGAACTGCCATGTGGGCTCTGGGAATTGAACCTGGGTCCTTTGGAAAAGCAGACAGTGTTCTTAATCACTGAGCCACCTCAATTTTTAAGAAGTTAAAAAATTTCTTACTGTTTTAAAATGTGTATGTGGTCTTTGTGAATGCCACCTTTGAATGGCATTCTACCTACTTTGAGACAGGGTCTCTGACTGCCCCAGAAGTCTTTATTGGGTTGGACTGGCTGTTAGCAGGCTACAGGATCCTCCTTTTTCTACCTCCCCAGTACTGAGATTGTAAGCACATGCCACTAATTAAAAAGAATATTCTCTTCCATCACAATGTGGCTTTTGAAGACTGAACGCAGGTCACTGGGCTTGGCTGAAAGTATCTCTACAGCGGAGCCATCCTGTCGGCTCACACCTGGCACATTTCTGTGGGCCCTGGAGATACCCATCAGGCTTTACTCTGGTAAGGCGGTCACTTTACCAGCTGAGACATCTTCCAAGCCTTCCATTTGTCAAGTCTTGGGGCTGTTTCCCATGATGATGTGTCCTATTCAAAAAAGTTCTTGCTCACAGATGTTCTGGTAAGTCTTCCTTTAGCAGTTTCGGCATTTCAGTATTAAATTAAAGTCTCTGTCTTACGGCTTCATTGCTGTGAAGAGACAATATGACCAAGGCAACACTTATAAAGGAAAACATTTAATTTGGCTGGGTTCCAGTTTCAGAGGTTTAGTCCATTATCAGCATGGTGGAAATCATAGCTGCATGCAGACAGGCATGATGCTGAAGGAGCCTGGGAATTTTACATCTTGATCCACAGGCAGCCAGGAAACTGGGCGGAGCTTGAGCATATATGACCTTAAAGTCCCACCACCACAGTGACACACTTCTTCTAACAAGGCCACACCTCCTAATAGTGCCATTCCCCATGGGCCAAGCATTCAAACAGATGAATCTATGGGGATCTATTCAAACCACCACAGTGTGATCTAATTTGGTTTTTGAGATAAGAGATCCAATTTCATTCTTGGGCAGATGTTTATTCATGGAGTGTGGCCAGCTCCATTTATTATAGAGGCTGTCTGTTATCCAATGTATGCTTTTGATACCTTTGTAAAAAAGTCAGGTGGCTAGCCCCCTTTCCCTGGCCACATGATGCCCAGAGTTACTGTAAAAGATGATAAACAGCAGGAGTTCATCAGAGCTCTGGCAGCCTTCCTCACAAAGCCCAGGAAGCTGAAAGTCCAAACATAAAGGGCTTGCCACTATGATGAAAACTGGCTCTACACACAAGCTGCTTCCATAGCATGGCACCTCAACCTCTGTGGTAGTGCCAGGCTATGGCCAGTGAATTTACCTACCAAGACATCTCACCAGACCACTTTTTTTTTTTCAACTAATAAAAGTAAGTTTATTTGGATTTATGGTTCTACAGGGATAAGTCTATCATGGCAGACAGATACAGCGGGAAGAGACAGGTATGGTGGCAGGAGCAGGGACCTGAGGGCTCATATCTTAAACCACAAGCAGGAAACAGAAAGCTGGCCCCTAATTTTAACTTTTTTTTTTTTTTAAGATTTTAGGATTTCCTCTGTGTAGCCCTGGCCCATCATGGAACTTGCTCTGTAGAGCATGCTGGCCTCAAACTCAGAGAACGCCTGCCTCTGCTGGGATTAGAGGCATATGCCATCACTGCCTAGCTTAATTTTTATTCATTGAAACCAAGTTTCATTATGTAACTCTGGCTGGCCTGGAATTCACTATATAGACCAAGATGGCAGAGGGTTCACAGAGTTCTGCTTGCCACTGTCTCCTGATCTTTTGGATTAAAGGCATGCACCACCATGTCCAGACTACCAGTCTTCACTTTTTATCTGTTTTATATTTTCTTTTTTTTTTTAAAGATTTATTTATTTGTCTATCTATTTATTTACTTATTATGTATACTGTGTTCTGCCTCCATGTATACCTGCAGGCCAGAAGAGGGCACCAGATCTCATTATAGATGGTTATGAGCCATCATGTGGTTGCTGGGAATTGAACTCAGGACCTTTGGAAGAGCAGCCAGTGCTCTTAACCTCTGAGCCATCTCTCCAGCCCCCGTTTTATATTTTCGTCTTCTTGTTCTGGTTAAGACTTTAAGCACCATTATTGAATAAGTGTAGAGAAAGTGCACCCTTGTCTCAGTTCAGAGTTTAAAGGAAATGTTGTTTCCCCCTTTTAGTATAGTGCAGCTACACATCTGTAATATAGCTTTTATTATATTAAAGTATATTCCATCCATTCATAGTAATGTCAGTTTTAAGTGTATCAAATAGCCTTTGTTATCTTAAGGTACCTCCATCTACTCCTACCTTCATTTTCGTCTTTCTCTTTTTGAGACAGGGTCTCTGTATTATGTAGCCCTGGCTAGCCTGGAACTCGTTACATAGGCCAGGCCTGTCTCTACCTCCAGAGTGCCAGGACTAAAACCATGGACCACCATGCATGGCTGTTATTTCTAGTTTCTTCATGACAGTTACAATGATGGCATGGTGAATTTTGTCAAGTGGCTTTTTTTTTTTTCCAATTTACTGGGTTGATGGTGTTATTTCTGTTTTTAAATCTGATAGGTTGTACTACATTTATTGATGTCTGTTGACCATCCTCACATCCTTAGGATGAAACGAACTTGATTGTGATGTATGGTCTTCTTGATGTGATCTTAAATTTAGTTTGTAAGTATTCTGTTGAAAAGTTTGTTTATCAAGAAGACCAGTTTATAGTTTTCTTTCTGTTGTTGTCCTGCCTGTACCTAGTTTTGGCAGCAGGGTTATACTAGCTCTGTAGAATTAGTTCGGTAGTATTCTTTTTCCTTCTAGTTGGTAGGACAGTTTGAGGAGTATTAAAGCTTTCTAAAAGGTTTGGTAGAATTCAGCAGTAAATTCATGCAGCCCTAGACTTTCCTTTGGGGAGCCTTCAATCACTGCTTCAGTCTCACTGCTTGTTATGGGTCTGTTTACAGTGTTTATATCTTGTGGTTCTAATTTTGGTAGTGACACATGCCTTTAGAAAGGTATCTATGTCTACATTTTTCAATTTGTTGGAATACAAGTTTTCTAAGTCCACCCTGATGCTCTGGATTTACTGTTCTAGCGCCTCTCTTTCATCTGGTGAGTTTGGCTAGGTGTTGGTCATTTTTTTCCCCCAATGAACTCTTTGATTATTCTATGTACTGCCCTTTTAGTATCCATTTCATTAATTTCTGCCCTTTACTATTTTTAGCTGTACTTGGGTTCGGCTTCTTGTCTTTTAGAGCCTTAACGTGTGACATTAGGTTATTGATTTGAGAACTCCTAAATGTTTTATTACGTTACATTTTTAGTGTGTGTATGTGTGGGGGCACATGTTCCATGGTGAACATGTGGAGGTCAAGGGACAATTTACGAGAGCTTGTTTTCTTTTCCCACTATGTGGGCCCTAGAAAGCAAGTTCAGATTGTCAAACTTGATGGCAAGTACCTTTCCTGATAAGCCATGCTGTCGGCCCCTAGATCTAATTTAAACATTTTAATTAATTAATATATCAATTAATGTGCACATGTGTGTGAACGTAACTGCAGGTGCTCACTGAGGCCAGAGGTATCAGATCCCCTGGAGTGGGAGAGTACAGACAGTTAGGAGCTGCTTAATATGGTGCTGGGAACCGAATTCAGGTCTACTACAAGGGCAATACATGCTCTTGATCTTAATCACTGGGCCATCTTCCCAGATTTAACCAGGATTTTCATGCACTGTAGGCAAGCATGAGACCATCACACTGTATCTCTATTTTTTTGAGACAGGGTTTTGCTCTGGCCATCCTGGAACTGGTCCTATAGACTAGGCTTCTTCTGCTCCCAAGTGCTGGGATTAAAGGCATGCATGACTACTGCCCAGCCCATTCTAATTCTGTAATGTGAGTGCTTATAGCTATAAACTTTCAGGACTGCTTTGGCTGTATCCTAGAGGTTCTAGTGTGTTGTGCTCTCTCACTTTTACTTGAGTCTCACAAGTCTTTTCATTCCCCACTGCTTTCTTCAGTGACCCACTGTTTATTCAAAAACATCCTGGTTAAGTCTCCAAATATTTGTGTATTTTCTGGGGTTAGTTTTGCTATTGATTTCTAGCTTTAATTCATTTTGATCTGATAACATGTAGATTATTATTTCAGTTTTTTTTTTTCTGAAATTTAAGGCATGCTCTGTGGTCTACAATTTGGTAAATTTTAGAGTGTACCACTAGAAGAATATGTACTTCCTATGTTTTGGATGGTGTGTTCTAGAGATCTGGCATATGCCGTTGATCTATGGTATAATTAGCACTGAGGCTTTGTTACAAATATTGAGTTTGGTTCCCCATCATTACTGTGTTAGGACTTTTGTGGTCTTTTTGCCTTTAGAGTTTGCTTTATGAAACTGGGGATCCCAAGATTCAGTGCATAAATATTTACAGTAGTTGATGAATTGTTCCATATATTAATACGTAGTAATCTTTTTGGACTAGTTTTAGTTTCAAGCCTACCTTATCAAATATGAAAGTCACTATTATAGCTTGTCTGCAGCTTCTGTTTGCTTGGTAGTTTGATGTCCAATCTCTGACTCTCAGCTCCTGAATTTCCTTCCTAGTTATTTCTGCTTCTTGGAGACAACAGACAGACCATGATTTTTTTTTTTTTAATCCAGTCAGCTCTTCATAATTTAATCATTGGTGAATCAAGGCTATTTGCATTCAAGGTTATAATTGGGATTTTGTATTTCTTATGACTTTGTTGTTTGTTGTTCTGGTTGCTTGGTTTATTGAAAGTTTATTGAGACTGACACCCCAATGAAGGGCCATTCATGGAGAGGACCTAAAACCCTTGCTCAGATGTAGCCCATAAACTCCGTCTCCAACTGGGTTGCCTGGTAAGGGGAGCAGGGGCTGTCTCTGGCATAACTCAGTGACAGGCTCTCTGATCACCTCCCCCTGCAGGGTGCAGCCTTGCCAGGCCACAGAGGAAGACAATGCAACCAGTCCTGATGAGACCTGATAGGCTAGGGTCAGATAGAAGGGGAGGAAGACCTCCCTTACCAGTGGACTAAGGGAGGGTGGGATTGGGAGTTGATGAGGTAGGGGTCCACAGCTGGGATACAAATTGAATAAGCTGTAATAAATGATGATGATAATAATAATAAAAGAAAAAAGTTCCTTTCTTTTTTATCTAGTGGTGTTAGATGTTTTCTGGTTTGCTGTATTGGACATGATTAATTCTCAGTTTTCCTCTGTTCATGTGTTCATTACATGAAATGTCTTTTCCTCTGTGCTCTTTTGTGTGAAACTGTCTTTCTCCTCAGTGTACAACACTGAATGTTGACTAAGTTGACATGCATTACCTTATGTTGTATTGAAACATTTCTCCATTTTAATAGTTAATTTTGCTGGATACAGCAATCCTGGTTATGGTTATTTACTTTCAGGGCTTGGAACCTATTATTCCATGCTTTCTTGGCCTTTAAGGTTGCTGCCAACAGATCTGGTGTGGTTCTGCTTCTTGTGTGTTAGAAGGCAGCTTGCCTTAGAGATTTTAGCATTATTTCTTTGCTTTGTGTTTCTGACATCTTGACTACGGGAAGGACCTTCTCTGGTCATGCCTATGATGAGGTTCTAAATGCTTCCTGTGTTTGGATATCTATTTCTTTTACTAGGTCTGAGAAATTCTTGGTGATATTCCTCAAGTAGTCTAAGTCATTTGATTTTTATCTTAGCTCCTTCTATCTTATGGTTTTGGGTCTGGTTTCTTGAATGAATCCCAGAACTCTTGGAAGTTTGGGTTACACTCACTAGTTTTTTGTTTTGACACACGTCTGCATTTTACTGCCTCAAACTTGCCTTCCACATCTGAGTTTGTTCTTCAGCTTGGTCTTGTCTATTGGTCACACTGCTTTTTGTTTTGGTTTGGTTTTCTTTTTCCCTTCCGAGACAGGGTTTCTCTCTGTAGCCTTGACTAGCTTTGTAGCCCAGGCTGTCCTTGAAATCACAAAGATCCATCTGCCTCTGTCTCCCTGGGTACCAGGACTACAGGTGTATGCCACTGTGCCTGGCTTGGTAATTCTGTTTTTGTTTTGTTTTGTTTTTTCATTTTCATTGATTGATCTTCATTTCCAGAATTTCGCTTGGTTTTCAGTGACTTGCTGAACTTTTCCTCCACATTTATAAATTTTTAAGTAACTTGAATTGACTTCGTAACTTTCTTGTTCAGGACTGAATTTACTTGAGTCCTCCATTTATCACTAATCTTTTGTTGTTGTTGCTACAGGCTCTTGAGACAGGTTATATCCCTTGATGGCATGGAATCTACTAATTCACTAATTGACCAAGATGGCCTTGAACTTACCTGCTGCTACCACCTGACTGCTGGGATTACCTGACGCCGTGCTGGGCCTTGATCATCCATCCTTTTAAAAAGGAGGACTCTTGGGGCTGGAGAGATGGCTCAGAGGTTAGGAGCACTCTCTGCACTTTCTGAGGTCCTGAGTTCAATTCCCAGCAACCACATGGTGGCTCACAACCATCTATTATGAGATCTGATGCCCTTTTCTGGGTTGCAGGCACTGCATATGTAATAAATAAATAAATCCTTTAAAAAAAAAAAAAGGAGGATTCTTAATTTTGTTTTCTTTCATTTTAGCTCTCTGTGCAGGTTAGTTTTTTTCAGGCTGACATATATCTAGACATATCTGGGAAGATGGAATCTTAATTGAGACTGCCTCCATAAGACTAAGCTATAGGCAAGTCTGTAGAACATTTTCTTAATTAGTGATTGATGTGGGAGGACCCAGGTCATTATGGGTGGCACCACCCCAAGAAGGTGATTCTGGAATGTATAAGTAGGCCAACTAAGCAGTGGGGAACAAAGGAGTAATCAGCTATCTCCACAGCCTCTGCATCTGTTCCTGCTTCCAGGTTCTTGCCCTGGCTTCCCTCAATGATAGGCTTAGAAGCTGTAAGATGAAGTAAACTGTTCTCCCCAAGCTGCTCTCAGCTATAGTTTTATCACAGAAACCCTAACTAAGACACCATCTCATCATCAGTGTCCAGTGTTGAGAAGCTGTCAGTTGGGGATGTTGTAGTGGAGTGCTGTTTCTTGGTTTGTTTCTTGGCTGTGTTCTGCACGTCTGTTATAGTGTGTGTGTCCTGTTTTTTCCAACCCTTTGCCCCACTGTCTTTGTTTGTTTAATTTTACATGAGTTTCTTTTCTTTTCCTTTTTTGTTTTGTTTTGTTTTTGTTTTCTAAGACATGGTTTCTCTGTGTGTAACTTTGGCTGTCTGAACTGTAGACTAGGCTGGCCTTTAATCCTCCACCTGCCTCTGCCTCTAGAATGCTGGGATTAAGGGTGTGTGGTAGGTGAGTGCTCTACCACTGAGCTACACCCACAGTTCTGATTGATTGTACAGGACAACAGATGCGGCTGAGGGTTGAAGTGGACAAAACTCTGGTGGCCAGAGGCCCTTGGCTACCCTCAGCAGTCAGTTCTTTCTATCACAACAGGATTTTCTCAAAAGCCACTTCTCTTTTCTGCTTAGAAAGCTGCAGGGGAAACAAGAGACTTATACAACTTTCCTCAGGATTGCAGGGAACGCTCATTTCCCAAGTGATACTCAGACGGAACCAGAAACCTGACATAGATGTTACAATGGGAACATAGGGAACTATATAAGGATGGCTTTTTCTCTGAGAGAGGCAAAAGGGTAGAGGAGGAAGGGTTGCTTTGGTTTCTGGAAGTTTCTATGTGCTAGAATCTGGTATTCACTATAGAACATGACACCGGTAAAGCAAAATCCTCTCCTAAAAGGTACAGGGAATGACTGGACTTAATGTGCTTCTGACTTAGAGCCAACAAAGGAGGAAAGGGGGTGCAGCAGGGCATGTGGTAGGGAGAACTGATGGTGCTTACTCAGTGTCTCCTGTTGAGTATGGGCTGGCCAAGACTCTATGCTCAGCCATTTTGCAGACAGACCTCAGAGGCTCTGGGTTTGGAGGTAGGCTCCCATAGCTTAGAAGTGGACACTGTTGACCTTTCCATCTGCCTCTGTGAGAATGAGGCCAGGGCAGCTGTGAGGGGTGTAAACTCCTGGATGAGGAATATGGCTCAGCTGGCCAGGGTGCTTGCCCAGCATACCTGATGCTGGGGTCTCAGTCCAGCACTCTGTAAACTGGGGGCAGTGGGAAATGCCTGTAATCCCAGCTCGTGGGAGTCCAGGGTCATCCTCAGGTACAGAGTTGGAGGTCAGTGGGAGCTACATGAGACCCTACCTTCCATGTGAAGAATGCACACGCCAAGTAACTATGAGATGATTACAGGTGATCTCTCCAACTGCTTTAAGCCCCAAGTGTTGTCTAAATTTAAACAGAAAAAAGAAGGGAGAGGATATGCATGGGTTACTAAGGAACCACAGAGAAAGTTCCTCAATTCCTCTTTTCTGTGAATGACTCCTAAGAGCAAGGGGAAGTGGAAGTCAGGGCAACAAAGACCATGCTAGGGCACAGACTGCCTGAAGTGAGGCAACACTTACCAAATGGGTTATGTTCGGAGCACTGTGAGGATTCAGCAAATCAAAGGGATCTTGCTGGTGGAGCATAGAAGGGTCTGTGGGACTTTCTCCAAGATACTCACGAGAACTCACTCTCTGCCAACCATTCTTCTAGTGCTAGCCATCAAGTGGGGACTAACTAGGCCCAGACTCCTGAGGGTTCATATAATCCATGCAGGGTTAAGAGCAAGTTCAATCTGATTTTCTAACTTGCTAACAACACTGAGGTGCTGAGAACTGAGGAAGGCAGACACATCCTTGCGTCACTGAGCTTAGTTTCATAGGATAGCAATAAAAGTCATCACATACATGATTGTTTCTTTGTCACAGTCAACTCCTGGCAAGGGTTTTAAGGGGTGTGTCAGGGAGTCCCAAGAGTGTGATAGGGTAAAAGCCTGAGTTGACGAGAGTCTAAGAAGCTGGGGTAACTGACGGGAAGTAGAACTTTGTGGAGAGCACAGAAGGGGTGGATAAGACCCTTTAAGACCCAGCATGATGTGGAAGTCTCCCAATGGCAGCAGTGACCCCTGAATCACCAGCATAATCTACAGCTGTAACATCACTATTAACTGATAAGTACATGGATGTCAGTCTGGGGTCAATACATCAAATCCAGAAATCTGAAATGTATTATCCTAGACTGGGGATAAGCCAGGTACGGTGGCACAGGCGTAGTATCCCAGCTGGAGCTGAACTCATGCTTATCAGCAAGACTGAGGTTAACCTGGGCAAAACAAAATCCTATTTCAGAGAAAATAAAATAAAATAAAAAAGACAGAAAAAGAAACTTCTCATTTTCTTTCCTCTCCCAAAGTAACACACACCCATACTAACAGATTCTAGCTGGTATAACTGAGCAAGTGTGGGACTTGGCAAGTGTGGTGAGCAAATGTGGTGAGCCAGAGATCACCCGACTAGATTCAGAAACACAAACTGGTTATTAGGTGGCTTAGTAACAGGAACTGGAAAGCTATAAAGATGAGAAGGCCTCTGGGGAGTGCATGCTAGTCAAAGTAGCTGAACACATTACATGTCAATCTTACCGAACACCAACCCCTTTCTCTGGTGTTGTACAACATACATTGGAACTACTGGTCTCTGCTGAACTGAGAAACATACATTAGAACTTGCAACATACATTGGAACTTGCTGGTCTCTGCTGAACTGAGAAACCAGGCTATAAAAAAAAAAAAAAAATTCACTGTAGTATGCCACACTCCTCCAGGAGGCAGTGTCCTGGGAGGGTCAGTGGCTTTGGCCAGTGGTCATGTCCATGTAGGAAGCAAATATTATAATGTTTATTATTAGGAGATTGGCTGCATAAACAGAAGTCACCTATTCAATGGAATACAATGTATAGCCATTACTCTGCCTTCCCCTCCCCCACCAAAACACCTCATTGTATTTAACTACAAAATAACCTTCGACACTACTAAATAATATACAGGTCTATCTTTAAAGAATACCTCACCTTAAAGTTCAAAAGAATAGAAGTGCTGGCTGTGGTGGCACACACCTCAGCATTCCCAGGAACAAAGGCAGTTTCTGAGTTTGAGGCCAGCCTAGACAACATAAAATTCCAAGGATAGTCAAGTTTACATAATGATACTATGGGAAAAAAAAAAAAAAAAAAAAACAATAACAAAAAAAGTTCTCTTTTGGGGCTAGAGAGATGATTCAGTAGGTCAGACTAATTCCTGCTCAAGAAGACCTACCTATTTATATTTGCATCTGGTACATGTCCATGATCTCAGCACTCTGGAGGCTGAAGCAGTAGGATCTTGAGTTCAAGGCCAATCTGGGGTACACTGGGCTACACTGTGAGACCTTATCTCAAAATAGTGACCTTTTCACCAAGACCCTAAGGACTCATCTGGACTTTAAGGAATCCAGTACACAGATGCAAGACATAGGTACAACATACATAGAGGCAGAACATACATTAGCAACCAGTGACACCATAACAGGGAAGGGTAGGAAAAGGTAAAGTACCAAAACAGCAGCAATGAAGAAATGACAACATGAGAAAGTAATCAAAATGCCTCAGATCTGCCCAAGTCTGTGTGGTCAGAGAGAAGAAATTTTGCCAAAGATCAGTTGTGAAGACTGGCAGAAGAAGACAATACTTTGTTTCAAAAATTACATTTCAAAACTGCAAACTGCTTAAGATTATTCTTATTCAGTAATTTATTATTATACCAAAACAACTGTTGTACTAGTAGCCTTGGGGGACAATCTGGTGTTTTGAAATAATCTTTATTCCACGCTGGGCATGCAGGTGCAGTCCTTGTAATCCCAACATCAGAAAAATTGAGGCCCGAGGATTCTAGATTCCAGGCCAGCCTGAGCTTCATAAGCAGACTGTCTAGCAAACCACAACTCCCCCAAAAGAAAAGATCTTAAGAGGTTTCAGAAGACCAGCTCAGTGCCCAGCATCCACACTGGGTAGCTTTCAGCTGGTGCCCTCTTCCGACTTGAGGGGACACCCCCACACATGTGCATACACACAGATACGTAAAGAAAGACAAGGCAAAGTTCCTAGTTCCTGAAATTTCCTATGGACGAAAAGGGCTGATTGTCACAACCTCATATTATGTACAAAGGTAAAGGTCTACACTCAATTCAAGATCTGGCTTCCAGAACAAGAGTTCAGTCAAAGGGACTTGAGTATTACCAGTAGCATGGTGAGAGGTGGTCAAGGCTGTGAGAAGGACGCAAGGCTTCCTTGGCATTAGTACTTCAGGCATCACCTGGCACAGCTCACACTTTAACCCGGTCACCAGGGAGGAATAGCCTAAGGCTTCTGTAATACAGGCCTGCACGCTGGCATTTTTACTCTCAGTTCTGACCCTCAGACAGAACATAACTTGGAGTTTACCTTTTAACTAGACATGGGAGCAGGACGAGGGGTGGGGGAATCTACTACGCAGAACAGGTAAGGAAACTTCCCGAGGCAGCTTCTTCAAGCGCTCCAGATATATAATTCTTTACAGAAAGTCCAAGAACCCGCGGTAGGCGGTTAGAAAGATCCCAAAAGACCGTGAACAAAACATTTCCTATCTCGTTTTATAATGCAAGGATTGGCCAGTTCAGCTCGGCTCTGCCCCAGGCTCACCTCAGAAGTGGCGACTCCGACCTTCTCCGATTCATACATGAGAGACAAGGACCTGTTGGTGCTGGTGGCCGTAGCCTCGGCCCTGCGCAGCACCTCCTGTCTCAGGTACTGCTGCCGGTCCATGGGAGCTTCGGACCCGCCGGACAGGTCGCGGGCGTCCTTCCACGGCACCGGCCGGCTGTCCTCGTCTTCCGCGTCCTCGTCGAAAGGATTATAGCTTTTAGGGTAGCCGGCCATGGTGCCAGCGACGGCCTGGACCGAGGAAGCGGGAGCGGCGGCCGGGCCAAGGGTCGGTAGCCCAGCGCCGGCGGGCGGACTCCTGCGGCCGTCGCGCGCTACTTCCGCCAGCACAGCGCAGGCAGAACCGGCTCCGGAGCCAACCACCGCCCTGAGCGGCGGAGGGGGAGCCGGGTTTCTGCGCGGGGGCGGCCTCACGCCGGCCACCACCCAGTGCCGGCTGCGAGGAGGTCACGTGGCCGGGGAGCCGGCTGCCCTCTGCGCCTGCGCCGTGAGGCCCGCGGCAGGCCCAGAGCTGCGAACCCAGCCGCCTGCCCCCGGGCGCGCGCTGTGATGGCGGCTGCCGGGGCCCGTGGAAGCGGCGGGGGCGGCTCGGGGTCCGGCTCTGGCTCCAGCACCTCCCGAGGCTTTTATTTCAACACAGTGCTTTCACTGGCCCGCTCCCTGGCTGTGCAGAGACCTGCATCCTTGGAGAAGGTAACCCAGCGGACTGACAGGAGGGGAGGCTTGAGGTGGCGAAGCGGCGGGACGCCACTAGAGTCTGCGAAGGCCACTTGAGGCCGGAGAGGGGGCTCCTGAGTAGAGGTGGGAAGTCGGTGGGTGAGGGGTCTGATGAAGAAAGGAGCCGGGAGGTCAGCAGGTCGGAGGGAGGTCTGGTGCCAGCGAGAGTGGGAGGGTGGGGAGCTGTGGGCAGGCGGGCTGCAGCTGTGACATCGCCGGCGCGGGGCCGTAGCTGGATGGTGACCGCCTGTGAGGCGCGGCGGGATGAATGAGGACCAAGGGTCCAATCTGGGCCTTTGGTCCTGAGGTCTCATTTTTCATTCCGTGACCTTGGCGAGATGTTTTTCTCATAAAATGGGACAGTTCCTTGCACACACACCCGTCCCCGCTTTATGCCCTCGTCATCCGATTGTGGAGGACACAGATAAGTGCTGTGTCTGAAAGTGCTTTCTGATCTGCAAGTCGATTGCATGTTACTACGTAAGAGATAGTAGCGTTAGGCTGGATCAAAAGATGGTGTGTTTTGAGAAGGTGGCAGGAATGGGCAGTGAACTGTTAGGCAGAGAACTGAATTCAGTAAAAGAAGAGAAAGACATGCCAGTCCTTATTTTGGAGATAAAAGATATGCTTGGACCTGGGATGGGAGGTGAGCTGGATAGGCGGTGAAGGATATAACCCCAGAATTAAGGAGACCAGCTAGCCTCTGTTAACAAAAAAAAAAAAAAAAAAAAAAAAAAAAAAAAAAACAACAACAACAACAAAAAAAAACCAAAAAGAATAAGGATGCTCATTGTGGGAAGAAGACAGATTTCAGTCAGACCTGAGTTGACAGACTGCTGTGTAGTCTTGAGGAAGAAACGTGCTCACATCGAAGATTTGATGAGTTCAGGGATGAAGGCCAGGCACAGAGTGGATGAACACTAAAAGCCAGCTGCTTTTCTCCCAGGAATGTGTGACAAGACTCAGCACTGAAGGGAGGGGGCTGTCAACGTTTTGAAAGATCAAAAGAATATTTTCCGGTCAGGGTAAAAACCTACTTGTCTGCCAATGGGTGAGGCGGAAAGGCAGAGTGACCTGGTCTTTGACCTTGTAAGCTCTCAGACTAGATTCTCTTACCTGCAAGATTCTGGAAGCTCTAATGCCAACATGCACTTATAGCAATGCTACTCAGAAGCAGCCCAGTGTCTGAAGAGCTAGCAGAGCAGTTGCTGCCCTTTCAGAGAACAAGAGTTGGATTCTTGGTACCATGTCTGGCAGCTTACGTCTGCTTGTAACTCCAGTTTTAGGGCATCAGAAAGCCCTCTTCTGGCCTCAGTGGGCACCTGCATTCATGAGCACATTGCGAGCATGCATGCACATACACACAAATAAATAATAAAAATAACATATTTAGAAAAAGATGGTCTAGGAATTGTGTTACAACCTGGGCAACATATCAAGGTCCTGACTCAAAGGGGAAAAGACAGCAATGTGTGTGTGTGTGTAAGAATATGAGTTTGAGTGGTATGATCATCTAAATTTATAACCCTTACTACTTGGGTTTTTTGTTGTTTTGTTTTGTTTTTCAAGACAAGGTTTCTGTGTGTAGCCTGTAGATCAGGCTGGAAACGTGGAGTAAGTAGATGACTGCTGAAAAACCAACCCACACTCTTTTTCTTTTCTTTTTTTTTTTAAGATTTATTATTTATACAATACTCTGCCTGCATGTATGCCTACACACCAGAAGAGAGCACCTGACCTCGTTATAGATGGTTGTGAGCCACCATGTGGTTGCTGGGAATTGACCTCAGGACCTTTGGAAAAACAGCCAGTGCTCCTAATCTCTGAGCCATCTCTCCAGCCCTAAATGTAGTTTTGTTGTTGTTGTTTTGGTTTGGTTTTCCAGAGCTTAGGACAGAACCCAGGGCCTTGTGCTTGCTAGGCAAGCGCTCTATCACTGAGCTAAATCCCCAACCCCTCTTTTTTTTTAAACTTTCATGGGTATAGGTGTTTTGCCCGTGTACTGTGTGCATGCCAGATGCCCTCAGAGGTGAAAAGAAGGTGACAGTTCTTCTTGGAACTGGAGTTGCTAATGGTTGTGAGCTGCCTTGTGGGTGCTGAGAATGGAACCAGGCTCCCTGGAAGAGCAACCAGTGCTCTTTACCAAAGAGCCATCTCTCCAGCACCTGTTTTTTTCTGTCTTCTTTCAGAAAGGTGTCCGGAGACCTACTTCAGGTCACATTGACCTGAGAAGGCCCAGTGCTTGGGGCAAGACCTGAGCTTGGCTCTGATGTGATTGGCACCTAAGGCACCTTAATGACACACTTTCTCTACATTTGTCTCTCTACACGCCACAGTCATATTAATTTCCTCTACTCTAATCCCGTGCTATGAGACCAACCAATGACTGCTCATTTTATTTTTTTCTCTAATTACTTAATTCACTCTTTCATTCAGAAAACATGTATTGAGCTGCTACTGTTTACTGGTATGTGGGAGCCAAAAAAAATAAGAAACAGTTTATCTTTTTCTTCTTTTTTATTTTAAATTGTGGTGAATTTATTGAATATGTTTGCTTTCTTTATAAAAAAAAAGTATATCCTTGAAATATGGGGAGAAACAGTTCTAATTTGGTGATTTGTTTAACCAGCAGTAAGTCAAACTTCCTGGTTAGTTCACTATCTACTGGGGTATCCTGGGCCTATCACTCTCACCATATTTGGGTACTAACCATAAGGCTCTTAGATGTATATGCTAGGATATGTCCCAAGTGGTAGGCTAGCAGGCATGTTCAACCAGGCCTGGTTTATCCGGTATTAAGGTTGAATTCAGGGCCTCATTCTTACCAGGCAGGGATGGACTAAGCTTGCTACCAACCGAGCTACATCCGCAGCTTGGAACACTAGAATATCTTAGGAATATTTTGATTCATGTCTGAGCTTTGACTTCTTCTTTATAAGCTCTCCCTAAGACTTGGGTCTCTCAAAAATCTTTATCCCCTGGAATTGGAGCCCACCATCAGAATACTTTGTAAGAAGTGTTTTGAGACTGTGTTCTCCTCGGTTCTCAGCCCTTGCTCTGCAGGAGAAAAATGTGAGGAGGGAAAGAGATAAGAAACAGAGGCTTTTCAGTGCTGGAATCATCGTGGAGGTTGATGTCTAGGCTCTTGTTCTTATTTCAGTCAGCCCAGTCAGTAACCTTGCCCTAGGTTACCTATCTTCAGAATGTGGCTGGGCTTCCCCTACCAAATTTCTTCCTGGCTCTGCCTGACCATACTTCCTCTACTTCCAGGAAATACCTGCACTTGCCGCTCTCTCTCTCTGGTCCATGTCATACCAATGGCCTGCCCTACGTCTGTGTCATTGAGAGTCTTGGGCAAGCTTCACAGTTGACAGGATTCCTTGTCTTGCATTCCTGTTCCTGTCTACAGGAAGCCTTTTCCAGAGCCCTTTCCCCAGGACCTAGAGTAACTTCTGTTTCTTCAGTTAGAATGCCAGATTCTCTAGGATCTTAGCTATTGATCTGCTTTGCCATGATACGGTGGTATTAGGGATAGACTCTACCCCAGAAGATGAGCTTGTTATAACCCCATTCCATAATTGAGGAATGGCTAGGAATCTAGGATACAGGGCTTTTTAAAGCCCTCTGGCTATCTAGTCGCCCCTTAGAAAGATCTATTATGGTGTAAATATCATGCTATTGACAGGTTTTTAGAATCATGAAATGGAACATTTTAATCTTCTTTTCCTTGGAAGGCCATGCTAAGAGCCATATATAGGCAGAGGCAGGGGAGGGAGAGAAAATGAGAATGAGATGAATAAAGATAAGGATTGTTAGGTATTATTAGTATTGTTTGGTTGTTGATTGTTGGAGGACCCTGCTGTTGAAGGTTGCAGTCCTCCCAGTCCCGATAGCCTTTCTGAGCTGGGCGCCAGATGAAGGAGTCCCTCCCTCCAGCAGGGCCTCCTACTCTCTGCCTGACCTCATCTAGAGAGTGTCTTTAGGCATAGATGCCTGTGGTCATATCTTTCGCAGAGTTCCCTGCTAGCCCTTCCTTCCCTGCGCCTATGGGATAAATTAGGTACTATGTTCCTGTTCATGTGATAGGAGCGTGCTGCCAAATACAAGTCAAGCATTTTTGGAATTTCTAGTTCCAAACAATTATGTACGGCTATCCTGGGAGCCCCCTACCTGCTCCCCAAGGACTGTAAAATCTTCGTTCACCCCAAATAATGTTGAACTGACTCACTTAAGTGGTTCTTGAGAGGGTATTCCATTGTACTCGCGTATTCATGACCTTCTGAACCCTGTGCCCTACCTCTGCTCCTGCTCTCATGGGCCGACAGTCCCCCAGGGAAGAGAAGACCTGGAGGTTTTTGTTTGTTTGCTTTTGATTTTGTTTTTTCGGGACAGGGTTTCTCTGTGGGGCTCTGGCTGTCCTGGAACTCACTTTGTAGACCAGACTGGCCTCAAATTTGGAGATACTCCTGGGTGCCGGGAATAAAGCTATATACTACACAGTGTGTGTGTGTGTGTGTGTGTGTGTGTGTGGTATTGTTGTTGTTGTTGTTGTTGTTGTTTTTCCAAGACAGGATTTCCCTGTGTAACCTTGGCTTGTTTTGGTGGTTTTTTAAAAAGATTTATTTACTTTCATTTTATGTGTATGAGTGTTTTGCATGCATGTATGTCTGTGTACCACATGATACACAGGGAGATCAGAAGAGGACATTGGATCTCCTGGAGCTGGAATTAAAGACAATCATGAGCTGCCATGTGAGTGCTGGAAACAAGAGCTGGGGCCTCTATAAGTACAGTGAGTACTCTTAACTGCCAAGTCATCTTTCCAGCCCCGTTGTTTTGTTTTCTAAAATAGGGTCTCCGGTAGCCTGGTTGGCCTCAAACTCACTCTGTAGCTGAAGATGTCCTTGAATGCCTGATCTTCCTGCCTCTACTCCCAAAAGGTGGGATTTAACAGGCCTGGTTTATGCAGTGTTAAAAACTAAACCCAGGGCTTCGTCCAAGCTACACAAGCATCATCTTCAGCTCAGAACTCGAAGATATTTTTAAGAGGAGATTGGAAAAATAAAAATATTAATTCATAGTCATGCAACATTTAACTATATTAATTAGTGATGCCATAATGAACATATTTTTAATGTTGCATTAAAATTTGTGTGTGTGTGCATGAATCTTTTATGTTCTCATATGTTTTTCCCTGTTCCTGTTGTTAAGCCTATTTATTTGTATCTTTATTTTTGTGATGCTAAGGATCAGCGTACTCAGGGCTTCACACTTGCGAGGCAAGTGCCTCCCAAGGGCTCAGTACAGTCCTGTGCCACACACCCAGGTTTGGAGCTGCTTTCCCGACTTTGTTAGAGAAGGTCTAAAATAGCCTTTACTTCACTGCTGCAGCTTGTACCTAATGTTTGGAGAACTCTTGACCCTAAGAGTAACAGGCTGGGTTCTTGTCTTGTACACTCTGAGAACCATTTGGCTCACACTTCCTGGTTCTTTGCCTAACTCCATCTTCTTTGTACTCAGCAAAGACTGAAGGGAACACTACTACAGATTTCTGGGGTTTTATTTCCATTTTGCTTTCTCTTCAGGATTTCTAGCTGTGTTAGCCTTCCTTTCTGACTGCTTCTGCCTTTGTATTCAATGAGGCCACCCACATCTGCTTGAGATGCACTTCCCAGTTTTGTAATCACGGGTGTTACTGGCAGAAATCTAGTGCAGTGATAGGGCTAATATTGTTTTCTTCTATTAGGTATTGCAGTCTGGTGCTGCTTGCCCAATGCATGAAACAATAGTTTCCTATATTTGTCCATTTTCCTAGGACGAGCGATTCAAGTCTTGTTATCTCTTCATAATTACAGGTAAAAGCTAAAGGCTCAGAAAAGATTTGCTGATTTTATACAGGTTTAAGGTATGAGCGAGGTTCTGTGTGTGTCTGTCTGTAGGCATACTTACCCATTTGTCTACCTTTTACAGAGTAAGGCAATGCAGAAATGTTCAAGTAGGTTTTAATATCTATTTCAGTTATTAAATCTACTTATTTAATGAGTATGTGAGACAATGTAGCACATGCTGTGGCACAATGTAGAAGTCAGAAGACACCTTGCCTAGAGTTGAGGGGGAGAGCTGGAATAAAACTGAACACTTCCTGTTGTGCAACTTTCTGATTAACAGAGCACTGTCCACTGGAGTGGGTGTGCTGGCAATCAGACACCTGAACAGGCCTCAAGAAGTTGGGGATGTTTTAGTTAGGGTTTTCATTGCTGTGACGAAACACCATGACCAAAAAGCAAGTTGTAGAGGAAGTCAGAGCCTGAACTCACACAGGGCAGGAGCCATAGAGGAATGCTGCTTATTAGCTTGCTCCTCGAAGCTTGTTCAACCTGCTTTCTTTTTTTAACTTTTGTTTGAGACAGGATTTCTCTGTAGCCTTGGCTATCCTGGATTCACTTTGTAGACCAGGCAGTCCTCAAACTCACAGCGATCCACCTGCCTCTGCTTTTCCAAGTTCTGGGATTACAGGCGTGCCACCGAGCCTGGCTTTCAACCTGCTTTCTTATAGAAGTGAGGACCACCAGCCCAGAGATAGCAGCACCCACAATGGGCTGGGCCTTTCCCATCAATAGTGACTGATTAAGAAAATGCTCTATAGGCTTCTGACGGCCAGATTTTATGGAGGAATCTTCTTGATTAAAGTTCCTTCCTTTCTTTTCTTTTCTTTCTTTCTTTTTTGAGACAGGGTTTCTCTGTGTAGCCTTGGCTGTCCTGGACTCTCTTTGTAGACCAGGCTGTCCTCGAACTCACAGTGATCCACCTGCTTCTGCCTATGCTGGTAGTACAGGCGTGCACCACCACACCTGGCTGAGGTTCCCTTTTCAAATAATTTTAATTTGTGTGTCAAGTTAAAATAAGACCATCCAGCACAGTAGGGAAAGGCACTTAAATTATGATGTCTAGCTTTTGACTAAGTAACTATGTCAAAGCACATATAATGCTGCCTGTGTGAAATGTAGACAAGGCATGTTAAATTGTTCAGAAGAAAACATACATCTACCTGTAAATGACCATAGAACATTAAAATTTTATTACACTTATTTATATATCACATGTAGAGTTGTGCATGTATGTATGTGTTTTCATGGCTTATATGTAGAGTCCAAAGGACAACTTTCTAGGGTCAGTTTTTCTATCAGGTGAGTCTCAAGGACTTGAATGCAGATTGCCAGGCTTGGCAGCGAGTGCCTTTATCCCCTGAGCCATCTCACTACCTTCAAAATAATATTTTTAATTAAATGTGTATCATGGACTATTTCCATGTGTGTATTATATCACAGTTACCTTTCTCTGTCATGATGGTTTGAGTCACTTAGAAAATGTATTCCTTGAGAAACACAATTGAAAAAACAAAAACGTTTAGCCTAGATGATGATGCATCTCTTTAATCCCAGTAGGCAGATCTCTGTGAGTTAAAGGCCAGCCTGGTCTACATAGTGAGTTCCAGGACAGCCAGGGCTACACAGAGTCGTGCTTCTCAACCTTCCTAATGCTGTGAACCTTTAATACAGTTCCTCATGTTATGGTGACCCCTTGTCATAAAATTATTTTATTGCTGTTTCATAACTGTAATTTTGCTACTGTCATGAATTGTAACGTAAACATACCTGTTTTCCAATGGCATTGGGTGACCCTTTCACCCTGGAACTGGGTTTGCTGCTGTGAGCCACCCATATGTGTGCTGGGAATTCAAACTACGAAGCTATCTTAGTAGTTAAACCACTTCTCCCCACCTCCTCTTTTTAAAGACAGGGTCTCACTTATGTAAACCAGGCTAGCCTCAAACTCAGAGAGATCCATCTGTCTCAGCTTCTTAGAGCGCCAGGATCAAAGGTGCGTGTCACCATGCTTGGCCCCTGCTGCAGCCTTCTTGTTCTTGTTTTTGATGTTCTTCTTCTAGAAATGTTTTACTTAGACATTTCTTATTTATTTTATGTATATAAGTGTGTTGCCTGCGTGTATGTATGTGTACTTTGTGGGGAGTTACAGATGCTTATGGGTGATAGTTGTGTGGAGTTACAGGTGGTTGCGGGTGATGGCAACTGAATCCAAGACCTCTGTAAGAGCAACAAGTCCTATTAACCACTGAGCCATGTCTCCAGCCTCTCTTTCTTTATTTTTTAGACAGGGTCTTGGTATGTAGCACAGGCTAGCCTTAAACTTTCTGTTCTCTTACAATGGGCTGGGGTTATAGATATGTGCATTGAGATTCTCTCCCTTCTTTGTTGTTTGTTTCCAACAGGTTCTCATTAGATAGCCCTATAGCGGGACTTATCTGGACTCGCATGTGGTTTAGTAAGGACTTATTAATATTTATAAACATTTCAGCGCTGTAGCTGGTCAGACTCTCAGCTAGCTCACACAAATTAACCCAAATAATCCTAGCCTACACCCCACCAAATGACTCATTCTTTAGCTCACCCTCACAGCCTTGGTACCTGTTCCTTCCTTTGTCATGCTGGCAAATCTCCTGTGTTTGATTATTCTCACAGAGACCTTCTCTCAGGAAGTTCCACCTTCCCTCTCCTGCCTAGATATTGGCTCTTAATTTTATCAGCTCCTTATTAAGCCAATCAGCAAGTGAGGAAAGTGTGTGTAAGAATGACAATACCAGAGTCCAGCCAGTGCTCAGCTCTCTGCTGGTACAGAAATCAACATGAATACACAGAGATGACCTTCATACAGTACACAAAAGGTTATCCTAGTGTAGCCCAGGCCTGCCTTGAACTCAGAATTCTAAAAGCTAAAATTATGGGTGTATACCACCTCTTTTTAAAAAATTAAATTTGTTTTTTACAGTTCCATACATTATATAACATAGCATGCCTTTTTTGTTTGTTTGTCTTGGTTTTGTATTTTTGAGACAGGGTTTCTCTTTGTAGCCCTGGCAGTCCTGAACTCACTTTGTAGATCAGGCTGGCCTCAAACTCAGAGCTCCACCTGTCTCTACCTCCCTGGGATTACATGTGTGTGCCATTATACCCAGGAGCATGCCTGTTTTTACATTTAAGAATTTCAGGTATTTGTCATCATTTTGTTTTCAAAGGTATTAAATAGGGGCCAAATGACAGCTCAGTAAGTAAAGTCACCTGTTGCCTGATGAGCTGATTTTATCCCTGGAACCCACATAAAGGTGGAAGAAGGAGAACTAACCCACACACTTATCCTCTGGCCAATCCTCACATGCACACTGGCTCATATGTCTTTTCAGTCACATCATAAACACACACCAAAAATAAAAAAGTAAATAGTGGATCTGGAGATGGGTTAGTAAGTGGATGCATGCTGAGTGTGTGTGCATGTGTGTGTACCTCCCTCCACCTACCTTACTTTTTTTTCCCCACACCTTCTTCTGCAGTGTTCCCTGAGACATAGGTGGTTAATGTTAATGTCTTATTGAGGGGCTAGCCCTCAGCAGACCTTTTTTTCTCAGCATCTTGTGCAGCCATGGATCTTTGCATTTACCTCTGACTGAAAGAAAAGGTTTGTGTAAGGCTGAGTGTAGCCTTTGTCTGTAGGTATAAACAGCTATTTAGAGGGTAGTTTGCCGCTCTCAGTTCAGCCAAGCAGCCATCCTATTAGATCCTACTTGCTCCCAGGGTATATAGAGTCATGGTGTACCACAAGTTCACAATAGTTCTATAAATGGCTCTGGGTCCACCGAAGTCAGTTAAGGAGGGAGGGGGACAGGACTCATGGGGCCCTCCATAGTAGGTATTGCCCACCTTGGCAAGCAGCACGTTCTGGGAGAAGGTGAAGCATAGTATGTAGCTGTATCCCCACTGGTAAGCTCACTGTGCTCTGATGGTTAGTTTCAAACTCAGGATCACACAGACAGCCCTACTTAAACTTTGCGACACTAGACAAAACCAAAGGCTAGTAAATAACAGGAAAGAGATTGGGAGGAGGGTAGAAAGACCCCATGTATATATATGCAAGTATAAAGGAACAAAATGTACTAGTGAAAATTTCAATTTTTTTAAATAATTCTTTTTATTCACTTTACATCCTTGTTTTGGCCCTATTCCTCCTCCCCTCCCAGTCCTACCCTTCCTCCCTCTCCCCTCCACCCTCCCATTTTTCTCAGAAAAGGAGAGCTCTCTTTCCCATCCAGCCCAGCTCATTAAGTTGCATCAGGACTGAGTGTGTCCTCTTCCCCTGTGGCCTGGCAAGGCATCCCACAACAAAATCATTTTATGGTTGAGGGTCACCACAACATAAGGAGTTGTATTGAAGAGTCACAGCATTAACAGGGTTGAAAACCACTGGTCTAGGGGGAGAAAGCCGTGGCATACGTTTTTCCCACACATCTACACTAGGGAAAGGCTTTGCCACTTCCCAGGCCTACCTGGAGAAGTCCTTGCCATTTCCCATGGGTCTAAGGCATTGGCATCCTTGACATGGCCATGTTCATGTCAAACAACACTGTTTATTCAGGACTCATTCCCTACAGAGGATGACCTTGAACTTTGGCATACAACAACATGCCCAGTTAATATGGTGCTGAGGCTTGAACCCATAGCCTTGTGCATATAGACCAGTGCTCTACCAATGAATCTATGTTTCCAGCCCATGATTTTTTTAAAGATTTATTTATTTTATTATGTATACACTGTTCTGCCTGCACGCTGGACGAGGACACCAGATCTCATTACAGATGGTTGTGAGCCACCATGTGGTTGCTGGGAATTGAACTCAGGACCTCTGGTAGAGCAAGCAGTGCTCTTAACCTCTGAGCCATCTCTCCAGCCCCCGATTTTTGTGTGTGTGTGTGTGTGTGAGAGAGAGAGAGAGAGAGAGAGAGAGAGAGAATTTCACACATTCATGTGCTTTGATTAAGTCCCCTAGCTCCCTACCTTCTGATTTTTTTTTTTATTCACCCACTACTGTTTTCTTTCAGGTTCATGTGGGGTTTGTTTAAGGCCATTGAGTTTACTCAGTGCTGCCTGTGTGTGTAGGTTAGGGTCATCTGTAAGAGCATGAACAGCCTCTCAGGGACTGTACCCTTAAAGAAAACTGATTCCCTCCCCAGAAAATAGTTTCACTGTCGCCACCCACTGCCTCTGGCTCTTTCCATCTTTCTGCCCGCCCAATTCTTCCGCAATGATCTCTGAACCTTTTGAGGAGAGGGTATGATATAGATGTCTTATTTAGGGCTGGGCACCCTGCTGTCTTTTATTACCTTGACCAGTTGTGGATCTCTCTGTTTATTACTGTAAAAAGCTTCTCTGATGATGATGGAAAAAATGCACTCATCTATGTGTACAATAACAAGCCATCAGTTTAATAAAGTGTCTAGGTTCTCCCCTAGAGCTTATGACTTTTCTTCCCACAGGTTCTTGGCCCTGATAACAGTGGAAGGCATAGGTTCTGTCTTAAATCCAATAAGGAAGTAGTTGGTCATTCCCATAATATTTGTACCACTATTGCACCAGTAAGCATATCTTTCTAGGCCAGTCATTGTTACAGATCAAAGGGCTGACAGCTACATATGATTGATGATTATCTTTTTCTGCCAGTAGTCTGTATAGCACCTTTCAGCACTGTGAAAGCTAGCCAGTAATGATGAAGCTTCTTGCTTGGTACGAGCTGGATTTTTTCTATGTTCTATGACTCAAATATGTGGTATCTTCAGCAGTAGGGTTTTTGTTTGTTTGTTTGTTTGTTTTATTTGTTTGTTTTTTTCAGTAGGGTCTTAACATAAAGTTCTGGAGGGTAACCAAGAAAAATGGCATAGCCTTTAATTCTTGGGGATATCTTTTTTTTTTTTCTTAAGATTTATTTATTGGGGCTGGAGAAATGGCTCAGTGGGTGAGAGCACTATCAAGAGGTCCTGAGTTCAATTCCCAGCACCATATGATGGCTCACAACCATCTATACTGGAATCTGATGCCCTCTTAAGATAGAATACTCATACATAAAATAAATAAATAAAATCTTTAAAAAAATTATTTTGTACACAATGTTCTGTCTGCATGTATACATGCATGCCAGAAGAGGGCACTAGATCTTATTATAGATGGTTGTGAGCAACCATGTGGTTGCTGGTAATTAAACTCAGGACCTCTGGAAGAGTAGCCACTGCTCTTAACCTCTGAGCTATCTCTCCAGCCTCTCTCAGGCAGACCTATGGAACCTTGAAAACCAACAACTCCAAAGGAGGAAACCCATTCCTGGCACTGAGCTTTTTATTTGACAGGTTTTGGTGCCTGAGAGAGGCATTGTCATACGGACATTTTCTCAGTTGAAGCTTTCTCTTCCCAGATGACTCCAGTTTTTAACTAGCACATTGTCCGCACCACTTTGCTTTCCTCCTAGTAGTGAATAAGTGTTCTCCTTTTCCCACATCCATACCAGAATTTGTTGCTATTTGGTTTTTAGATGTTAGCTGTTCTGACTGGGCTGAGATGAAATATAAAAGTAGTTTTAATTTGCTTTGTCTTGGTGGGTAAAGATGTTGAACATTTAAAGAAATTTTCTCAGCATCCGGCTGTGGTGCACACCTTTAATCCCAGCACTTTGGAGGCCGAGTCAAGCAGATCGCTGAGACTTGGAGGCCAGCATGGTCTACAGAGAGAGTTCCAAGACAACCAGGACTATCCAGAGAAACCTTGCCTCAAAAAACAAGCAAAAAAAAAATTTTTTTTAATTTTCTTAAACATTTGTGTTTCTTCTTTTGAGAACTTTCTTTAATTCCATTCCCCATTTTTTAATTGGGTAATTTGTGTTTTTAAAAACATTTATTTGTTTGTTTGTTTGTTTGTTTATTATGTATACAGTATTCTGTCTGCATGTGTGCCTGCACGCCAGAAGAGGGCACTAGATCTTGTTATAGATGGTTGAGAGCCATCATGTGGTTGCTGGAAATTGAACTCAGATCCTCTGAAAGGGCAGCCAGTGCTCTTCACCTTTGAGCTATCTCTCTAGCCTATAATTTGTTTTCCTCATGTTTAAATTTTTAGTTCTTTGCATATTTTATCCTAACCCTCCATCAGATGTATGCCAGTCTGTGATCTTTTATATGAAGTGAGCTAGTGACTTCCTGGTTGCGTGGTTATCCACAGGATGGATTTCTTCTGAGTGTGGCTTTCTCTTTTGCAAAGCTGTGTGTTTGATTGTCTGTTAGCCTATCTGTTCGTGTATCTGTGTGAGCCTGAGTGTGTGCATGTGTGCCATGTGCATGCAGTAACCCGAGGAGGTCAGAGAGGCTTCAGATATTCTGGAACTGGAGTTATAGGGAGTTCTGAGCCGCTGTATGGATGCTAGTAAACCAAACCTAGGTCTTCTGCAGGAGAAGTAAGTGCTTTTTACCACTACGCTATTCCTCCAGCCCTGAGTTTTGTTTTGTTAAAGACTTATTTTTATTCTTTTTAAGTTTCTGTGCATGTGTAGGTATGTGCAGATGCCTGCAAAAGCCTGAAGAGTTGGTTTCCCCTGGAGCCAGAGTTCCAGGCATGCTCAGGGGTCTAGAAGAGCAGTACATGCTCTTAACTGCTGACACCTCTTCAGTCCCTTGTGTTTTGTTTTAAATCTTATTTTCTAGGTCCGAAAGCTGCTTTGCATGTGCGCAGTAGATTTTCATGGAATATTCCAACTAGATGAAAGACGGAGAGATGCGGTGATCGCACTGGGCATTTTTCTCGTCGAATCTGACCTTCAGGTGAGTGTTGCTCAGTTTACAATGCCCGCAGTGTACGAGGGGTTAGAGTGAAAACTTCTACTTGTTTTGTATTTCAGTTTATTTACTTCGCATCCCAAGGGCACCCCTTCCTCCTCTCCTCCCAGTCTTGTCCTCACATTCTTCCTCCTTCCCCTCTCCCTTTCCTCCCAGACAGGGGGAACCCCCCCCCACATCAACCCTCCCCAGCACATTAAGTCATATTAGTACTGAGGCCAGGCAAGGCAATACTGCCAGGGGCAGGGAGGGACCTACATTTGTATTGCGTATATTTACCTAGTACTTACAGTGCATCCAAACCTAATCAAAGTGATGAGGTGATGAGTAAGACAGGGTAAATGAAAAGTGGCATTGACCTAGGAAACTTAATGTTTGTTTGTTTGTTTATTTAGAGGATCTCTCTACATAGCCTAGTGGTCCTAGTATTCACTATTGTAGCTCAGGCTGCCTCAAACTCAAAGAGATCCGCCTGTCTCTACCTCCCAAGTACTGAGGTTTAAAGGTGTGTATCACCATCCCCAACCAACTTACTGATTCTTTAAAATACACAATAAAGTATTGTTTAAGTATTTTGAAATTTAGGGGTTTAAGGTAAAATTCTTTTGAGACATAATTGCATTATACACAGAAGAGCCTAGGCTTCTCTGCAGGGGCCAGTGCAGTGTTGCCCTTTGGAGTTTTGTACCTATGATCCTAGATAAGTGTTCTAGCCACTACCTTTCATCATTTTCAGATTATATTTTTGACTTATAAATCTGTATTTAATCCAAGCTTAGAATAATCACACTCTCTAGTTCATTGGTCATCAGACAGAGATGCTTGAAAGCTGGGTGCCAAGCTAAGGTGGTGATTCACATCTATAGTTCCAGTACTTGGGAGGCAGAAGAAAGCAAGTCTCTGTTACTGTAAGTCCAGCCTAGCCTATTGTGTTCCAGGATATCCGGGGCTACATAGTGACACACTGTCAGGAAGGAAGGAAGGAAGGAAGGAAGGAAGGAAGGAAGGAAGGAAGGAAGGAAGGAAGGAAGGAAGGAAGGAAGGAAGGAAGAGAACTAACTAGGAGGAAAACAGTTTCTTTCATTGGGTTACCATAGCCATTAAAGTCTGACACTCAGCTTTCAAGGACCAAGAGGGGAACATAAAATGCACAATTTAAAAGTAGAGGGAAAAAGACAAAAAATAAAAACAGCAAAAAGTGTCAAATCCAGAAGTTTGTGGTTTCAGTGACCCTTTGGTCTCAAGAACCACCATCATGGATGGCTTTGTGAGATCTGTATCCTGTCATTGAAGGCAGACTTAAGTATGTGCTTGCAAGTATCTTCTGGAGAGACCTTTACAGGGGCTTGTCTCAGAGAAGCCTGCTAGGCTGCATGTTACATAGGGCATGTTTGACTGTGACAGCTTCTGGACTGTGGTATGTAGAAATAGAAAGGATGGTGTGAGTGAACTTCTGGGTGAATCCCTGGAGAGGCTAAGTTTATTAGATTTGGGTAGCTTAATCTATGTGAAAAAAAAAACCTACTTGTCACTTACTAAATATAATTTTTGTTTTTTAGCACAAAGATTGTATTGTTCCTTATCTTCTTCGACTTCTCAGAGGTCTTCCAAAAGTGTATTGGGTAGAAGAAAGCACAGCTCGGAAAGGCAGAGGTAATTTTGTACAATATTTATTCTGAATGTAAAAGAAAAGAAAACAAACAAACAAATGTTGAAGTTAGACAGCTTTTGGCTGGTCTCACCAGATGTGGAACAACTTTCTAGCCTATAGCAATGTGGCTGACCTTTCTCACTGCTATCCAGAACCCATGGGTAAAAGGAGACAGATGCTCAACCTTCAGCTTTCCATTGCACTCTTCTCAGAATGAGTAAATCCTTTTGAGAGCTTCAGAAACTTCCATTCTTATATAACATGGGCTACAGTTGGGCCATCTCTATCTGTCCATCCCCAAGCCAACTATTTTGACACCAGAGCCAATAGATTTGCTCATAGGGAAAGGTCAGTTCTCTGTGTTACAATGCTGCTCTTCCAGAAGGGTGAGGTGGACTTGAGGACACAATCAAACTCTTCACTAGAATAGTTTTATCATTTTTGTTGCTGTTAAGCTTCAGTTAAATTTCTACTTTAAAAGATTATGCCTGGTGTGGCATGAGGTAGAGACAAGAGAATCCTGTGGATGCTTCCAGGCCAGCTCAGCTGGAAAATGTAGCACAAAACAAAGAAGACCTTAAATAAGGTAGAAGGTAAAGACCTACACCTGAGATTATCCTCTGACCTCCAAGTGAGCGCTTCAGACACGTGCATCCTCACACACACACACCACAGAACACAAGTGTTGCAGGTTATATTCCGCCACCATGAGTTCAGTCCCCAGCACTCACATGAAGGAAGGAAAGAACTGACCCTACAGTCTGCTCTCTGACTTCTTCACACTTGCTGTCACTCACTTAGGTGTCACAGCTCTCTCTCTCCCCCTTCTCTCTCTCACACACACACACACAGTAAGTGTAATAAAAAGAACCCTAAAAACTAATGCAAAAGTTTAGGACGAGTGGATAGAACTGAATGTCAGCAAACTGAACCCTTGCCGTCTTTCAGTTCTTTTTTCTGTGTTTGTTTTCTGACATGGGGTCTCATGTATCCCAGCCAAGCCTCAAATTCCTTCTACGGTGAGAATAACTTTGAACTTATGATTTTCCTATGCTTCCTATGTGTTGGGATCTGTAGGCTTGAGCTACCGTATCTGCTCTCTTACCTATTGTAAGCTGGTCCTTTGGCAGGCTGTGTGAGAAAAGAGCATACTGAATCAGGTGGCCAGTATGTCTGCTGGCTGGTTGTTGTTATCTCACTCATACCTCATGTCTTTCAGGTAACCTGCCAATTGCAGAGAGCTTCAGCTTCTGCCTGGTGACCTTGCTGTCTGATGTGGCTTTCAGGGACCCCTCACTCAGGGATGAGGTAAAAATTTGGAACTTGAAGTGCATTGATGTTAATTGAAAAGAGTTCTAGAATGATGAAAAGGGCTGTGAAGTTTGATTGGATTGTATTGGTTTTATTTAGTATTATTTGTATGTGCATATATATGCGTTGTTCTACACACACGTACACACATGCAGAGGCCAGGGGACATTGGGTGTTTTCCTCTTGCGCTTTTTACCTTTGTGCATAAAAATCCCTTATTTATTTATGTATGTAGGTATGTATGTATGTATGCATGCATGCATTTATTTTTTCTAATGGTGGAGACTTTACTCAAGGCTTGTACTTTCTCAGCAAGCACTTTACCACTGAGCTGAATTCCAGACATTTCTACCATTTTCAAACAGGGTCTCTCACTGGACCTGAAGCTCAGTATTTGAGCTAGGCTGGTCAGTCATCAAATTTAATGATGCACTTGTCTATACACTTGGAGTCTGGTGTTACAGACATTGCACATTGCTCCCCAGCTTTTACATGGGCACTGGCAATTTCAACTCATATCTTATTGCTTTCACAGCACGCACTTTAACCCACTCTAGCATCTCCCCGGTTTCCTCCTCTTGATTGAAGTTCCCCGTAGAAGATAATTTCCAGTGTGTGTGTGTGTGTGTGTGTGTGTGTGTGTGATACACATGTAATGTGTGAGTACATGTGTCATACTTATATATGGAGCCTAAGGTAGGTAGATGTTGGGAATCATCCTCCATACCTTTTTTTGTTTTGTTTTTTGTTTATCAAGATAGGGTTTTGTTTTGCTTTTCTGTGTGTGTGTGTGTGTGTGTATGTGTGTGTGTGTGTGTGTGTGTGTTTGTGTGTTTGTGTGTAGCCCTGGAACTAGCTGTGTAGACCAGGTTCACCTCTAACTCACAGAGATCCACCTGGCTACTCTTCCACCATATTCATTCTCCCAGTCAAATTTAGAGGTCATAAGTATGGCTAGTCTTTCTAGTTATGTTGTCCTGGGGATTCAGTCCCTTGGCTTTTAGACTGTGGTCCAACTAGTCCAGCAGTAGCTCTCTACCAGAAGGTACAAGAATCCCAGAGAAGTATATTCTAATGCTAGTGAAGGAATGGACTTGTTAGCAACAGCAAGGGCAAGAAAGCAAAGAGAGCAAGCTTCCTTCTTTTATGTTGTTAATATAGGCTGCCAGCAGCAGATATGGCCCAGGTTAAAGGTGAATCTTCCCATTTCAAAAGAGTTATTTAAGAATAATCTTTTGAGCTGGTGTGGTGTTATTTGTCTGTACTACCAGCACTCAGGGAGACAGAGTCAGGTGGATCTCTGTGAGTTCAAGGCCAGTCTGATCTACAAAGCGAGTCCAGAACAACCAAGGCTACACAGAGAAACCCTGTCTTGAAACTCCCCCCACAAAAAAAAAGAATAATCCTTCACAAGTGTGTCCAGTCAGTTAGATTTTAGTTAATTCTAGGTGTAGTAAAGTTGACAACCAAGAATAGACATCACAGTAGTGTTCTTTTGTTTGCTTAAGACAGTGTCTCTCTAGATAGCTCTGGCTGGTCTGGAACTCACTGTGTAGACTGGACTGGCTTTGAATTCACAGATATCTTAACTGCCTCTGCCTCCCAGGTGCTGGGATTAAAGGTCTTACTAGTAAGGGCTTTTCTATGAATTAAGTTTGCCAAAATAGTGGGACCAACAATGAAATCGGTAAGATTGGGGAAAAAAGTACAGCTTGGGTGTAACTAGGAAAGAATCCAAAATCTGAAATGTTGAGTACTAATGTTGCTCCACAGTAGAAAATTCTATGTCTCATTGCATATGATAGGTTGCATCCAAATTGCAGGCTTATTTAAAACATTGAATAAAAGTATGTCAGACTGTGAGTATAAAATGTATAAAACACAAATGAATTAGTTGTGACAGGCTGTGTCTGTAAAGTATATAAAACATAGATAATTTTCGTACTCATGGTTTCATTTACTTTTATTTTATGTGTATGAGTGTTTTACTTGTATCTATGTATGTCCACCACATATTCCTGCCTGGTGCCATTAGAGGAGAGAAGAGGATCTTGGATCACCTAGAAATGGGGTTACTTGCAGTTGTGAACTGCTGTGTGGGTGCTGAGAACCAAACCCAACTCCTCTGCAAGAGCAGAAAATGTTCTTAATTGCTGAACCATTTTTTATACCACCATTTTTAGTATTATTAATATTAGGAAAATAAAGGACTGTTGACTACTTTTGAACAAATCTTGTCACAATCTGTTTAATTCCTTTTTTCTCTGCCTGGGCTTTGCATCCCAGTCCAGTGAGCCACAAACAAAAAATTAAAAGTGCCAACTGTGTAAGTACGAGTTATGTAGCTTAAGAACAACATGTAGAAAGAAAAAAGTAAGACCAACACATGAGAAGAGACTTTAAATGTTTTATGTAGCCAAAAAATGTCAAGTGTTTACAAAACAACAACAACCTAACTCATACAAAGAAGTGTAGACTCTGATGAATGTGGGATTGTTCTGGATGAGTTCCTGCATCCCTGGAATGTTTATATATATATTCTGAGTCCCATACTTCCATGTAAGATGTAGAAAATTAGTCTGTTGTACGTATAGTGGTAAGCAGATGACATAGTATCATGGAGAAATTATGATCATATGAAGTAAAACTGAAAAGAATTAAGCCCCTTTAGCCAGAAAAGATTTGAGGACCTATCACCTGTTAGAGAAAATGAAGGAAAAATGGCCCAAGCTAGCAGGCACAAGCCCTGGGAAGACAGTGATGCTCCTGAGTCAGAAGGTTTTATTCCTGAGGTTAGCATTGTGGGGCCATGGACAGGCTTGGTCGAAATAATGTCTAAAGCTCCTTCGGATTTTGAGTGTACTTTGAAATACTGATCCAGTTTTGGTAACAGGTTTGTTTTGTGTCCTTGACTGTTACAGATTTTAGAGGCACTTTTGCAGGTTTTGCATGTCCTTTTGAGAATGTGCCAGGCCTTGGAGATTCAAGAAAAAGGTATGAATATAAATCTTCAAGACTTTTATCTTAAAATTTTAAATTGCATTTATTATTATTTGTGTTTGTGTATAGTGTGTGTGTGCATGCAAGCTCAAAGGTATGCACGTGTATGGTAAAAGGAGAGCTAACTTTCAGGAGTCAGTTCTCTCCTTCTAACATAGGATCCAGACTCAGTATATCAGGTTTGCAAGAGTAGGACTCTTACCCACTAAGTCATCTGGCTGGCCTTCAAGGCTATTTTTTTCTTTCTCCTTTCTCTCCCCTTGTTCTCTTTTTTCCGAAGGGTAGAAACTTTTCTATTGGGTTATATTTGTTATGTGCTGATCTACTAAAAGGCCACATGGGGTTATGAGCACAGTTCTGTATACAAATGCCAGGTATCCTTGACCAATAACTTCACCTTTCTGAGTCTCAGTTTTGCCTAGGATAATAAGGGGGCAGGGGCAGTTTAGCTGACTTTTCTCGGTCACTTTTCCTGTAGTGTAATAGGAAATGAATAGGGCAATTAATGTAATCTCAGGTGGTCACAGTAACTAAACATGACCCAGATATATTACTGATTTGGATGTGCATGATTAGGTCAAGATATCCCAAGGAAAGTAAATGTGATAGAGACACAGTCTGACATTACTGGTAATGCCGACTGAAAACATCATCAGTTACCTCTGTAACTGGGGGGGTTATAAAATGTTAGCTAGGGGTACAAGTTGGTAGAGTGTGGCTGTCGTAAGTCACTCTCACGTTATAACTCTTCTTGGCCTTCTAGAATACCTTTGCAAGTACGCAATCCCATGCCTGATTGGAATCTCAAGATCATTTGGACGTTACAGCAATTCAGAAGAATCTCTCCTCTCAAAGCTCTTTCCCAAAGTCCCTCATTCCCTGAGAATCCCAGAGGAGCTGGAAGGTGTCCGAAGGCGTTCCTTTAATGACTTCCGCTCCATCCTGCCCAGCAACCTGCTGACTGTCTGTCAGGAGGGCACACTGAAGAGGAAAACCAGCAGTGTGTCCAGCATTTCTCAGGTGAGGCTGGATTCCCAGGGGAGGGCTCAGGAAGGTGAACTTCAATAAGTGTTCATGCAAAGAAAATAACGCATGTGTAGTTTGGGGTTCTCATTAGAATTCTCTTGTTATAATCAAAAGATGTCACTATTTTCTGTATTTGAGACAGAGTTTCACTCTATAGCCCAGGCTAGAACTCACTGTAATTCAGCTGGCCTATGACTTGTGGATTACAGATGTGAGATACAACATTTGCTTAAGATTGATCTCTTTTAAGATTTTTTTCTAACTGAGATAGAGGCTCACTCTGCAGACTAGGATAGCCTCAGACTGATCCTCCTACCTCAGCCTCAGTGCTGGTATCCAAAGCTGGCATCATCACAGCTGGCTTCTCAAAATTATTTATTTATCATTGTTGAATCAGAGATCAACCCCCTAGGGTTTTACACACGCAAACAAGTTGGTTTTGAGAGTCTTGTGCTGTATTCATGTTGGCCTCAGATCCACATTTCTGTTTCTGCCTCCTAAGTGCTAAGAACATGGGAGAATGCCGCCATACCTGTCTTCTTTTTAAGATTTGCCAGTGATGTCATTGTGGAATGCTTTGTTGCCAAACTGTGTTCCTGGTGGTTTGTTTTTATTTTATTTTAATTGCCTTTTTTTTGGGGGGGGGGAATGGAGGGGAGGGGATTGTTTTTTGAGACATGTAGCCCAGGCTGGCCTCAAAGTGGCTATGGAGTTGAGAGTGAACTTGAACTTGATCTCCTGTTTCCATCGTCCTAGTGCTGGAATTACATATGTAGACTTTATGCAGCACTAGGACTCTGTATAGTCAGGGCTCTCTAGAGGAACAGAACTGAGAGAATGAATCTGTATACATATATAGAAAGGGCAGTTATTAAAGTGGCTTTCAGGCTGTGGCCCAGCTATTCCAACAGTGGCTGTTTACCAACAAAAGGTCCAAGAATCCAGTAGTTTTTCAGTGTATAAGGTGGGATGTCTCAGCTTGGCTTCAATATATGCCAGAATTCTGAAGAAGTAGGTTCTAATGACCGAAGGAATGGACCTGCCACTGAGGGTGAAAGCAAGTTTCTTCTTCTGTGTCCTTTATATAGGCTGCCACTGGAAAGTGTGGCCCAGGTTAAAGATGGGTCTTCCTGCTGCAAACGATTTGTATTAAAAGTAGTCTTCCATTTCAAATGATTTAGTTGAGAAAAAGAAAACTCCCCCATGGATGGACCCAGCCTCCTCCCCCGTGGATGGACCCAGCCTCTTGTGTTGTTGTTAATTCCACATATAGTCAAGTTGACTACCAAGAATAGGCAGCACTCTACCACGTGAGCTATATCACCATCCCCCCATGCTGTATTCTGGGATAGTTAGAAGTAAGAAGTGTGTAATTGAAAGGCTCCCAGCACCCACATTGCAGCTCACAACTATCTTTAACTCCAGTTCCAGGGCATTTAACACCCTCTTTTGGCCTGTGGGGCTACTAGGCACATGTATGGCACACAGATATACATGCAGATAAAATACCCATACATATTTAGAAATGGAATAAAAATAAAATTTAAATTAAAATAATATGCAGTTGTTTTTTTTGGGAGGTGCTTGCTTTGCAGGCACAAGAACCTGAATTCAGGCCTCAGAGCCCCCAAAAAATGTTGTTTGTGGCACACGCTTGTGATCCTAGCACAGGTAATCCCTGTGCTGGCTGGCTGGCCAGTCTAGCTTAATTGGTAAGCTTCAGGCCAGTGAAAGACCTTGACTCAAAAGAAATGGATGGCTTTCCAGCAGATAACACCCGAGGCTGTCCTTTAACCGCCACATGTACCCATATTCACAAGTGTACTTTATGAAACGTCCACATACATACACACCGGCAAAAAATATATAATTTGGGCTCAGAGAATGCTTACTGTTCTTGGCATATGACTGGGTTCAGTTTCTAGCACCGTGTCAGGTAGCTCACACCAATCCCAGGGAATATGACTGTCTCCTATAGCTTCCAAAAGCTCTGCACACGTGGTGCAACAAAACTTGGCAGGTACGCACCTACACATAGAAATAATGAGTAAATGTTATAAAAATTATCATCTCTTGAAAATAAAATAAAGAAGGGTATAATTGAACTATACTGTAGTCCCAATATTCATCTAGCTGAAACAGGAGAATCATGAGTTTGAGATTGGGGTGCATGGCAGGATGCTATTTCATTTTTTAAGAAAGTATATATCGGGCCTGGAGAAATGGCTCAGCAGTTAAGAGCACTGGCTGCTCTTCCAAAGGACCCAGGTACAATTCCCAGCACCCACTTCGTAGTACACAGATGTCTGTAACTCTAGAGACATACATGCAGGTGAAATCCCAGTGCACATGAAATACAAATAAATATGGAAGTAAAGAAAGAAAAAGAAAGGAAAGAAAGAAGCATATCACTTTGAGGAGTGAGGTATAGCTTCACATGTCTAAGGCCCTTGGGCTCTAGAGCCAGCACCACTCTCCTCAAATACCCCACATGCATGCATGTGTGCATGTATTGTGCATGTATATGTGTGTATGTCTCATGGAAAAAAGATAACACAAAATATTTGGAAAAATTCAACTCTAGCTGGATGTGGGGCTGCACACCTGTAATCCCAGAACTCGGGAAGCAGAGAACAACCTGGTCTGCATAGAAGTTTCAATCTGGCCATTGCTAGATAGCAAGGCTTTGTCCCCCCCAAAAAGGTGGGAGGAAGATGCAGCTCAGCAAACAAATGCAAAGTATATAGTTAGACTAGTGATACAATGACAGAAAAAAAAATTTTTAAATGCTCTAAGAGCAGATTACTTCAGCAAGGAGTAAGGCTTTGACACTAGACTTCAAACATGGACAGTGGGGTGACAGAGATAGCCTCTGCTAAGGTAAGATACAGGGTCCCAGCAGCCTTTTCTGATATGTACATTGTGGTTTTTCAGATTAGCCCAGAGCGTGGCATGCCCCCACCCAGCTCCCCAGGAGGATCTGCTTTTCACTACTTTGAAGGTAGGTTTTACCTCAGTATCATAGTAATGATCTAATATGAGATAAGAGGTTCACAATGATTTCTTGTGATGTTAAGGATGTTGGGACTCACCCTCTGTCATCATGCATTTAGAGTGGTGAGCTTTTATTTCTGTTTTTCATTTAATTTTTCCCTACTCGTGTATGTGTGTGTGTTCTGTTGGCTCTGAGACCAAGATAACTTCTAGAAGAAAAACATTTAATTGCGGGCTTTCTTATGGTTTCAGGAAATTATTAGTCCATTATCATGGCATGAAGTATGACAGTAGGTGTGCAAACATGGCACTGGAGCTTTAGTTAAGAGCTTACGTATTGGTCTGAATGCCAAGTGGCAGAGACAGAAATTGGGCCTAGCATAGATTTTTGAAACCTCGAAAGCCCATTCCCAGTACACACCACCTTGAACAAGTCTGCATGTCCAAATCCTCCTTCCTGAACAGTCCTACAGCTGGAAGCCAAGCATTCAAATATAAGAATCTATGGGTGCCCTTCTTATTTAAACTCTCTCATTTAAACACTCTCTTTTCTTTCTTTCTTTCTTTCTTTCTTTCTCTTTCTTTCTTTCTTTCTTTCTTTCTTTCCTTCTATCTTTCTTTCTTCTTTCTGTCTGTCTTTCTGTCCTTCTTCCTTCCTCCTTCCTTCCTTCTTTCCTTCATTTCCTTCCTTTCCTTCCTTCCTTCCTTCCTTTCCAGGTCCCCTGGAGTTGGAGTTACAGGCAGGTAAACTAAGGTCCTCTGCAGGAGTAGTACACATTCTCAACTGCTGAGACATCTCTCCAGCCCCAGAAAGTTTCTTGAGTTTAGTTTTAAAATATCTCTAGATTAAAGAAATGCTCAACATCATTAGTCATCAGGGAAATGCAAATCAAAACAACCCTGAGATTTCACCTTACACACACCAGAATGGCTAAGATCAAAAACACAAGTGACAACACATGCTGGAGAGGTTGTGGAGAAAGGAGAACCCTCCTCCACTGCTGGTGGGAATGTAAACTTGTACAACCACTCTGGAAAGCAATCTGGAGCTTTCTCAGACAATTAGGAATAGCATTTCCTCAAGATCCAGCCATACTACTCCTAGGCATATATCCAAAAGAGGCTCAAGTATACAATAAGGACATTTGCTCAACCATGTTTGTAGCAGCTTTATTTGTAATAGCCAGAAGCTGGAAACAACCAAGATTCCCCTCCACTGAGATATGGATACAGAAAGTATGGTACATCTACACAATGGAATACTACTCAGCAATTAAAAAGAAGGAAATCATGAAATTTGCAGGTAAATGGTGGGAACTGAAAAAGATCATCCTGAGTGAGCTATCCCAGAAGCAGAAAGACACACACGGTATATATTCACTCATATAGTCATATAATATAGAGTAAACCTACTAAAATCTGTACACCTAAAGAAACTAATCAAGAGGGAGGACTCTGGCTAAAATGCTCAATCCCCATCCAGAAAGGCAAAGAGGATGGACATCAGAAGGAGAAAATAGGGCACAAGTTAGGAGCCTGTCACAGAGGGCCTCTGAAAGTCTCTGCCCTGCAGACTATCAAAGTAGATGCGACTTATGGCCAACCCTTGGGCAGAATGCAGGGAATCTTATGAAAGAAGTGGGAAACAGTAAGATCTGGAGAGGACAGGAGCTCCACAAGGAGAGCAAGAAAACCAAAAAATCTGAGCACAGGGGTCTTCCCTGAGACTGATACTCCAACCAAGTAGCATGCATGAAGATAACCTAGAACCCCTACACAGATGTAGTCCATGGCAGTTCAGTCTCCAAGTAGGTTCCTAGTAATGGGAACAGGGACTATCTCTGACATGAACTGATTGGCCTGCTCTTTGATCACCTCCCCCTCAGGAGGGAGCAGCCTTACCCGTCCACAGAGGAAGACAATGCAGCCACTCCTGATGAGACCTAATAGACTAGGATCAGAAGGAAGGAAAAGAAGACCTCCCCTATCAGTGGACTTGGGGAGAGGCATGTGTGGAGAAGGGGAGGAAGGGAAGGATTAGGAGGGGAGGAGGGAGGGAGCTACAGGGGGATACAAAGTGAATAAAGTGTAATTAATAAAAAAATTAAAAATATATCTCTAGAGAAAAATACAGAAAATAATTCACAGATTTCCCCCCACCTCCAGATGCTACCCTTTGGATTTTAACTTGTAAAGGCTTGTTATCTCTGTTTCTAGTAGAAGGGCTAATGATAAGTGCTACCTTTTTTTAAAGGTCATTAAGTATATAGATATTTTAAAATGTGTGTTTTTTATGGTGGTGGGACCATGCCTGTAATCTCAGAACTTCAGAGACTAAGGGAAGAGGATCATTTGTTTGGGGTCAGCCTGCACTACATGTCACTTCTGTCTCAAAACACAGTAACAAAAAAGAATATAGTAATGCTACTTTTTTGTTGTTGTTTTAAAAATTAAATTACCATAATCTATAAAGAACTCAGGTTAAACCGCAACAATTCAAGCAATCCAATTAAAAAATGGGGTACGGAGCTAAACAGAGAATTTTCAATAGAGGAATATTGAAAGGCAGAGAAACACTTAAAAAAATGTTCAATATCCTTAGCTATCAGGGAAACGCAAATCAAAACAACCGTGAGATTTCACCTTATATCCATCAGAATGGCTAAGATCAAAACCCCAAGTGAGAACATATGCTGGAGAGGATGGGGAGAAAGGGGAACCCTCCTCCACTGCTGGTGGGAATGTAAACTTGTACAACCACTCTGGAAATCAACCTGGTACTTTCTCCGACAATTAGGAATAGCGCTTCCTCAAAATCCAGCTATACCACTCCTTGACATATATCCAAAAGGTGCTCAAGTATAGAACAAGGACATTTGCTCAACCATGTTCATTGTAGCTTTATTTGTAATAGCCAGAATCTGGAAACAACCCAGATGTCCCTCAGTTGAGGAATGGATACAGAAACTGTGGTACATTTACACAATGGACTATTACTCAGCAATGAAAAACAAGGAAATCATGAAATTTGCAGGCAAATGCTGGGAACTAGAGAAGATCATCCTGAGTAAGCTATCCCAGAAGCAGAAAGACACACATGGTATATACTCACTTATAAGCGGATATTAGACATGAAATATAGAATAATCATACTAAAATCTGTACACCTAAAGAAGCTAATCAAAAAGGAGGACCCTGGGTAAGATGTTTAATCTTCATTGAGAAAGGCAAATGGAATGCACATTGGAAGAGGAAGAAAACAGGGAACAGGACAGGAGCCTACCACAGAGGGCCTCTGAAAGATTCTACCCAGCAGGATATCAAAGCAGATGCTGAGACTCATAGCCAAACTTTGGGCAGAGTGCAAGGAATCTTATAAAAGGAGGAGGAGATAAAAAGACCTGGAGGAGACAGGAGCTCCACAAGGAGAGAGAAAAAAAAAAATATCTGGGCACCGGGGTCTTTTCTGAGACTGATACTCCAACCAAGGACCATGCATGGAGATAACCTAGAACCCCTGCATAGATATAGCCTGTGGCAGCTCAGTGTTCAAGTGGGTTCCCTAGTAATGGGAACAGGGACTGTCTCTGACATGAACTCTGTGGCCTGCTCTTTGATCATCTCCCCCTGAGGGGATGCAGCCTTACCATGCCACAGAAGAAGATAATGCGGCCAGTCCTGATAAGACCTGATAGACTAGGATCAGATGGAAGGGGAAGAGGACCTCCTGTATCAGTGGACTGGAGGAGGGGCATAGGAGAAGAAGAGGGAGGGCAGGTGGGATACAAAGTGAATAAACTGTAAGTAATAAAAAATACATTAATTAAAAAAGCAAAAAATTTAATTTAATTAATGCAGTAAGTAAAATTTTATGTAGTAATGAGGTAATGTGATGGTTTGGTACATGTATATATTACATAACCTGTAATTCAGGTCAACCATTTTTCCTGGCTTGTACACTTTCAACCATGTAAGATGTTACAGTTATCTACACTCACCCCACTTTGTACCAGCACACCAGAACTTCATCCCAATCCCACTGTAACTTAGAACCTTTTTAAATTTTTTTAGTTTTTTATATTAATTATACTTTATTCACTTTATTTCCCAGCTGTAGTACCTACCCTTCCTCATTCCCTCCCAACCCTGCCCTCAATGCTACATTTTTTTTGAAGCTTTGCTACTTGCCAAATGCTTTTTTTTTCAGTTTACTGATGTTGAGTCTTGTGACTGTGCTGTACGTTGGACGTGATAAATTACCTTTCCTGCAGCTGTGGAGACAGCCCAGCAGGTAAAGCACTTGCCCTATAAGTTTGAGGCCCAGTGTTCGGATCCCCAGAGCCATATAAATGCCATATGAATGTGGCTGTCACCTGCAATCCCTAGGCACTGGAGGCAGAGATAAGGAATTCCCCCAGAAATAAGCTGGCTAGCCAGGCTAGGTGACATGAGTTCATACACACACACACACACACACAATAAAAAAAAAATCTTCATCTGCTCCTTGAGGAAAGTTAGATCCAGATTAAATCATAAGAGGTCAGGAAACAATTCCACAGCTCCATTCTGTAGCTCCTCCATTTCTGAATGAAATGAATCTTCCCTCCCCCCTTTTTATTTGTGTGTGCTTGGGGAGAGAATATGCTGGGAGTGGTGTTTTGGGGTGCCGTCTCTCTTGTTCCTGCTGCTAATAGCATACTCCAGGTTAGGTTGGAATGTTCAGGCGTATTCCATTGTCTTTACTTCCTACTTGGTAGTAGGAATGGTCACAGTGTCTGGTTTCTTGTTTGTTTGTGTTCTGGGGAATTAAACTCAGTCAGGTTTGTGTGTTAAGCACTTTTATACATTTCCTTGATCTTAATGAAAATTTCTTTTTAGTTGTTTGTTTTGGTTTCTTTGAGATAGGATTTCTGTATGTAGCTCTGGCTGTTCTATAGACTGTACTGGCTTCTGACCCAGAGATCCACTTGCCTCTTTCCCAAGTGCTGGGATTAAAGGTGTGTTCAACCACACCCATTGTTTTTTCTTTTAGTTTTTAAGTGTGTGTGTGTGTGTGTGTGTGTGTGTGTGTGTGTGTGTGTACATGCCATTGTGTGCACATATGGAGATCAGAGGTCATAGTTGGGATGTTGGTTGTCTTCTTCCATCATGGGATACAGGGATCACACTTGAATTATCAGGCTTGGATATTTATCCACTAAGTCATGTTGCTAAAAGTGATATAAATTTCTTAAAAAGCATATATTTCAAGGCTATTCTGAGGGAAGGGAATTTTGAAAAGGAAGAGAGTAGTTATCTCCTGTTATGGGCACCTTTGTGTGTAGTGTCTCCTGTATGTCATAGTAAACATAGTACTATATGTAACAATTGATGTGTGTGTGCATCTAGCTCAAAGACTCAACTACCCCAGAAAACTCTCTTCTAGGCCTGGAGCACCCTTCTCACTTGTGAACACCCTAGATTTGGCAGGAGGAGCTCCTCTTGGTGACTGTTACCCTTTAAACATATCTACTGGGTGGTTGAATGGGAAGACACCCAAATTATGCTGTCTGAATGAGCCGTGTGTATTCCTCAGCAGATCTGCGCTGTCTCTGCACTAGCAAACTTCGTAGCAGGGGTGGGTGCGCATGATAGATGCAGTGCCTCACTGTAAGGAACGCGGTAGCATGCACTGCTTCCTGAATGTTTCCTCACATGCCTCCATTTCACTGTGAAGTTTTTAAAGTCCCATCTCTGCCATTCTTTATACAGCACCAAATACATTTCTAATTTATTTTGTGATACTGGCTCTGAGCCATTGCCTGTGAGTGTGAATCAGGTGTTCTATCACTGAACTGTAGCCCCACATTTTTTACATAATTATTTTGCTTGGCATGAACACACATCTGTAATCCCAACACTCAGGTGCAGAAGCAAAAGAACTCTAATTCAGGTCTAACCTGCACTACAAAATGTACCTTCCCTCACAAAACAACAGATAATTATTTTTTGAAAGCACAGTTTGCAGGGATAGCTCTCAACGATAATTCCAATTATTTTATAACCCAAGACAGAGTCTTGCTAGGTAGGACAGGCTGGTCTTGTTGCTACCTTTGCCTCCCAAATTCTGGGGTCACCAGCATGTACCACCACGCCCTGGAAAAATGTAAGTCCCAGTTCATAGGTCCTTGGTTTCTGTTGTACCTGGCTTTGCCTCCATCTGTGACCACCGTACACCAGCTCATTCATAGAGCTCTTTTCTTTTATCTCATGGTGTCTGCCTGACAAGTATCAGCCGATAGATCACAGCGTCTTCACCCTCCCTCTGCTCCTTTAAGCCACTGTTCTCCCTTCTTTCCTCGCTTGTCTCCAAGTTCTTGTTAGCACTCCGGTGTTCTCAGTGTGAGTTCCGTTTCAGACCCTCCTCTGTTGCTGGTGGTGCCCCCTCTAGAGCCACAGTGTGCTGCCAGTGTCCTAGCACTCAATTTTGTCTAAGCCCATCCTGCTTCTGTGCTCTTGTGTTGCAGCGGTCACACAGGCTACTCGGTTCTTCGTAGGCTGATGCTGTCTGCAAGTGCTCGTTTTATCCATTTATTTCTGTGGTACTGGGGACTGAGCCCTCATGCTCTATCACTGAGCTACTTCCCAGGCCCTTTGTTTATTATGAGATGTGGTTTTAGAGTGCAGCCCATGCTGGAACTTGCATTTTTTCTGTTTTACCCTCCCACGGTGGCTGTCTGTCATTGTTTTACTGTGACAATATTAGACTTACTTATTTTCTAATGATAGTTTTCTGCTAAAATGTCTTGATAATGAGTTTTTAGGGGCTAGAGATGTGGCCCAGTGGTTAAGAGCACATATTGTTCTGTCCAGGGACCTGAGTTCAATTCCTAGTATTCACATCAGGCTGCCTATAACTCCAGCTCCAGGGGCATCAGACACCTGGGACCGGACCTCCGTGGGCACTTGAGCTCATGTGCATATACCCCCCATGCATATATTGAAATAATAAAAATATAAAATAATGACTTTTTGATCTATCATTTGCTTTGGGGTCCATATTTATTCTTGTGTGACTTTTTCCTCTGCCTTAGTCACCGCTCTGTGTCTGTGAAGAAACACCACGACTAAGCAACTTATGAAAGAAAGCATTTAGGAGGTAGAGAGGGGGCTCAGTGATTAGAACACTTGTTGCTCTGGCAGAGGACCTGAGTTCAATTCTCAGAACCCACATGGTGGCTCACAGCCATTTATAACACCAGTTTCAGGGGATCCAGCAGGCACACGTGTGTATATGTGCATGCTTGCAAAACATCCATATACATAAAATGAAACAAATCTTAAAAATAATTTTAAAAAAAGAAAGAAAGCTGGGCATGGTAGCACATGCCTTTATTCCCAGCACTCATGGAGGCAGAGGCAGGTAGATCACTATGAGTCTGAAGCCAGCCTGGTCTACAGTGAAAGTCCAGGACAGCCAAGGCTACACATAAAAGAAGAAGAAGGGGTGAAGAAGAAGAGGAAAGAAAGCATTTAATTGAGGGCTTGCTTACAGTTTCAGAGGGTGAGTTTATGACTGTCATGTCAGGAGGCTGGCAGCAGGCAGAAGGCAGAGAGAAAAAGAGAGAAGACCTGGTTGAGCTTTTGAAACCTCAAAGCCAACCCTCAGAGATACACTTCCTCCAACAAGGATATACTTCCTAATCCTTCCCAAACAGTTCTACCAACTGGGAACCAAGCATTTAAATATATGAGCCTGTGGGGGCCCTTCTTTTTCAAAACACCACAGCCCCTAGCTGGAGCAGTTCTAAAAGCCCAAAATAGGACTCATTCAAGTTTATCTTGATGAGTAAAATGAGTTTATTATGTATTAGTTCTGGAATAGTAGCAACTAGATAGTAGCTGCATTTTCCTGTCCCCTCTAAGTTCCTGTCTTTAAATGTCTGTAAATCCACAGCCAAACTGATACAAATAAGAGTTCAGAACACTACCTTATGTTGAAATAATAGAAATGACTCAAAACAAGGCATGCCTAAGTCATATTCTAGGAGAGCTATGTTTTTAGGTGACCCCATCCCTCCATCAATGATTGTGCCAGTGTCCTGGCAAGTGCTGTCTGACTGTGGGAGGTCGGTTTTTCCCTACTGTCTGGCACATGGAAAAACCAGTGACCCTGGCTGTGATCTAGGGTCAATTCACCATGTGTATTATTAGTCTATATCAACTGGTGGAAGCTGTAAACTTGATTTTGAAACTTTTCTCGCATTTTTTTTCTTTGTTGACTTTTAAATTTTTTTCATAATTATTTTAGGATTTCATTCTGTATTTCAGGATGGGTTGGAATTTACTGTGTAGACTAGGCTAGTCTCAAATTTGCAGCCTCCCTCCTACCTCTCTGCCTTTGAAGTACTGGGATTGTAGGCAAGTGCCACCACAATTTCAGTGTATCTTGAAAGTTTTAATGCAGTTTTGGTTTGGTTTGGTTTGGTTTGGGTTCTTTTTTTTTTTTTTTGTGGCAAAATACATACAATAAAAAATAGCATGAAAATTTCCATGTATCTTTTATGTTGCCCAGGCTGACTCAGAGAGTGCTATGCAATCTTAAATTGCCTCAGCTGGCTGGCCTCAAACTTTTAATACTTCTGCCTTAGCCTCCCCCCTGCTGGGATTAAAGGCCTGTGTCACCACACGACTTGCAGCTTATATCTTAACCATTTTTGAGTGACAGTTGAGTGGTGTTAAAAATGTTCTTTTGTTTGTTTGGTTTTGGTTTTATTTTTTTGAGACAGGGTTTCTCTGTGTAGCCTTGGCTGTGCTGGACTCACTTTGTAGACCAGGCTGGCCTGGAACTCACAGAGATCTGCCTGCCTCAGCCTCCCCAAGTGTTGGGACTAAAGGAGTGTGCCACCGTGCCCAGCTGTTAAATATGTTCTTAATATTGAGCATGATGGGCATGGTGGCACATGATTGTAGTCCCAGCACAAAGGAGGCAGACAGATCACTGTGAGTTTGAGGCTAGCCTTGTCTACAAAGTGAGCTCATGACAGCCAAGGCTACACAGAAACCCTGTCTCAAAAAACAAAAAAAAAAAAAAAACCCATCCCCCACACACACACAATTAAACAAAACAAATAACAACAAAAATACTGTGCACCATCACCACCATCCTTTCCCAGGACTCTTTTATCTTATAAAACTGGAAACTCTGAACCTATTAAACTATAAGGTCCCATTTCCTCCTATACCAAGTTCTTGGCAACTCATTTTTCTGTCTTTGATATGGGGTCCCTAAGAGATCTATAGACTCGAGCTCATGCAGGACTTGCCTTTTTGTGGCTGGCTTACTTAATTGTTCCAATTTTGCAACTTATAATGTGTGCTTTTATACTAATTTTGGCAGTAAAACATCTTTGGGAACCCTGTGAACCTTACACTTTATCTCTCAGCTTTCACTTTATCTCTCAGCTTTAAAAATGAGTAATTCTACCTGCTCCTCATCTCATCGCACATTTGAATTTTATTGTCTGGGCTGGAAAAAAAAAATCTGAGCTTTTGATCAGAGACGCTTTGCTCCTGAAGGATTGATGATCCAGCCTTTAATTCTCAACTTCAGAACAGGGAGAGGAACTAGAAGGATATCTCAGTGGTTAAGAGCAACGGCTGCTCCCTCTCAGAGGACCAGAGTTCAATTGTCACCATCTACACTGGGTAGCTCACAACCACTGGTGACACCAGCTTTCTTCTGGCCTCCATGGGCAAATGCATGGGGAAACAAATGCAGATCTTAAGTAAAAGTACAAGGAGAGCTCTTAACATTCCTGATTCACCCAGATGTGATCAAGCTTTCCTCCACCGTAGTCTGCACTGCCCTGCCTTCCTCTCTGTAATGGATTGTACCCTCAACATATGAGCCAGAATAATCCCTCCTCCCTTGAAAACTAGGAGGGCTGTGGAAGCCCTGTAATCTCAATACTGGACGACTGAAGGAAGAGAATAGCTGTGAGTTCAGAGACACTTGGGATGAAGAGGAATTGTAGTATCAACAAAACCAAAATATAGATACTTGCATTGGTTTTCGGGAATTATCAGAATCGGTTACATCTCTCTATATTTTATTTTGTTTTTCTCCTGACAGCCTCTTGCCTGCCTGATGGGACTACCTTAGAGCCTGAGTACTACTTCTCCACCATCAGCTCCAGTTTTTCTGTCTCTCCCCTGTTCAATGGCATCACCTACAAGGAGTTTAATATTCCTCTGGAAATGCTTCGGGAACTCTTAAACTTGGTAAGCAAGACCCAAGGACATAGAGCAAAGGAAAACCAGTCCTTGGAAGACTTGTTGCTGTTATTGTTGCTTGTTTGTTTTTTTTCAGAGCTAGTAGCCCTGGCTGGCCCTGAACTTCCAATCTTCCTGCCTGTGTCTCCCAAGTGCTCAGATGGCACATATCACTGTGCCCAGTTAGTTAACATTATGGCAATGGGGATTGAATCTAGGGCCTGCCTATCATTGAGCTATATACCTAGACTTAAAAAAACAGAACAAACAACAAAACCATACTTTTAACTTTGAAGCAGTCTTAGCCATTTTACCCAGACAGGCCTCATACTTCAGTTCTTCCTGTTTCAGCCTCCCAAGAGCTATGATTACAGATTTGTGCTTCAGGCCCAGCAGAAGCCTTTAATTTCTTCTCCCCCTCTTCTTCCTCCTCCTCCTCTTCTTTTTCTTCTTCCTCTTCCTCTTTGTCCTTTTTTTTCTTTCAACAAGAAAATCTTAGAATACATATTAAATATCTCTGATCCAAAATACTTGGATCCAAAATACCAGAAATATTAAGTATTTGGGGTCATTTACAGATTTTTAAATTTTATGTATGCATAATGAGATATCTTAGGATGAGACCCAACTCTAAATGTGACATTCTTTTGCTCTTAATATCTATGCTTCTTACACATATAGAAGGTTATTTTATCGATTTCTTTTCTTTTCTTTGAAACAGTCTTGCTCTGTTGCCTAAGCTAAATTCAAACTTCTGAGCTTAAGAGATCCTCACATCATGGCTGTTGGAGTGTCTGGGACCACAGACACTATTATACCTGCTTTTATGCCTTGCTTATACAATGCCTTGAATAATATCAGATGTGGAATTTTCCACTTGGAGCAACATATTGATATAAAATTAGTGTGAATTTGGAATTTCAGATTTTTGTCATAGGGTACTCAGCCTGTACCATTATTTCCAGGTACAATAGACTTAATGAACTGGCAAATTGAAGGAAAGAAAGTAAAATTCCCTCCCTAGGGAAGTTGTAAAGCAGTGTCTACCGCTCCGTCTCGGGTCTCAAGGAGAGACAGATGAAATTCTGGCAAGTTCACTCTGGGGAACCAATGAATATATTGGGTGTCCCTACAGAAGAACCTAGGTGAGGAGTTAGGGTTTACACACAGGGTAACCCCTTTGGACAGTCCTCCCCCAACTCATCACACCTGGAAAGCCTTACCCACTACCAATGAGGGCTCCCTGCCCCCCAGTCTTTCCCAGTCTCTACTTCCATTGGCCATGTACAGCACTGCCAGGTGGTAGGAGCAGCAAGCACCCTGTAGAGAATCCGTGCTCTACTCAAAGCCTATGGGGGCTGATTGTGAGCCATCGGCAGGTTCATCTGGGATGGTCTGTTTTGGGAGGCGCACAGCTGAACTCCACATGATGATGGTTGCTTGGCTTTGAGCACATTCACTCACGACATGTTCTGTAGTATTCTTTATTTAATCCTCACACTAAATATGTGGAGAGGCATCCTATATTTCCATTCTGAAGAGACACATGTCAAGTATATCAAGCAGGGCAGGGCAGAGCAGGGCAGGATCAGTCCAAGCTCTCAGATGCCACAAAAACAGCACTGTTCCTGTGTATTTGATTTACTCTAAGGAGTTGCTATGCTAACTTGACTTTTTTGGGGTAGCCATAGAAGGCTTCTGTGCTGTTGTTTGCATCCTGAATAGGTGGCTCTTTGGCAGAAAGATTGCAGTGAGGTTGAGGCCAGCTGGGGCTATAGAGTGAGTCTGTGTGTCAAAAACTAAAGTGAGCTCAGATGTGACAGTGCACACCTTTAATCCCAGCACTGGGGAGATAGAGGTAGGAGAATTTCAGTAAGTTTGAGGTCAACCAGGGCTATGTAGTGGAACCCTATTTCCAAGAAAACAAACAAAGAAATTCAACCAGAGAGACAGACTTGGTGTCGTAGCACAGACATATACACACACCCAGCTAATGAAGAGGATGTATAACCTGTGCTCAAGCTGGACTGTGGAGAAGAACCAGTGAGTCACTGTGCCAGGTCATTAGGAGCCACCAGTGCTAGAGTCCTAGGTGTTTAGGGCAGGGTTATGTTGCAGGAACCTCTCACAGCTGTGCTTGGTAGCTGAGCAGTGCCCTGCACATTCTGCCATCTTGAAAATAGAAATCTAACATTGGCAACTTGCAGCGAGTTGCTCAATCACTTCCTTTATTTTTATTGTCAGTCATTTTCAGGGTAAGAAAAGCCTGAATTCTCAGATGATCTGAGAATATTAAGGACGTTTTGTGCATCTGGCTTGATCATTGTTCTATTGATATGTTGTTGAGCTACTTTCCATTACATTTAGCACTACAAATTTATTGGGTTCTTTTAGTTTTTTTTTTTAATTTTTTTAAAGATTATTTATTTATTATGTATACAGTGTTCTGCTTGCATGTACACCTGCACACCAGAAGAGGGTACCAGATCTCATTATAGATGGTTGTGAGCCACCATGTGATTGCTGGGAATTGAACTCAGGACCTCTGGAAGAGCAACCAGTGCTCTTAACTTCTGAGCCATCTCTCCAGCCCTCTTAATTTTTTTTAAAGATTTATTTACTTTATGTGTGTGAATGTTTTATATGTATGTCACCAAGTGCGTGTCTGGTGCCCATGAAGTCAGAAGACGGAATCAGATCCCCTCAAACTAGAGTTATAGGCAGTTGTGAGCCACCACAATTGGTGCTGGGAACCAAACCTGGATCCTCTGCAAAAGCCAACAAATGCTCTTAACCACTGAACCATCTCCCCAGCTCCTGGTTTTTCCCTTTTTAAACATTTTGAGGATTGAACCCAGCACCTTGGGCATGGTAAGCATGTTCCTTACCACTGAGCCCACCCCAGCCTAATAAGGTTTTACCTATCAACATCTCTGTCATTGGGTAAAAGAAGCTGGCTTCCTGTCTATTTAACGTCTTCATGTGACTGGTCTCTAACAGGTGAAGAAGATCGTTGAGGAGCCTGTTCTCAGATCCTTAGATGCAGCTGTAGCCAGCGTGATGGAGGTATGTGCCTTCTGTGGACATTGGGATGAAATTAGCCTGACTTATGTCTGCAAAGAGAAAGCAGGAATTGTTCTTAGGAGGGTTGGCATGAAGGATAGCTTGCAGTGAGTGATCAACTTATTTTAACCTTAGTCCCAACATATCCCAACATATCTATGACCTGCTGCTTGCCTATGCCTGTCTCTTTTAATCACATCACCACACAGTACCTTTAACTGGTAGTGAATGTCTTCGTTTCACAATTGGAAGGTTCATAAGGGTTGACTAATATGCTCATGTCACACACTTAGGAAGGTTAGAGTCAGCTGAGACTTTCTGGATTTTATCTTCCTTGCCTCTTTGATGCTTCCAAAGCCTGCTTCTTTAGGCTGCAGAGTGTACTTACAGGGATGTGCAAGCCATGATTTCTGCGTGTATTTGGTACATATTGGGGGACTTTTTAAAAAAATGTATTTGGAGCCAAGGCCCACAGCTCTAATTATAGAATCATTACCCCTGGATTCTGGGCAGTTTCAGAATCTCAGTGGACATGAATCAGTGTGAGAATTCAAGTTGATTATTGCGCTCTCTCTCTCTTTCTCTCTCTCTCTCTGTCTCTGTGTGTGTGTGTGTGTGTGTGTGTGTGTGCATATTTTTGCTCTAAACACAGGCTCCTTACTTAAATTGGTATGTTTCCTCTTCTGGTTGTGACATAACAGACTGGTAAACCCACAAGGACTAAACTATAAAGTAGAAAGAGAACTCCCAGGGATCTTGGTGTACTTTAAACTGTCCCATTCTGCTCTGTAGTTGCCATCAGCAACCTTTAATGTCTGTGTGCTGTGTGTAGTTTCCTCTTCATTGGTCCTGACTAAGGGACACAGTTCCCATAACTCCCAACTTGCAGCCTGGCACTTTGCTGCAGATCATAACCCTTTTGCAAGTTGTCCTTTCTGTCAACCTGAGTTTTAGCTCTCACTCTCACTGTAGGTGAAGTTTGGGTCTCAGAGTTCTCTCGATCTGTCTGTCTTTCTCTCTCTTCTTCTTTTGAGATTTAATTTTGTTTCAGTGTGATTTGCTGGATTGCTTTCCATGTGCATGTAGTGTCCCCAGAGACCAAAAGAGGGTATTAGCTCCCGTTAAAATTAGAGTTACAGACAGTTGTGAGCTGCCATGTGGATTCTGGGACTCAAACCCTGGTCCTCTGGAATAGCAGTCAGTGCTCTCAACCACTGAGCCATCTCTTCAATCCCAGTTTCTTTTACCAGTATATAGTTATACATGGCTGATGGCTGAAAGCTGGACAGACTAACATCCAGTGCAGTGGTTCTCAGCCTTCCTAATGCTGTAGCCCTTTAATACAGTTCTTTCTGTTGAGGTATCCCCCAAACATAAATTATTTTTGTTGATACTTCATAACTGAAATTTTGCTACTGTTATGAATTGTAATGTAGATATCTGATATGCAGGATATCTGATTTGTGACCCCCAAAGGGGTTTTGACCCACAGGTTGAGAACCACTGATCTAGAGACTGGTTTGGTCTACACATGACTTGTAATGAAGTCAGTATGAGTCCTAAGAAAGAATTGTGACTTCCTGGAGATCCCCCTTAGGGCTTACCTTTTTTATTTTTATTTATTTTTTTAAGATTTATTTATTTATTATGTATACAATGTTCTACACACCTGCATACCAGAAGAGGGCACCAGATCTTGTATTAGATGGTTGTGAGCCACCATGTGGTTGCTGGGAATTGACCTCTGAAAGAGCAGCCAGTGCTTTTACCCTCTGAGTCATCCCTTCAGCTCCTATTTTTATTTTTTAAATATATGAGTGTTTCACTGCATGTATGTTCATGTACCACATGCATGCCTGTTGCCCATAGGCTGCGAGAAAGCATTGAATTCCCTGGAACTGGAATTACAAACAGTTGTGATTCACCATGAAAGTGCTAGGAATTGAACCCAGATCTTCTAGAACAGCAATAAGTGTTCTTAATCATGGATGCATCTCTTCATCCCCATAGTTCTTATCTTAATAGGGAAAACTGGAACTGTGGCATCCTAGGACACTTTTCCCTGTGAATGAACCAGGGTGGTTTTGATAGTTTTGTTTGTGAACAATATTTTTTTGTTTTGTTTTATTATTTTTTGAGACAGGGTTTTTTGTGTAGCCATGGCTGTCCTGGAATCCACTCTGTAGACCATGTTAGCCTCGAACTCAAAGATCCACCTGTCTCTGCCTCTGGAGTGCTGGGATTAAAGGTGCGTGCCAACAGCATCCAGCTAACAATTTTGGATTTTAGGATAAATATCCACTAGACGAGTTTTGTGCCAACAAGCACAGAAAAAAAAAAAAAAAGCTTTAAGTAGCTGGGAGTAGTACTGCATGCCTTTAATCCCAGTGCTCAGGAGGCAGAGGCAGGTGGGTCTCTGAGAGCTTGAGGCCAGCCTGCTCTACATAACAAGTTCCCAGACAGCGAAGGCTACACAGTGAGAGCCTACCTCAAACAATCCCCAAAAAGAGTTTCAGATGTTGACCTTAGCCATTACTCATTGGCAAATAGCAAACTGTAGCATATAGACCTAGAGAACATGAGGTGTGTAGCTAGTGAGTGCTGCAGCTGGACTGTGGGTATATGGCATGGATGACTCTAGAACCCTCTTTTGATCTCAGCTCTGAACTCTGGTCCGATCTTGAGCTACTCTCATATTTCCTATTTCATCTGTGCCCCTCCAGGGTGCTGTGAACACTGCTCAGGAAATAGCCATGAAACAGAGATTATCTATGGCCCTTAGTCAACAGCTTCTGTCAGTGCCCTCCTGAACACTGTGTGTCTCTCACACCTTGTTATCTTTTGATCTCCATGGGATTCTTGCCACACCATGCCTTCTCCATCCCCTTTCAGCCAATAATATCCAGAAGTTAAGGACTGCATCTTAACTCATTAGACCTTGTCTTAGTTGTTTTTTTTTTCTTACCAGTACTACATTTGAGATTAGATTGGTAAAGAATAATTCAAAGTTAATTTTATTTACAAAATGTACTAAATCTTGAAGTGCCCTAGCTATGGTGTCTTCCTTTGAAATGATGCTAGTGTTGGGTTCCCTTGCTGGTCTTTCACCTCCTTTATTTCCCATGTCAGATCAAAAACAGTGAACTATTAGTGGGGTTTGGTTGTTTTTTGTGGGTCTGTATAACTCTGGCCTGTAGACAGCAGGGCAGTGCATGGACCTCCTGTTTACTCTTGCCTTTTACTGAAGAAGGTAAGAGAGTAATTAAGACATGTGTTATGAGTCATAGTAAGTAGGTGCTCAGTTTAGATTGCAAAGACGCTAATATGCTGTAGGTGCTTGCTTGGCCTCTGTGTGCAGGACCACAGGCAGTTCAAAGCATTTCTGGGCTGTGGCAATGTGCCTGTTTTCTCTGCAGGCCAATCCCAATGTTGACCTGTACTATACAACCTGCAGTGATGTTCTTTACCTGACCATGTTCAAGATGCTTCGAGATACTCTGTACTACATGAAAGGTAAGGGTGGTAGATATGGCTGTGAGAGCAGGAGGATGGGTTCCCTGGTCACTCTTACAGGCTGGTACTTGCTTTCTGTTGGTGCCAACTTAAAAATCACATGTAAGCCAGATGTAGCTTATGGGTATAGGCCTGGATGCCTGGAAGGATGGGCTGAGCCCAGGAGTTTGAGACCAGCCTCATTAACATAGCAAGAGCCCTCTGTCTCAGAAAATAAAAGACATGATCACGTGACTGAACTTTAGAGGAAATAAGGATGCTAGTACTGCCAATGATGGCTGGAGAGATGGGTTTATTTCCTACTGTCTTTCTGCATTTTCCTATGCATGTAGTTTTGCATGTCAAATTTAGACATATCAGGGGAAAAAAGTATTTGCTTTATGTTTTAACTCAGAGACAGTAGAGCTTAACAATTTTACATGCATACTCAAAATTTACATTTCCTCCCAATTTCATATGTTTTTCTTATGTTGTTTCTTCTTAACATTAAATGTTCCTCTTAAATATGTTTTGATGACTACATAGTATTCCAGGATATAGATACACTATAATGTTAACTGAGAAACAGTCTTAGAGGCACCATAGCAGCAAAGATTTTGGTTTGCTGAGAGTACATTAGGAATGGCCAGCCAGGCTGTGTCCTAGAGTCCTCCTGCCTTGGCTGTTTGTTACTAGTGTGACCTATCACAAGGGTTCTAAAATTGTCAAACATACCAATGAGAATTTGGAAAGTCTAGAGACTTTGTATACCCCAAAGACCCATGGAGTTCTCTCTGCAACCAACCAACCAACCCATTTTTGCTGTTGTCTTATAACTAACCACTTTGAGAAAAATATATCATTAAGTATTTCCTGTTGTCAACTGAATGATCCCATTGATGATACATTTCCTTTTAGGTAGTTCATATATTTGGGTTTTAGTTTCTATTGGTTTAGGGTATAGCTCAGTGGTAAAACACTTGCCTACAGGTGTGAGTACCCTGACTGATCCCCAGTACCACCCAAACCAAAATAAAATAACCCAAAGCAAAACAAAACAAGCTAAAAGCTGGAGTTTGACTTTTGTCCTCTGAGCAACACCTTGTCTGCTTCTGGAGAACTAGGACAGCCTGCTCATGCTTGGCTCTGCAGGCATTCTTAGAACCACTGTAGCCAGCATCACAGATAACTTTTGCTTTTATTGAGAGGGAACATCCTTCACCATTGGCGTCTGCTGCCTGTGTTGTGGTGTGGCTATTTCCATCTGTGATTAGCCCCCACTTCCGCCCCAAACTTTCTTTCCCACAGACCTCCCCACCTCCTTTGTGAAAGAGATTCATGACTTTGTGTTGGAGCAGTTTAACATGAGCCAGGGGGAGCTCCAAAAGATTCTGCATGACACAGACAGGATCCACCATGAGATGAGCCCGCTCAAACTGCGCTGCCAAGCAAACGCTGCCTGTGTGGACCTCATGGTGTGGGCTGTGAAGGACGAGCAGGGTGAGCCCCAAGCTACCTCCCTACATCCTGTGAGTTCTAGGCCTATTCAAGGATCTGCCTATGTGTTTCCCAAACTGACTTCTAGAATGGTTGGCCCAGGCATTTGCTGTCCCTTGCTGCAGTGTGAGGCAGTGGACCTAGAAAGAAGAGGAAGCCCAAGGCCACCGAGGCTGTGCATTTCCTCTGCAGTTTTTTGATGGTTGTTTAGATTTTGCTCTGGAGAGGTAGAAGTTCATAGCTGAAGGGTAATAGGCTGATCCAGTGGGTGGGGAAGTCTGGGAAACATTCTTAGGGAGTATAACAATGAGACAAAAAGGGTCCCAACTAACAGAGAAAATACAACAGGCACACATCATATGGTGTGCCTTCAAAACTGCTTCAAAACTCTTAACTTCTCGGGTTAATGCCTGCAGCCAATATGTCTGTGGGGCTCAACTAAGCCAGTAAGATTAGCCAGTTAGAACATATTTTCTGAATGTTGCACTTTGGTGATCATTTGTATCTGTTTCTGATCCTAAATTAAGGTGCAGAAAACCTTTGCATCAAGCTGTCTGAAAAGCTACAGTCCAAGACATCCAGCAAGGTCATCATTGCCCATTTGCCCTTGCTAATTTGCTGCCTGCAGGTGAGTCTCGACAGTCCTTAAGATACTCAAACCTACCCACAGGGGCCCTTAGTGTTGCTCAGGCTGCCGTTGATTCTCCAGTATCAACAAGAGACAACAAAATTGTCCTCTAAAAAGTCTGACTTGAGCCTGCTGTGAACTGAGCACCGGCTGCTCCACATAGGTGAGCCATGTGTTTTTACAAGTGGTATCCAAGAGCTACTTGCCTTAACAGGGCCCTGGGGTCCTCCTTGATGTAAGACAGCCTTGCATCTAATCCAGGCCAGCAGTTGAGTTGTCCACATATGCCACAGGGCCTCACAGAAGGATGCCCTTGTTACAGTGCTGAGTTCTGCTTGGCTAAGGGCTCCCTCCTTGACCTAGATCCCATCAACTCCACCCCCGCCACTGCTTAACAGCCTGCTTTGTACCTTACGGTGTTTATTTAAAAAACATGAACAGTCTTAGCAAGAAATATTTGCCTTGATTGGTAAAAATTAGTCCCATAACTTCGGAAGTTTTGGTGAGACTTGGACATCAGAAGGGTTAAGCATCCCAAGGCCTTGTAGGCATTCCTTTCTGGACAGTGTGGTGACTTGATGTTGTGTTGCAGGGTCTGGGCCGCCTATGTGAAAGGTTCCCGGTGGTGGTGCACTCAGTGACACCATCTTTGAGAGACTTTCTGGTAATTCCATCCCCAGTGCTGGTGAAGCTCTATAAGTACCACAGTCAGTACCACACAGGTAACAGCGCTCATCTTCAGCATCCAGGGCTCCTATATTCTTGAGAAAGGGACTGTAACTGTTTGAGTTCTGTGACTGTACGTGTTGGGGCCCATTGCTCCTCCTCTACATCTTTCTTTCTGTCTTTCTCTACAGATAGCCCATTCTCTAGGTATCAGGCCTTTCTCTACCTCCCACTGAAGGCCCCTTACAATCTTGGTTTTGGTTTTGTTGCCTGGGTTTTTTTTGTTGTTGTTGTTGTTTGTGTGTGTGTGTGTGTGTGTGTGTGTGTGTGTGTGTGTGTGTGTGTGTGTATGTGTATGTGTTTTGACATTTTCTCTTGAGGAAGTTACTAGGAGTCCTGCTTGCCTGCCTTGCCTCCTTGGCTAGTAGGATGCCCTTGTTACAATTTTTAGTTTTCCTTGGCCAAGGCTCCCTGCTTCATCTAGATCCCATCGACTCTACCCCGCCACTGCTTAACAGCCTACTTTGTACCTTAATGTGTTTTTTGAAAGACATGAACAGTCTTAGCAAGATATATTTGCCTTCCAAATGACTGTCTCATTTGTTCTCTATTGCCCTTTAAGAGGACACAGGCTCCGAGCAGATTTTCTTATATAATAGTAAAAAGTATAGATTAAGAAGCTTCTTGGGCATTAGACAATAATGTGGTCAATGTCATGCATGGTGACATTGATTTATTTTCCCTTCAGATGAAGAAACCCAAGCTTAGCCATCAGAAGACTTCCCTGGTCCTTACAATCCTTATAGTAAAAACACACAAACATAAAAACACTCTAGATTTATAATTGTGATGATTTCCAGCTTAGGGAACTGTCTTCTGAATCAGTAATTTTAACTTGGTTAAGGAATGATGTAGATGTTTAAGGTTGGACTTAGTATCTGTCAAATGCAGCACCCACCTCTCCCCCACACACACACTTAACCTGCTCTGTGCACGCTGCTTAGAGCGCCTCCCAGGACAGGACTGTGCCTCCTTGAGCACTGAGCTGCATTCATGTGCATACCTGACATTTATTTATTTATTTCTTTTGTTGTGTGAGGCAGGATTTCTCTGTCTAGCTTTAGCCGTCCTGAAACTTGATTATGTAGACCAGGTTGGTCTCGAATTTACAGAGATCTGCCTGCCTCTGCCTTTGCCTCTGCCTCTGGTGTACTGGGATTAAAAATGTGTACCACCATGCCTGGCTTTGTTGTTGTGTAAAATGGTTCTTTTAGAAATTGCTGAATTTACCCAGTTATCACTTTTGTCCCACCTGTCCTGTTGACTTAAACATGTTCCTTCACCCTTTCTGTTGGTCTCAGAGTCTTGGTTATAAAATGTTTGGTGTAGTCAGTTAGCCAGGTGTGGTAGTGTATGTGTTTAAGAAGGCAAACCTCGTCTACATAGTAAGATCCAAGCAGGTCAGGGCTACATGGTAAGATCTTATCTCAAAAAAAAAAAAAGAAAGAAAAAAAAAAAGAAGCCAGAGGTTAAGATAAGTGGTCCATATGTTTTGGTTTTGTTTGGGGCGGGTGGCTACATATATGTTTGTATGAGGAGTCAGGTCTACCGGAATTTTAGTTACAGAAATTTTGAGCTACCATGTGGATGCTGGGAAAAACGCTCGTAACCACTGAGCCAGCTCTCCAGCCTAGTTAGATAGTTTTGAGTCCTTGCTTTTACAAGCTAAAGCGAAATAGCTTGTTATCTTAGTTTTAGACCAAGAGGAGCTAAAAGTGAAAGCCGAAACAGATACGAGTTTGAATTTTTACTTTTAGTTGCTGGCAATGATATAAAAATCAGTGTCACCAATGAACATTCCGAGTCAACTCTGAATGTCTTGCCCAGCAAGAAGAACCAGCCATCCATGTATGAGCAGCTCCGGGACATTGCCATTGACAACATCTGCAGGTGGGGTCTTCGTTGAATAAAGCCTGTGGGGATAGGGCAGGAAAGGTGCGATGCAAAATGAGTGAATTTGTCCTTTTTATTTAAAGCTTGTTTCTATTTATTGTGTATTTCTAAAAAGAAGGGTTTGGGGATTTGTTTTTTTGTTTGTTTTTTTTGTTTTTTGTTTTTTCAGCATACATGAAGTTTTTGTTTTATTTTTCAAAATAAAGCTGCCTTCCTTATCTTGGTCAGAAAAATAAAAATATTTATTAGAAAAATGTTGTAATATGTTAAAAAAGAGGATTAGCTAGTCACGGAGCCTGTGATCCCAGCACTCAGGGAGGCAGAAGCAGGCGATTCACTGTAAATTCCAATGCCAGCCCGGTCTGCAAAGTGAGTCCAGGATAGCCAAGGCTACACAGAGAAACCTTGTCTCCAAAAAAATAAAAATAAAAAAAGAGGATTGATCCACAGCCCATCTTCCAAATAACATGTAATTATATTTTTTTCTGTATAATATCCGATGAGTCAGATTATTTTGCTATTGTTTTAAAATAAGGATTTTTTTTTCCCCTGTGGCGACCCTTGCTGCATGCTCTGGCTCTCCCCTTTTAAGAAGCAAATGATTTCTGATCTGTATGAAAATGTATCTCCTGTTGAATTTTGGCTCCTCATTCTCGAAAACCAAACTGAGACAGTATGCTCACAAAGCCAAACAGATGTGGCGAGCAAGACACACCTGAGAAAGATTTTGTATTCCCATTTTCTCTAGAAATAAGCATTCCTCCTTAATAAGAGACCGTTGGTAGGGGGGAAAAAGCAGCTTCATGCAGGTCATGTGCTTTGCATTTATAAAGCCCTGGAATCAGCAGGGGGTGGGGCTTGTACTTGTGTTCCCTCCCTCTGCTGTCTGGGCCCATCTGTCTTTTGACTCAGCTGCTGTGTTAAGGAATGGTAAGGGAAGTGTAAAATTGGAACTAGCATGGATACATGATTCTAGAGGAAGTTGTTCCTTCCAAACAGGCAAAGTGATTTAAGTTGTTGTTTCCAGAAGAGATATTACCAAGTGGGCAAATGTGCTATAATTCTTCAAATTCAGATTTTGGGAGTAGAAACTTCAGGGCCACTACTTAAAATGTAGAGCTCATTGAGGAACAAAGCAAGCAGGGGACAAGTAAATACATTTCACTGTCTTAACACCTAATACCACTTGGATTCTCTACTGCACAGGTGCCTGAAGGCTGGCCTGACTGTGGACCCAGTGATCGTGGAGGCCTTCCTGGCTAGTCTGTCCAACCGGCTTTACATCTCCCAGGAGAGTGACAAGTATGTGTCTGTCGTTAGGAAGCTCGCCGCTGTGTGTCTGTGCCTCTTCCCTGCTTGCAGTGTAGCCATGCATGAATCTGCTGAAGGTTCAGGTCAATCCTACCACAGATGTACATTCCGGCAACAGTGCTAGAGTTAGAGTCTGGCCTCTGTCTCGGAATGTGGTAGAAGACCACTGCAGCTCCTTCGAAGAATGCTTCTTCAAGGCTATGGGGAGCTCCAGGTCAAGGCTGTAGTCTTTTGATTCTGTTTCACCACTGCACATCTCAGAGCTTTTCTTTTTACTTTTTTGGAGGTTTTTTTATTTTTCATTTTTTGTTTTTCTTGAGACCCATTTTCTCTGAGTAGCCCAGGTTGTCCTGGAACTTACTCTGTAGACCAGGCTGGCCTCAAACTCAACGATCTGTCTGACTCTGCCTCCTGAGTGCTCAGATTAAAGGCGTGTACCACTGCCTGGCTCTCAGAGCTTTTCTTACATATCTTTTCTTCCCTCCTACAGGGATGCTCACCTGATTCCTGACCATACCATTCGTGCCTTGGGACACATTGCAGTGGCTCTGAGAGATACCCCAAAGGTCATGGAGCCAATTCTGCAGATCCTGCAGCAGAAATTCTGCCAGCCTCCCTCACCCCTTGATGTACTCATCATTGACCAGCTGGGCTGCCTGGTTATCACTGGAAATGTAAGAAAGAGCCCTGCCATAGGCCAGAGCTGGAAACCTTTATAAGGAGTATAAAATTGCACTGTTAATGTTCCTTGAAACTGACCTAAATGCTCACAATGACTTCAGCACTCTATGGTGAGAATAATGTAATCAGTGGTTTTATGGGTCTTGGAAAAAGAAGTTTAAACTGATTTCTTATCAGTGTAGCAAGCATAAAATGGCATCTAAATAAAAGCTGCTTCTCTTTTACTTTTGATTTGGAGTTTTCTTAGAGCTCTAGAAATGGATCCTTAGCCAAGCACCATGACACATGCCTGTAGTTCCAGCATTTGGGAAGTAGAGGCCAAAGGATTCAGAGTTCAAACCTATTCTTTGCTATGTATAAGACCCTGTCTCAACAAAAACAAAAACAAGAAAACAACCCAGAAGGCTGAAAAGGTTTCTCAATGGTTAGAAGCATGAGGGTGGCCCAAGTTCAGTTCTAAACTCCCACATCAGGAGGATCAAGACCTCCTCTGACTTCAGCTCTAGTGGATCTGATGCTCTCTTCTGGCCTCTCTGTGCACCCACACGCACATACTGCCATGCACACACACACATATACATGTAATTTAAAACTAGAATTTTAAAGCCAGGCATGTTGGCACATACCCTTAATCCCAGCACTTGGGAAGCAGAGGCAGATGGATCTCTGATTTTGAAGCCAGCCTGGTCTACAGAGTGAGTTCCAGGACAGCCAGGGCTACACAGAGAAACTCTGACTCAAAAAACAAACAAAAAAGAATCCTAAAACAATAAAATAAATAGGCCAGGCAGAGTGTGCCCATCTTTAATATAGCACTTGGAAGCCAGATCTCTGTTAGTTCAAAGCCAGCCTGCTTTATATAGTGAGTTCTAGGCCAGCCAGAGTTTCATAAATAGACCCTGTATATCAATCAATTAATCAGTCAACCAATCAATAAAATAAACAAGGCTGGCAAAGATGGCTTAGTGGTAAAGAGACTTGCTGACAAGCCTGATGATTTTAGTTTGTCCCCTGGAACCTGAGTGAGAAAAGGAGAAAACCAACTTCTGCAAATTTTCCTCTGACCACCATATATATGCCATGGCACTTAAACACATATGTGCACACACAAGTATGCCCTGCATGGCCTTTTACATATACATGTACACATGAATGCCTAGCGTGGTCGTCTTGTTATGAAACTCGGTGACGATGGGAGGGTCTTCTCCATGTCTAGGGTAGCCTTGAGAATCATGGCATGATGGCAGTGTCTCTTGCTCTTTTCCAGCAATACATTTATCAGGAAGTGTGGAATCTCTTCCAGCAAATCAGTGTGAAGGCCAGTTCAGTCGTGTATTCAGCCACCAAAGACTATAAAGACCATGGCTACAGGTAATTGTTCTGTACCTTGTTACTTTAGATCTTGACAGCATTTAACTCTGTTTGAGGGAAGTTTGAGAAACTGTCTATGTTAGTCTTCTTATAGAAGCACTCTGTACTATAAATCAGTGTATATATAAGACATGTGAAAACCCACACAGGGCAGCAATCTGACGCTGAACCACATATATGGCCTTCTGCTCTGATCCCTCCCCTGCCACATAGGCCCATAACGCACATCTCAGTGACCTGCTTCTTATGCATAAGCAACATGCCAGCTGTGCCTGAAATGTTGCCCTGTGTATTGCTCTGAGTATTTGTGTAATTCCACATTGTGTAGCTGTGTCAGTACTCTAGCCAGCTCCTAGTTTGGATATTAGGTTCTAGTTTCCATACCAGAAGGTTTTGCCTTGAATAACCAGTGTAATAGCTGTATTAAAACTATGTGAGGATGCTTTTCTTACGTTAGATTTTCAAAAGTTGGATTTGGGGGTTGGGGATTTTGTATAAAGCAGGTTTGGTTCTTAGCACTTTAAAACAAACAAACAAACAAAAAACAAAAAACATGGGCAGGGTTAGAGAGGGAATCAAAATTTGCAGGGGCCATAGGAATATACATTTTATATCTTTGAGCTTTCTATATTTGTATAAAGCCTGGCCAGTTTTCCTCCACAGACCGAGAGATACTTCTTTTGACTTTACCTAGAATGCTTTGACTCCTCCTGTTTGAGGGAATCTCAAAAGAGTTTGTCAGATCAGTAGAAGAGGGAGAAAGTGGGAAGAAATGCAAATGGTGGAGAGAAAAGAGCTCCTCTGTTGGCTCTGCTGTTCTTGGTCATCAGGCTCCTCTGTTTCTGATATTAAATACAAGTTTCCTCTGAGACCTTCCCCATGTCAGTTCAGTGAAAGCAGTGCATCTGCCTAGCCTCAGTCAATGCTCAGCTTACCTGTGCCTCAAAGTGCAGCTTCCAGAGAGCGTGCCTCCAGTTGTGTGAGTAAACAGAGGTGCACAGGTGGATGTGTGACAGGGAGGTCACCCTCTCTCTGCTGGGCTTGGTTAAGCTAAGCAAAGATGGGTCTGGTTAGGACTTTGGTGGGATAATATACATGTGAAATTTCTTGACCAGTGTGAGCTCCTGGCATTATTGCACAGCTGGCCCTTTAAATGTGAAGGTTCCACGCCTGTAGATTTAACCACCAACGCATAGTGAATGTTGAAACAAAAACATTGATTTATACTGTCCATTTATAGACCTCCTCATCAACATTCTTAAAACAATAAAATATTTCTTAAGGCTTGGAGAAGTGGTACACACTGTGATGCCACCATTTAGGAAATTGAGGCAGGAGACGGGAGAGTTACATGCCACCCTGGGCCACATAGCAAGTTCCAAACAACCGTGTGATATACAGTGAAACCCTAGGTTTAAAAATCATGCAGCCAGGCGTGGTGGCACAGGCCTTTAATCCCAGCACTCAGGGAGGCAGAGGCAGGCAGATCTCTGTGAGTTCGAGGCCAGCCTGGTCTACAGAATGACTCCAAGACCACCAAGACAGAGAAACCCTGTCTCAAAAAAAAAAAAAAAAAAAAAAAGCCAGGTGGTGGTGGTGGATCTTTAATTTCAAGGCCAGCCTGGTCTACAGAGGGAGTTCCAGGACAGCCAGGGCTACACAGAGAAATTCTGCCTTTAAGAGACTATCAGTCTCAGGGCTATGGGAAACACTGGGAAGAAGCTGCTCATCAGGTGAAATAATATTTAGGTTCCTGTGATTTCAGCTTAAGCAAAAAAATCCTGGAACTGAGTGATCCTATGTTCAGATATTCAGCCGGCTTTTAACATTTAGAGAAGTCAAGGTCCCTGGTATCCAGAACCTTAGTCAGGAGGTCCATACTCACTTATTCAGCCATTTACCTTCAGCACCTGTTTGTCATGGAGATGACACATTTATAAGCGTGTGTATGGTGAGCCAGGCCTGGCCCATGTGGCACCAGTGTTGCTCCCTATAGCATATCCCCCAGCATAGCTGAGGCTTTGGCGTGGGTATGACTTTGTTTCTTTTCTTTAGGCACTGTTCCCTAGCAGTGATCAATGCCCTGGCCAACATCGCAGCCAACATTCAGGAAGAGCATCTTGTGGATGAGCTGTTGATGAACCTGCTGGAACTGTTTGTGCAGCTGGGGCTAGAGGGAAAAAGAGCCAGTGAGAGGGCGAGTGAGAAAGGGCCTGCCCTGAAGGTATGAAGAAAGAGGTTGCTGAATCTTGAGGCACTATCTTGGTTGAAATATGGTGCTTTGTTCATTAAATTATCTAATTTTAAAATTTATTCTATTTTTGATTCTTGGGCTTCCAACCCAAGATTTCACATATGCTAAGCTGGATGGTTTAAGTACATCGGGAGAAAATAAGAAAAAGGAGAGTAGCTGTCACTCAAGGATGCATCTATCTTGTACTAGTTCATGTGATAACAGCAAGTTAGCATGGGTTTCTTCCTGGATAGCTCTCCCTGTGTTGCTCATCAGGAAGCAGGCATTGAGGTTGTCCTAGGCCTGAGCTTATGCTGAGGAGGACCTCATGTGCCTGTTATTGGAGCATAAGGGTGGATGCCAGCTTTTATCCAATATCAGGAAAGGCAGGTCCACAGAGACAAACAGAATGGTAACCTTTTAAGTGCCCACATTGGGTTGTTTAAGACAAGGGAGACCCCTTAGCACATTATTTCCCCATAAACACCAAGCCCTCTCCCACAGTTCCAACTTCATGCTCTTAAACTGTTCCCTTTCTCTGCCCCTTTCTGTACTGTTCGCCCACTGTGTGCCAGGTACTGTCACAAGTCAGTCAGCTTACTTCCTAAAAGTAGCAGGCTATCGATATTGTAGGCTTTGCAGGCTCAAGACAGTTTGTCATAACCACCCAGTTCTGTTGTGGTAGCTGACAGCAGCTATGCCCAGTGTGCAAGAGACAGGGAAAGGTTAGGATCTGGCCCACGGGCTGCAGTGCCGGCTGCTGTTCATGGTAAGTGAATGAGTATCCCTCTCCTTGAGAGGCTCTGTGGGAGTAGAGTACAGGGCAGTCCAGCAAGAAGCACTTTAAAACTAGGCTGGTCAAGAATGCTTTGCAGAGGTAATATCCGAATCAACATCTCCATGGAATCCTTCCTGTGAAGGTCTTGGTCAAGGAGTAGCTGATGAAAACAACAAAACAAAAAAACAAAAAAAACCCTGCTTAAGACCTTGTTATCTGCTGACTAGTTTATGAAGACTCCTGGTTTGGTGACTTTCTCAGTTCTCAGGAGAGACTATGTCCCCTACACTCAGTAGAGGCTTAAGTGGGATGATGGGAGAGGGGTGCTCTGACGAAGGGAGGTGCTAAGCACTTGAGGAAGTGATACACTGGCACCCATATCAAGAAGCGGGCCCCAGTGCCCCGCCGACCTACTGAGACCTGTGGCCACTCCTATCCGCTTTCTCTCGCCACACTTTTTATAGACTCTCAAGACTCCTATAATTTAATGCTTATTCAAGGGCCGGAAGAGCAATACCAGGATTCCCTTTGCTCCTAAGTACAAAGATGGGAGTCCTGCTCCGTGTAGAGTAGTTACTGTTTTCCAGCCAAGTGGTAAATATGCTGAGTATTTACTAGGACTTAATGGTGTAAAGTGTACACTGTGGGAGTGTAGAGGAAAGTGCTGACTCAGAACCAGCCATAACTGCCAGATGCGATGGCACATACCTTTAATTCTCCCTCAGGAAGTAGAGTGATCTCTGAGTTCGAGACTAGCCTGGTCTACATAGCAAGTTCTAGGCCTCCCAGGGCTACACAGTAAGAACCTGTTTCAAAAGTCAGACAGACCCACGGAGGGGGCCTTCCTTGACATAGCTGTTCCTGCGTCAACAATATACATTCACTCAGGGCTTCTTCAGCTCCTCACAAGCGTTCGTCGCAGTTTAGCCATAGTTTTGGGCTTATCTAAAGAACTTGATAATTTAATTATTAAAATTTCCAAGGTTTCCTAATTTATAGAAAAGAAAGACATTTATGAAGCCATAGTCCCTCTATAATATTTGATGATACTTTAACAGATTTTCCATGTCGTGTATACTACCTACCTGTAACTGAGTCAGAGGATGCTCTTAAACCCTGAGTTGTTTTCATTTAACATTCTCTCAGCACTCTTCCACGGTGACTAAATTTTTTCAGAAAGTTGTCTTCTTCTTAATGACTATGCATGGTTATGTAGAGTTGTCACTGTTTGTTCAATCATAATTTAGTGCTTTGTATTTGACATTTATGTTGTCTCTTCCCCCCCCCCCCCCAAAGTTATTCCAGGGCTAAAGATGTAGCTCAGTGGTAGAGTGCTTGCTTAGCAGATACATGGCTCCAGGGTCAGTCCTTACCACCACATGCACGAAAACTGCACTGTGCTGTGTTGGGACTGGGGTCGAAGTTGAAGTGCTTAGCATGCAGAGGTGCTAGAGCCAAATGCTGTAGCGCGTGAGTGTCTTTATACTCCTGTGGATATGTCTTATATCTTTCTCACAGTAGGGCCTCCTTGTTTGTACAGTACTGTTGGGGGCATTTTGTTTGTTAGCATGCTTTTGCCAGTGATATGTGTTGTTTTATTTTCTAGGCTTCCAGCAGTGCAGGGAATTTGGGAGTGCTCATTCCTGTAATAGCTGTGGTGAGTATTTACTTCTCAGATGATTTAGGTTCCAGCTACTCATGTTTGAGCAAATTCCTTATAAGAATGCTTTTCTAAAAAAAAAAAGAATGCTTTTCTAAAATCCCAGTAGTTCAGCTGGGCAGAGTGGCACACACCTTTAATCCCAGCACTTGGGATTAAACTCTGTGAGTTTGAGGCCAGCCTGGTCTACATAGTGAGTTCCAGAACAACCAGAACTATATAGTGAAACCCTTTCTCAAAAAACAAGGAAACAACAAAAATAGATGATAGACAGACAGACAGACAGATAGAATCTCAGTAACTCTATACATTTAGCTCTTTCAGTCATCAACAGTGACTTTTGGTGACAGCCATGGGATAACTTACTTTGTGCCCAGCCCAGACTTTCTCAGCAGACTCACTCCAGTTCCTACTCCAGTGCCTGGGCATGCTTCCATCCCCTGTGTGTCATGCCTGGATTCCTGTCTTTGACTGGTACTTTGCCTGACCTCCTTTCTTGGCTTTCTCTTGTGAGATGAAGCCATGAAACTTCTTGTTCTCCTGCAGACATTGGAGCTATAGCCCTATCACTTCTGGAAAACTGGGTACACTGGGTACAGGGCCTGCTTCCTGATGCAGCACAGCTGTGCTAGAGAGCCCATCATCATCCTGTCCTCTTTCATGCTATATCTGCTGCTCTGCAGAACTTTTAAAAAATAATAGAAATAAGGACTCACTTTGGTTGCTCTGATCTACAGAGAACCAACCACCTGCCCCTGCCTCCTGAGTGCAGGAATTAAAGGTATGTGTCACTACACTTACTTTCTCCAAATAACTTCATCGTCGTCATCCGCGCCCCATTCTTATTCATTCCCAGCAGCTGTCTTGATAGCCGTATAGCTCAGGTCTTGAAAGTTTACATCAGCAGAGTCCACCTGGCTGGGGCCTGGGGGTCCTAAGGACAAGAAAGTTAGGCAGGCAAGTGGAGTCTGTGTGTGTGAGAATGTGTGTGTGTGTGTGAGAGAGAGAGAGAGAGAGAGAGAGAGAGAGAGAGAGAGAGAGACTCATTGGCTGGGTCAGTCTTATTGTTTAGCCTGGAGTAGTCTAGAACAGGCTCTGTCTCTCTCTTAACTGCCAAACCATCTCTTTGGCCCTCCATTTAGTTTTTTTAAATTAAAGGTGTGGTAGTACACACCTTTAATCCAAGCAATTAGGACGAAGAGAGAGAGAGACAAACAGATTTCTATGATTTCAAAGGTGGTCTGGTTAATACAGAGTTCCAGGCCATCCGGGGCTACACAGTAAGATTCTGTCTCAAAATAAAATGAAATAACATTTTAATTAATTAATTAATTAGTTTGCTTTGCATCCTGACCACAGTTTTTCCTCTCTACTCTCTTCCCACCCATTATCAATCTGCTCCTTCCTTTCTCCTCAGAAAAGGGAAGACCTCCCATGGATATCAACCAGCCTTGGCATATCAGTTGCACTAAGACTAGGTACATCTTCTATTGAGACTAGACAAGGCAACCCAGTAGGGGGAAAGGGTCCCAAAGGCAGAGTGAGAAACAGCCCCTACTCCCACTGAAGTCCAAGCTACACAACTCTTAGTATGCTTTCTGGGAGGCAGTTTAGTCACTGTGAGACTCTATGGACTCAGGTTAGTTGACTCTATAGGTTTTCTTGTGGTGTCCTTGACCCCTCTAGCTCCTATAATCCTTCCTTCCCCTCAGCCTAATGTGTGGCTGTGGGTCTCTGCATCTGTTTCCATCAGTTGCTGGGTGAAGCCTCCCTGATGACAGTTATGGGAGACTCCCATCTACCAGGATAGCAGAATATCATTAATAGTGTTTCAGGATTGGGCTCCCTCTCCTGGCATGGGTCTCAAGCTGGACCAGTGATTGCTTGCCTACTCCCTCAATTTCTGCTCCATCTATACCCTTATATATCTTGTAGGCAGGACAAATTGTAGGTTAAGGTTTTGTGTCTGGGTTGGTATTCCAGTCCCACCACTGGAAGTGTTGCCTGGTTACAGAAGATAGGTTCAAGCTCCACATAAAATTAATTTTTTAGATTAGCATACAAAGTAATGGTTTTGATCATGTGTCATTCTGTGTTCTCCTTTATCCCCTCTCCCCAATGGCCTTGCTGCCTATGAACTTTTAGTATCTCTATTAATGCTCATTTAGAGTGTAATAAATTCATTCAAGAAATCATTAAGAGACATTTTGCTCTTTGAGGGTAGCAATGATAAGTGAAGTTGTTTGGGAACACCCAGGCTTTAGAGTCATAAAGTTGAGCTTGTTGCTGTTGTGGGATTCTGGGTCTCTGAACCTCTCTGTACAGGGTCAGTACAGGCGCTGCTGTGACGAATGACATCTCAGAACAGATACTCCCAAATGCCAAAACCTTTGTACTTTGTATGGATAGAATGAGTATTATTATTTTTTAATTGGAGTTAAGAGTTTAATGTAGATTTAAGCTAGTGTTGAGAAGAGAGACATGGACATAGCTAGGCATCCAGGCACACACTTAATAGCAAAAGAACAGTTCTACACATTCACGAGTATGAGTGGGTTTCCCAGGAATACTGTATTTTTAACAAAAGTTAATGGTTATATTACGGGGGAGGAAACAAATATTTGACCTAATTGCTCAACAGAGAGCCAAAGGATGTTGGGTTTTTGCATTTGCTTTTTAGTGACCTGTTGTACCTTCTGAGAGAAATTGATTTCCAAAGGTGTGGGAGATTTTGTTTTGTTTTTAATATTTAGTATTTTGTACTGTTTTGTTGTTGTTTGGTTTAGTTTGTCAAAGAGAAAGGTATACTCAGTTTTGGATTCAAAAGGGCAGATGGATTTGGGTAAACAGCTTGGCTGTCCCTCCTAATGCATCTCAGAAACCTAAGGCTGAAATGAGTCACTGTGAAGCTGGATATTGTGGTCTATGAGACTCCTTCCTGCTTACTTAGGTGCTCTTTCTCTTCTGACTTTGTAGACTTATTTCTTCATTGCTCTTGTTGCTAGCCATCCCGTACTGAAGCAAATGAAGGCAGCCTGATACTTAGAGACCTCATCCGCTCAGTTAAGAGTATAGCAGCTTATTGACATGTGCCGCTTCCCCAGGAAGTATTCCCGAGTCCCACTGAGAGCAGGTTCATCTTTGTCCCTGGTAGTTTTTGTGGCTTTAGCCAGGTTATAACCTTTTCTAGGTCATAGACACTTTTGTAAGCTTTATATTTCTCTTCTATAGAAATACGTCTGTTCACAGTGTGCCCCATGAAAAAACTATCCAGGACCTCTGAGTTAGGACCTCCTTGATAAGATACTTTCTTAGATTAAAATAAGAAAAGCTTACCTAATACTCTTGCTGAACTAAGTTCCTAATCTAAACCTTGCCTATAGGCATTATCTTACCACAACAGCCCTGTATGACCACTGCAGCTTTATCGCCATTGTACAAATGAGGATAGTGAGATAAAGAACCTGCTCAGCATCTCAGAGCTTTGAGTTTGAGCCCAGGCAGCTTAGCCCAGAGCCTGTTCTGTGACTTAATTCTCTACTGCTTTGAAAATGGTAGATTAATCTCTTTAAGTGGGGATTGCAAGGTTTCCAAGTAGATGTCAGTAAGTAGAAGGCGTGGAGACTAGACGGTCCTGCCCAGTGAAGGAGCCTGGAGCCACCGAGGGTGGCTGTGGTTGAGGTTGGGACTGAAAGTGAGACCATTGGCTTTTTGGGAAAAGGACACATGACAAAGGGCTAACAAGCTGCCGTGGGGGAAGTGCTTGTTCTAAGACAGGATTTCACCATACAGTCCAGGCTCTAACTTTTAGGCTTAACCAGTTCTCCTAACCTTAAGGAATAACTGGGATTATAGTTATTGCCATGTCTATCCAGCTTTTTAGGACACAGATTTAAGATACATTTAGAAATTTAAGGACCGAGAAAAATTACCATCATGATAAAATATATTGAGCGAACACATGAAAAAAGCAGTGTTAAAACAAATTGGAAGAAAAAAAAATGGGGGAAAAGTGTTGGGTCATCATCAATGTCAGGCTTCACCAAGAAGCTGAAGAGATGTAGTGGGGAGATTTTGACTCTGTCCTGCACTATTTTTTCCCCGTAGAGTGCTGGTACAGAGCTGGTATGGATAGAGGCAGGGTTCGCAGGGGTATAGGCCTTAAATCCTAACTACCTACGATTGGACCTCGGTCTTGCCAAATTACTTTCCTTCTGTAAATTGCCATTGTTTCCTCAGGTGTCGAGAGGAGGTGAGGAGAGTGTGGACCTCCAAAGCCAGCAGCAGCATGCGCGCAGTAGTGTCTGTATGTGTGCATTGCACTAGCGGGTAGAACAGACCTCAGCTAGTCCCGTCACTGGCACTGCTCCATGTGGGTGGAGTTCTCCATAACCAAAGCTCCCTACAAGACCCTCAAGTCCAGCAGTCCTGTCCTTGACCCCCAGCCCCATCACGTACTGTAGCTGTATTGTGTGCATGTTTTAGAAGCCTTTGCAGCTCTTACATTATTGAGGAAGTAAAACTTCTTCCTCTAAGGTATGGGGATTACAGTGAGTTATCCCCCCCACACACAGAGCTTATGACTGCTGCTCCTACTACAGCCGACAGTCTCCCCACTAAAGGCACATCTTGTTCCGTGCCTTTTGAACCTCCTTTTGGAGCGTTGTGAATGATCCCAAGTCATATTCCTTGGATGTTGTCAGCCACATCAAACTTTACCTACAACAGGACCACATCTGAGAGGTGAAATTAAAGCAGGTGCCTCACTGAGAGACCCTAAGTCTGGCCCACGTGACACTAGAGCACTTGTCTCAGGAATCCCACCACACCAGTACCCAGGGCTCAGCCACTCATCCGCGTCCTAAGACTGCGCCTTGCTGTACTGTACTAGTCACTGTGCAGCAGCCGAGTGACTCTCTGTCAGCCTGTGTCTTTCTCAAGGATGTAGTGGTTTTCAGTGTGCCCTTTGTTATTTGAGCTGGAAAAAAAAAACAATATTATTATTCTGGGTGTTGTGGAAATGCTTCTATGGATCCCATCACTCAGGGGGCAGACGTAGGCATGTGCATTTGCACTAGCAAATAGCAACTCTTTTCAGCTGTTCCCATTAGTGATACGGAGTCCATGTAACTAAGACCCTCAAGTGTGAGGGCCAGCCAGTCTACCTTGGTAAGTTCAAGCCCAGCTTGGTCTTCCTAGCAAGTTTCAAGCCAGCCAAGGTTACATCTCTTTCTTAAAAAGAGAGAAAAAATTATAACAGATACACAGTAAATATGGTTTTTTTTATTTATCTCTAGGATTGGCTATGTAGCCTTATGAACACATGTAGGTAACAATGAGGCAGCAGGAGAGGAGATATTTACATGACTTTAGGACGTTGGGCCTTGACTTAAGTCCCAACATCTCAGATGTGTTGAGGTTACTTTTCCACTGGGCAGGAATGGTGCTACTTGGGCATCTTCTCCAGAAGGGTGAGCCTCCTGAATACCATTCAGATGGGGGGATCTGACTGAGAAAAGGCCTTGAATAATAAAGGCTGATGAGACTACTTGTGCAGAAAGTGCCAGGTATATACTCTGGCAGTTTGCTCTTCAGGATAAAGGAGCCAGGGCTAAGGCAGGCTGTGTACTGCCAGGACCTCTGAGGAATAGCTGGCACAACAGTTAGGTATGTTACCTCCTGCGGACTTACAGCATTGTTTACTGTGTCAACTTATTAGTGTATGATAACTTTTCTGTGAGCCTAAAATTCAGATTATTATCGTAAACCACATAAGTTATCATATCAAAATAGCTATGTCCTCTTTGTTAGAATGAAAACAGAACTACAGAGTGTACCCAAACTACATCAGATGCCCAAAGCACCACCTTTAAGACTTGGCAGGGTTGGCCACTCTTCCCATGAAGAGCAGGCAGCTGGTTCGGTGCTCATATACTAGGAACAGGAAGGGACGGTCAACAGTGAATCGGACTTGGGTAGACAGTGGCATGAATCCCACTGTGGTCACAGCTGCAGCTTGGGTGCCCTCTTCGTTCACTGTGATGGTACTTTGGTGCTTGAACTGTTTAAAATTAGAAAGGAAAGGAGTCAGATTGTATAGGTTGTCACAGAGAGGGGGGTAGGGATGGTAGAGCATCTGATTAAGGCTTATCGGAGAAAAGCTCCAGAGACCTAACATAAGACAAAATCACACCTACGTCAAAATGGCTCTTAAATGACCTTTGAGCACTTGGTGATTATGCTCAGAGTGTCTCTCATACTACATACACCTTTAAGCACTAGAACTGCATTCACTCTTGGCCATGTCCATAGTCTGAGAAGCCTTGGGAGCCAAAATAGTCACCTTGCTCCCTGTATCCTTAAGGTTTGGGTCACAGACCCAACAGGAGGTTGGGGAAAGAAGCAGCAACAGTGCAAGGCAGGATCTGGGACCAGCATGCATGAGGGAGTCTTTACCAGATCCACGGTGATCTTTTGGTCTGAAATGCCTGACATGTTGCCACTCTTGTTGAACAACTTTGTGACTCCCATGGACTTGAGGACCTCCACCAGGTTGTAGTTCTTCTCAAGCTTAAACTTGGGCAGAAGTACCTCTCGGGTTCTAGTTGGAGAAGAAGGGAGCCGGTTTTAGGGATACAAATGACAAAATAATTACATTTTTTCTGTTAAATTTTCATGGTCTGAAGTGGGTTGCATTTACCACAGAATTGACACAGCAATTCTTCACATACTGGTACTGTCAATTGAGGGTTTTGTAAAAAAAAAAAAAAAATGGCCACCATAAGTCTAGTTACAGTTAGCCCATATATCAGTGAGTTTCACAGCCATAGATTTTAAGTATCAGGGAAAACTGAGTCTGACTGACCATGTACAGAATCCTTGTTCTCATCATGCTGTAAGCAAAATAGTAAAACAACTATTTACTAAGAATTCATATTGTGTTAGGTATAAGAGGTAAGGTAGAGATGACTTATAGTCTATGGGGAAAATATGCATGGGATCCAAATAAATGTCAAGTTATTTTATATATAAAGAACCTGATTTTTGCAAAGACCATGAAGGCCTTGGATCTGACTGGAGTGTGAAGGGAAGAGCCAAGTAACAGAAAGAGTAAAGATGCTAAACAGAACCAACCAGAAAGGCTAAACTCTGTGGACCAGCCTAGAAGCTCGTCAGTGCCCGGTTGCTGGGGATAAAGAGGGTGAGGGAGATGAAATAATATGCTGGACTAGGACTAGAACTCAGGGTTGGCATGGCCTCATTGACCCCAGAGAAAAGTCACTAGTAAGGAGATTAAACGAGTATGTGAATTCAGAAGGTAGAGACAGGGAGTTTTGGGTCATTTTAGGAATAAATATCTACCTCCTCTACTATACTTTGTGGCTCTGAGCCCCAGTTCAGTCAATCCCGAGGTGAGATCAATCACATTACTTATCAGGACTCAAGGTGAGAAATAAATAGAAAAGGTGGGGGAAGAAGGAAGTTTTTAGACAAAGCCACATAATTAATAACATACTATAACCTGGGAAATTCACCTTCCTCGAAGAGTCTGCTTTTAAGGTTTTGTATTTTAGGGTTTTTTGTTTTGTTTTAACTTTTAGTATGTGTGTGTGTTTATTTATTTGTTTGCTTATTTTATGCATGCATATTGCCCAGAGTATGTGGTATGTGCATAGAAGGTAGCGTTCAGATGTCTGTTCTGTCCTTCCACCATGTGGGTCCTGGGTCCTAACTCAAATAGTCAGCGTTGGCAGCGAGCGTCTTTACCTCCTGAGCCATCTTGCTGGCATGTGTTTTTGTTTTTTTGAAACAGGGTCTCACTCTTCCATTATTTCCTGCCTCAGCTTCTCCAATGCTGGGATTACTCGTGTGTGCTACCATAGCCAGCAGCATTTTTAGTTTTATTGCATTTTTCGTATTTCTGGCCCAGCAGGTTTCACTTCTCATTATGAGTCTAACCAGTAAGTATCTAGTAACACAGAAATATTTTTGTCTCTATTTTTTCTGCTGTAGACCAGTAATAAGTTGAGCAAATTTTGACCAACTGTTTCAGCTATAAGTAATAAATAATTGAGGAAATCATGAGTAACAAGTCTTCAGTGAATTAGAAAGAACTTGGGATTTCCTGTCAGGGAAAGGGAGAGCTAATTGTTGTTGGAAGCCTCTTACATTCTAAACACTAAGAGCTGGGGATGGGGCCAATCAACCCACCTGTTCTATTATTTCTCACCTTGAGTCCTGATAGGTAATGTGATTGATCTCTTCTTGAAGCTGATTGAACTGGGTTCAGAGCCACAAAGTAGAGTAGAATAGATGAAGGTTATTCCTAAGATGACCCAAACCTACCTGTCCTTACTGACTGAAACAGCTCACTGCTCCCATTGAACAAGAAGTTCAGGCAACAAGCATGGCCTATGTGACAATTCTTGGGTTCTTTTGCATCCTTCTACTTGAAAAAACAAACAAACAAGCAAAGCTGGTAGTGTGGCCGCCACAGGTTATCCTGGCATTTGGAAACCCAATGGGGGAGGAGGAGCCCTGCAGGTCTAAGGCTTTCTACACTACATAATGTGTTACACGCCAATCTGGGCAACAGATTAGGCAACCCTGACTCAAAGAGGAAAGGAAGAAGAAAGTAGGGGAGGGAAGGAGGGAAAGAAGAGGCAGAAATTGGCCATGGCTTCAGTACTCCCCCAGACACCCCAATCTGAGACAGCAAAGGAGCAAATGACCTTACGTACCTGTTTGTCATGCTTTTTTGCCATCTCTCCACTACCTGGGGTGTCAGCTGTGCTTCAAGAGTCTTCATTCCCGACAGCTTTCGTGGAATTACAATCAGCATGCTGATGCCCCCTACATACTCCAGCTGGAGAATGTCACAGTCCAGCTCCTGGTCATTTGCCGCAAGGAAATTCCCTTTAGTTTGCATCATGGAGACTTTAACTACTTCTCGCTCATTCAGCCTGAAGTTGTGGTTGTGTGTCATTTCTACTGGGAATTTATTCATCCAAGTTCCTGTAAGTCAGAAGGAGCAGGCAGTTGGTAGAATGTTCCTTTAGAATGCAGTCTTAGCTCTTGAAACATTTGCCCTAGAGGACTCTCTAGGACCAATCCCAGAGTCTTAACAAGAGAAATTTAAAAGACCACAAGGTATTATGGGTTAAATTCTAACACTATTTATTTGTCCCTGATAGATCCTTAATTTGCCTGGGCCTCTACTCTAGTTATTTGTAAAATGAGTAGCCCTTTGGGCCCTCACACTATGATTCTCTAACATTTGGCAGGATACATAACTGATACAGTGGTGTCCTCAGAATCTTCCATGTTGGTTGGGTAGAGCTAGCATTCAAGAATAAATCTTAGCTCTAAGATGCTCATAATTAATAATGTTGGTAACTAGTTGCCAAGAGGCCACATGCCAAACATAAGTACCTTTCTTGTATTATCTCATTTTCACCTCCTAGAAGTTATATGAAATAGATTGGTTTAATTTTCATCCAAACTTTTTGAATAAGGTAACAGAGACACAATGAAGTAAAGTAACTTGTTCAAGGTTTCCATCTAGTATATAGAGCAGCTAAGATGAGAAAGATAGGGATCATTGGAAGAAGTTTAAACACCAGACAGCTCTGAATTGCTCCTGGATACAGCTCAGTTGCTGCCTCTAAGTCATCCACACCCAGGGGTTCTAAACTAAACAATTTGCTACAGTAAGGGGACTCTCTTTGCTTTGTGGGGCTTTAACAGCATTCCTTGGCACTCCCAGTAAGATACCAGCTCAAGTTGCAATAGTCACAAAGTTCCTGCAGACAATCTGCTTCAGACCCTTTGGAAATCACTGCTCTTCACAACACAGCAGTGTTGTGAAGCGGCTCTAACAAAGCAATTAGAACACACTTAAATTAGTAACAGAGATTTGGGAATTAGAAATTAAAACTATACTTAGAAAATTCTCTAAGTTTTAAGATGCATCCTTCTCAGACAGGCTTAGTGGAACACTTTAATTCCACCACTCTAAAGGCAGAGGCAGGTGGATCTATGAGAATTTCAAGTCAGCCTGGTCTACAGAGTGAGTTCTAGGACAGATAAGGCTACATAGCGAGACCCTATCTCAAAATAAACAAACAAACAAACAAACAGAAGCACCCTTCTGATTCCCAGCACCAAGTCAGTGTTCCAACCCAGTGGAGAAAGGCCCTTTACACCTCAGTGTAACATGGATTACTTTATTTAAGAGATAATATGATCATGTCTAGTTTGTTCTACATTTCCACCTGCTCCAATGCTGACACTTGGTTCAGAATTTCAAGTATTACTAATTAATTTAGAGGCTGTGGCAACCAGCAAACTTTTAAGACTGGGGGCTTTGGTGGTACCCCACCAACCTGTTTTGAAGCCATTCCAAGCATAGGCTAATTGATCATGAAAACAAATGCTACTAGCAATATCATACATACTTCCTATTATGATATACTGTATTATATTCACTCCATCAAGTTCATCCTGTTCTTACTGTTTGCAACACACAGGGCCAAGTCTTCAGTTGTCTTTTCAGTTCTCTCTAGAGTCCTATTAGATTCAGTCTTACCCTTTCCATAAGAGATGTCATACAAATGAGAAGGGGTGAACCCAAGTCTTAGATTCTTGTTTGCTCAGTTTCAAAACTGGTACTTAGAACTACTAATGAAAAAGAAAATTATATTTTCACCACAGATATGTACTATATGTTTGTCTGTCTGTGTATGGTCACAGGCTTTTTAGAGATTTAGCCGTTAGCCATACCCTCATTGAAACTTGAGTGCTATGCCCAGTTTGGAAGGAATTCTGGGGCTCGGACCTCAGCACTCTCAAGCCCAGTGAAGTCTTAGCCTTCCTTGTGCTACTTGGTGCCTAGCCTGGCTGGATACCTTTTCTACAGAACTGGGAGTTATGTGTAGTACATTGACAGGTCAGAAGAGGCTCTACAAGCAGAAGCCAAGAGAAAGACACTGTCCTCATTCCGGAGCAGTACAACCACAAGGGCAAACAAGATGTACTGTCTTCCCAGCAGTTATTCCCTTACTGGATCCTGAACTCAGTGATAACAAAGAAAAGTAGCTGAACAAAGCTACAATTGTTCAGATGCTGAGTCATCTCTGTGACTGCTCTTTGGCTTAAATAAGATGGAAGTTTATTTTGATCAGATTCCATTAAGAGGTCTGGATGTAGGCCCCCTCGTGGTAGTGTACATCTTTAATACCAGCACTCTTGGAGGCAGAGGCAGGCAGATCTTTGTGAATTCAAGGCCAGCCTGGTCTACAAAGCAAGTCCAAAACAGCCAAGGCTACACAGAGAAACCTGGTTTAAAAAAAAAAACAAAAAACAAACAAAGTCTGTTTTTTTGTTTTGTTTTGTTTCTGGATAGCCCCAGCATTGTAGGAATCTACGACAGGAGGGTCTTTAATGGTAGATCTACCTGGGCTACATAACAAGACCTTTTTTTTAAAAAAAAAAAATAGTTTTTTAATTGGGTCTACACCTGTGCATATATGTTGAGTGGGAGATAGTAATTTTTTTAAAAGTGCTGTCATGTCTGGCCTATAAGAATTGCTGAAGAAATAACCATTTAAGACCAAAGAGATGGCTTAGCAGATAAAGATGTCCTTCCAACTTGGGTTCTATCACAGAAACCCACATTATAGAAGGAGAGAACTAACTGTCTCAAAGGAAAAGGTAATAACAAGAGGGACAGAATTAATAATGTATTTCCTGCCCACCATAGATGCAAAGATGCCCTGAGAAGCTGGTTGTGGTGGCTCGTGCTGCTGATCTTAGTAGGCCAGCCTGGTCTTCATAGTAAGCTCCAAACTAGCCCTGGCTCCAGAGGGGGACCCTGCCTCCAAACACAAAGCATACCCTAAGAAGTTGTATTTCTAACAGTTATTGTCACTGAACAGTTTCCAAACATATTTCTTTAGCCTTTTCTCCATATTCCTACTCACTGATAATTGAGAAGGCAGAATGAAGAAACCCTAATCCACACTAGCCAACCACTAAAAAGGGTAGCTTATATTATTTCCTCCAATTAATAAATCACTAAAGATAGCTTACTGAAATCCAGCCTGAACGTTGCCCCTCAACCTTGAGGCATCTTACCTCTATGCTTTGGTGAATTTATCTGTAAAACAAAAACTCTGATAACTCTAACACCCTGATATGGATGTTCTACCACATGGAAATTCAGTGAATGTAAAATAATAACAGGTCTTGGTAGCTACCACCTCATCATGTTCTTCCCTGCCCCTTAATCAACCTAGTGTCTTATTTTCCTTCATAAATTATAGCTACAATATAGGTCTTACCCTTTTTGTATTCCAGATAGCTGAAGTGTGAGTTTCCTTTGAGAATCATAAAATTGCTTCTTACCTTTGAAGTAAATAGAGTTCAGAATCATCATCTGAGTAGCAGAATCTATATTCTCCAGAGCTTCTCTTATGAGGCCTTTGGTGAGCTTCAAAATGTGGTTGTTTGCCTTTGCTATGAAGGTAGGATCTGAGAAGTCAGCCTCCTGGGCCTCAGCAAAGTAAAACTCTCTCATATCAGCTTTGAAGTTCTCCCGTATGGGAAACTGCTTCTGAACGTAAAGGTTATTAACTGACTGGAGGGTGTACCCAAATTTCCTCCTGAATAGGCGATGGATCAGCTTTCGAAAGAGATTATGGATGGTGGTAATCTCATACTTGCTGCTAGCATTGACAAAGTCTTTAAAGTGTAGAACTGAGTGTACTTCCTCATGGGTCTCTTCCCTCAAGCCTAAGGATATCATTGCCATGGCAGTAGAAATGCCAACAGGTGCTATGATGATATTATCAGAAGTGGTAGCCTGGTCCTTCAGGACTCGGTAAAGGTTGAAGGCAAACTTTGCATTGAGGATATTAAGACGCTGGATCCGGCTCTTGCCTTGGAAAAGCTCCAGGATGTTCCCAGCACTTGATTCTGAGTCTGTTGGGGAAACTGTATCAATGATATAAATGTAGTCATCATCTTCATTGAGGAGCTTCTCCAGATCCAGATAGTCGTCATCTTCTTCCCCCTCCAGAATCCAGTCATTGGTGACTGTGTTTTCTTTGTGGAAGTTAGCAGGCAGGAAGGACATGGTCAGGTTTTCATTGGTTAGCTGCTCTCCATGGCCTTTGCTCCCAACACACATAGACATGATGAGAGAAAGAAGAAGGTGGAGTGGGTGCTTCATTTCTGCAGAGCTAAACCTGGTATGAAAACAGACAACAGTGAGAGGCAGCCTGGCTGGCGTGCAGACAGTGGTTCTCTGTGGTTTAACACAGAAGCCTTTCACAGCACCAGTTCTTACACTGGCTTAGATGTTAAACTTGAAGAGGATCTGATAAAAAACAAACATACCAATAGTGTTAGTGTTTTATATGTTTCAGTCATCTCCTGGGATCTATGAGCCCCTAGATTAGTGCTTCTCAACCTTCCTAATGCTTCAACCCTTTAATACATTCCATCATGTAGTGACCCCCAATCTCAAAATTATTTCATTGCAGCCAGGCAGTGGTGCTCACCTTTAATCCCAGCACTCTGGGAGGCAGAGAAAGGCAGATTGCTGTGAGTTTGAGGCCAGCCTGGTCTACACAGCAAGTCCAGGACAGCCAAAGCTACACAGAGAAACCTTGTCTCAAAAAACAAAACCAATTTTTTTAAACTTTTTGTATTTATTGTAGGGGTGGACAAGTTTGCTGTGCTATATGTGTGGAGGTCCTAGGACAACGTATAGGTCCTAGAGATTGAACTCAGGTCATCAGCCTTGCCAGCAGATACCTTTTACCTGCTGAACCAGCTCATCAGCTCAATTTTTTTTTATCATTTATTCACCTGTGTACGTGTGTGTGTATGCACATACATCCACACATAAACATACATGCCATAGTCAGATGATTGGGTGGAGTTTGTCCTCTCCTTCCACCTTTATGTGAGTTCTAGAGGTCTGCCTGCTGAAAGACAGACTCATGGGACAGGCAGGAAATGGATCAGGAGCTCAGATAGTGCTGCTACAGCATGGGACATGAGGGGTGGTGGTGGCTGTACCTCTTAGGGTGAGAGAAGAGGTGCCCAGAGAGCCAGAGATGAGCTAGAGTAAGTATCTGAAATACCTGAGGTGGAAATGGGATTTCCAGTGGATGGACTTAGGCCTACCTGTAAGTCCAAACCCCTGCTTCCCTGGGGGAGAAGGAGGGATTATGAATATGCACTAGCCAGCCTCCTAGAAACATACAGTTAAGATAGCTGTACTCTGCAGTCATTTAGAACTTGGCAAGACTCTCTCAGGACCCACTGAAAGGAGGTGTGTCCTGTGTGTCTGCTGCAGTCCCAGAGGCAATTAAGTTATGTGACAACTTGTAGGGAGGAGAACTTTGCTGTCAGGACAAAGAAAATATTTTCTACTCTGCAAACAGGGTCTGTGGTCAGAGGTCTGTAGACAAGAAAGGTATTTTATAGACTGTTTTTTGTCTTTATCTGCTCATCTTTTGCCTTGTTCCCGGGGAGGCCTTGATGACTTATCAAATCCAGTTTTTCTGCCTAGTTGCTTTGATTTGGTCTTCATCTCTCTGCTATTAACTAGGTAGATCACCTCTCTTTTGTTGCTTCCCTGTTTCACCAGCTATATATATCCTCTAGGAAAAGGGGAGTCTATTTTGTGCTTGCAACTATTTTCTGGTTTAGAATATCTGTTGCTAGTTTATATCAAATAAGAGTTACTGGCTCGTGTTTAAGTGTTTGGACTTGTGAGACCTGAAGACAGCTAACTTTGTGGACGCCCTACTTGAAGTACTACCGCCATTTTAACCTATCGTGAAATGTACCTTCCCACTGTGGCTACTGAGATGGCAGTGGTTTCAGCTAGGGATGTAGATAAATATTAACTACTCTCAGCCAGATTGCATGGGACCAGGGTTCAGTACCTAGCATCAAAATGTGAGGATTGATGACTAGATCCGAGCCAAGTTGGTTAAGCCTCTGGCTCCCTGATGTCAAGTGCTCTGCCTTGCTTGCCTTAGAGTGCCAGGACACTCATGCTTGGGGAACAGCTGTTGCCAGTCTTTGTCCTTGGGGCCTTTTCCCTGTAATATGCTTAAAATTAGAATTCCCAGCATTGTTTTAATCCTAACTGAGCGGCTTTTGTTTTGTGCATTTAGGCTAGCAGAAAACCTTGTGTAGCCAATGGTGACCTTACATTTCTGATCCTTTTGCCTCCACCTCTTAAGTTACAGGCTATAACACCATACCTATTCGTTTCAGTGCTGGGATGAAATAGGACCTGTCACTGCTTCAGACACTCGCTGAAAGACTTGTGAAGTGCTTGTTTTGGAGAAAGAGTCGCATGGTTTCTGACCTTGAATCTGTCTGACTCTGCTCAGCACTTTGCTGAGATCAATGGCTACATAGTCTGCGCATGTGGAACAGTTTCTAGAAATGGAGTCTAATGTACGAAGCTGCATTAGTACTGGGCATGAGTATCACTGACATTTAATTAAAGAAAAGAATGGGGCTAGAGAGATGGTTCAGCAGTTAGTACTTCCCGCTCTTCAGAGGAACAAGAGCCTAGATCGCAGCCCTCCAGTCACAGCCAACTCCAACTCCAAGGAGTTTTGATACCCTTCTGGCAATCTGCATACACATGGTACACTTCAACAAACAAATGCATTTGCACAAATAAAAATAAAATGTCTTTATGAAATCAGAAAGGAAGAACAGAAGCAACCTAATGGAAGTCTTTTTATGATACAATTAAAAGTCTCCTTGGCTAAAACAGTAATTAGAAACAATAATGTTAAAGAACAAAACAAAAGCCAGTTTGAATTAATGTGGGCTCAAGGAGCCTAGTCTAAGCCCACATAGTGAAGATGTTCTTCACCTTATCCCAGAACTCAGAGTGTATTCTTGGAAGCCAGTGTGGTTTGGTTTACAGGGTTAGCGTTATATACTCTGTTCCTGCATTGTATGTACAGAAGTTATAAGCCATATTTTCCATTATTATCTTACTAGGAAAGGAGAAAATGTAAAGGGTTTGTTTGTTTGTTTGTTTGTTTGTTTGTTTGTTTGTTTTTATGCATTGAAAAATTAGAGCTCAGCCAGTGGTGGTTGCACAGGCCTTTAATCCCAGCACTCAGGAGGCAGAGGCAGGCGGAGCTCTGAGTTCAAGACCAGCCTGGTCTACAGAATGAGTCCAGGACAGCCAGGACTACACAGAAAAAAAAAAAACAAACAAAGAAAGAAAGAAAAAGAAAACTTAGAAAACTTAGAGCTCTAGCAGGTAAATCTTTGATTAAAAAAAAATTGGTGGTCAGTTTGATTAAAAAAATGAAGGCATTTCAAAAATACTTGTAAGTTGTGTATGTATTCAATTGCTATCTTTGAAGTACTATAATTTTAAGATAAACTCAAAACTGTTTTTTCATAGGAATATCATAGAGCATACTCTTGCGAGCTACATGGAATGGAGTAGTTACATGGCCTTTTTGGTCACGTGTCATAAAGAATACCCCTTGATGTCTCCAGAATCAAACCAAACAAGCAGGAAGGGAGAAAAGTAGCTGCCAGTAATATGGAAATCTTTTATGTTAAAATAACTTGAAGCTTACAGAAGAATTGAAAGACTGGAGTAACTGAGCAGCCGTTGTGTCCCCTTTACTGTCACTAGATTTTTACATTTTCCTGTGTGTGTCTGTGTGTGTGTGTGTGTGTGTGTGTGGTTTGTTGGGGGAAGTATGTAGGGGTGTTTGGTGTGTGTGTGTGTGTATGTGGTGTGTGTTTAGGGTATGTATGTGGAGTGTATGTGGTGTAGCGTGTGGGGGTGTGGTGTGTGTGTATGTGGTGTGAGGGGTATTTGTGTGGTGTGTGTACATGTATATGTATCAACATGTATACATATTTTCTGAGCCTTTTGAGGTGAGGTCTCTTACATTCCTCTGACGTTTAATAGTATGCTTAGGGGGACTTCTGAAGAAAGATATTCTCATACTCACGTACTAGACAATTATCTAATGTGGGGAGAAAATGTTTTCTGCCCTGGGATGATAGTTGCACAGGGGCCACAAGCTCATTCCCCTGCATCAGCCCCTCAAGTGCTGGAATTTCAGCCTTGTGCGGCCATGTCTAATTTCCAATGTAAAGTATAATAAATGTAATACTTTGTCTCCAATTCTAGTTTTGTCAATTGTGCCAGTAATACAACTGATAGAATTTTATGCTGAATTTTTAAAGTAATAATATTTTCTCTTTCTCAACAATAAGAATGGTTATCATTTCTGAGTGTCTACTGGGTGCTGGTCACTTCACTGAGTTCATTTTTATAGCTCCCTTACATAGCAGGTATTTCTTTTTTTTACTTCAATAAAGGAATCAATTGCTTAACTCTAAACATCAAAAATGAAAATTTGTAATTGACAAAAAAAAAAACAAAACGTTAAAAAGCAAGCTTACCTCTGTGCCTGTGAGCAGTGGCGTGGCAGAGATGAAACCAGCAAGGGCCAACAGCGGGATTTCAGGGTGAACTTTGGTGCTAGGCTGTTGTGTATCTTCCAAAGCAAACATGTCCTAATCCAAACACCGCTCAACTAACTTTGTCAGCAGAAACCTTCAACTGTGTCTTTGATCACTGCTTAGTAGCAAGCTACTTCCAAACTACAGCTCTTCTGGTGGCTGAGGCTTTGAATGTTACTATCTGCATCAGCATGTCTGCTGTCTTGCTCAGGATATCTTGCTGAAGCTAAGCATACCTGAGGCATGTTCAGTGTCTGGGAGCCATGATGACCTCCTGCTTGGTCTTCCTCTCTGAGGAGAAGGCTGGCTGCACACTATAGGTGGAGTCACCATAAGCTCATGGAAAGCTTATTCCTCATTGAAAAGTGAAGGAGAGAGTTAGGAAATATATAAACTGGGTTGTTTGTTTGTTTGTTTTCTAGACAGGGTTTCTACAGCTCTGGCTGACCTGGAATTCACTGTGTAGACCAGACTGGCCTCAAATTCATAGAGATCTGCCTGCCTCTGCCTCCTGAGTGTTGAAATTAAGGCATGAATCACTATGTCTTGCCCTCAAAAAGTTTTAAAATTAAATGTTTCTACTGCAATTCCTCAGCCTATAATTAGCAAATAAGTATATCTGGATTATATTGTACTGTGTGGGTGGGTGTGTGTTTCTATAAGTGTAAACTCCACCTTTTTCTACCAAGAGCACTGTCACATTGCTCTGAGAGACTCTTTCTCATTTCAGCCTACGAGGGACTGCTCAGGTTTTTGGCTTCAGCCATGCCTGGCTCTGAGCCCATGAGAGTCACTTGGTACTTGAATGCTGTTTCTCTATGCATCTTCCCTGCAAAGTGGTATGTGGGTACCACTTTCCTGTCTTCAAGAAACCATATTGAGCACCTTGACTGAAATTATAGTTAGTATTCTCTCCTGTGAAGAAAGAGTGATGAGGTACTAGATGTGCTGTGTTAGCCACTTCTCTCTATTGCCGTGGTTTTTTACAAAAGAAACGATTCATTGGGCTTATGTTTCCAGAGGGTTAGAGTATATCATGGCAGAGTGAGGCCGAGAGCTTACATGAACTGCAAGCAGGAGGCAAGAGTTCAATGGAAATGGTCCAAGTCATTTGAAACCTCAAACCTCACTCCAAGACACCCCTCCTAAACCTTCCCAAACAGGTCCACCAACTAGGGAGCAAGTTTTCAAACATGAGTATATGGGGCCATTCTATGATGGCTCAATGGTTAAGAAACACTACTGCTCTTACAGAGGACCTGAGCTCAGTTCCCAGCACCCACAACAAGTGACTCATAACTGCCTGTAATTCCAACTTCAGGGGCTCTTCTGCCTCTGGCCTCCAAAGGCACCCACACTCAAATGCAGAGATACTCATACACACACAACTTTTTTAAAATAACTTTAAAATAGAATAACTCTACCTACTATGTAAAAATGAAGTCAGAGTAGTGACCAGCACAGTAGACACTCAGAAATGATAACCATTCTCATTCATAGAACCTGTGTGTACATGTTCACAGAGAAAACCAGGGAGGAGCCAGGAGGCACATCTTTCATTTTATACTATTCTATTGCTGTGGTACACCGTGGCCAAGACAATAGAAGGATGAATTTATGTAGACTTACAGTACGTGAAGGGTAAGAATCTCTCATGGCAGGGAAGCAACATGCATTGCAGCTGGAATAGCTTCAGAGCCACAAGCAGGAAACAGAGGCCATACTCAAAATGGCAAGTTTATATATAACCCCTGAGGGTTTTTTTACCCCCGAAGGCAGGATCTCATGTGACACAGGCCAGCATCAAAGTCACTGAGTACCCGAGATCCTTCTATCTCCCCTAGACGTTGGGAATGCAGGCCTGGGACACTACTCCGTTTATGCAGTATTGGGGATTGGCCCCAGGGCTTCATGCATGATAAACAACACTGTTGCAGCTGAACTACATTCCCAGCCTTGTTGGCTTAAACCAGAAATCAGGGATATTTCCTGCAATTCCACTTTCTGCTCTTATAAGTGACTACTAAAAAAATAAAAATAAAAGCCAAAACCTAGATTTCAACACTTGTTGACACCCTGATATTTAAGTGTATTCTGATTCCACTATAAATAAAACTGTCCTTCACTTATATTCTAGTTCTTTGTTGTTGGGTGTTGTTGCTGTTCTCTTTATCTTGCTATTGCTATATCAGGGCTTACTTCTAGGTTAGGTATTTTTACAGCTTTTATCACTCATTCATTCATTCATTTTTGACACAAGGCCTCACTATGTAGCCCCAGCTGACCTGGAACTCACTATGTAGGCCAGGCTGGTCTCAAACTCAGAGATCCTCCTGCCTCTGCCTCCACAGTTCTGGGATTAAAAGCATGCATCCCCATACCCAGCTTTTTTCCAACATTTAAATAATGGAATTTTTAAATTTTACAGAGAAGTTAAAGAATTGAATAAAAACTATCCATAAGAAAACCACTTAGACAAAACTATCTTGTAGTATCTGTCTAATTATATATGTGCACTGAGCAGGCTGTATCCTGAGTTGTTGGAAGGTGAAAAGACATGGCGGTAATCAACCGTGTGCACTGTACTTGTGTTTCCTAATGGAGGGCTTGGGGTTAAACCTGGAAGACCATAGTCTCCGTACAGCAAACATCTGATCAGAGTCAGATGTTTCAAAATGGCCTTTTCAGACAGTTGTAGTGGTCAATACTGTTAAATCCAGCACTCAAGAGGCAGTAGCCTGTAGATCTCTTGAGTTCAAGACCAGCCTATTCTATTTAGTGAGATCCTATCTCAAAAAAGAAAAAAGAGCTGGGTGGTGTTGGCATACACCTTTAATCTCAGCACTCAGGAGGCAGACGTCGTCGAATCTCTGTAAGTTTGAGGCCAGTCTGGTCTGAGTTCTAGGATGGCGGGTACTATTACATAGAGAAGCCAGGAGAGCGGTGTTATTGCTCAGTCTGCCATTCTAATCGTGTTACCTTCTCTGAAGGCCCTCCCAGCCCTAGGCTTGGAATCTGAGGTTTCTTATAGAAACTGATGCTATCTTCTGCTCTCTGCCCGACTAAGCTTTGTGTGAGGACCACAGTGACATTTCCAGGGACTCTGCGCCCACTGTGGTTGTCTTCCTCCCAGTTAGACAGAAGGCCCTTGAGTGAGCTCTCAGCACAGTGCCTGGCACACCTTAGCATTCCATATAACAGTGAGAGAAGGAACCTGCTAACTGGCACAGTAATTGAGTATCAGCCACTGTTCAGTGTACCTAAACATTTGCACCCTTTCTGACTGGTGTGGAGTTCTTGGAGAATGTGTGCTTGACCTAACACTTAGGTTATTTGCTAGTAAAATTCTTCTATACTTTCTCCCTTCCTCCATGTCAGCTCACCCGACGGTTGCCACCCATCAAAGAGGCTAAACCTAGGCTACAGAAGCTTTTCCGGGACTTCTGGCTCTACTCTGTGCTGATGGGATTCGCTGTGGAAGGCTCAGGTAGGGAATCGTATCTCTCCAGGGAAGGCTGAGTGTGCAGTAGAAACAGCTGAGGCCAGACTCAACCACCTCAGAGTCTGAGTACATTTCAACTGAGCCCAAATGTAGCTGCTTGTTCCTACAGGTACCTACAAATATTACACTTCCCAATGGGAATGCCACATCCCACACAAAATTAGATAACAGACTTGTTTCTGTGTCTCACTGTGGGAATAATTGTCTTAGTACTCTAGAAATTGCCAGACTCTAGAAATTGCCAGAGCCAATAACATATAGACTTCTTGAACTAGATACTCCATGTTCTCATATATTCTCTCTCCTTCCCTCTCCCTGTCTCCCTCCCTGCCTCCCTCCCTCCGTTTTTTCTTCTCCCTCCCTCTCCCCCTGTCTCCTCTCTCATTCCACCTACCCTATTATGGGAAAAATGGCCCCATTCATGCATATTCATCAGGTGGCCCACTGATCTGTACATCCAGCCCTTATCTCTCTTACACCATTCTCTTACAGGACTCTGGCCGGAAGAATGGTATGAGGGAGTCTGTGAAATAGCTACCAAGTCACCGCTGCTTACCTTTCCCAGCAAAGAGCCTCTTCGATCAGTTCTCCAGTACAACTCAGCCATGAAAAATGACACGGTTACCCCTGTATGATTCTCTTCTCACTCCTGTTAAACTGTCCAGAAAGAAATTAGAACAGATCTTTTCTTTTCTCCTGGAAAGGTGACTTCACGAGCCTCTGGGTATTTCTTTCCCTCCAGGCTGAACTGAGTGAGCTCCGAAGTACCATCATCAACTTGCTAGATCCTCCTCCTGAGGTGTCTGCCTCCATCAACAAGCTGGACTTTGCCATGTCTACCTATCTCTTGTCTGTGTATCGGCTGGAATACATGAGGTACGTGAGCCCTCACAGTGGAGAAAATTCTGAACTTTTGTGTCTCAATAGACATTGGACTTTTTCAACTCTTCTTAAGACCTGTAACCACTTAAAAAGCAAACAAACAACTGTGGGGGGATGGGGCAGGACACCTTTAATCCCAGCACTTGGTAGACAGAGGCAGGCAGATCTCTGTGAGTTCCAGGACAGCCTGCTCTGCATAGTGAGTTCCAGGACAGCCCGGGCTACACACGGATGTATATGTGCACATACGCACGCACAAACATAAATAAATCTAAAAGATGGAATAGACCAGGGCGGCTAGTGTAAAGAAGATGATCACCTCATTACCATCTGCTATGGCGTCAGTGTAGCTCCTCCCTTGTTTTCCTCAAAGAAAAACAAGCCAGAGCCCTAAGGACACAGCTCAGTAGCAGAGCTCTTGTCTCACAAGTGCAAGGCTCATCCCAGCACCGCATTAAAAAAACAGAAAGAAACCAAACGGAAAACAAACCATGATCAACATGCTTTTAAGGCTATCTCCCATCCCTCAAGTGTGGCGCTTGAGGGTAGCTTGGGGTAGCTCCCTTAAATTCCATCAAGCTTCCTGTGCCAGCATGGAACAACCCCAAAGCTCTGACTCAAGAATGAGGCTTTGATTCCCAGTTCCTGGTTATTAGGAAAAATTTACATCCCTGTATGAGAAGTTAAGATCGTCTGAGCCTGCACAGATAGATGCCTTTACTTAGAGCCTGGCTTCAGGCGCCTCCTGAAGGCTGCTGTAGAGACTGGCAGATTGTTATGCTCTGTTGTCTTTCTGTGGCCCCTAGAACCTAAACAGCTCTTAATACAGCTATGGTTCAAGCACGTGGGTTTATTTCTTTTTTCTTCCTTTTCCCTAAAAATTATAGGTGTTTTGTTTTTGTCTTCTTACATTTTATATATGTATATGACTGTGGCACATGGATGCCCAGCATGGAGCAGGGTTTCTGAGGTAACTTGCAGGAGTCAGTCTTCTCCTTCTGCCATTGGATCTCAGTGACCAAACTCAGGTTGTCAGGTGAGGAGGCAGGTATCTTTACCCTCTGAGCTGTCTGGCTAGCCCAGTCAGGTTTCTTTGGTTTAGTGGGTTTTTTGGTTTTTGTTTTGTTTTGTGGTTTTTCAAGACAGGGTTTCTCTGTGTGGCCCTGGCTGTCCTGGACTCACTTTGTAGACCAGGGTGGCCTTAAACTCACAGCAGTATATACCTGCCTCTGCCTCCCAGAGTGCTGGGATTAAAGGCATGCACCACTGAGCCTAATTCAGGGTTTTGTTTGTTTTTTTTTTTTTTTTCTAATTATAAAAATAAAATGCCAGTACTTGTGAAGCCAAGGCAGAGGATTGGTGCCAGAGCCCGCCAGCAGAGTCAAACAGTTCCCGAGTGGAGACTGAGAATTGAAAGGAAATTTAAAAAATACACACTACATACAAGATCAGTTCGAGAGGGCTGCCAGTAGAAACTGTCACACACAGTTTATTCCACAGTTCCTTTTTATAGTCAGAGCAAAGCACTTCACACAAACAAAAGGAAGTGGACTTGGCAAAACATCCTGCCTCTCCCTCTCTCCAGGTGAAGGCCAGGGCGAAAACATGTTCTTCATTGACAACTCAATAACCAAGCAGCCTGACAAATAAGTAGCTCTCCACAGATAGGTGTGAGTTTGAGACCAGCCTGAGCTACATGAGCTCAAAAAAATGAAAAAGAAGCTAGAGAGATGACACCATGATTCAGAGTACCTGCTGCTCTTCTAGAGGACTTGAATTTAGTTCTCAACACCCACATAAGGTACTTTATAATGTCCTGTAACTCCAGCCTCAAGTGATCTGAAGGTTCTGGACTTGGCAGGGACACACACACACACACACACACAGAGCATACAGACACATACACATGTAAGTAAGATCTTTAAGAAACAAAACAACCCCAAGAATTGACACAGACTATGCCAAAGGTACAGAAATAAAGAATGCAGGTATGGTAGCACATGACTTTAAATCCAACATTCAGGAGGCAGAGTTGTTGGATCTCAGTGAGTTCAAGGCAAGTCTGATCTACATAGTAATTTCCAGGCAAGCCAGGGCTACATGGTGAAACTCAGTCTTTTTTTTTTTTTTTTTTTTTAATGCAGGTCTTACTTTCTTAGTCCCAATTCCTTCATTCGTACTGAGAGATGCCCATGTGTGTTTGCTCACAAACCCCCCTCAGTGTCCTCTGCTCAGGCATTGTGCACACATGAGCACACACAGCCTTTAAGGAACTTGTTGGTGGGGCCGCGCTGGACCTGTTCCACTGCATGTTATTCTTCTCATTTAATAGTATATTTTGGGTATTTTTCTGCCACAATACACATGAAGCTGCCTCTGCTTTTGGCAGTGGTGATGGGTGTCATCAAATGAGTGTGCTTTGGCTTCTTTTACCAGCCTCCTATTGACGAGAAATTCAGGATAGCTGTGTTTGAAGTAAAGCAGCCAGCACTACTAAGAGTCTTGGTTCTGGCCAGGAGTAGTGATGCATGCCTATAATCCCAGTACTCAGGAGGCACAGGCAGGTGGATCTCTGTGAGTACCTATAGAGATCTACAGGCTGTTTATAGAGTGAGTACCAGGACAGCCAGAACTACACAAGAAACCTCGTCTCAAAAAAAACAAAAGAGAGAGAGGGGACTGTGGTACTAAACGGTATAGATCACCCTGTGGAAGGTCCAAGTGAGTATGTGCTCCTATAAATGGCAGAGATGCTGTCCTTTAAACCAGACCAGTTCAAAACACTGCCAGGTATCTAGTGGGGAGGGTCAGGTTTTGCAAAGTGTATTCAAAACTGTTCTTCTCGTTAGGGTACTGCGTTCTACAGATCCAGATCGATTCCAGGTAATGTTCTGCTACTTTGAGGATAAAGCTATTCAAAAAGACAAATCTGGTAAGCTTATTATTATGGTACTTTGTGATAAATTGAGCTTGAGTAGGAAAAAAAGAATATTTTCTGTTTTCTATTCACGTAGAGAAAGTAGTTATATGAAATTACATACTCCATTAGAAACATCTTTGTAAAATATATAACCTTGAACAGTACTGCAAGAGCCAGGCAGTGGTGGTGCATGCCTTTAATCCTAGTGAGGTAGAAGGAGGTGGATCTCTGTGAGTTCAAAACCAGCCTGGTCTACAGAGCAAGTTCCAGGACAAACACGGCTATACACCCTGTCTCAAAACAAAACAGAATAAAAAGTACTGCAAGGCAGGACCAGGACCACCAAGATGGCACAGCAGGTAAAGGCACTTGCTGCCAAGCCTGACAGTCTGAGTTTGATCCCTGGGACCTGCATGGTGGAAGGAGAAAACTGATTCCATAAATTGTCTTCTGATACCCGTAATCCACTTACACAATGAAATACAAGTGCACATGTGCACAAAAAAATTAATAATAAATGTAAAAGAATTTTTCCTTTTCAAAAATGATTTATTTTATTTTATAACTATTGCTGTTTTACATGCATACATGTCTGTGTGAGAGTGTTGGATCCCCTGGAACTGGAGTTACAGACAGTAGTGAGCTGCCATGTGGGTGCTGGGAATTGAACCTGGGTTCTCTGGAAGGGCATCCAGTGCTATTAAACACTGAGCCATCTCCCCAGCCCCACAAAGACTTTTTTTTTTTTTAAATACTCCAGGGTGGCCCAAGATGTAGTTCAGTTAGTAGAGTGCTTACCTAGTGGGCATAAAGTCCTATATTCAGTTCCCAGACCATATACCGAGTATACTAGTACATACTGGTTTTTGTTTTGGGGGTTGTTTTTTTTGTTTTGTTTGTTTGTTTGTTTGTGTTTGTTTTTTGAGACAGGGTTTTTCTGTGTAGCCCTGCCTGTCCTAGACTTGCTTTGTAGACCAGGCTGGTCTGGAACTCACAGTGGTCTGCCTGTCTCTGGGATTACAGGTGTGCGCCACCCGGCCTGGCTAAGTATCCATTGTTATCACAGCACTTGGTTGTGGAGGCAGGAGGGTTGGAAGTTGAGGGTCATTCTCAGCTACATAAAGAGTTCAGAGGCAGGGCATGGTGCTTGAGAAGCTGTCGAGGGGCTGGGGTAGGTAATCAGGCTTTTTGGGAAGATGTCTCATAGGTAAGAGTGCTTGCTGTGAAGATCTGAGCTCAAATCTCCAGCACTCACGTAAAAGCTGAAAATGGCTGTGTATGCCAGCCAGCTTCCTGAAGCTCCCTGGCCAGCCAGCCGAACCAAAATGGCAAGCTTCAGGTTTAGTGAGAGAACCTGTCTGAAAACTTAGGTAAATAGTGATAGAAAAAAAATACTTAGTATCCTACTCTGGTGTGTAAATGTGCACATATGTGTACACACAAGCATACAAAACACATATGAAAAGGGAGGGTATGGGAATATAACTCAATGGTAGAGGGCGTGTATGTGACCCTAGATTCAATTCCCAGAACCACGAAAGAAATTTTAATTTAATTTTAAAATACATCTTTCCTATTTTGCAAGGACTCAAAACAGGAGTCTACTGTTTATGCGCAAGCGTGCCAGCATCCAGACACTGGTCTCTAAAATACTGGCTTCTGCAAAATAAATAAATAAATACAAGGCTCCACAGATGGTCATTTATGGGTCTGCAGCATCTTTCTGATGCCAGAAGGTAGTACTGCTTTTAAACATCAAGAGCAGGCTGGGGGGATCAAGGAGCCAGTTAAACAGTGATCAAATTAGAATAAATTGAATGTAAATAGTATTTTTTATAATTGTGCTTATTTGAAACAAGTTTACATTATGAACAGTATGAATCATAATGATACTCTAAAAAGAGTAAAGTTTAATATAAAATGTAGAACAAAAACGAGTAGACTATATTTGGAGGTATGTATACTGTTGTCCTTTTTATAAAGTGACATGGGGGAGTCAGGCAAGGTGGCCTGTAATCCCAGCATTCAGGGAGGCAGAGGCAGGCAGACCACTGTGAGTTTGAGGACAGCCAAGGCTACACAGAGAAACTGTGTCTAGGGGTGGGGCAGGAACAGCCATTGAGTTTGCATAAAAGCTATACAAACCTGTAGGTATGCTGTAAGTCATTCTGTATTACTTAGATCGCCCAGTACAATGTAAATCCTATGTAAATAGCTCACACGGGTTTTCAGTGTATTTTTACATTATGTGTGTGATTGTTTGCCTATATGTATCTAAGTGCACCATATGCACTTATTTGGTTTGGGTTTTATTTTCTTCCTTCCTTTCTTTTTTTCCCCTCTTTGGTTTTTCGAGATAGAGTTTCTGTTTGTAGTCTTGCCTGTCCTGGAGCTCACTCTGTAGGCCCAGCTGTCCTCTAACTCAGAGCTCTGCCTGCCTCTGCCTCCCCAGTTCTGGGATTAAAGGCCTGTGCCACCCTTCTGGCTAGGTTTTGTTTTCCCTGAACCAGGTAATACAGCTCAGGTCGTGTTTGAACTTATGGGATCCTGCCTTTACCAATTGGGTATCAATATTGCAGGTGGGGTTTTGCCATGACACACTCTGATATTTGAAAGTTTTTGAACACCATGTCACCTCTTACACAAACCAGTTTGGGGAATAAAGAGATGGCTCAGCAGTTAAGAGAACCTACTACTTTATCAAAGGGCTGGAGCCCAGCACCCACATCAGGTATATCCCTTTAATGCAGCTCCAAGGAGTCAGTCCAACACCCCTTCTGGTCCTTATGGCTCTTGTACATGCACATGTACATAAACACAAGAGACACACAAATAAATAATTTTTACAAAAACAAATTTTTAAGTTGCCAATTTTAGAGCATTTCAGATTTTGACTTTTTTTTCCCCCTTAATGATTCTGAGGATCAAACCCAGAGCCTTACAACTATTAGGCAAATACTCTTCAACAGAGATACATCCTCAGCTTGCATTTCAGATTTTCACCTTTAAGATTAGAGGTACTTGAGGCTGGGGAGATGGCTCAGCTGTTAAGAGTACTGGCTGCTCTTCCAGAGGACCCAAGTTCAATTCCCAGCACCCACTGGCAGCTCACAACCATCCAAAACTTCACTTCCAAGGGATCTAAGGCCTTCTGGCTTCCACAGACACTAGGTACATACATGGTATGTACATATGTACATACATACAGACAAACACACACATTTTATATATATGTGTCATGAGTCCATACCAATTGAATTATTGAATAAATGCAAAATAGGGAAAGGGAGCCAAGTCTTAAAGAGCTCCAGTTTATAAAAATAGAAGAAATGGAGATAAGTGGAAACTCCAAATGAGCGGTCATACTACTTACTGCAGGCAGAATCCATTAAGAGGCCAAGACTGGCAAAATGTCAGAAATAAATTAGATGCCTGAGATCTCAAAGTATCATTCCTCAGCGCTGTGTTGTCTGTGGCTTTAACTCACTCAGCACTCCTCTGGGGTGGCACTTAGTTCCTGCGATCAGAGCGTGCTTTAGGAAGGAAAGACAGTCACTCAAACCATGGGATGACAGCTCACACAGAAAAGATAAGAGCTCCAGATATCATAGTCTCCTGATATATATGACAAGAAAAACACGTTAGCCAAGCACAGCAGCACACACCTGTAACCCTGGCATCCAGAAGTCTGAGGTAAGACTATTGTCATGAGTTCAAGTGTAGCCTGGGCTACACAGGAAAAGCAAACCAGGCAAACCATGTCTCAAGAAACCAAGAAAAGCCAGGCACGGTGGCACACACCTATAATCTCAGCACTCAAGAAGGCAGAGACAGTTGGATCTCTGTGAGTTCAAGGCCAGCCTGGTCTACAAAATAAGTCCAGGACAGCCAAGGCTACACAGAAAAACCCTGTCTTGAAAAACAAGACAAACAAACAAAAACATAAAAAGAAAAGCACATCACCGCTAGCATTCCCTCCAAGTCCTTTAAGCCCTGCCCGAGTGAGCCAGCATCAGATAGCTAAATTGAGGGACCTTCTAAAAATCAGCTGTGTTCTCAAAGCATCAAGGCCATGAAGTCCAGGGACAGACTGAGAAGTCTGTTACAAGCCAGCAAGATATGTGAGAAAATTCTATGTGGTGTCCATATTAACTCCCAAAACAGAAAGGGGGCCATGAGTGAGAAAATTAGGAAAAGGCTGGAGCTTGGCTGATAATGTTGCACCCATATTCGTGTTGGCAAATGCAGGATGGTTATGGCAGGTGTCACTTCAGTGAGCCAAGGAAGGAGAAAAGAAACGTGTGCTGCTCTGCAGTTCTCTGAGTTTGAGATCACTGGTAAATTTTTGTGACTATACCTAAACCCTGGGAACCACCCTCTCATTTCAGGGATGATGCAGTGTGTCATTGCTGTTGCTGACAAAGTGTTTGATGCCTTCCTGAACATGATGGCCGAAAAGGTAAGCCTCACCAGAGTACCAGCATGTGCCTGCTGGCAGCACACAGGAAACCCTATGGTTCCTGTCTTCTCACTGTAGGCTAAGACCAAAGAGAATGAAGAGGAGCTGGAGCGGCACGCCCAGTTTCTGCTGGTGAACTTCAATCACATTCACAAGAGGATAAGGAGAGTGGCTGACAAGTACCTGTCTGGTCTGGTGGATAAGTAAGTTTGATTTCTCTCTAATGCTTTGTGTGTGTGTGTATGTATGTGTGTATACATATATATATATATATATATGTGTGTGTGTGTGTGTGTGTGTGTGTGTGTGTGTGTGTGTGTGTATATCATAGAACAAAGAAAAGTCATCATTATATTATCAGCCCATAAAATAACAAAGTCAGAATAAAAACTCAGGGGTGATAGAGCAGCCCCAAGAATGTCAGTGAGTTTGTTACAGCCTACATTTTAGCCAAAAACCATACTTTCTGAGCCATTGGTATTATCTAAAATAGTTTGATAAGATTGAGCTCACTGACTCTTAATCCAGGATCTAGCGGAAAGTCCCCCAGTAGAATAAGGATCCTATGAGCTTCTCAGAACAAAATCCCACACACTTGCATCTTTCCACTGCTTGTGCTCAGAGACAAAGCTTAGGACATGACAGCATATTGAGACCTTTCAGAAAGTTAGCAGGGTTGCCTCTGAGGTAGAGATGCCAAATTGCACACACACAGCCTGCCTTCAGCTTCCTAAGAATGTCTAGGGTTTCTAGAGCCTATCACAGAGGCTATATGCCTGGTCTAGGCAGCTGCAGAATCTGGCTCTGGAGCTAGCCAGGGACTATGAGAATAAGCCTGCACATGCAGCATGCATCTAAGTCAGACTTCTCGAACACTGAGCCACATAAGAGATGAGCACTGCACAAAGGCAGTGTCCTTCTAATTCATGGGTCATCAGCCCATGACCTATTATTGCTTTTAGGACCAGGCAACTGCTTCACTTCATTCCAATACTTTTGTTTTCTGTTGGTGCCATAATGTGAGAAATATTGGGGAGCACCATCAAAAACTAGAACTTCTTTGGAAAGGAGGATGTGTAGCCTCAGGACAAGGACGGGCTGGGCCTGAGGACATTTCCAACCAGGCTCCATCCACCTCACTGTGGAGAGAGCTGTGTAAGTGCCATGTCTTGGTGGGCTCATGCCAGTGCAGGGGAGGCACCAGAGGTGGACAGCATAGTTTCGTAGAAAGCTCATCTCCTTATACCAGAGAACCTTTTCTTGCTCTAGGTTTCCACACTTGCTCTGGAGCGGGACTGTGCTGAAGACCATGTTGGATATCCTGCAGACACTGTCACTGTCACTAAGTGCTGTGAGTGTTCCGGTGGCTTGAATTTGCCTAACACATGAGCTTTCCACCATGTGCTGTCCTGACTTAATCCTCCAGTAATACTCACTTATGTACAATGGAGGGGGTACCCAAATTGTTCCCTGATGTCTTCCACTAGACTGCGGCAAGTTTGGGAGTCCATATGGGACATGTGATGGGAAAGGGTAGCAGCCACACTGTTGCCTGTGTCACATGCTTGGCAGAAGCAGCCTCAGTGGCTTAGAGGTCTGTTTGTTTTCAGGATATTCACAAGGACCAACCTTACTATGACATTCCTGATGCCCCCTATCGGATCACAGTTCCTGACACATACGAAGCCCGGGAGGTAAGTCCATTTGGTCCCCTAGAATGAGGGGTTCCCTGGGAATGTCAAGACAGATGATCAACATACCCTAGGTCCCCAAGTCCCCAGCATTTAGCAGTATGATGGTTTTTGGCACTGTCCCAAGAAAAGACTGTAGGGGAGCACCTGAACTCCCAGGCCTGTCTATTTTCCAGGGTTGTAATTCCCACTCAGCCACCCTGACTCTGCAACATTCCTGCTTTAGCTGCTAAAGGCATTTCTGGCTATAAGTCAGCTACCAGCCCCTCAGATATGCATTGAGCAAGCATGATTTTCAGAGCTCAATCCTCTGAGGCATGCCAACTTTTTCACTGTAGACTATAATGACAGATTCTGGTTTTGCCATATCCTTGGAAAATGGGTAAAATAGCCCCAGATGGGGATGATGTCCTGGTAACTCCTCTCTACTGAGTATGACTGACATGGAGCTCCTAAAGAAGGCTGAACTGGCTCAGCATTCTGCCAGCCTGAGGCAGGGTCCTGCCCTAACTGGGGCCTCCCCAGCTGGACAAGCTATCAGTAGTGAGAATCCAGACCAGTGCTATGATGCCTGTGAGAATTTTTTTTCCACCTAGAACATGCCTTTCCCAAGTCACGGACTAGGATGTGTTGCACAGTGGCCTTCAGATACATTTTATGTTGTAGGCTCTGCTTCACAGCCTATTAAGGATTCCTGGCCCCTGGCACCTTGGGATTAGTGCATGGTCACTGATGGAGCTTCCATATCTATTGTCATAGACTAGGTGGATTAAGTAAAAAAAAAAAATTTAATTTTCTCACAATTATGGGGAGTCTTCTGAGGTCACTGTCCTTGGAATGTAGATGGCCACCTTCTCACTATGTTCTCTTGTGGTCTTCCCTCTGAGTGTCCCTGACATTTCTACATTTCTTCTGGGCTTAAGTATACCAGCTGTATTAGGTAAGGGTTCACCCTTATGGTCTTTAATGGAATCACCTCTTTCAAGGCCCTATACAAATGGAGTCTCATTCTGAGTTTCTGAGGATCAGTACTTCAACATAACACTTGGAGAAGACACAGTGTTAGACTGTGACAGTCACTGCAGCCTAGATAGACTGACTTCAGGTTGTTCACCTTCCAGAGCATCGTAAAAGACTTTGCTGCACGATGTGGCATGATCCTGCAGGAAGCTATGAAGTGGGCACCCACGGTCACTAAGTCCCATCTACAGGTACTTTTTCCAAATACCAAAATGTAGTCAAAATAGAAACACTAGTGTGAATGAACAGAGAACATTAGTGCTCAGGGGCTATTCTGTTGGATGTGTCTTTCAGGGTATGTATGCATGTCAGCCAAGGGGCCTGGGTCTGACCACTACAGTACCTAAAGTGTGGAAGGACTTGTGGCTGCTTGCTAGATGTGTTGGGGCAATATGGTAGGCAGGAATAGTGCCACAAGCCAGCAGCAGTGCCACCCAGGCTTGGTGCATTATGTGCACCTGAGCGTGAGACCTTGATGGAGGCTGGTGAGCAGACAGAATCAAAGATTTGATTGAGTTCCAGTGAAGCTCTGTCTAGGCTACATGCATAGATATATCTGCATTTCTTCAGACTAAAGTTCTGTCTTGCAAAGAGAACAAAAATTACACGGTATGTGGAAAGAAAAACGTTGTCTTAAAAGGAATCAAAGATTGGGGGGAAGGTACCACTAGAAGGAACCTGAGCTAACAGTGCAGGCCTGTAACGGGACCTCAGGAGAAGCTAATTTTGTTTGTTCATTTTTGTTTTTCAAGACAGAGTTTATCTTGAAACAAACTGTGTAACAATTCTGGCTGTCCTGAAACTCACTATGTAGACCAGAGTGGTCTTTAATTCATAGAGGTCTATCTGACTCTGCCTCCCAGGTGCTGGGATTAAAGGAGTGTGCCACCATGCCCAGGTTCAAAAGTGCTATTTGTAAAAAAAAAAAAAAAAAAACCTTCCTCTTAGTGAATCCCGGGAAGGACAGAGCAGCTGGCTCAGACAGACTTGGAGGAATTTGAGACTGCACTGAGCAAGTACCCTAGTGAGGTTCCTTCTTCCATAGAAGGTTTGATAGCAAGGATTATATAACACTGGGAAAGTGCTCATCTTTGACCAGTAGATTCACACACAAAAGAGGACAAAGCCAAGCCTGCTTATGAAAGGCCACTGTTTGACACCTTGTACTTTTAATATTTGTCCACTGGAATTCTTCAGATGGTTTTTTTTGTCAAATCATTAGTGTTCGAAAAGTATCTGGTTTCCTTCATGTCATGTAGAGGAAAAGAGCATAACTACTAATGAAAGCAAGAATCCTTTAGTGCCTAATGGTTTCAGGACACCAAAAGAAATCAGTAGATAGAGCTCCCCTACCCCAGCATTTTTTTCAGGAAGACTTGGCCTTAAGAAGAAAATAGAGGTCAGATGGTGCATGTCTTTGATCCCAGCACTCAGGAAGTAGAGGCAGGTGGATTCCTGTGAGTTTGAGGCCAACCTGCTCTACAGAGTGAGTTCCAAGACAGCAAAAGCTACACAGAGAAACCCTGTCTCAAAAAAAGGAAGGGAGGGAGGGAGGGAAGGAGGGAAAGAAAGAGGGAGGGAGGGAAAGAAAGACAGGGAAGGAAGGAGGGAGGGAGGGAGAGAGAGGGAGAGAGAGAGAGAGAGAGAGAGAGAGAGAGAGAGAGAGAGAGAGAGAGAAAGAAAGAAAGAAAGAAAGAAAGAAAGAAAGAAAGAAAGAGAATATAATGAGCCATATCCATACCCTGGTCCTTCTTTCTGCTTCCCCAGTAGTCCATCCTTTCTGAATCCCTGACTTCATTCAGCTCTCACTGACCAGCTTCACTGACTGCTCCTCCTCTCCCCAGTCTTAGCCATCTCAAGTTTTCCCTCCTCAGTGCCCACCACAGTGGTCCAGTCTTAGTAGCAAATCTGATCTAGTTTTTAAATTTAACTATTACTTAGTCCCAGTCATTGTACAGTCTGATCCACAGATGGATCAGAAATTCTAAAAACAATTGGCAGTATTGTGTGTGTTTATATGCCTTCTCCTGTTCCTGTAGTTATGAGAATATGTCATCCCAAGAATAGACACCCTCCTTTTCCTCTTGGTCTGCCATGTATCCCTTTGTCCTGATGTCCTTTCGCTAGCCAAACGGCATGCTCAGAGACTTGTTCTGGGTTCCCAGTGTCCATTGCCCACCTCCCTCTGTAGCAGAGTACTATACTACTGTAGCAGAATGGAGATATGCACATGACCTCCATATGGCCTGCATGCTCACAGCAGGCTTCCAGCAGCTGGCAGAGCACTTGCCAGTCAAGAATGGTCCTCATGACATAGCCTGCCAACTGTGTGACAGCCACTCAGAGCTCAGGGCCTCGTCCTCATTTATAAATGAAAAGGCTTGACTCACTGATGGTCCCACAGCTGGCAAGTCAGGGCAGACCATGCACTGAAACCTGGTATCTGATCTGATGCTCTATACTTCTAGGGTTTTCCTTTCTGTTAAGTGAAGTAACTTGTTTTCTCCCATTTCAGGAATATCTGAACAAACATCAGAACTGGGTGTCAGGACTGTCCCAGCACACAGGATTGGCCATGGCCACTGAAAGCATCCTTCACTTTGCTGGCTACAACAAGCAGAACACAACTCTTGGAGTATGTGCAAATGTCCTATGTTAACAGTGAGCCCCTAATCTGTGAGAGCAATATTATAGGGTGAAGGACTCAGCCTATATGTAGATTTTCATGAAAGACCTCTCAGCACCCATAATATCCTACATATCCATGGGTTACATGGGGTATCTGTTAGCAGATGGGAATTGATAAGGGTCTAAAAGAGGTACCCATCCATACAGACATTTCAGTATTGTGCTTAAGTTTTGAAATATATCAATTTTTGAAGGTAAGACTTGATACATTAATGAAATCTGAGTTTCTAGTGTCTATAAAGAGGAAAGAAACTGCCTTCTCAGACACTCACAGCTCTACACTGCCATCTTCCTCAACTCAGGCCAAGCCTGCATTTGTGGCTTTGATGTTGAAAGGGATTTCAGGATTAACCAGTAGAGTTGAAGCAGCTGCATCAAAGTTGGTTTGAGATTGTGTCTCACTATGCAGCCCTGGGTATTAAAGAGGCTCTCAGAAGAAAGCAAGACAAATCCATGTGTGGATACAGGCTCCTCAAGGCACTGGCGTCCTGGTGACCCTCGGGTTTTACCTCAAAGAATTGCTGAGAAACTTCTGTCCTTGCTCTCTCACTGTGAGATGGGTGAGGTTGCTCCAGATGTCTTGAGTGGAATTATAATATGAAAAAGTAAACCAGCAGCTCCTGGGGCTGGTAGTCTCAGAAAACTTCAGGTTCGTGGCTGGGAAGGGCAAAGGTCCTCAAGCAGCTGTTAGCACACCGTGCTAGAATCTTTGCACTGTTGCTGGCAAATGCTTCACAAGATCCCAGGGTGGAGGGCTTCTTTTCCCCTTCTTTTGTTTCCAAGATTTTTTCTACCTTACTGTCCTGCCTCAGGATCGGGGGCCCCAGCCTTGAGCTCTGCACAGCTTGAAGAACATATATTGGTAGAAGGCAGGCCTTAAAGCCAACTGTTCTTTTCTAGGCACTGGCCAGCCGGCTTGCAAGGAGTCTGTTTTGCTGAAAAGATTTCCTTCATCTTTTTGCTAGAAAGTTATAGGTTTTAAGTAAGAAGACACTTGTGGTTTTGTTGTTGCTGCTGTTGTTTTAGGTTTTTTATTTTTTGTTTTTTAGAGTGCTATGTAGACCAGGCTGGCCTCAAACTCAAAGAGGTCACCTGCCTCTGCTTCCGAAGTGCTGGAGTTAAAGGCATGTGCCACCATGTCCAGCTGAGTGGACTGTCAATAAGTAGGAAAAGGTGCTTTCTGTTCTGTGTTGATGGTTGGTTGTGCTTGAGATCCTGACTAAGGCACCTCTGTTGTATGAAAGCAAAGGAGACTTTATAGTCCCCAACGTCACATTCTTGCAGTGACATCTCTCATCATACACATAGGTGAAGACCAGAGTTATTTATGGTCTGGTGTTAGTTATAGGTGGTGGCACATACCTTTAATCCTAGCACTTAGAAGGTAGAGGTAGGCAGATCTCTGAATTTGAGGCCAACCTGGTGTACAGTGTGAGTTCCAGGACAGCCAGGGCTATACATAGAAACTCTGTCTCAAAAATATAATAATTAAATTTTTCTATAAGGCATGTAAGTCTCTAGACGGTGTTCCTGGATGATTGGTTAAGTTAGCTTGCAAGCACTGGAGACTGAGTAGTCTTCGCATCAGAGCTTGACTTCTTTCCTGGACTTTGGTTAAACATAAGAAAAAGATGATATTTCAACATCTAAAACAACTTTCTATACTTGTCTACAGGCAACTCAGCTAACTGAACGGCCAGCCTGTGTGAAGAAAGATTACTCCAACTTCATGGCTTCCTTGAATTTGCGCAACCGCTATGCAGGCGAGGTACTTGTCTTGCCCTTATGTTAGAGGCTACTCTGAGCATCGAGGTGATGCTATTTAACTCTTTCACAGTGGAATATGAATGAGGGATCTGGGTGCTGTGGGGTTGACTCGTTTCAGGTGAGCGAGTAGCCTGGGTATGAGCACTCAGTGGCACCTTCCAGGGCATTTATGACAGCTGTTTAGCACCTGTAGAAAAGTGATATTGTGTAGGCACACTCAGGCATGCCAGGGCATTTTGTTAAGTGGTAGCAAATGTGTGTGGAGTGCCATGTATTCTCCTGGGAACTTGTTAATATATAAGTACCAATATTCCAGTCTTACAGATAAAGGCTCCTGAGATTAAATTACTTGGCAAAAGTAGGCTTAGGAGCATGTCTGCGGACTCCTCACAGAAGGCTCACTAGAACGTAATTCCTGTCCAACCCCATCACTCACCTAATTTCGCTTTTCTCTTCCACAAACTCAAATCTAGTCAACACTGAAGGTGGAGCCTGACACCTCAGAGTAGTCTGAGAGCTGGTCACCTCCACCTGAACACTCTACTTCTTGCTTAATCCAATGGCTAATCTTCTGCAGTGAGTCTTGGCAGAGTCCCTTGTTGTACTCAGCTTGTGCTAACTACATGCTGAGAATTGCAGCAAGAGCTTATTTTATGTCATTTTAAATGGTACTATGGCAGCAGAAAATTTGTCTTTGGGGCATAGGTTTATTTTTTGGAAACAGTCATAGCTCCTGTATAGCCAAGAATATAAATAAGAACATTTTCTGAAAAAAATAAAGCCAGTTTTGCTGTTTGATTCATTGATTGAATCTGAAAGAAGTTTATTTATGTAGCTTGTGTTTATATGCCTCGTCCAGTGATGAGTATATATCTCTACCTTCAAGGATCAGAGTTAGGGAAAACACCAACATACATTTTTTTTGAAGAGATGCTCAACAACAGCATCATTGACATGAGTTCTAGTTGGGACAGTGAGTCACTGGCCAGTCCTATTGTGAGCTTGGTCAGCTGGTAGCCAGGGCCTCACTAACTTCCTGGCATATTGACACAGCTCCTAATAAGTATGCTTCTTCACAGGTTTATGGAATGATTCGGTTCTCAGGGGTCACCGGCCAGCTGTCTGACCTGAACAAAATGATGGTCCAGGATCTGATTACAGCTTTGGACCACAATAATCCTCAGCACTATACACAGGCCATGTTCAAACTGACTGCAATGCTCATTAGCAGCAAAGGTAACACAGAGAAGTTCCATGGAATTCTGGGTTCATTTCTAAGTGAATGTTGGCTTAGAAACCCTTGATAACCTAGAATCAAAGAAAGAGCTGAAGCTGTGCTAATAGAAATTTGTTTCACCTCTGTTGAGCCCCTATAAATAAAAGGCATTGTTGACCCCAGATAGTGCTGGCTCTCATGACAGCCTAGGGAAGCCATGTTCAGGCCAAGCCAAAGTCAGGAGCCTTTGACTAATCTGTTTGATTCCAGATTGTGACCCACAGCTCCTCCATCATCTGTGTTGGGGTCCCCTCCGGATGTTCAATGAGCATGGCATGGAGACTGCACTGGCCTGCTGGGAGTGGCTGCTGGCTGGCAAGAATGGAGTGGAAGTGCCGGTAGGACACTGAGCCCGCTTAGCTCTGTAAGTGGGGCGGGGGGAGGGGGGGTGAGAGAAAGGAGAGAAGCTGCCCTGGCTCTGCTGTCAGTGAGTACTGTGACCCTGAACAAGCCCTTCGTGCTCATAAGCTCTGGTCTCCGGAAAGAATGCTGTGGGTGGTAAGAGGTGCAGTGATGTTGGAGTGGTATTTGGAGAGCCTGTATCCCAAAGGCTCAAAATGGAAAGCAGGCTCTGTGTTGAGACTGTGGGAGCTGACTGGGAACAGTTGCTTCTTGACTTTGTAATTGTGGGATCAGCCACCTTACCCAAGGGCTGTGTTTCTAGATTTACTGCTTCATGGAGGCTCCTGGCAGGATTATGCATGTTGAGTCTCCCTTTTCTGAAGATATTGGCACAGAAGCCATTTCATGTATGTACCATGTACATCTTATTACCATAGCCTGAAGACAATCTTAAGCATATTTTTATATATTTATTTATTTTATGTGTATAGTTATTTTGTCTGTACATATGTCTGTGCACCTCATGCATGCTGGTACCTGAGGAGGTCAGAAGGCAGCATCACATCCTCTGGGACTGAAGTTAGAGATAGCTAGGAGCTAACATGGCTGCATGGAACAGAACCCAGGACCTCTCCAATAGCAATGAGTGATATTAACCCTATCTGCCCTGCCCCACACCCATGCATTACTGCTAATGTTCCTACTTGGTTTTGAGGCAAGGTCTCTCTTCCTGCTATGTCAGGCTTCCCCTCCATGCTCCCCTTCACCCTCACACAGACTCCAGCCACAGAGAATCAGAACTGATTCAGCTTCACAGGGTAAAGCAGTGCTCATGACCACTGTTGTCAACCCTCACATTGCATCTTGGACTCGGGGTGCCCTTGAATATCTAAACGTGCAGTCTGTCTTTAGGGTGGGTGGTTTGAGCCACTAAGGATCCTTAGTGGCAAGGACAGTAGAGCAGACTTCACATCGTGGCTGTCCCAGGCTGTGTCCTGAGAGCACCCATGGTGGAGTCTAACTATTCCACGCATGGACTCCTTCACATGGGAGCTTCCAGCCTGAGCATGGTGGTGTGTAGCCTTAATCCCAGCACTTAATCCTACCCAGGCAGAGGCAGGTGGATCTCTGTGAGTTCAAGGTCAGCCTGGACTACAGAGTAAGTTCCAGGCCAGCCAAGGCTGCACAGTGAACCTTGTCTTAAAAAAAAAAAAAAAGCAAAGCAGGTACCTCTCAGCATGGATGCCCTAACACCCCTTTTGCCTGCCAGGGCAGTGTTACCTACAAAATCGCTAGCACCTCCATTCCTGGCACCACCAGTCTTAAGTGTATTCTTCTAGTCTCTTGCCATCAAGCACCATGAGCTTATTAGGTGATGAGTATCCCAGCTGGCAGGGTCCAGCACTCAGAAGACAGATCTTTGTGAGTTTGAGGCCAGCCTTGTCTGATTCCAGAATAGCCAGGGCTGTTACACAGAGAAACACTATCTCGAAAAGCAAGCAAACAAACAAACAAAAAATCAAGGTAGCTATTCAGAAAGTTGAGTCAAGAAGAAGTAAATTTGAAGACCCACTGGACTCACAGAGTTGGAAAGGGGGCTGGAGAGATGGCTCAGCAGTTAAGAATATTTGCTGTTCTAACAGGGGACCTGGATTTACTTCCCAGTACCCTCAGAGCACACGGTGCTCATGCACTTATATAGGCAAAGCACTCATACACATAGAATTTTTTTTTTAATTTGGTTGAAAATAAAAACCAGTTTGCCCAGTGCAATGGCACACACCTATAAACCCAGCACTTGCAGAGGCAGACACAAGCAGATGTCTGTGAGTTTGAGGCCAGCCTGGTCTACAGAGTGTGTCCAGGACAGCCAAGGATACCTTATCTCAAAAAACAAAACAACAACAACAGGAAAAAAAAAAAAAAAGCTCTAGTTATGTAGCTCAGCACAAAAGCCTGTGCCTGGCATATGAGGTCCTGGGTTCAGTACCACAAAAGGCCTGGGCTGAAGAGCTCCAGTTGCTTCCTATTTTGGACACTGCATTGTCTATGCTATGCCTACCTTACATCTGTGTAGACCAGACTCTTCACAGACATCTTACTTCTCCTTTCACACTTCCAACAAACTGCCCAGAACAAATCGTACTAACTTTATCTTTTTACCTTTAAATAGATGCCGAATTTGGTCACTCCCAGCATTTCAGCTACACTTGTGGCTATGGCCTACTTTATCTCTCCTGTGACCCTAAGACAGCCCCAGTGTGTTAGTTACTTTTCTCCTGCTGTGATAAAACACCATGGCTGAAAGCAACCTGTGGAAAAAGAATCTATTTAGGCTGATGAGTCCAGGGGGTGAGTCTGTAAGTGGCAGAGAGACATGGCAGCAGGAGAGCAGGCAGCTGAGAGCAACGAGAGCGAACTAGAAGTGGAGCAAGGCTGTAAACTGTCACAGCCCACCCCCAGTGATGTGCTTTCGCCAGCAAGGTCACACCCCACACACACACAATGGTTCCATAACATCCCCTAAACAGTGCTACCAACTGGAGACCAAGTGTTCCAAAACCTGAGCCTAGGGGGGACATTCTCATTAAACCACCATACCCAGTGAATTAGTTACTTTTCTATTGCTGTGATAAAGCACCATGACCAATGCAATGTGTAAAAGAGTTTACTGGGGGTTCATGGTTCCATAAGGACCATGATGGCAGAGCAAGGGTAGTAGGCTGCTGGAGCAGCAGCTGAGAGCTCACATCTCAAACCACAAGCAGGAAACAGAGTTAGCCCTAAAGGCGGAATCTTAAACTTCACAGCCCTCCTCTCCTAGTGATGCACTTCCTCCAGCAGGGCCACGCCTCCTACTCTTCCCCAAGCAGCCAGTAACTGGGGATCCAGTATTCAGATGCCCAAGACTTATTACTCACTCACATTGCCACACTGAGTCTCCCTGCTTCTATGCCACCCTCTATACATGCAATAGGAGCATGCCAGTCAGACCTACACTAGACTGGACCTCTCTGGTCCCCACCTCTTGTTGCTCTCCCACCAGCTGCACTTGTTCCGTGACCCAAAGTTCACATGCCACCTTCCTTTGTCTCTTTGTGTTCTTGTTTGCTTTGCTGTGGCTGTGTGAGATCCTGTTGCTCCTGCTCTCCCAGGCTTGTTCCTGCCTAGCTGCAGGAACTGTATTTTCTTTCCTTAGATGAATGTCCGTGCTAGCCATCTGCAGGACTTGTGTCCAGTGTTTCCTTTCATCCCACAGCATTCCCTGGCCACCCTGCCTAGAACACTTTCCCTCCACACTCCATACTGCTGTTTTCTCAGGCTTTGTATGCTGTGTGTACCTTACTTCTTGGACCATACACACTTGTTTTACCCAGAGTCGGGGAGGCCCTAGCACAGAAGTGGATATTACACAAATGAGTGGGTGTGTGGCCTTTGCTTGGCTACTTTGTCCTGTCAGTTCTGCGGCTCCCTATACTTCCTACCGACTTGCCCCCCCCCTTCTGTAAAAACACACCTAACATTAGGCAGAAGCCAGACTCCCAGAGAAGCCACAGGCAGGGTGTAGTTCCTTGGTATTCTTGGGTTCCCACCTATGACAGTGCTGTCCTTAGCATGAATGGCATTTTTTCTGCACCCTCATGGCCTCTCAGTGGCATCTGTGCCCTCAGACATCAGAAGGAAAGGCAGAAGTGAGTTGCCATTTTAAAAAGAATGCCTGGGCTTTTCCTGGGACTGTTGGCTCCCATCTTGCTCTTTATTGCTCCTAAGAACCCAGGAGTCAACCCAAGGCACAGAGCATCTAAGTGAAAATGACTGTGACTGGTACTGGGTATTGAATCCACACCCTTGCAAATGGCAAGCTCTGCACTGCAGTATCCCAAGCCTCTTGAGCCACTCTTGCAAGAGGGTAGGCAATAGTACTAGAAAGGGAAACAGAGCCTGTATAAGCCATGCATTGCTGGTGCTTTCCTAGGGTCAAATGATAACTGTTCCACTTCTTCCAGGCCACTACTCTGCTTTACCTGAGCAACACTCCTACCTCCATGCATTAAGGGCCCAGGATCAGTATAGCTAGGCCAAGGGAAGGACTCAGTTCTTGGCAATTGCAGCCTTTCTCCCTTTAACTTCCTGGGCTACTCTCAAATCTGATAAGCTAATGAAGGAAGACCTACTGTTGTGGCTTGGAACCCCTACATGTGGTACTTGCCCTCCTTCACACAGGTAGTTTCCAGAATTCTTTCTGGGATTCACCAGAACAGAGCCTGCGGCGGCCTGCCCTGCATTGGAACATCACAGCCATGCTGTACTGTGCACCTTCTCTGCATCAGTACATCACAGCTGTGCTGCTGCACTCCCGCCCTGCTGAGCCCATGAGTTAGGGTGACGGTCAATCTGGATAAAATGGCTGGAGGAAACAGACCAAACACTGAAGTAGCTGCCCTGGGTCATGGGTTATATGATACTATTTTATATGTTCCTTGCCTTCTAATTTTATTGGTATTTATTGGTATCCTAGCCTTGCAAGTGCTGGGACCACAGGTACAAGCTGGCACATGGAGCTTTATTCAGGAATTCAGAAGCAAAGCAGCTACCCCTCTGCTCTCGGGAAGAGCTGACAGTTCTTTCGCACTTGCAGTTTATGCGGGAGATGGCTGGGGCCTGGCACATGACCGTGGAGCAGAAGTTTGGCCTCTTCTCTGCTGAAATGAAGGAAGCAGACCCTCTGGCAGCGTCAGAAGCAAGTCAGCCAAGACCTTGTCCCCCTGAAGTGACACCTCACTACATCTGGATCGATGTGCGTGCCTACCTTCATGCCCTGCTGTGCTTTGTACGGTCAGCCTTGCCAGGCCTAGGGGCCGGGACCTGAGACATTGAGTGGCCTCTAGGCCCCTCCTCTGGTCCTCCCTGACTCCCAGAACTCCTCCTATTAGCTGCTCTCACCAGCACTGGGATGAGACTGGCCCACCCCAACTTACACAGCTTTTTTACCTTTTCCCAGTTCCTGGTACAGCGGTTTGAGATCGCCAAGTACTGTAGCTCTGACCAGGTGGAGATCTTCTCAAGCCTGCTGCAACGCTCCATGTCCCTGAACATTGGAGGAGCTAAGGGGAGCATGAACAGGCATGTGGCAGCCATTGGACCACGTTTCAAGTGAGGGCTCTATTTCTTTGGGGGCATCTGGGTATCCCATTACTAGCATGTGGGGCATGTATGTAACATAAATCATGGTATGGGTGGGTGGGTGTGTTCTCTGATGTTTGTGTACAATGTAGAGTAAATCCTATGGCACTGTCCATAGGATTTGTAGAAGCACTTATAGAAGACATGAGATCGTGAGCCTCTGGCTGGTTAAGAGCCTCTCCAGCTGTACTCCCCTCCCCCCGCCCCCAAGTACAGTCTTTCTCACTAGAACATGGCTTCTGCTGTTGTCTGTGAAGGGCCTGTGGCTAGTGCCAGTGTGCTTATCTGCCCAAGCTTGGTGGAGGCTCTTGCTTCTACCAGGCACTCTGTCTGCCTTGTCCCTGAAAGCCAGACCATGACCCCATAGCCCACTTGACCCCATTCAAACTACATTTCTCCAGCCATGTACAGAGAAGGCCCAGTCTTCTTGTTTGCCTATACTTTTCCACAGTGCCATAGGAATAAGCTATTGAAAATGGATCCAGTTCACACTGTTTCTGCTATATGTGAACATGCTTGTTCCACAGAGTCCATGTCACTGTCAGGCAGCATAGCTGGGATCTGTCCCTTGAAAAGATCCCACTGCAACTGGATCCCACTTGGGGGATTTCTTGGCTTTCTACTGTGCAGAGAACTGTGTCTTACCCACCAATTTGACTCCTGATCTCCATCCCACCTCAGGGATGTAAGCTTCCTGCAGGCAGGGGCAGACCAGGGCCTTCCACCCATGCCTCACAGCACCCTGCTCAGGGCTTGGTTTAGCAGCAACCATACACTAGGAAATAATCACCCACCCTTAGATTGAATTCATAGCACTGTCCCACAGATTGCTTATGAGTCTGGGACTTTTGGCCCAGTCATAACATCATAGAGTTCATTTGCTTTTCTCTCACAAAAGTGAAGCTTGTGTTTTGTTTTGTTTTAAAAGTCTTTCCATACTCACTTTATGCAGTGCTAGGGATAGAACTTAGGCTATCATGCATGCTAGGCAGGCACTCTACAAACTACATCCCAACCCACTCACCCAGTTCTTTACCCTACATCCCAGCCACTCAGTTCTTTACCCAGAGGTCAGTTTTGATGTGGTGTAGGCCTCACTCTTCTACAGAGGTGCTAGGCTAATAAACTACATCTTAGAACAGGAAAAACTTTTATCTTAGCTACTTAAATTATTTTAACTTTATGGCTTTACTGAACAATATCTTTACCCATGCACAGATTGTTTTTTTCCAAACACACTGTAATTTTGGCACCTAAAAAACATAGGCAAGGGGATCAGGAATTCATGGATATCTGAACACTACAAAGGGGGTTCTGGGATTTGCTTAGGGGACCACACCCCTTGAGGCTCAGCCCTTGACCAAGGCTCCAACCTTGTGTCTCTCTCCCAGACTGCTGACCCTGGGGCTGTCCCTCCTGCACGCTGATGTGGTTCCAAATGCAACCATTCGAAATGTGCTTCGAGAGAAGATATACTCAACGGCCTTTGACTATTTCAGGTATTACCTCAAGTTACATGTGCATGTGCCTAGACGTAGCCTCACCCCAACAAGTCTCACCTTTGTTCCCCAGGAAATAACTTACATAAGGACATAGTTTGTCTGGTTCATGCTTACCCTCTCTTTCATTAGGCCTTGTGTGGCTAGATTGGAATAGCCTCAGCCATGTGTACTCAGAACCAGGTGCCCAATGGAACACATACAGATTTTTCCCTTGACTTTAATTAATTTAAGAGATTAGGGACAGAGGCTCATAAGCCCTGATCCTGAGGCTTTTCAGGTAGTTAATAGTTCCTGGAAGGCATAGATATACTTTCTTCAGTGGTTTTGTAACTAATCAATTGCCCATGTTGCTGTAATAACCCATTGCCCCTGCTCTTCTTAGCAACCATAACTAAACTTGCTGTGTCAAAACAAAGATTTAAAAGTAGAAAAGCAAGGACAGGGAGCAAGCCTGGAGAAATGGCTCAATAGTAAGAGTACTCACTTCTTTCCCAGAGGCTTTCCCCTTCAGTCCCCCCCCCCACACACACCTCATTTCAGATGATATAGCATCCTGTAACTCTTAACTTTTGGTCTTGGTTTTATTTGTCTAAATTAAGAGCAGTCAGGTAGTGGCATACACCTGTAGTCCCAGTTGTGTTTGAGGCTTTAATTCCAGCACTCAAGAGCAGAGGCAGGTGGACCTCTGAGTTTGATGCCAGCCTGTCCTACAGAGTGAGTTCCAGGACAGCCAGGACTACACAGAAGCAACCCTGGTAGAAGCAACCCTGTCTCAAAAAAAAAAAAAAAATGCACTTAAAAAATAATTCCCAGTATGGTGGTAAATGCCTTTAATCCCAGCACTTAGAAGACAGGGGCAAGCAGATCTCTGAATTGGAGGTCTATAGAGCAAGTTCTAGGACAGCCAGGGCTATACAGAGAAACCCTGTCTCCAGGAAAAAAATAGATTAAATGCATACCATTTACTTTTCCTGGTACTATAAATGATTGCTACACAAAACCCTGCAAATATCAGCTGTGTGAGTCTTTGCAGATGTAGGCTGTACACTCACCAGAAGCTGTGTGAGCCAGGTGTGGTGGTACATGCCTACAGTCTGATTGATCTAGAGGCTGTGAGCTGGGAGAGTCATGATCAAGGCCACCCTATATACGTGTGTGTGTGTGTGTGTGTGTGTGTGTGTGTGTGTGTGTGTGTGTGTGTGTAGTTACAGGCAATCTGAGATGTGTAGATAAAGCTGGACAGGGTACATAGGGTAATGATGGGGCAGACAGACCTGGACACCTCCAATGGGAGTTAGTAACATCATTTTTGCTGGTAACCTCCAAAAAAAGGAGTGAACTTTTATGTCCACTGTTACTACCTTGTGAGCGTGTTCTGGTCCCTGACTCCAGACACTCAGCCTTTTTCCTCTTTTGATTGTTTGAAGTTGCCCACCAAAGTTCCCAACGCAAGGAGAAAAGAGGCTGCGTGAAGACATAAGCATAATGATTAAGTTTTGGACTGCCATGTTCTCAGATAAGAAGTACCTGACCGCCAGCCAGCTCGTTCCCCCAGGTAAGCACTGCCCACAGGAGTACAGAAGGGCAGAGTGCTCTGGGAGTGGTTCCGAGAAGCACACAGCCCTGATCTTGGCCATGCTTTCTATTGTTGAAAACCCAGTAAGTACTTGCTTGTCTGCTACCTTTCCTCCAACCTACACTGATGCAAACAGCAAGTGCAGGACACTCTTTCTTGTAGCTTCTCCCTGGACCAGCTCACTTCCCAAATGCCCACTCAGTAGCGTAAGGCCAGAATACCCAGATAAATTCAGCATAATCCATTGTCATAAGGTGCAGTCAAATGAAGATAACATCAATAGAGGAGATTCGAGGGGCACCCCTCTGGGACAGGCACTTGGCATAAACTTGGCATTGAAGACAGTTTTCTGGAAACAGTGACTCTGAGGTGAGTCTGAAAGGAAGCTGTGTGTGTTTGTGTACATATGTATAAACATATACATATATACATACATACTATATACACACATACATATAGCCAGAGTATACTGGAACAAGTAGCTTTCCAGGGTAAAGAGCAGAACAGTCCAGGAGAAATGCTAACGTGTTCAGCAGCAGCAGCAAACCAAAAAGAAGGCTTGTTTCATTCATCTGCTCATACATAGAAAACATTGTTTTAGGGCTAGAGAGATGGCTCAGCAGTTAAAGACTACTGACTTCTCTTCCAGAGGACCCAGGTTCATAACCCAGCACCCACGTGACAGCTCACATTTGTCTGTAACACCAGGATATGACACCCTCACATAGACATATGCAAGCAAAAATACCAATGCACATAAAATAATTACTTAATTTTTTTAGAAGCCCACTTTTTTAAACTGATAGTACTTCTCTTATTCTATTTTTAAAACCTAGGACTATGATAAATTTTAGGAAATTCTCCATTTAGAATGGTTAGAGTAGAAGAACTCATGGATGTTTGGAAAGCTCAGTCTGGAAGGCTTATTCCAAAACCATCCAGCCATCCCAGTGCTGAGAAAACCAGCACTAGTACTGAAGGCACCAGGTGCCTTCTTATTGTTGAAGACTCCCATTTCTTTATGATGTCTTATTGTTGTTTTTTAAGACACGGTTTCTCTGTGTAACCCTGGCTGTCCTAGAACACTCTCTGTAGACCAAGCTGGCCTCAAACTCCATCTGCCTCTGCCTCCCCAGCGCTGGGATCAAAGGCGTGTGTCACCATGCCCAGTTCTATGATGTCTTTCTTTTTTCTGGGCAAGGACTTTCACTGGCCTGGAACTTGCCCAGTAGGCTGGGTTGGCTTACCAGTAAACCACCTCCATCTCTCCAGCATCAGGATTACAAGGGTGTGCCACCACACCCAAACTGTTTAATGTAGGTTCTAGGGAAGTCAACCTTAGGTACCTGTGCTTGCAAAGCAAGACTTGCTGAGCTTTCTTCCTTGTGATGCCTTATCTTGAGTACCTCATCTCAGAATCTACAATGTGTTTGCCCACAGATAACCAGGACACCCGGAGCAACTTGGATATAACTGTGGGCTCTCGGCAGCAGGCTACACAAGGCTGGATCAACACTTATCCCCTCTCCAGTGGCATGTCAACCATCTCCAAAAAGTCAGGTTGGTCAGGGTAGTGGGCACTTCCTACATCTTCAGTGCAGTCTTGAGTTCCATCCTGGTAGTGTGATAGACACTCAGATGGCAGAACAGGACATTAAAAGGCATTTTCTTCTAGATTCTAGAATAGCAGAGACTGGGGATGGCAGAACACATGGCCAAGGTTTTTGTTTCAGCTGCCAACACACCACCTAAAGAAAACACAGGGCAGATAAGTGGCCATGGCCTCAAAGGACAATGGCCGTGATCGTCTTTGCTCCCCAGGTATGTCTAAGAAAACCAACCGGGGTTCCCAGCTGCACAAGTACTACATGAAGCGCAGGACCCTGCTGTTGTCACTGTTGGTAAGACCCGTGGCCACAGCCACTTCCCACTGTGTGACAACATAACAACCTAGGGCGGGGACAGCATGTGCACACCTGCAGTGCACTGGACACTGTGTTTGGTCTCACCAGGCCACTGAAATTGAGCGTCTCATCACTTGGTACAACCCACTGTCAGCCCCAGAACTAGAGCTGGACCAGGCAGGAGAGAACAGTGTTGCCAACTGGAGGTCCAAGTACATCAGCCTGAGTGAGAAGCAGTGGAAGGACAATGTGAACCTTGCCTGGAGCATCTCTCCTTACCTCGCTGTGCAGCTGCCAGCCAGGTAGGCCTTTTGGTCACTCCAGTTTCAGCAGGAGTCTAGGGCAGTAGCCTGCCAGCTGTATCATGAGAGCCATGAAATACATCATGGCTCATGTCAAGAACACTCAGCACACTCACCTAGTCTGTGCAGAGGCCACACGGTGACCCTTAAGATGTTGTCAGCTCCTACCTAGGTGCCACAACATCTAGGGCTCAAGAAGGTAGTATCTGGACGAATTTAGAGCCACCATGTATCACTGGGGAGTGTAGGCTCAGTAGTAAAGCTCTCACCTAGCATTCACAAGGTCCGGGCACTTTTTTTAAAACAAATGACAGAGTCGCTTATAATTTGTAAAGGCCTCCCTCCTGGGAGGTCGTCCGCAGAAACAATTTGGGAGAGTTTGGGTCGTGTTTGATTAATGGCATCTTCCAGCTCAAGCTGAAAGCAGATGCTCCTGCTGTGGCTGGCTACCTAGTGTACCATAACCTCTCTCAAGGTAGTTCTCTCAGACAGAAATGAACCTTTAGACTGATGACAATAAGTGAGATGGGCTGCAGAGGCCCAATGACATACCCCCACATGGTCCCTCAGCCTTCTTCCTACGTCTAAGGAGGTATGTATAACTGGGAACCGCTTTCTTATTTCCTCTACCTGGTCTTCAGTCCCAGAACAGCAGGCTGTTCTCTTAAGTCCTTTCAATGCACAATGTTTATGGAGACCCACAGTCTTATTTCTGCCCTCTAACCACCAGGTGAGGGGCCTTGTGGGTTTAGAGTGAGGTAAGAGGCTGAGCCATAGCTAGGTTGCTGCAGAGGGCCAGGGCAAAGACAGAAGGAGGGTGAGAGAGAAGGCCAGGGCAAAAAGAGCTGTGGTGGTGAGAGAGAGAGGGTCAGGACAAAGAGAGAAGGATGGTGAGAGAGAGGGCCAGGGCAAAGAGAGAAGGATGGTGAGAGGCTGAGTGAATGACTAGTTCTTTCGGAAGGAAGTTCTACCATTTCCTTTTATTTGTTTTGTTTATTTCGTTTTTTGCTTTGAAGGAGAGTGTCCACGAAGCCATCTTGAGACAAGATTTCTGTGTAACCCAGGGTGGCCTCAGCTTGTGGCATTCTCCTCCTCGTGAATGTTGTAATGATATAATTTTTGAAAGGGTCCTTGTCAGGCATTGTAATGTATTACCTGCCCACAGCATTTAGATATCTGTCATATGGTGTTGATCTAAAGCACTCCAGCTGAGTGCTTCTGTAGGCTCTGCAGTGAGTGATATACCTGCTGCTAAGGCTCCCCCATCCAACTCTCCTGTGCATTGTAGGTTCAAGAATACAGAAGCCATTGGAAACGAAGTGACCCGTCTTGTTCGGTTGGACCCAGGAGCTGTTAGTGATGTCCCTGAAGCCATCAAGGTAGCACAGCCCACATACACCAGCTCAAGTTCAAACTAGACCTGGAGTGTCTTCCGGGAGGTGTGGTTACTCTGTGTCACTGTGACCAAGCATCTGACAGAACAACCTGGGGAAAGAAAGTTTATTTTGACTGTGTTTGAGATGGCTCAGCCTCATATGACTGAGCAGAACCTCATGGTGGCAGGACCATATGCAGGAGGAAGCTACACATCCTGGCAGATGGACAGAGGAGCAGGAGCATACAGGAAGGTCCAGGCAAAGCACAGCCTCCGTACATGCCACAGGGACACTTCCTTCACCTAGGCCCCAGACACTGTCCACCATATTGTGAAGCCATCAAAAGGTTAATCTATTCATCAGGTCACAGCCCTCAGGATCCAGTCCTTTGGACCTCATGGACATACTCAAAGGTGTGCTTTATTAATCTAGGCATTTCTCAATTAAGTTGGTACTAACCATCATTGCTGGGTCTGGTCACCAGTACAGGTCTATAAGCCTAGCTACTTGGGAGACTGAAGCAGGAGGATCATAAGTTCAAGGCCTGCCTAGGTTACAAAGTGAATTTTAGACCAGCCTGGACAACCTTGTCTCAGTAGAAACAGAACAGGATGTTGGTGCACACCTTTTTAACTCAGCACTCAGGAACAGAGACAGGCAGATGTCAGTGAGTTTGAAGCCAGCGTGGTCTGCATAGTGGAAAAGAAATAAGTGGAGCTTACGAGATGGTGCGGTGGTTCAGCACTGGGTGCTCTCCCAGAATCCCGGGGTTAATTTCTAGCATGTACATGGTGGATCACAACTGTTAACTACAGTCCCAGGGAATCCACTGCCCTCTTCAGGTCTCTGCAGATAATGCACATACATGGTACATAGACACACATTCAGGCAAACACATATACACGTAAAATAGCAGTTGTTAAAGTTAACGAGGGCTGCTAATATAATACAGAGTGAAGCAGAAAAGTCCCTCGGCAGTCTTGAATTCAGTCTCAGCACCACCAAATAATAACGATGCTTATGATGCAGGGTGTGGTGGTGCACGCCTTTAATCTCAGCAGTCATGAGGCACGAGCAGGTCTCTGGGTCTGAAGACAACCTAGGCTACATGAGACCCTGTGTCTAAAACAAAATTATTATTACATCTATCACACCGAGAGAGACCAGGTAGCTTCGGTGGTATGATGTTTTTTAATTCCCTGCATTTTCTACTTCATGTGTATAGTAATTATTATGTTTATGATAGGAAATATTTAGTCTGCTTCAATTCTGTTTATATCTCATGCTAACCTCAAATTCACTATGTAGCTAGAGATGTCCTTGAGTTTCTGATCCTCCATTCTCCACCTGCCATGTTGTAAGAGAACAGGTGTGTACAACCATAGCTGGTTTTATGTGCTGGGGATCAGCATATACTAACCTGGAACACACCACCCATTGAGCTCCCAGGCCCTCACATTTATTGCAATTATGCTACTTTGCATAACATGTCAGAAGCATTTTCCATTTTATTGCCACTTTTTCTTTTCCTGGCCTAGAGTTTGCCATGTAGACCAGGCTGGCCTCAAATTCAGAGAGATCTGCCTGCCTCTGGCTCCTGCATGCTGGAATTACAGGTGTGCATGACTATGCCTGGCCTGTCACCCTTTACTTCGGCCATTTTTTAATAGGCTGTGACCTCTTCCTCTCTTAACTTTCTCCCTAGTTCCTCGTCACCTGGCATACCATTGATGCCGATGCTCCGGAGCTCAGCCATGTTTTATGCTGGGCACCCACGGACCCACCCACTGGCCTCTCCTACTTCTCCAGCATGTACCCACCACACCCTCTCACTGCACAGTATGGGGTCAAAGTCCTTCGGTCCTTCCCTCCGGTGAGTCCAGAGCCCTTCGAGCTAGCTGAGGGTACAGCTGGCCCAGTGTGGTAAAGTGGGTAGATATAAGACAGCTCAACCTGGCATGCATCGAACTGTGTGGATTCATCTAAAACATGTCTTTCTTCCTGACTTCTAATAGTTGCAGAAGATGAATTTGGGCTGTGGTGGCACACACCTTTCATACCAACACTAGGGAGGCAGAGGCAGGTAGATCTCTGAGTTCTAGGCCAGATAGAATTGCAATGAGACCCTTTCTCAAACAAACAAACAAATAAACAAACAAAAAGATTAATTAAGTTGTAATTTATATGTGTTTTCTAATTGTGATTTTGTTTTGTTGTTGTTCATTTTCTTAAATCTTTAATTGGATTTTTTGGTTAAAAAGAACGTTTAAATTTAGTCCTTGCTCTGAGAGGTTAGCAGTGTATCCTTGCCTCTTAACCCAACAACAAATGTTCAGGGACCTTGGGGATTCTATGTGGTAGCCAAGGTGGCAGGTCTGTAGCAGGGGAGTTTCTGTAGAATGTTCTAGAGCCCTGCTTGCCTTGCTACAGTTTCAGCACCAGCAAGTTTGTAGTAACTTTCAGCCCATTTACCTGGGGCAGGCTTGTAGGTAAGTCACCTGCTTGTTTATTTTCACCGGTGTGTGTTGGCAAGCCTTGGATACTGTTATCCTCTGAACCTTCCCCAGTTCTCCAGCAGGATGCAGTGTTGCAGTCCAGGGCTCATTACTGTTTTAATTGTTATAACCTCTAAAATCACAGCCATTTCTCCTTCTACAGGATGCCATTCTGTTCTACATCCCCCAGATTGTGCAGGCCCTCAGATACGACAAGGTAAGTATTGACACAGCTTTCCACTTCCTCCAAGAGCTGTGCATATTGCTGCCTATGGCCCCTAGGTCCCAGCTCAAACAAGCTCTAGGCTCCCTCAGGAACAGGACTGCCCAGTCATGCTTTGCAGAGTGGTGGGTGCCAGTACATTTTCTAGCTGCTTCCTTCTGGTGGGAAGCCTGGTCTACAGCCCCCCTTGTGGGTCAGGTGTCAACAGACGACATGCTTCCTCAGCCTGGCTGTTCCCATTGGGAAGTGGGGAGGCTTACGTGAGCTGAAGGGTGTGCTCTGCTCAGCTGTGTCAGGTGGACACCCTCCTGAGAGCACAGGTGTGAGCTACTCCCCTCATTTACGCTCATGGTTTGAAAGGGTTATTTTTTTATTGTTGTTCTTTTCAGTTATGTGTATGTGTGTGTTCAGGTCCTTGATCCCTTGGACCTGGAGTTGCAGGCAGTTGTGTGCTGCCTAATATGGTGCTAGGAACTAAGCTCCAGGCCTCTGCCAGAGTGTACATGTTCTTATCCTGTGAGCTGGCTCATCAAAACCAGGAGTTACAGGCAAAATGAGATGGCATAATAAAGTTACAGCCATGTATGCATAAGGTCCTGAATTCAGTCCTTGGCATCCGTGTAAAAAGCCAAGGATAGTATCACCTGTAAACCCAGAGCTGGGAGGCAGAAGTAAGGCTCCCTGGGACCAGCCAGCCAGCCAGTCTAACCAAATCAGCAAGCTCCAGGTTTGGTAGGAGACCGTGTCTCAAAAACTATTGTGGAGAATGACTGTGGAAGACACCCAGTGTCAACCTTTGAAATCCCCACACAACCACACACACATGCACATGCATACCCATACCAAAGAGAAAGGATTTACAAGAGAAAGAAAAAAAAAAGTCTGGAACTACCAGATAATTGTGGGGAGCAAACAAAATGGAAAAGAGAAGAGTGCTTTAGGATGGCAGCCCTCAGTGTGTGGGTTACATGCTCCCCTGTGACCCCACAGTTTTCTGAATCCTGTCACCTTGGAGCAGTACTCTGTACAACCTCATAAGAGACTTTTTGGTACCTAGCCAACTAGTTTCTTATATTTGACAGCAATAAAAAGTGAGAGTCATGGTTCTTAAATACCAAGGGAACTAACACAGGAGGTCCAGCAGCCAGCCCTGGCTACTCACCCAGCCCCTGGGCTAGGTTTAGTACTGACTCTAAAGGGTACATCCACCATGCTGGAAACCACACAGCCAAGTAGTGGGAGTAACCTCTTGTACTAGGTTAGGGAGAGTTTCTTCGAGGAGTGAAGCTGACTGTGGCCTTAACCTGCAGATGGGCTACGTGCGTGAATACATTCTCTGGGCTGCAGCCAAATCCCAGCTTCTGGCACACCAGTTTATTTGGAACATGAAAACTAATATCTACCTCGATGAAGAAGGGCATCAGAAAGACCGTGAGTATTTTGGTCTCTCTGGCTTCTCCCCATCACCATCGTCTTTAGAGACCAGGCAGCTTCTGCTTTCTCAGAGGCCACTGTGGTCTGTGCTACCCCAACCTGGAACACACCTGGTGGAAGGAGAGAACACACTCCTGCAAGCTGTCTCTGGCCCTCCACATGCGTGACATAGTGTGCGTATGCACACACACACACACACACTTTAAAGTAAATTAAAGAGCCTGGGGTGGTATACCCCTTTAATCCTAGCATTCAGGAGGCAGAGGCAAGCAAATTTTTATTGAGCTTGAAGCCAGCCTGTTCTAAGAAGCAAGTTCAGGCCAGCTAAGGCTACACACTGAGACCCTGTCTGAACAAAAGAAAACCTTCCATATCCACTTTTACCACCGGATTCATAAATACCACCTGACCTTCATTAACCAAGACTTCCCCTTTCATGGGACCATCATTTGATTGCTTTTGTCCACCATAATCTCCAAAATCACTATAGTTACCATCACCACCACCAGTTACTGCCACCAAAATTTCCTCCTTTACTGATTTACATCATATCCTCCTCCTCTACCATTTGATTTCTATATCCTGGTCCACTACCACCATAGCCTCCTCTGCTACTATAACCAGGTCACCACCATAGCCTCCCCCTCTTCCACCACAGTTTCCACCACAACCAAAGCTCCCTCCATGACACATAAAGTATCCAGATCTACTCAACAAACTCTCAGATCCAGCAGACTGCACCTCTTATTCAGAAAGGACCTTGCCACAGTATTTCTCAACAGTTTCATCAGTTGCATCGTGATTATCAAAAGCAAAGCCTTACTTTTGTCACTTCTGTGCTTTCAATCTTGGCATACCTCCCCTCCCCCTTATAGTTTTGATTTTCGTTTTGTTTTCTTTGAAACAGTGTGTGTGCGTGCGCGCGCGTGTGTGTGTGCACGTAGCCTTGCCTGTCCTGGAACTCATTCCATAGACCAGGCTGGCCTTCAACTCAGCTATCTCTGCCTCTAGGTGCTGGAATTAAAGGTGTGCACCACAATGATTGGCTGCCCATAAGAAGCTGTCTCAAAAAAAAGAAAAAAAGAAAAAGGAAGAAAAAAAAATCTGGGTGTAGTGGTACATGTCATTAATCTCAGGATTCAGAAGCCTGTGAGTTCCAGGCCAGCTGAGAATATATAGGAAACCCCTGTGTCAAACAAACAACTATAAAAAGCTGGGTGTGGTAACATATAATCCCACAGTTTGGAAGGTAGAAGCAGGAAGATCAGTAGTTCAGGCTATCCTCAACTAAGTGAAACCCTATCTTTTAAAAAGGAATTGTAAACATAGCACTTGAGAAGTGGAGGCATAGGGGGTCACAAGTTCAAGGTCAACCTGGGCCACTTGTGACCCTAAATCAAAACAAACCATTAGTGTTGCTTTATTTCACATAGGACTTTGTCAGGGGCTAGCAGCTTACTTAACAGCGTGGCCAGTGTGTGTGGAGAATCAGGACATGATGGCATGTTTCGGCCTCTATTAGATCTGCTGAGTCCATTCCACATGATGACAGTGCTGGGAGATCCCCTAGCCTGGCTGTCTAGCAAATATCTTTAAGGGTCTCATGGCAACCATAAAACTCACCATCTTTGTCTCCTCAGCTGACATTGGTGACCTTCTGGAGCAGTTAGTAGAAGAGATCACAGGGTCCCTATCAGGCCCAGCCAAAGATTTCTATCAGCGGGAATTTGATTTCTTTAACAAGATCACCAACGTGTCAGCCATCATCAAGTAAGTGGCTTGTTTTCACCCCAGCTACTGTCGATGTTGGCCCGGCCTCTCCACCCATGTAGCTTTCAGGGCATTGCCCATTTGCATGGGACATTTGACATTGCCCAAGGTGACCTAGGGAGATGAGCAGTGGGCGCAGCTCTCCCTGGCTTCTTTCACTCCCTAAGCTGCCCTCAGTGTGTGTGCAGGCTGCTGCTCCTGCTGCATTCATTGTGAGTCCTTACTCTGTTCCAGGGGCCATGATTACAGACACAAAGGGCAGGGAAGTCACAGCAACACCTGAGGCAGTCAGCTTAAGGGGAAAAATGTAGCTGGGCATAGAGGCATATGCACACCTTTAATCCCAGCACTGGGGAGGCAGGGGCAGGTGGATCTCTGTGAGCTTGGAGCCAGCCTGGCCTACATGGTGATTTCCCAGACAGCCAGAACAACATAGACCATGTCTCAAAAAACAAAAGACATACACATTGCTGTTCCAGGTTTACTTCTGGCTCAGGGTGTCCAGACACAAAGCTTAATCTGGAGGGTAAGTTAGCAGGATCTTGGTCCAACATGGGAGGGGAGTGTTAGCCTCTCTGAGATGGATTTCAGTGAAACAGCTCTTTTCGTTGTGGGAATAGAGCTCTATAACCTTGATGAAGTGGGTAGGGTTTCAGAGTGAGCGCACAATGTTGGCTAGGGCTGAGGTGCTGAGAATGCTTTATTTGCACGAAGATGAAGTCCATGTGGTAGCTAGACAAGCCCTTCTATGGCAATAGAAAGTTTTAACCTGAAACCTGGCCAACAGGCTTTGTAACTACCTCAGAGGTGAAGAGGTGGGGGTCACAAGGCTACATGTACTGGGACATGGATGCCCAGAACAGGCAGGGAGCCATCCTTATTCCTGCTGGTCTCAAGATGAGATTTTCAGCATTTGGACATGTCTAGACCTCAGTCTTGCTCCAGGCCAGTCCCCCTGGTCCCTGGCCTATTTGCTAACACACACGCACACACACACACAGGGGGAGGGCAGGGACAATATGGACATCTTAATAATGAGTGTGTGCTCAGCATGTGTAAAAACTGTAGCAGAGAAAGAGAATGGTATCCCATAACTCCCTACAAGGCTGTAGTCCCAGTGACCTAAAACTCCTCATTGGAGATTTTTCTTTTTTGTGGGGAGGGGGTTGAAATAGGGTCTCTATGGTCCTGACTGTCCTGGAACTTGCCATGTAGACTAGGCTGGCCTCAAACTCACAGAGATCTGCCTGCCTCTGCCCCTGGGTGCTGGGACTAAAGGCTTATACTACCATGCCTGGCCTCACTAGATAATTAAAGGTGAGGAACTCTCTTTAAGTATACTGGCCTTTGGGAAACATTCCCACATTTAAACCATAGCAGGTAGGTACAGCTCTAGGGCATCATGATACAAGAACCACAAAGTTCCAGTTACCCTCAACCTCACCCTTGGCTAAGCCAGGTCTCCGGGGCTTACCATTAAGAGTGATACCATAAGTTATAGAAACAGCATTTCAGCCTAGAGCTGTGTCGGGCCCACCATCACCTGTTCTCTCAGTACCTCAACAGTAGCACACATACCATAAAATGTGAGGATAGAGGTGTCAAGAAACAGCCACACTCCAGCCCCACCCTCCTTCTGGGCCATCTGGCTTGTCTGAGGAATGTATGACAGGCATTGCCATGAATGGTTTCCTGACAGCTTGAGCCTAGTAGAGCCAGGTGTGGTTGGGTATCAGTGAAGAAGACAGTCCTGAGTGTTCTGTCCCTGGAAAATAGTTTCTGCAGGAGACAGAGCAGAGCCTTTTGTTTTAGACAGTGTGATAAGCAAAACTGGCCTCAAACTCACTATATTAACAGAGTGTGTGCCCTTAAACTCCTAGTGCTCTGGCCTCCAAATCTGAGTATTGGGGTTACAGTCACCATGTCCAAATTATTTGTCTTATTCCTCAGGCCCTACCCTAAAGGTGATGAAAGAAAGAAGGCTTGTCTGTCAGCTCTGTCTGAAGTGAAGGTGCAACCTGGTAAGCTGGCATCCTCAGGGCCAGTGAGGCTAGAGGGAGCTGCTGTCTTCTGTGGGGTGGGGCTGGTATGGAAACAGGGCCAGGCCAGCACACCACACACTTAGGCCCTCCAGCATCCCACACCCAATGTCTACGTATTGGACATATTTACTGAGAAACAGGGGTACCTGACTGTGCACAGAGTACAAAGATGGAAGAGCGTGTTAATTGCATGCTAGCCTGTGCAGCCAGGGTGGGAGCCTCCGCTGAGAGTGAAGCTATCCCCTAGCAGGCTACGGGGGGGAAGGACATGCTCAGTCCTGATGAGCTAGGGTGGATGGGAACACGAGCCCCCCTTTTCTGAGGAAGAGGTGAGGGGGGAAGGTAGAGGGAGAAAGGATGGGGCTGGGACGGGAGGGATGGGGCTACAACCAGGATGTAAAGTGAATAAAAAACAATTTAAAGTAGAGAAAAAGAGACAGAGAGAGAGGGTGTGTGTGTGTGTGTGTGTGTGTGTTGTGTGAAGCTAACCTGACACTGGTCTGGTTAGCAGGAGCAGGGCAGTTGCCAGAAAGCTAAGGTCCAGAGCATTCTGGAGAAGTATGTTCTGGAAATCTGGGGTTCTTTTGCCAGCTATCCGGAGGGATCATGAAGGGTCACAGTCAGGAAAGACAGACCCACAATGATCATTGAACAAGTCAGGGGTAGCGCAGGCAAGGGGATGCATGCCAAAGCTCCTCACAAGGCTGCTCTGCATTCAAAGCCCATGTTGGGACCTGGGTGTCTCCCCTGTGCTTACATGAACTCCCTGTGCCTCTCTTTTGTGCCTGCCCAGGCTGCTATCTGCCCAGCAATCCTGAAGCAATTGTGCTAGACATTGACTACAAGTCAGGGACACCAATGCAGAGGTGAGTGCCAGCCCCACACTGCTGTGCCTCACTCGCGAGTCTCTACTGGCTGTCTCATATGCTGCATTTGTTTTTTCAGTGCTGCAAAAGCGCCATATCTGGCCAAGTTTAAGGTGAAGCGATGTGGAGTGAGCGAGCTTGAAAAGGAAGGTCAGTATGGAACTCACTCAGTATGGCCTCTCCTCCCTGGTTTGTTACCAGCATCCTATAGAAGATGTCTGCCATCCTATGCCTGTAGGCTCACCCTCCCTCTGAAAATGGCAGGGTGCTATGCAGTAGCACTCACTTACCCTAGACTCTGTCACCCAAGTCACAGGAACCCCATCTTGAGCCAGTGTGGGGCAGGCATGCTAGTTGCTTCAGGCTCTGTGTGGGTGACACAAGAAGCATGCAGTCCTCAGGCCTGCTGACATCAGCATGGAGGGGGCGTGCTCCGGTGAGAGGGCTCAGGCTGTGGGCAAGTTCTGGAGCCTGGCTGCTCTCTGGCTCTGCACTCCTGTGGTTATGGGTAGTGCTGCATCACTCCACCACTGCTGTCTCCATGTGGCCTCTCTACAAGGGCACTTTTGGACACTTGCCATCTAATACAACTTTTTTGGGGTCCTTTGGTTTGAGTTTTTGTTTTTGTTTTATGTTTTTTGGGGGGTTTTGTTTGTTTGTTTTGTTTTGTTTATTGAGACAGGGTTTCTCTACGTAGCCTTAGCTGTCCTTGAACTCAGAGATCCATGTGCCTCTGCCTCCCGAGTGCTGGGATTAAAGCCAATGCTACCCAGCTTAGTGTGACTCTCTAGCTGGGTTCTTTTCTCTCTTCCACCCTTTTCCACCCTTACAACTTACCCCCTAACACTAAATAGGAGGAAAAAAAGGTTAGATGGTAAAAGGGGAGAAATTACCATTAAACTACTTCCAGCTGATTAGGGTCATCGAGTTCCTTAGGGCAAACTTGACCTTCCCCACCAGGAGATGTAATTTCTTCTCCTTTCTTTGCACATGACTACTTGACAAACAGCAACCAACAGCATCCAACCACCAACCAGCCAACAGCAGCAACCCTGCCTCTTGGGGCCCTAGCATTTATCTATCCTCTGAAAAGTCCCCAGAATTCCATGTCACACACTCACAGAAACTATCTGCAGCTGGCAAAACCACACACTGCTAGAGCACGAGGCAAATCAGTCATCTGCTGTGAAGCAGCCTCATAGTCCCACACCTGGGATTAAAACAAAAACATTCCCATAACATTTCTGTCTTCTTTAAAGAAACCAAAATTACAAAATTCTCACTACAAGTTCTTTTAACATGATTGCATCTTCAAACACCTAATTTCAAATAAGATCACATTTGTGGTTTGGGCTATGAAATCTGTGGGGACACAGGCCAGTGTAGAGAGATGTCTTGAGTGCCTGGCTGTGTTCTGGCCCTGAGTCCTCAGCTTGGACCCTCAGGCTTTTTTTTCAGTTCCTTGTAAACCTGTTTGTTCTTAGGGAAGCTTGGGCCTAGTGATTTGTGTGACCCCTAAGTATTTTGCAGAAGTCCCTCAAGATCCCAGCTCTTTCTAGGCCCCTGGGAGGCCACCCCATAGCCTCAGACTAACAGACACAATCCTGCCCCAACCCACAGGTCTACAGTGCCGATCAGATGCAGAGGATGAGTGCCGCACACAAGAGGCTGATGGCAAGAAGATCTGCTGGCAAGCAGCCATCTTCAAAGTGGGGGATGACTGCCGACAGGTGACAGAGCTGGCCTTATTTTGGCTAGCTAGCAGGGCAACACATCATCCCCTAGTGATATCACGTTGTGAGGCGTGACCCTTTTGGGGAACTAGTCCAGCTCCACCCTGCACCATTAATACTCATGAAAGGACAGCCTCACTCACATCCTCTGGTCAATCTCAGACAGCTCAGCATGGGTGGGCAGTAAGGCCAGACTTCTAGACTCTCATTTGGCCACAGCCTGCCCCTTTCCCTCATTGGCACCCTGTGTGAGCCTCCAGAGCCATAGTTTCTGAATTGTCCGGGGCTGAGGGGAGGACACTGACTGCATCCTTGTGCCTTTTCCATCCCAGGACATGTTAGCCCTGCAGATCATTGACCTCTTCAAGAACATCTTCCAGCTGGTCGGCCTGGACCTCTTTGTTTTTCCCTATCGGGTGGTAGCTACTGCCCCTGGGGTGAGTTCCTGGAGCATGATGGACAAAGGGACCATCACATTACTGCTGCCACCTAAATGTCCCTTCCTCCTTCTCTTCCTAGTGCGGAGTAATTGAGTGCATACCAGACTGTACCTCCCGAGACCAGCTGGGCCGCCAAACTGACTTTGGCATGTATGACTACTTCACACGCCAGTATGGGGATGAGTCTACCTTGGCCTTCCAGCAGGTAGCTAGCCCCAGAGCCTCAACTCACCCATTATCTACTGTCTGCCTTCCTCTCTTAGGAGCTAAAGAATTCACCCATAGCTTTCAGTGTTATAGAAGCCTAGAACCCCAGGGTGCAGAAAGTGCTACTGTCTCTGCCCTCTACACCGCTGCACTCGCTGCCGTGAACCCTGCATTATTGTCCCAGCTCTGCCCCTGATGTGAGCCACAGAGCCAGGGTAAGACCATAGCCCTCTCCACACAGGCACGGTACAACTTCATCCGAAGCATGGCTGCCTACAGCCTCCTGCTGTTCCTGCTGCAGATCAAGGACAGGCACAATGGCAACATCATGCTGGACAAGAAGGGTCACATCATCCACATCGGTCAGCCAGGCTGTGCCACTCCTCTCTCCCTTTGCCCATCGTAGAGAGAAGCCTACCCAAAGCCACTAGGTTATACTACTGCAGAGGTGGTCCACCAGGACTTGGGGAGCTGGGAACTAGAATGGCAGCCCACACTCTTGGTAGACATGAGAGCTAGTGAATGCCTCTGCTGTGGCCTGCCTGCTCCCTGCCTGCTCGCTGCTTCTGTCCCTACAAGAATATGGCCCACAGTGGCTGACACTTTCTCCTCCCAAAATAAACCATCTAACCTCAGGCAGCTTTTTGGGATTTTGCAGACTTTGGCTTCATGTTTGAAAGCTCACCAGGTGGCAACCTTGGCTGGGAACCAGACATCAAGCTGACAGACGAGATGGTGATGATTATGGGGGGCAAGATGGAAGCCACACCCTTCAAGTGGTTCATGGAGATGTGTGTCCGAGGTTATCTGGCTGTGCGGTGAGCCCATGGGCAATATGGAAGGGATGTCAAGGTGGGAAAGGGTGCTCATGCCCTCTGGAGCAATCAGGCTCTGCCGCACTGAGAATTCAACACTCATATCAGGTGGCTAACAGACACCTGCAACTCCAGCTCCAAGAGACCCACTGCCTACGCTGGCCTCGTGAGGGACCTGCACATCTGCATGCATACACTCAAACACGTGAAGATAATTTTGTCTAGGTCACTATACAGCGCTGGCTGTCCTGGAACTTCACTATGTAGACCAGGCTGTAGAGCGGAGTTGGCCATCAAAGGTTAGGCTCACAACCAGACAAGACAAATCTCTTTTTAGAAGTGAAGGGCTGGGGGCTGAAGAGGTGACTCTTCCAGAGGTCCTGAGTTCAATTCCCAGCAACCACATGGTGGCTCCCAACCATCTATAGTGAGATCTGGTGCTCTCTTTTGGCATACAGGCACACATGTAGGCAGAACATTTATAATCTAATAATGTTTAAAAAAAAAAAAAAGTAAAGGGCCTCGCCTGTGAGAGTAATTCCCACTCTGAACCTCCAGCCAAATCCTGTCATCTCCCACAGCTGACCTTAACATCTCCCAGCACCCTAGCCACCGTTTCACCTATGATAGAGACTGGCATCAACCAAATGTCACACAGAATATCACTATGGCACATCCCACAGCGTCTTTGGAACCACCACTAGAAGCCTGGCATAGTGGCACAGGGCAGGACCACTCAGCCTTACAGAACTGTGTTAGCCTGGCAGAGGCAGGCAGCAGATTGTGTGGGAAGGTGGCAGCTGGACTGTGAGCAGGACTACTGTTCAAGCTGACTCTGTCTCCACCCTCCCTGTCTCTACAGGCCCTATATGGATGCAGTCGTCTCGCTGGTTACACTCATGTTGGACACAGGCCTCCCATGTTTCCGTGGCCAGACAATCAAGCTTTTGAAGTAGGTGCCACTTGGGGAAGAGTTGTCCATCTGCTGGGGTTCTCCCTATATAGCCTTGAACACCCGAGCAGACAGGGTTCCTAGAATAGCCGGGTGGCACTCAGCTCCCTAAGTAGTTGCTGGAAGGGTCAGGGAGCACACTAGGCCACACCAGGAGATCCTCCTTCAACTGGACTGATCCCCACAAATGCAGTCTCCCTTCATCTTTTCCCAGACATAGGTTCAGCCCTAACATGACAGAGCGAGAGGCTGCGAATTTTATCATGAAGGTCATCCAGAGCTGTTTCCTCAGCAACAGGCAAGTCGCCCACTGTGCCTGAGCCCTCCTGGGGACAGGCAGATGGGGAGGGCTCCTACAGATGAGCGTCTTGTCTTCACTTTCCTTACTTGACCTTTCAGGAGCCGGACCTATGACATGATCCAGTACTACCAGAATGACATCCCCTACTAAGGCTGGTATCCCACAGCAGCTCACAATGTTACCATAGAAACTGTCTGTGCTTCTAAGTGTGTAACAGACACGTGGGAGTTTGATGCACTTTGTTCACACCAGACACATTCCCTACTTGGTCCATGAAGTGTTTTCCTGTGTAAACATAAAAAATTGACATGGAAAAAATAAAATCCCAAAATGTACTGCTTTTGTTTTGTTAGCTAGGCAAAAATTTGACCTGTGGTTGAGGCTGCCCTTGAATTCCTGGTCCTTTTGAGTCACAGTTAGCTTAGTAGTCTTGGGGAATCAAACCCAGGGCCAATGCATGCTGGGTAAGCACGCCACCCCCAGCTATAGCCCCAGCCTATGTCTGTCAGGACCAACAAGAGCCCCCTCAAAGGGGAGACCTTCCTAGCCACCTTTGTCTTGATATCTCTCTGAAGCCCCTACATGGATATGGTTATTTCTGTGGCAAGTCAAGCTCCCAATAGGTGCCATTGTGGTCTCAAAAGTAAAATTTTAAATTGGAGTCTGTAGTTCAAACATTTGCCGGGCATGCACAGGCCATCCTCACTAGATGGGATTGGTGGCAGGGCGAGGGTGGGAGGAAACTGAGAAAGCAAACAAAGTGGGGCCCAGGAGTAGCCCACACCTGGAATCCTGGTACTTCTCATCCTCGGTTTCCTTGTTTGCTTTTTTGATTGTTTTGTTTTTCCAGACAGGGTTTCTCTGTGTAGCCTTGGCTGTCCTGGAACTTGTTCTGTAGACCAGAGTGGACTCAAACTCACAGAGGTCCACCTGCCTCTGCCTCCAGAGTGCTGGGATTAAAGGCTTTTGCCACTACCAACCGGTGGTTTGGGGTTTTTTTGTTTTGTATGTGTATGTGTGTCTGCGTGTAGTTTGTGCGCCATGACCGTGGTGGTTTGACTAGGTCTGGCCACCATAGATTCATGTCTGAATGCTAGGCCCATAGGAAGTGTCGGTGTGGGAACAGGCTTTGAGGTCTCACGGGCTCAAGCTAAGCACAGTGTGGCACGTGGTCCCCGGCTGCCTGCGGATCAAGGTAGAGAGCTCGCGGCTCCCCCAGCACCATGTCTGCCTGCACGCCGCCATGCTCCCACCACGATGACAGTGGACCAAAGCTCTGAAACTGTAAGAACCAGACCCAGGTAAATGCTTTCCTTTATAAAAGCTGCTGTGGTCATGGTGTCTCCTCACAGCAATAGAACCCCAAGACAGTGACCGTACCGGGGCCCAGGGGAGCACATCAGATCCCCTGAACCAAGAGTGACAGGATGTTGTCTTGTGTGAATACTGGAAAATGAACTGAGGTCCTCTTTAAGAGCAGCAAATGCCTTGTCCAGCCCACCTAGTTTCCTGAGGTAGTCTCCCCCTTGGCTGGAGCTCACCGATTCCCACCTGTCTCTACCTTCCCACTGGAGGTAGAGGCCACTTGCATGCTACAAAACCTTAATGACATCAGGTTGTTTTCTCCAAGTTCAGCTTTACCTTGTCAGGCTGCTAAGGCAGTCTGCAGTGAGCTTAACAGAAAAGCTGCAATTATTTAAATACCAGGGTTATAATGGCTCAGCATCCACAGCGCTGAGCTCAGTCCCCTGACAGAATAAACCACACCTGGTAGGCTCATGCCCCTAATCCACTCAGGTAGGAAGATCAGTAGTTCAAGTTCCCTCTGCTACATTGTGAGTTCAAAGCTGGGATGAGACTCCCAGCTCCAAATAAATTAGTCTAGAACTAATGTGCTGGATCAAAATTCAGCCCAGATTCATTTCCACTCAGCAGGGCATTCCTCATATACAAGCACGTTTCCCCTGAAGCCCACAGTGGCAAGCAGAAGCTATCCAGTGTGTTCAGATGCTGTGGGCGAGTTTGGGAATGGGGAACTTGAACCAGCCCAGAGGGAACCTCAACGGTGAGGGGGATCTAGAATAACTGCACATCCGGGGAAAATAATCCACGCCACGGAGGGCACCTGACAGGACAGCACCCATCCTGCCCAAAGGCAGGGCTGGCGCTCAGCGGTGAGAACTGTGAGAAAGGACAGCCTGGGAACGAGCAGTCCGCCACTAACAGGCACCGCCTCTGTCCAGGTGACAAGGGGCTTGCTGGGCCCGTAGGAGCACACGAACTCCACCCTCGTCCATTTCATACAGGCAGGCACCCCAGAAACCACAAAAGAGACAGAGATGAAGGCGGCCGAAGCCGGCATGATGCGCTCTAGGCAGGCAGCAGTCCGCGCGCGCGCAGCTCAAGCAAAGGCGACAGCGTGTAGCGCAGCCTGCGGAAGACCGCGTCCGAGCCGAGGCTCGGGAGTCCCGGGCCGATGGCTTCGGGCTTCGCCAGCGCCACGTAGAGCAGAGGCAGCACCAGGAAACCCAGCGGAAGCAGCAGCAGCGTCTGTAGCGCGCTCAGCGCCCACAGCCTGCAGAACCACCAACGGACACGTGGGTGCTGGCTCTGAGACCCCGAATCCGCACCGCCAGGACCGCCCCCCGCCAGCCACTCACCTGAGGCTCCCCGAGCCCGCACCGCCAAACAGCCGCTTTTCCTGCAGAGAAAGGGCCGCATACAGCTCTGCGCCGGGGCAGCGGCAAGGCTCTAGCCAAGTCTCTCCGGGAGAGAGCGGGTCACCCGAGGCGGACAGCGCCAGCCCACGCGCCCCAGCCCGCGCTCACGCAGTCAGCCCTGGCCACCTCCTCCATGAGTGAGCCCGCGCAGTCCTGCACCCGACGAGGCTGCGAGTCCCACCTGCAGGACAGGCGCGGAGATGGGCCACCTGGCCCGGCCTGGCGCCTTCTCACCGCCCTCCCAAGTCCCAGCCCTTACGGTTCCGAGCCACCACGCGTAGCCTCCAGAGCAGCCGCTGCCTCCATCACCTTGCCCTGCAGCTCCTGAAGGATGGCGACAGGGACTCAGGGCAGAGGACGCGGCACCAGGGGCTAAGGAAAACAAGGTTCAAACCGCGGGGCATTCGGAAGAAACCGGCTCTCAAAAGCGAGGGGCCGCACCTGCAGAACGCCACTCTGCTCCTGGAAACTGGCCCACGCCTCTTCCGTCCGCTGAGCGCCCTGGAAGCCGAGGGGCTTGATGAGCCTCGCGCGGTCAGGCCCTCCCCACCAGCCCTCCTATGAGCGTCAAGCGCCGTTCGCACCTGTCGCAGGTCCTCTGCCTGCATGGTGAATTTGGCCTCCGCCAGCTCCAGATGTTTCTTCGGGAGGACCAAGCGATGTCAAGAACGCGCAGGCCTCGCGCCTCGGGGCCTCCGCGGTTCGGGCCCTGGTCTTCGGGTCCGATGCTCCTCCCACGGTTCCACCCCTGGCACGACCCCGCCCACAGCCACGCTCCACCCACAGCTCCACCCCCGACCCCGCCCAGGTACCTGCAGCGCCGCCAGCTGAGTCCCGAGCTGCTGCTCCGCCCGCTGTTGGCTCCGCTGTTCCCCTCCGTAGTAGAAAAGCTGGAGACGGAGATCGTGAGCGCCAGGTTTATGGGACCTTGGCGAGGGCGTGACCTGAGACACTGCACGTACCTGGCTGGACAGCTCCTCCCACTGTTCCTGCAGCTTCCGATTTTGTTGCTCCTGCACACGACAGGGTCCGGGCTGGCTAGGTCTCTCCGCCAGCCTCGCCACCCCGGGCCCCGCCTCTTGCTCCTGCCCTCACTAGTTCCAGCCGGTGCTGCTCGGCGGCCTCCAGCAGCCCACGAGCCCGCTCCGCGTGCTCCCGTGCCGCCTCGCGCGCCTCCCCTCCAATCGCTCGCGACGCTTGGCTTCGTCTCCGCTGCAGGCTAAATGGCGGGGGTGGGGGGTGGGGATGGTCAGGGATGAAACTGGGGCGCGCAGTCCTCCGGGAAGGACCAAGCTGGGATCCCACTGCCTCGAGCGAGGGCTGCCGACAAGCCGCCGGGTGGCCTCGTCTTCGCACCTGCGCTCGCGCTCCCGCAGCTCGTCCAGGCGCGCGGTGAGGCTCTCGCTCTCGGCCTCCAGCCCACGCACCAGCTCCTCCAGCTCCTGCTTCCGCAGGCGGCCATCACGGTTGTCCTTCTGCAGCTGCAGCAGCTGCTCCTGCGGTTCAGCCATGGCTTCAGCGCTCCTCCTCGACTCCGCGGACCCCCGCTGCCTGGGTGACCCGGTGGCCCGCGTCACAATGGGCAGCAGGGGGCGCCGGATTCCGACCCGAGACGGTCACGCCCGATCAATTCAAATTTTATCAAAGCCCTTCCTGGTGGCCCCCCCGTCGGTAATCCTATCTTTTGAGGTGTCGGGGACGTGAAGATCAGGCGTTCAAGGTCATCCTTTGCTACATATATATCGAGTTTGAGGCTAGCCAAAGCTACATGAGTACCTGCCTCAAAAAACACAACAAAAATATCACAGTCACGATCGGATCCGTAGAAAGTTACTAAAGTTCTAAGGAAAGACCGGACCTGATGGTTCGTTCTTGTAATACCAGGCTGAGCCAAGGAAATCACCTAGAGCTCAAGATGAGCCTAGCTATACAGCAAGACCCTGATTCAAAAACAGAGAAACTGAACTACCACAGTAAATAATTACGGGCTAACCTATAGCGGGTGTGCCTCGCCTTAGATTCTGAATGACCAGGGCAGGGAATACCAACATTTTGAGAAAACCGTTTATAATTAGGTTTTTCTGCCCCGTGCTTTGGAAAAATGACTGGTGTGGTTGCAGAGGTGGACTTTTGCTAGCACAGCGCCTTCCTGAGTAGGGGTGACAGGGCCGTGGAAGAGCGGCGGGCATCTGGTGCCGGAATGTCATGGCATTCTCTTGTCTCCGCGTTTTAAGCTCTAGAAGACCATTATTGATCGGGCTTGTTGGGCAGTGTTGAGTAGGAAATGGGTGATGGAGTTTTGTGATCTGGGGAGTTCTGTAGCCAGCCTCGTCTCGTCTGGAACTCAACCTGCCTTCACCTCCCTGGTACCGGGTTACACGCGAATTATCACACTGAGCTTAATAATGTTTTTCTACAATTTGTTTTTATGTGTGTGTGTGTGTGTGTGTGTGTGTGTGTGTGTGTGTGCTACATGTGTGCTGGTGTCTCGGGAGGACGTCAGATGCCGCTGAAGGTGCAGTTCCAGCCAGTTGTAAGCCACCTATGTGGGTGCTGGGAACGAAATTCTGGGTCTCTGGAAGAGCAGCAAGTGGTACCCTGTCACCTTTCAATTCCGTGGTGATAGAAATCTCTATAAATACAGTGTTTTGCCTACAGGCCAGAAGACGGAACCAGATCACATGGTTGGGAACCACCAAGTGGTTGCTAGGAATTGAACTCAAAACCTTTGGAAGAACAGACAGTGCTCTTAACTTCTGAGCCACCTCTCCAACCCTATAAAGAATTTTTTAAAGATTTATTTATTTATTTTATGTATGTGAGTGTCAGAAGAGGGCATCAGATCACATTATAGACTGTTATGAGCCACCTTGTGGTTACTGGGAATCAAACTCAGGACCTCTGGAAGAGCAGTCAATGCTCTTAACCTCTGAGCCATCTCTCCAGCCCCATCTATAAAGATTTAAAGCTAATTTATTTCATAATTTGGAGGATATACTTTCCCAATGCTATAATAAATTTAATAAAGCATAGCATATTTAATAAAGCATAGTAGCTTCTCCCTGAGGGAGGCTCAGACAGGAATGTTGCTGAAAATTCAAATCCAGCCTGGGCTACATAGTAAGGCCTTATCTCAAACAACAACAACAAAAATGACTAGACTTATTTTTTAAGTGAGCTGAGGATATGAGTTGGCAGAATCCCTGCACACACAGGGTGTTAGCTCCAATCCCCCGTAACACACACAATCATTTCTTTAAAGGACTGTCGGATTGCTCTGGCTAACCCAGAGCTCCCCTGCTCCCACCAATATGTCTCACTAGAAGGCGAGAGCTTTCGGGCGCTGTGAGCACATTTCAGATTCCAGATTCTGGTGTGTCATCTCATCCACACACAGAATTGAAAACTCCACGTCTCTAAAACCGTTGTGGCCCTGGTAACTTGACTGGACACTTGATTTATGTTTGCTGTAGTGGGGATGGAGCCAAGTCTCCCCTCTGAGAACTGCACCCTTGGGCTTCCCTCTCCTCACTTTGCCCTTCCTCCTCCCCCACCCCCATTGAGACTCCTCCCTCAGCCACCGCCTACTCTGCAGGCCTTTCCTTCCTACTGGCCTTTGAGCAGCTCCCCTTAATCACTCGGCATACCTGGAGCTTCAGTGTTTACTCCGTTTTGCTAATCTAGGATTTTTTTTTCTTTTGTTTGATTGCTTATTATTATTACCCTTGAGGCAGGGATTCCTGTAGCTCATACTGGCCTAAAACTCAACTGTGCGGCCAAGAATGATCTGCGGCTCCTTACTCTCCCACCTGCCCTGACAGGTGCCAAGATCACAGGCTGCACCTCTGCGTCTGGCCTTTTTCTTAAGATCAACATGTGCTGCTTTTACAGTAAGAGAAAAGTAAGGTTCTTGCTAAGTAACCTTGGCTGGCCTATAGCCCAGGTTGGCCTCCAACTTGTGGCGATCTTATCTCTGTGTCCAAAGGCTTGTACCAGCATCCCTGGCTAGAAGTCGGCAGAAGAAATGCACTGTACTATGCTAAAAAAAAAAAAAAAAAGTGAAAGTTGAGGCAAGATACAAAATTAGGACTTGGGAAAGAAAAGGAACCCTTCCCTATCCTGGAATCTTTCACCAGCAGTCAACATCTGCTGTGAACACACAAATAAATAATAAACCCTTCACTTAGAGATATTGAATGCTGATGCAGCGGTGAACAAGGCTTAAGGCCTGAATGTCCATGACCTTGGGTGGGGTTCAACAACAACACACACACACAAATTAAGCTTCACTCGTAGCTTTGCATTCCTGTCTCCTCAGCAATAATCCTGTTAGGGGCTCCGCTGAAAACACCCTGTGATCTCAGATCTCCGGCTCCTTGGCCAGGCTTTGAAGATACTAGCTTCAAATCCTACCTGTGACCTTTGTAAAGAATGACATTTGACCCTACCTTAAGAGCCGCTGTGCAGCGGTTTCCTCAGAGAAACTCCTCAAGACTCAAAGTTCTAAGGTGAAGCTTAGAACTTAGGAGGTCAAGGGGGGTAAAGGGTTGGTGTTGCACCCCTTTAGTCCCAGCACTTGGGAGGCAGAGGCGGGAAGTTAGCTCTTGAGTTCGAGGCCAGCCCGGTCTACAGAGTAAGTTCTAGGACAGCCAAGGCTACACAATGAAACCCTGCCTCAAAAAAAAAAAAAAGAAAAGAAAAGAAAAGAAAAGAAAGAAAGAAAGAAAAGGAAAGGGAAACAAACAAAAGACTCAGAATGTTCCTGAAGCTTGGCAGAGGCAAGAGACCCTTCCTCAAGGTTCCAGGGTAGCAAGGCCTCCTGAGGAGACAGAGGCCAGCAGGCTGCCTGGAAGAGGTTCAGCTGTCCCACCTGCTGTGCGCCCCAGGATTCCGGCGTTCGTGATCTGCCGCCCACGCTGGGGTGGGCCTTGGAAGGCTCAGCTGCCTTTGAGTCATCTCTGCTCCTCGTAGGTAACCCAAATAAGCTCACTGGTTCACCACATTGGGCTTTGGCGGTGTCCAGACTTTGGCTTGCTTGTCGATGGCCCCCATCTGAGGTCAGAAGACATTTGCTCACATCTCCCAGGGAAGGCTCCCACGTTCACATGTAGCTGCCCTTGCTTCTTTGAGGAGCCCACACCTACGCTCTGAGGTGAGCCCTTCCCAGCACTTCAACTTACCTTACTCCTCACGCTTAAAGTCTGTATTGCTATCTTAGGCTAGTGACATGCTCAACAAGATAAGCCCCTCTCTCAGAACCACAGTGAGAGACCGCTCCAGTTGCCCTGTGACTTCTACACATGGAGGCCACGGGACACGTGTGCCACCCCCAACATCAAAGACACAGACAGCAAGCTTAACTTGATTTAATTTTTAATGTATATGGGTGGTTTTGTTACTTACTTATTTTGGTTTTTCGAGTCCTGAACTCACTCTGTAGACCAGGCTGGCCTGGAATTCACAGAGATCTGCTTGGCCCTGCCTCCCTGAGTGCAGGGATTCCCGGCGTGTGCCACCAACGCCCTGCTGTGTTTGGGTGTTTTCTCAGCATGCTCTTGCATCATGTACATGCAGTGCTCACAGGTGCCAGAAGAGGGCACCAGATCCCCTGAAATGAGTTACAGGTGGCTTTGGGCTGGAATCCAACCAAGTCCTCTGGGATGTCCTGTTACCTGCTGAGCTATCTCTCCAGCCCCCAGGCTTTGCTTCACACTGGCCAATCCTGCAATACTCTCCTGTGCCAAAGCCCTAAGTCAGTGGCCTGAGCTGAAATCCCAAAAAGATGAATAGAGAAAGTGACAAAGAAGCTGTGCCCCCTTCACCATCTCCCTTGACAACAGCAATGGAGGACTCAGCTGGCTCATCTTTGTCCACAACTTAGGAAATTGTGGCCGTTTCCTGGCCACAGAATCAGGCCACAAACACCTTATACGCAATGACACAGGCTGTCATTGTTGCTGGCCAGATCTGGCCCCAGGCCCAGGCTCACCTTCAAAAAGGTGAAGGGCTGCCTGGTCTGAGGATTTTCTCCCTGTCACCTAGGGATCATCTCCTGTCTGGAAGGGGATCAGTGCCCCAATCAGTACTAGGAGGCTGTAGTTGCCGGGAAAGTGGTCAGTGTTCACCCTCCCTAAGAGGACACCTTATTTCCTTTCTGGACATGCTAACATTCCTCACTGCTTTCTCGTGCCTTCACCTTACCCACGGTTCTAAACTCTCTCCCACAGTGACAAACATCTCCACCTCCACCAGGGTACCCCCAGGGCAGCTTCCGTAGACCTCGCACAGCCCAGGACTCCCTTTGCTGCTCCCGCTGATTGCTCTAGCCTCGTGCACAGCCTTTACACTAGGCTGTCCCCAGTTCTGTTGCAAACCACAGACCCATCTGTCCCACAGACTTCTCACTTATGAGAGGGAAGCCCTGGACTCAGCCTACTGTGACCTGCCTACTGTTTGCCCGACACGGGGAGATCCACTTGACCCCATGATTGAGGAGGAGGATTGAGGGACATAGTCCTGAGGAGAGTGTTAGCTGCCCCATGCCACCCGCTTCTTACATCGACATAGCTTCAGACTGGACCACTCCAAACTCCCTACTAAACCTCCTAAACTGTTCCGGTTCCTTGGCTGTGACTTCACAGAACACAAGTTCAAGTCAGTGCTCACTGGGCTCTTAGGCACAAAGACCTACTGCTCCTTCATCTCCCAGCACCACAAAAACAACCCATCCTGCCCAGTGCTGCTACTGCACCCTTGGTGGATGGCACTGGGCAGCCACAGGAACTCGGCCGGGATGGTGACCAGAACAGAAGAAGACACTGCATGTGCAAACGGACTAGCTGCTTCTGCTACAGAGACCTGGCAAGCTGACTGAGGACAGAGGCTCCTGTTAGAAGCTAGCATTCAAAAGCCAGGCAGATGTGCCCTCAGGATTCCCCTACCTCTTCTCAGTACCCCTAACTCTCCCTGCAGTGACACAGCTGGGCATCTGTAAGGCCCACAGGGCCACTGGTTATCAAGGCAGGTGAGGGCCAGCTGAGCAGCCATCACTTTTTTCCACTTTAAGTCTCAGTAGTGTTTCCTATGCCTGCCACATGCCCAGATAAACTACCCGTGCTCCTGTGCACTGGAGCTTGGGCTACATCTGCCCACACTGAACCCCAGACCTGCCCTACAGTGGCCACTCCAGGCAGGCGGTGGTCTCACTTGCCATCAAAATGAGTGTTGTCTGTGGGCAGAGTCTCCAGGGACGTCACCACAATGGCAGGAAGGTGCTTGAAAGTGTCGTTCCCAAAGTCAAGCGTGGCTTTTACAGTCTCTGTATGAGTGAGCATATGCATACCGCACAGCACATGTGACGGGCAAAGGGCAGCCTGCTGGATGCCTACTCTCTCCTTCCATTCCGGGAGGCCCCCGGATCACCCCCAGGCTTCGGCAAGCCCCTACACCCACTGAGCCATCCCAGAAGCCCGAAACATGGCTTTCAAGGCCCTTTATTGAGCCAGCTGGTGTCCTATGCACCACCCAAGATTCTAGCAAGTGCCAGTAACTACCACCGTCCCTGTACGCAATGTTCTTTCCCCAGGACACCAACCCAGCTGCTCCTGCACCTAAGAAGCTGTAAAAGTATCTTTTATTTGCTAGTTGTCTCCGAGGCTTACTGCCTCTGTCTGCTGAACTAGGCCTAGCTAGTCCTGAAAGCTTCCAGCCTCCATACAATCTGATCTAGGCCTAGAGTGTTTTCAGCCTCTGAGACTCACCACTGAATAAACTCCCCCTTTCTAGTTCTTGCTGAACTCTGGCTGGCTGGTTCAACTCAGCTGTTCTGGCTCACACTCCTCTCCCAGCCGACTGATTCAATCTGGCTTCTCTCTCTCCACCTCTGACTGAATTGCTCTGCTTGCCTTCAAACTGACTCTAGCAATCTGTTCTAACCTTCTGGCTCAGTTCTCTGGCTTGTTCTCTCTTCAGCCTGTCTCTGTAAAACTCTCCGGGAACTGAACTGCCATCGACTCAACTCCACGCACTGCCTCTCAACTCACTGTCAGCCAAACTGAACAGCGCTGACAGGCAGACCCTGTCTCCTGGATTAAAGAAGGCATGTCTGTATTCCAGCTGGATCACACCTAAGTCTTTGGACGTGATCTCTTGCCAGAGCAGCCATGTTCTGAATTAAAATTTCTTTGCAAGGAGCAACTCTGAGTGACCTTCTAATTCTAAAGGGACACTAGAGACCTATAGTGCGGAGGTCAGCAGCATCAGGGCTGGCTGCTTCCAAGTTCTCAGCATCTTACTCAGGATTTAAGAAAAAGTACCAGCACTGCTCACAGCGACAGTACGGAGTGGAGAGGAATGAGATCACAGGCAGCTAGATGAGGGAAGGTACGCCAGGACAATAATCCTGGATACTATGGGGTCGACACAGTGAAGCTAGTTGCTAAGGGGCAGAGTCCGGATGGTTCTCTATTTCAACTGACAGGCTGAAAGATGTATTTACGTTATACATGCAGGTAAGCCCGTCCAGCGCATTATTAGAAGAGGGGTCACACAGATCACACCACAGCTTGCATATAGCACTTTCTAACATAGAAGCCAGCAATGCCGGCTCCTTGGTGCTGGCCTGAAGGCCACACCAGGGACACCCTGAGGTGATCAGCTTTACCTGTAGTCAGAAAGAACTGAATAGGTTGACCTGAAAATTATAAGGAGCTGACATTTTTATAAGTTTGCTGGCCAGTGGCTGCACCAAGGAATACATGAGCATTGCCCCTAAGCCGATGCCAGGGTACAACTGTCAGCAGCACTCAGGGTTTCTTTCCAGCAAGCTATCCTGTATCCTCAGGGACTACTGACCCCAGGCCATGCTAAGAGCAGTGCCTTCTGTCCAGAGAAACCAGTCCCTACTATTGCCTAACTTGTCTGATTATATAGGCCAGCATCCATCTGGTCCCCCTGAAAGCCTGAAAGTATGTCCTTGCCTGCACTGCCATCCTTCAGCCTGACCACATTCCCAAACTCCATCCACCTCAAGTGATTTTGACTTCCTGGTCTAGGGAACCACCTTGCTAGCCCCCAGCAGCTCCTTCCTTCCTCAGGCCACAGCTGAAAACAGGCAGGCCTGAGGGAGGTGGAAAGACAGTGTGAATCATGGGCCTTGGCTACAGGTTCACAAACCCACAGCAACCCAGACCAGGTGGTCACACGTGTGTCCGTGTATTCCTAAAAATAATTGGTACAGCTACAAATCACCACACGAGACCCAACAGCCTGTGAAGGGGGTTAGCACAGCACGACTGTCAGTTAAGGTGTACCGATGCCACAACTGCACGGTTCACACTGGATCCTGGGAATGAGACATTTGGAAGTTCCCTTTTGGGGTTAGAGAAGTGAGAAGTGAAGACATATAAGGGCCCGGGTACAAATCCCCAGAACCCACATAAAGCCAGATGTGTGCATTTGTGTGAGAAACTGGGAAGAATCCCTAGAAACCAGTCATGTGTTCACAGCAGCCAAGGATTTTAATTAAAAAAATGTCTCCAACAACGTGGAAGGTGAGGACTAAAGCGAAAGGCTCTCCCTGACCTCCACACACAACCTGGCTCACACAGTCCCCACACCCATGGTGGCACAGGCCTGTGTATACAGAGAGACAGAGACAGACAGAGGAGAGGGGTTAAAAGCAAGCTTCAGGGCCTGGAGACGGCTCTGTGGTTAAGAACACTCACTGCTCCTGCAGAAGCAGGACCAGACCTTTATTTCCCCCATTCCGTTTTGGGGGTGGGGGTGGGGGATCGCAAAAGAAAGGACCAGGGTGGAAGGATCTAGCTGTGACGCTCTCAGCAAGGTGTGCTACCTAGAGCTCTGATCCCAGCACCCCCGAGAGTTTGGGAAGTGGAGGTCAGAATTACACTCTCCTCAATCAGGAGGGGAGAGAATAGCCTGGAAGACATGGGATCCCAAGAAGAGTGTCTTCCTGATGGGACAAACCTTCAATGCAAGCATTCAAGAGGCAGAGGATCTCTCTGAGACCAGCCTGGGTTACACAGTGAGTCTCAGAAAGAAAAATTACATAGTCCCACCAAGCACTGTTGCTTCCTTCCAACCTTGCTCCCTTCTGTTAAGTGACACCGAGTGGACATCCTTTACTGCAGGTTAGGCTTCGGCCCAGACCCTGCGGGGAAGGATACTAGAAAAAAGGAAGCTACTCTATCCTGAACCATCCTCACCACTGAGTAGCCCCTTTAGAGGTGGGGTGCAGGAACTTGTCAAAAGGCTCTTCAAAGAGCCCCAGGAAAGAGCTGTTTTAAACTTACAAAGCATGGAGACTGGGCATAGCTCAGTGTAGAATCTCCAATCACTACACATAAAACACCTTCACCTCCAGCACTGCAAAAGAAACCTTCACAGGAACCAGCTAAGATCATGTTTTTGGAGTGAGGGAAATGTCCTTAAGCTATGCAAGAGAGAGTTGAACTGATCACCAAAAATTTTTAAAATTTTGTGGCTGAGAGATGGTTCAGCACCTAAGAACAATGGCTTCTCTTCCAGAAGTCCCGAGTTCACCCAGAAACCACCTGGTGGCTCACAACCACCTATAACGGGATTTGATCACCTCTTGTGTTTTGCATATGTATGTGACTGAGGAGCTTTTGTATATGTCAGACTTCATTTACATAAAGTACATAAAAATGTCTTTTAAAAAACGTTTTCTTAGGAAACAGTTGTCGGGCTGGCCACTTAATCCCAAAAATGGGAAGCAAGAGGCAAGAGAACCTCTGAGTTCAAGCCCATCCTAGTCTATACGGCAAGTTCCAGGGCAGAGAACTACATGGTGAACACTATCTCAAGAAGGGATCGGGGTTCAGGAGGGGAGAGAGAATACATGCATGGGTATAAGGCAGGCATAGACAGACACCAGCACTTGGAAGGACACAATTCATCCTCAACCCTCAAACAGGAAGACCTGGACTCCATACACACACCACAGCACTCACAGAAAGGCCAAGAAACACACACAGAAGGAATTAAGAGCCCAGCCCACACTGAGACAAGGTTTCTCTGTGTGGTGCTGGCTGTCCTGGAGCTGCAGATGCCCCTGCCTCTGGAGTGCTGGGATCAAGGGTGTGTTTCACCACACCCAGCAGAGACTAGACTTTCTTCACATGAAAAGGCAGGAGCCAAGAGCACCCTAGTGAGAGGACTTGTCTAGCTGGATTCAACCATGCTCAGGACAGTATTTTTAAATCTTTAGAAATTTGAGCTAAAGAACTAGCTCACTTGTTGCTCTTGCAGAGGACCCCTGGTTTGGTTCCCAGCACCCACATGGCAAATCACAACCATCAACTCCAGTTCCTGGGTATGAGGACACCAATCACACACCTAACATACTGACACTCACATAAAAATAAACGCAGCTGACTGTTGAGGCACATGCCTTTAATCTGTCTTCAGTAGTAAGAACTAGGCTTTTTGTAGCCCTGAATTCTGGAATTCACCTTGTAGACCAGACCGACCTCAAACCTGCCTCTGCTGGGATTAAAGGCACGCACCACCACTCCCAGGCTCAGGCTGAGTCAGACTCTTTTGAGCCATCCCATCTTGTAAGAGCACACTCGAGGAAACCTACCACCACAAGCCCAGCCCTTGGGAATCACTTGGATAAAATAAAGAGTTTTAAAGCCTACCAAAATTGGGGACAGCAACACTGGAGACCAGACCCACCAGGAGAGCTCCCACCAACTGGGGGGGGGGGGAAGCATGCCTGGTCTATATAGAAGTCCAGGACAATCAGGGCTACAATTCAAAGAGAAATCTTTGGGGGAGTAGAAGGGGACAGACAGGCAGGGAAGGAGAGAGGTGGAGAGAGGGCTCTTATCTTGCCTCAACCCTTTCCAGGTTACAACCATGGTCCTGGGCACTGGCCACACCTCCTCATCTCAGCCACTGTCCTTTATCTGCTTTCTAGACAGCCTCAACTAACTTGAGCCAGTGTCACTCCGACCATGCCCACAGCTAAGGAATTCCCCAGCCACCAGTTTGTCCCAGGTCCTGCTTAGAGACCTGGAGGCACCTTGTCACTTTGCCAGAGGGTATGACCACAGGACAGACTCCACACCAGTTTTCAATCAAGCTTTTAATGAAAAGATCATAAAATAACAGTTTCTCATCACTGTACATTAAGACTGCACGCTTTTGAATGGAGATCAGTCTTGATAAATCACTCTGACACTGGAGGGCTGCATAGCTGCAGCTCTGACCTGAATGCATCCATCCAAACTCTTTAGGGAAGTAAACTCAATTCAATGTGATGAGTGGCAACAGTGGCGACCATACAGGAGTGCGATCCCAGCATCCCTCCCCTGCTCCGGGAAGGGCATAAAGGACGTGATCCCTCTTCCAGTTCCAATTAAATGAAACAGATATACCCCATCCCTCCTGAGGTATTTGCAAATGGGATGGATAGAGCCCAACCTGGGGCTCCTGGAAAAAACGAGTGATGGGTTAGGTACAGGGAGGTTCCTTTCAGCACCTGGACCCATGGGGCCCCACCAAGTGGAGGGGAGGACCCTGGGAATTCTCCCTGACCCAAGTGAGGTCTGTTATGCAGCATTTTTGAGGTCAATAAATTACAGCAATAAATAGCAAGGTGAGGTAGGGGAGGGGTCCCTGGTAGAGTTAAAGCAAGCAACTGAAGCTGCAGGCCTCCTAGGACGGGGATCCTGGGCAGCACAGCTTCCACCCTTTCCCGGGTCGGAATGTCAGACTGAGGTTGGGTCCCTCTCTAGCCCTCATTCCTGGCATCCATTTCATAGGTTCAGTAACATTGGCCCCGCAGTGACTGGGGAAAGGAAGCCCTTGGTCCCGTTAGTGGAGCACAGCAGGGCTTTGAGAGCCTGTCCATTCTCTTCAGGCCACGCCCCTTAACTTCTGCCTTCCTTCACAGCACTTGCTCCCTGAGGCCTGCCCTCCCGGCTGCCCAGGATTTCCCCGACTCAGGTAGGCAGCAGTCTGCCTACTGACAGCCCGGCAGATCGCACTCCTGCACAAGGACCTGAGGTCCAGTGAATACTGACAGTGTGGGCAGCAAGTGGAGACCTGGCTCCCCTCAGTTGTGATGGACGGAAAACACACTTCCTGGGTCCTGTGAGGTCAGGCATCACAGGCTGAGGTGTATGGCTATGCTGCAAGTCTGAGATCCTTATGTGGTGTTCACAAGTTCCTCTTTTCCTTTTTTGCAACCTTGGAAGAGCCCTTGCAGTAGCTCGGTCCGGTGGGAGTGGGCACTGGCAGAGCCGGGCCTGCTTCCACCAGCTTGCCCTAAGTCTGAGAAATAAATACATTCATCACTGCACAAACATTGATACAAAAACAACACTGTTGAGAGTGTTTGCACCATCTGTTGGTAAGGACCAGACTCAAGTCAGCCCCTTCTGCTGCCCAGGCAGGGCGTGTGCAAGATGGAGTCCGCTGAGCTTCCTAAAGCTCCCTGCGTTTTGGCCCGAGTGACTCACAGTAACACAAGGCGCACGGGCAGGGCCGACGTTCAACCCTTGGGCTCAGCCAGGGGCCTAGGGGCTGGTCAGCGTGGTGCACGCTCTTTGGTGGCAGCTGAGCTTGAAGAGGCCCCCGAAATGGGAATGAGGGCTCAGGAGAAGCTAGGGGAAACTTCTAGTCCTTACCGAGCACCCAGGGCTGCCTCAAGGACCCAGGTGGGAGGGGAGAGTTCCCTGGGGCTGGCGGTATAGCTGCTGAGGTCTGAAACTGTAAAAGTTTATGTAAACAATGAGATAAATATATTAGTATCTTTTCTTCTGAGCCCACTGAGGTTCCATACTCATTCAAAATGTGCTTTGGTTTAAAAAATAGGTTTTGTGAATTTGGGTATGAGCTTTTTTTTTTTCTTTTGATTTTTTTTTTTTAATTTTTCCTACATGACATCTGCTATTTTCTGTTTCCTGTTTCTCCAAAACATTCAGAAATTACATGACTAAAACAGAGAACTGTAAGCCACCTTGGCCTCTTATGGCCTGATTTCCTTGAGGCTCTTAACATCTCCACACACACACATACACACACACAGACACACAGGCAGAGACACTCAAAAGCATGCACCAGTGGAAACAAAAGAAAAAGAAAACAAACCCCACCCATCCCAACAACCCTTAAAATCTTAAATAGGAAACTAGTGTTTTGATTTCTCATTAAAATACAGAAAAGGTTTGGTACAATACTAAGGTGGATACAATACTCTGTCGAACAGACATGCTGAGTGAGGGGCTCTGTTCCCAGTCCCTGAATTTCTGTAGATGTGGCTGCCCAAACCCTGGGAGGCCACACAGGGTTCCCATGCCATGCAGACCTTGTGGTTTAAGTGCTGGTGAGGTGGGTATGGTAGGGTGGGTGGGCGGGAGCAGAGGCTAGCACGCCCTGCCAATTCCCTTGGTGAAATGGCACCTGGGTCTTCATTACTTGATTACAAATCAAGTAATCCAATTTAAAAAAATGGGGTACAGAGCTAAACAGAGGTGTTGAGTCTGATTCGTAAGAGCAGAGAACCGAGATTTACAGGCACGGGGTAATGAAGAACTGGCTCAGTGCAAGGGCACTGGGTGTGGGCCTGGCCAGGCTGCCTCACTCTCACACCTGACACTGGGTACCGAACTCAGATTAGAGGGTCTCTGGAAGGGTGGAGGCTGGAATTTTTTGGTCTGAAGTAAAAATTGAAAGGAAAATGAAAGCCATGAAACATGATAAGGTCAACAGACCCAATTCTGTAACTCATCTGGGCAGAGCACAATCTTGGTCTTGCCTTGCCCCTTGCTGGAGCCCATGCAAACATCTGAGGCTGGCCGACACCCATGTAGAGGTTAGCTTTGACCCTATACTGGCTAAGTCCTTAGGTGGAGGGCAACTCTTACCTCTGGCTCTGCAACGGGCTACTAGATATAGCTCAGAGCTCAAGAGGGCACAGACCAGGGCTCACTTCCACCTCACCCTGACCCATGCAGAGAGCTGCTCCCTCCTCATGGCTTCGGTCACTCTGGTGCCCAGCACCTGCCCCCTTCCCCACAGCATACCCTGGGCAGCAGACATCCCTTCAGAGAACACTGGGGGCCACAGAGGCTCGGGCCAGCCCAAGCCCAGCTTACTCCCACTATCAAAAAACAAAAGCAAGTAGCTCAGCCTCAACTGTACTATGGTATTGGATTCAAGAGGTAGCAAAGGTCAGAAGGCTCTCCACCTTGTTCAGTGAGCAAGGAAGTGAAGCATCTGTGCATAAGCAATACATACATACATACACACATACACACACACACACACACACACACACACACACACGAGTACCGATGGCCCTGGCACAAGTCTAGCCTCCCCTCCACCCTCTGAGAGTTCACACCTTCCAGTTTCAACATCTCTAGAAAGTTACATGAGGGTGGGGGTTCTCAATAAAAATAAGTACCTCTAACAAGGGAAATTATGGAAAAAGCGTGTTCTCCTGAGGAAATCCAGGAAGGCAGGGCTCAGGATCAGGGAAGCCTTTGGGCAAGAAGGGCTTCTGGAGCCTTGGAGAGGCAGGTTCAAACATGCCCAAGCACCAGGACTAGGGAAAATGACAGGGAGGGACAGCTGCCTCAGTTACATTCAGTCTGCAGACCCAGGCTCATCCCCAAAGAGGCAGGAGGAAAATATTGTTCATTTTGGTTTTTAAAAAAGAATTCTTAAAAACTGTAAAAAAGAAATAGGAACAGCTCAGTAGGAATAACAGCACTATAGGCCCAGAGGGCTCTTTAGTTGTAGAGAGGTAGGCAGTGGGGTCACCCTGACTGTCCCAGTGCCAGCTAGCAGAGAAAGGAACTGCCACCCAGCACCGGCTTCCCAACACCAGAGTCACACTGCACACAAGCACACATGCACACACACGCAGACGAGGTCCCTGCCAGCTCATGGCCTGCTCCAGGCACCACTTTTGGCCACGGGAAGCCTTGTGCCTCCCCCAGCCCAGCCTGCAGAAAAGGGACCAAGCAAGTCCCACGGACACCCACCCACATGACGGACTCCCACCTGGCTCCTCAGCAGCCTCTCCAGGGAGCTGGGGGACCAAGTGGGACCAGGGAGGTAGAATAGTCACAGCACCACATGCACAGGGGTAGACCGGTCAGCTTCTCTCCTCTCGGCTTCCCTTGGTACACTGTTGGTTAAAGCTCTGGGTGTGGAAAGGCTGGGCCAGAGGGGCTGCCGGGAGCCTCGTGCTAGACTTTGGGGCTCAACTCTCCCACCACCACCCTTCCCCACTTCTCCTTCCGTGGATTCCCAAGTGGCAAGTCTGCAGAGGGCTCCCGCGGGTCTTTGGCTTCTAGGAAGGGGAAGTGTGCATGCGCAGGTGGCTGATGAGGTTGCGCTGTTGGGTGAACTTGCCCCCACAGAGCTGGCACTCATAGGGCTTCTCACCTGAGTGCACACGCATGTGCTCTGTGAGGCGGTACTGGCGGGTGAAGCGCATGCCACACTCATCACAGGCAAAGGGCTTCAGGCCCAAGTGGCTGCGCATGTGGCGTGTCATAGTGCCTCGCTGTGTGAACATCTTGCCACAAATGTTGCAGGGGAAGGGACGGGTCAACCAGTGTGTCTTCTCATGTTGCCGCAGTGTGGCTGGGTCCTTGTAGGTCTTCTCACAGACGGAGCACTTGAAAGGACGCGGCTCAGCTGCGTAGGCAGCACTGGGCGTTGACAGGTCCTCAGCCTCCTCCTCCGCACCCCCACTGCCGGTCTCATACGCCCCTTCTTCCTTGATAAACAGCTCCTCCTCTGTGTGTGTCTCCACGTGCGCATTGAGCTGCTCAGAGCTGGGGAAGCCCTTGGCGCAGGGAATGCACACATAGAGGTTGTCCCCATACGACACCGTCTCGTAGCCTTCCTGCCGATACACATAGTGGGCGCTAGTGTGGCCACTGCCCCCCTCGCTCCCACTCTGCCCACTGTCCTCACTCCCATCTTTGCCATTTTCCTCCTCCTCCTTGCAGGGGTACGGCGGCTCCCCATATGACCCACTGGGGCCACCTCCACCAACACTGCTAGCCAGAATGCCATTGGGAACCCTGTCCCCAGACCCCTCGCCTTCCTCCCCTGGGCAAGGACCTTTAGTCCCCGTTTCTCTCCGATCAAAAGGAGACCCAGCCGCGGGCTCCTTCTTGTTCCAATCTTTTTTGCGGGCTAAATGCCGGAGGCTCTTGCGAGGCTGCCCACCCTGCCCTTCCAGCAGACTCAGGTGGTTTTCCTCAGGCCCTTCCAGATCCATGGACTCATCAGGAGTGGCCCGCAGCTCAACATACGAGGCACTATTGCCAGCTGGCAGGGCGGAGGTTGAAGCGGGTGCAGGTGATTCGCGCTGGCTGTCACTCAGCTGGGCAGGGTCCTCAGGAGTGAGGTGTGGGCCAGGGGTTGTAGGAGGTAAGGGTGGGCTCTTCTTGGACAGGTCCAGACCCAGCTCCTGTTCACAGCCCCCACTGCCATTGGTGCTGTTGCTACAGGTCCCCAGCCCTACCTCCCCACCAGCTGAGCAGCCCCCCAAGCCCAGGCCATGTGAGCTCTCCTGGGCGGAACTGCCCAGAAAAAGCTCATCATCTGAACCTTTGGCCTGAGGGAGCTCCTGGGAAACAGAGTGTCCTTTGTGCCCATCTACGAGCCCTGGGTACCGAGCCTGGATGACAGAGGCTGTGGACAGCCGCTGGCTGCGGGTCGGCCGCCCCATGCCAGCAGTACCCACTCGTCCAAGGCCAAAGGGCTTCCCAGCTCGCTTCAGTTTCCGGCGGCAGAGGGCTGCCAACTCAGGCAGCTGGAGGTAGCTGGCGGCAGTGAGGAGAGTGCTGAAGTTTGGCTCAGATGGCTGGTCGCTGGGCAGCAGCTTGCCCGTGTAGATGAAGTCCAGTATCTGCTGGAACACACTGGAACTGACCATGTCCGTGTCCAAGTTGATGAGGTTGTCATGCAGGACCAGGGACTTGAAGTAGATGCTGCTAGCAGCCAGGACATTCTTGTGGGCCCGGAAGATAGAATTCTCCACCATGATGATAACGTCACACAGGAAGCCCTTGGTCCTCTGCTGGTTCAGCTGCAGCAAGAGCTGTTTCGAATGGCTGGGAAGCTCCATGTCGGGCCCCATGTCCCTGCGCCCTGCCCACGGGCACCACCTGTGGGCAAGAACAGGCAGGACCATTAACCCAAAACCTCATGATGGCCTGGCACAGGGTATACACTGAGTCCACTCCGGACTCCACCCCCCCGGGGGACAATGCATAGGAAAAGAGAGAATGTATATTCCCATACCCTGCTATCTACTCACATACAAAAACCAGACTATAATAAACAAAGGCACCAGGCAAAAAAAAAAAAAGGGATTTATAGCCTGGAGAGAGGCTTAGTAGTTAAGAGCACTTGCAGCTCTTCACAACAGACCCTGACTGGGGAGGTGCGGAGCTGTCTGGAATTCTGGTTCCCAGGGATCTGACCCCTCTCTATGACCCCCGCAGGGAGCAGGCGCTCAAGTGGTGCACATGTATACATGCAGGCAGAACATTCATACACAGAAAATAAATGTAAAAATATTCTGACGGTGCTTGAATTTCACTTTGTTACTACTTCAGTTATGAAAGAAGTCAACCACGGGCTCAGAGCACTGTTTGAAGAAGCTACAAAGTGACCAGCAGGTGGCTCTGGAAGCCAGAGAGCAACAACTCTAACGAGTAAGGCCATGAAAGCCCTGCCTAGGCTTGCAAACCCACAGGACTGGTCTTCCCACATTTCCAGATTTTTTGTGAGTAATATCCTTATACTAAAAGATTAAAAATTTAAAAGATAAAAAAGGAAAAAGAAAAAAAAAAAAAAAAAACAGAAACAAAGCAACCATGAACTAAACCAAGTTCCTTTGCTAATCTCTGGCCTGCAACCTTTGCTCTACCTGAGATGCCTCTAAAACACCCCTCCAGGCAGCCAAGACTTCCTTGTTTGCTAACTCCTTGTCCTGACCCTGATACCGTATCCTCTCTCCCACTCTCTGGAGACACTGGGAATCTCACTGGCTCTATGCCCTTTCTATTTGCCACTTGGAGCCTGGGAACTGTAGCAAGCTGGTCCTTGCAGACAGGCTGCACAGACTCTGGCTGCGGTGACTAAGCAATAAGCACACAGGTACCTAGTCTACGTAGGAAGCTGTCAGCAGAGCAAGTGTGTCCAGGTGGGGTCCAGGCAGAGAAGCAACTCAGCCAAGCAGGGCAGAGCCCTCCAGGAGAACAAGCTTGGCAAAGCGTCCCAAAGGCTCCAGGAGGTCAGAAGCCACATTCCACAGAGACCTCAGCTCACTCCTAACTCTACACAGCCAGCCTTGCCTTCTACGCAACAGTACAAGGGCCACGTCAGTGTCTAAGGAGACACCCAAGGTTTCAGGAGACCACAAGTCATGGAGACTCAGCTGCCAGCTATGCAGTGTCAGGACCCACAGCCAGAATCTGGAGGCTCCAGCAACTTACACAGATAACTCTGCACCTCCTGACTCGGGGTCTTTTTCGTTCTCTTTCTGAGATAGGGTCTCTCCTCTCCCACGTAGCCTGGAAATTGATATGTAGACCAGACTGGCTCGGACTCACAAGAAATCGACCTCCCTCTGCCTCCAGTGCACTAGTATTAAAGCAATGTGCTGTGTACCGTGCCTGGCTTCTTGGGTCCAATTTGATTAGTTAGCTGAACTACTCTGAAGCCCACCACCACCCAAGATGTCCTGCCCTTTCCATGAAAGGCTCCCTGTCTTGTCTTCCACCGAGATGGGCCTGCTATGGCTTCCCTCTTTCTTCCATAAACAGAGATTCTCTTCAGCCCAATATCTATCCTTATTCAGAGAAGAAAACCTTAATAATCGAGCCCACTGTGAGTCAACAAAAATGTTAAAGGAATGCTACTACTCCTACAGAAAGCACCTGCCAGAAAAATCTGCCTGCTCCTTGCCCACAACAGCTGAAACGTCAAGGGTGCTAAAAGGCTGGAGACAGTGAAAACCAAGCCTTCACTGACAGGTAGGTAGAAACAGCCTAAGGTGTGGTTTCTACATCAGGCTCTAGGTATCAGCGGAACGGCCATGGCAGTGCAGCTCTGCAAGGAATATTATCTGGTACCTCAGGCCTACCAGGAGAAACAAAAGGGAGGCTATGTGCCCAAGTCCCATACGCTGCCTGCCTGTACTGCACCAACAATAGACTATAGGGCAGGACAGAGCCTATACTTCAGAGCTGTATGAGAGACCCAAAAAGCCCAAGGCAAAAGCAGTGGTGATTCTTCCTCTCTCAGGCGTACCGGAGTGCCAGGGGCCCAGAAACCATGTGAGCAGCAGCCGGCGGGGGTGGCCTCCTTGAGCACGCAGACTTCCTGAGGGTGCATCAAAGCCTGGTTACCTGGGGAGAAGAAGGCAGGTATCAGTGAGGGGGGTGGGGAAGAAAAGGAGAACAACATGAAGGAGGAGTCTCTACTCCCAAAGAGGCCGGGAGACCTATGTCAGGTATGAGCAGCTAGGGGGCATTACCTTGCCCCTAAAGCACATCGTACAAGCCCAATGCCTTTAATCCCAGCACCACCAGAGACAAGGGGGTGTCTGCACATTCACGGCCAGCCTGCTCCACGTAAGAGGGTTCCAGAACAGTCAGGGAGAGAGAAGAGGAGAGGAGAGAGGAAGGGAGGGAAGGGGGAGAGAGAGGGAGAGAGAGAGGGAGAGGGAGAGGGAGGGAGAGAGAGAGAGAGAGAGAGAGAGAGAGAGAGAGAGAGAGAGAGAAGAGAAGAGGAGGGGGAAAATACCCTGGGGGCCATCTTGGGAGGCTAAAGGCAGGCACAGCTGGGTGGCAGGAGGCTAGGGCAAGGCTGGCCTTATTTACATAACAAAAGGTCAAATGGAGACACTTGTGGAAGGGCTATTTATAAGAGCCAATCTGACTACACTGCCTCCTTTCCCTTCTTTCCTTGGCAACAGGGCTCTTCTACCTAGAGGTGCAACCCAGCAAAATAGCCAACAGCAGCTCCCAAGTGAGGGACGCTCCCACTACCACCACTCTGGGTCCTACAGGAGGTGGAATCTTGAGGTTCTGGGTCCCTGTACTACATACAGAACAGCGTGGTCTCCGCTGGAACAGGCAAGAGTAGAAGGAGCCTGTAGCAGCCAGGAACCCATCTCTGAGAGCCCTTCCCCCACACCATCCCTAGGGCCATGAGGGCAGGTCCCTCAGGAATGTGACCAGACCTGGGGTGCAGGCCTTAGGCTGAGAGGCCTCAATTCTTGGCTTCAGGCTGTCAGCTGTCACTCCAGCCTTTGGAGCAGCTCCCATTTCAGAGTGGGCTCATTATCCCAAAGGCTGCAGAACAAAGAGGCAGCTCTGGAGCTCCAAGTTTAATGAGCTGGTTACCCAAGAGAATAATGGACAGAAGAGGAGCCAACAAAACTGGAAAGATGGATACCAATGACCAGAGGGAGCCACGAAATGCATCTTAGCCAGCTGGACAGACACCTCAGCCTAAACCAGGCCCCTGCTCAGCCTTCTGCCACAGTACTTGCCAAATCCTGAAACCACAAAGATTGGGACAGCGACTAGACACCACTCAGGAGTGCCTGCTGCGCGGCCCTGCCTGCCAGGCACTTGCCCAGTCCAGGTTTGGCTGAGTGACTGACCAAGGTCTAGCAAGGAAAAGAATAAAGACTCTTTCTGTGCCCTCCACCAGAAGGAGGTGGTACAACCCCTACTGACAGCCCAACTCCGATCCTATCCTCACCCCATGGGGAGTTCCTGTTGTCTAAAAAGCATTGTTCTTTTCTTCCCAATCCAAATGATGGCCAGGTATCTATAACCTACCTACTTTTCTCGGAGAAGCTATAGCCGAGAAGGAAGACAAGGACTGAGAAACATGCCTAGATCAGCAGCCCAGGAAAAGCAAGACACAAAGCTACCTAAAATAGGGTGTAGATAGAGGCTAACACCCAGCAGCTCCAAACAGGTGCTGTTTCCTTTAACGGAGGATAAGAAGCCTAGCCCAAGAGCACTGCCCGCCCAGAACAATAGCAACTCTAGACATCTGTGGCAGGTGACCTTGGATCTAGGGGCTGACCAAAACAGACCCTTCAGGGGTCCAGAGAAAGATTAAGAGAAAGCCAGCACAGAAACTGCCCTCTTGTCTAGGAACTCCAAGCTTCCCCTGTGGGTGGGCCCCAGCAAGTCCAACCTCCACAGGCAAGGCCCAGTTTGCTCTATTGTAAACAGGAGTAGAAAGGAACACAATTCTGGGTTACCTTCCTAGCTCCACATTAGACACCAGCACATGGCCTTGCTGATGGGATAACATGCACCCAGTTAGCCTCCTTTTCCTCTCTTTCCCGTCACAGGGAAGTCAGAGGCATGCGCCCAGAAAGGGACTAGCATACACAGCACACATGTACCACAGCACACACACCATACAGCTCCCTCCAGGCTCCCCCACACTTTGGTTTTTTGAGACAGGGTTTCTCTGTTTAGCTCTGGCTGTCGTGGAACACATTCTTGAACTCAGATCTGCCTGCCTCTGTGTCCTGGGTACTGGGACACAGTACCAGTGTGCTCCACCAGGTCCCACCCAAGTCTTTTAAATGCATTAACCCAGGATAGCACGGCCTAGCAACACTCCACACTAGGGAGCTAGTGGTTTTACCCTTTGGTCTCTGGGCCAAATTGGATCAAAATTCTATATTTTGTTGTCTTTTAGGTTAGGTTGCGTATATCCCAGGCTGGCTTCCATGTTGCTTGTTTTTCCCCCCCATGTAGCTTGTAACATGTGGCAAAGATGACCTTCAACTCCTGATATCCCACCTCTATCTCCCAAGAGCTAAAATTACAAGCAACTTATATCTGCCTCAAAATTTAAAACTTGAACAATTTTCTACTAGCTTATTGATTTTGTGTCATACTATTTTAGGAAAAATTAAAAGTCAAACTACAGTATTCTTTTACATTTTAAACTGGGTGTGATGGCTCAGACCTGTTAATCTCGGTACCTGAAAGGCTGAAATACAAGAATCACATGTTCAAAACCAGCTTGAGCTTCAGAGTGAGACCTGTCTCAAAAACAAGGGCCAGCCTGACACAGTGGGGCATGCCTGTAAACCCAGCACTTAGGAGGCAGAACTGTGAGTTCAAGGCCAGCCTGATCTACATGGTGACTTCCAGAACAGTCAAGAGCTACATAGTAAGACCCTGTCTCAAAACAAACAAACAAACAAACAAAAAAGGGCCAGCTACATGGTCCCATTAGCACAGGCACTTGCCATCAAGTCTGACCTGCATTGATCCCCAGACACCCCCCCATGACTAATTGCCCCCTGATCACCACATACATACATAATAAACATACAATGAAAGCACAGACAGAAAGTCCAGTCACTGGCTGAGTGGAAGAAGTCATTTAGATCAAGCTCTACAAAAGGCAAAACTGACAGGAATCAGTGCAGGCTTGCATGGCAGAGCAGCCACAGCAACACAGGTCCCTGTCACTCCTCTCCGACTGGAACAGCAATATCGGTGTGTCTCCACAGTCAGTCAAAACCCTAGCCCAGCACAATCCTTCAGAGCCTCCCTTCCTTCCCCCAGGTATCCACAATTCTCAGTATTTATTCACCCCCATTTTCCTGCCTAAACACAGCATTTAAGTGGCCAAGGAAAATGACAGAGCCTGGGCTTTCCCCACTTTCTCCTTATGCCTCCTAACCCTCAGAATGGAACTTGTGGGGGAATGGCCCCCATGAAGGTTCATGTGGCCTCAAGGACGAGTAGGGAAGACTTCTCTTCCCTGCCCCTACAATGGGACGGGAGAGCATCGCTATGGCCCAGCACTTACAAAAGTGGAGACTGAGCAAGTCTCCTTCTACCCTTTCCAAAAAGTGCTGCCCCAAATCAGCTTAGACACCCACCTTTCCTAGTGCCATGGTCTCCAGGGCCGCACTCATTCCCACTCTGGCGGTTGCGCCTTCTGTGACTCCCTCTGGCCAACAGGATGGTAGTCCAGCTTCCAAGACAGGAGGACTGCAGGCCACACAGCAAGGCCCAGACTCAGGGTGTGGTTTCAGGCCACATGATACTCCTCACCCTTCTACTCAATGTCTGATCCCCTCAGGCAGGAATGAAGCCTCCTGGAGGCATCCTAGGGCACCTGGACTGGAATGCCTCTGCTTCACACCCAGCCAGGAGGCCTGGTGAAAAGGGAAAAAGCCAGGAAAGGGGGCAATCCACTCAGCCCTTGAGAGCCTTCTCATCCTGCCTTCCCTGTGGCAGGCTCGGAAGAAGGCATAGGGGACTGAGAAAAAGCTCCTGCCTGGCTCACTCCAAGGAGTTTCTTCTACCACCGTCACCCTCTTGCATGCCACTACCAGGTGAGAGGGACAAGCTGGGACACCAGGAGCACTGATGGGCTCAGCATAACCACAGGCAGCTTCTATATCCCAGAGACTTAAGGTATGTCAGAGAGGTCCCCAGACATGTTACTACCGTCCAGAAACTTTACTGTGGGGGCAGCTGTTTCACTCCCCATTGTGGTAATCTCATATCCACATGTGGCTCACCCAAGCCTGGACTGTCTGAAAGAGACTAAGCAACTGAGCAGCTAGAAGGTTCCCAAAGCTGAGGCCAGGGCCTAACTATGGGCACAGTGTAAGATTCCATTTAACCCCATCCCTGTCCTGGACTCTTCCCTAAAACCCTATCCAACCTGGCCTTTCGCCACAGCCCACAGGAGGCTCATCTGCCCAAGTGAGATAGGTCTTCAAGGGGTGGGGGGCTGTGCACTGACTGGACAGGTCTGAGCAGGTCTGGTCTCACTGAAGCCTGCCACAGGCTTATGAGGACCATTATCACTACCTCCAGCTACAGATAAGGTTCTTGGGGGTTAAGCAACTTGCTCACAGAGAAAAAGAATATATAGGTAGCAGAGTGAGAATCTGTGGTCAACTTTCCTCACTTCCAGGAAGGGAGAACTCAGGCTCCTTTTTCTCCCACCCTTGGAGGCCTGGAAGCCTAGCTCATTGGTAGGATGCTTGCCTGGCTTGTGTAAGACCTTGGATTCAAATTCAGCACCACAAACCAAAACAATACCCCCTACCACCTGCCTGTTCTCATGCTCTAACTCCCTGTGAAGATACAGGTCTAGCTCTCTCACCTGAAGAAGAACAAACAATGTGAAGACTGCCATTCAAGCCTGAACTGGGGGCTAGCCTGGGCTTGCTGCTTCTCTAAGTATATCCCTAGCCAGGTGTGGTGACCTCCTGCCCTTTAGGTTTGGGCTTGGTAGTGGGTGAGGCTCATTGCTCTGGGCAAGCCCAGCCAAATAATTTAGCCCAGACCTGGATGCTAGCCAGCCACTCCTGGCTCTCTCCCAAACCATCCTCCTGGAAAGCATCAGGCACTTCAAATGCCAAGAGCCCAGCCCTCTCCTGCCACAGCTTTTATGAAATGCAACACTTAGGTTCTGCTGAGAACACAGGTGATACGGCATCAGAGACCAGGACTGACCTCCTCCTCCTGCCCTAAGACCAGCTCTACTGCACAGAGACAAGAATGATGCCCACTCTAGCCTTTGCCCTTTTCTAAGCCTATCCTGAAATGTCCGAGGGCCCTACTAGAGACTTCTTGCTGCCCACCCGAAGATGAGACCTGCCTGGACCCAGACCACCTGGCCAAGCATGCTGCTCCCTAGGCAAGTAGCTCTCACTATAAAAAAGCACAGAGAGGCTGGTGCCACAAGGAAGGCCTGAAGAGACACACTATGCATACCATATTACATGGGCCCTGTGCCTCAAAGGCACAGCTTCATCTGTTCATCCCGTCGTGCTTAACTTTAGAGCCAACAAGGGCCAGAACAAGGGTATTCCCTGTTAACTGCCCTGGTGAGCCCCAGCTCTAGACTTGTCTAGTTGAGGGCAGCAGATGAGTCCTCCTTGACAATGCAGAATAATAATTTGAAATTGTGATGAGTTATTATAAAACAGATTACCTGCAACACAACAGGAGCTAAAACAAACAAACAAAAACCACCACCACCACTACCACCACCACCAAAAGGCCCCCTAGGTAACGTGTAAGTGGGACCTTAGGCCAGGTGTAAAGAGTATTTGCCTTTAATCCCATCACTCACTTAGAAAGCAGTCGAAAACAGATCTCTGTGACAATCTCGGACAATCTCGGGACAATCAAGGATACAGAGTGTGACCTTGTCTTTAAAAAAAAATATATAGTGGGTGAGAATTCAGGAGGCAAGACAAGGGGAGGGTCCCTCTTCTTGATAGTGGATACGGATAGAGGAGCAGCGGCGGTGGCACCGTGTTTTTAAAATGCAGGTGTTAAGGTCCCACTATAGACCTGCGGTAAGAATCGCATCATTTTTCTTAGGTTCACTCACTCATTCATTCATCAGTGGGGGTGGGGGGTACGAATGAGCAGGCGATAGCACGTGTATGGATGTAAAATGACAACTTGTGGAAGATGGCTCTCTTCTGGGATTGAACTCAAGGAAGACATCAGGCTTGTCAGCAAGCACCTTTACCCCACTGAGTCATCTCACCCACCGAAGAGCCTGCACCGTAGCCCTGGAGCTCATACTTAGGTATGAGATGCACTGTCTGGGGCATGAGCTTTGTATTTCTTGGAACTTCAAGGGTCTCCACCCATACTAAGTACTTAACAGTGATGTCAAGTAGAAAGACAGACCACAAAGGAAAACACACCTTCCAAGCCAACAAGTCCAACAGCTGGTGACTACTAACTGTACTCCTAGAACAAGAGATAACTGAGGTCTAGGACTGATAACAAGGGCACCCTCAACCATGACTATAACTAAGGGTACTGAGCCTTCCTGGGCAAGGCACACTAGTTAGAGAAGAGGTATTAGTAGCTGACAAGAGGAGGCTTTGGCTGGTGAGAGGGTTCAGCACATGTTGCCAGGCTTGACAAGCTGAGTTTAATACAGAGGACATGTGGCAGTACAGCAAAATGACTCCTCCAGAAACTGTACTCTCATCGCCAAATGTACTCTGTGCATTTATGTTCCAGCATATAGGCAGAGACACACACTATGTCACACCTTGGAGCCCTGGCCATCTTGGAACTACGTTAACCAGGCTGGCCTCAAAATCCCAGAGATGCCTGCTTCAGATTCCCAGGTGCTGGGATTTTAAAGTCACCACTATCACCACCATTGGTTAAATAAATACATGTTTTTAAAATGAGGAAGAGAAGAGGCCTCAGCAGGCTAAGGAGTGCAGTTCACTGGTACAAGACATACCTCCCATGAGAGATGTGGGTTCCATCTCCAACACTAAGAAAAAAGTAGCTGTGCAAGGGAGGACAAGCAGCGACAGCACAGAGGCAAGCAGGCAGAAATTCCACAGGCAAAGAGTTGAAAGGGCACCAGGAAGCCTGGGCCACCCAGCTGGAAGGACTATCACAACAACCATCTCCTCTGCCTGGGGACATCCTCCAAATGAGACAACTGAACCCCAGAGGGAGGTGTGTGTCACAGCTGAGTCACTAAGCAGGCACCTAGCCGCAGGCTGTGGGAGACAAGACTCCAACATCCCTAGAACCAACCCCAGCAGCCAACAAAGTAGCAAATCAATAGGAACCCCACGGAAGTAAAACAAAACATCCAGGGCATCTTACACTTTATAAAACACACCTTCCAGTGTAGCTGTCTTCCCAAGACAGGGCTTTTCATTCACTCACTGATAAAAGCTGGGTGAGACCCGGAATGGTGGTGCAAGCCTACAGCTCTAACCCTGAGTCTGAACCATTAAGATCAGCACAAACTTGCGGTAAGCCTACAAAGTAAAGGCCCATCTCAAAGCACCCAAACCCCACGGCACAACAGTGTGTCCTCTGACTGGGACAAACTTGAGATGGTGGACTGTACGAGAATCAGAAAAAATATAAGCCTAAAAAGTCCATGTCAGAAAGGAATGATGGCCAGGCTTAGTGGCACACACCTGTAATCCCAGCACTCGGGAAGGCAGAGGCAAGTGGATCTCTATGAGTTAGAAGCCAGCCTGGTCTGTAAAGCCAGTCCAGAAGGATGGTCATCACTACCCAGACAGAGAAACCCTGTCTCAAAAAAAAAAAAAGTTTTTTGTTTTTTTTTTTAATGTTAGCTAGGCATGATAGCCCACCCATTTAATCAAAACAGAGGGAAGTGGATCTCTGGTTTCAAGACCAGTCTGATCAAAATAGTAGTGCCAGAATAGTCAGGGCTATACAAGAGACCTTGTCTCAAACAAATAGATGATAGATAAATGGATGGATAGATGTAATTTTTTTGGTTTGGTTTTGTTGTTTTTCAAAGACAGGGTATTTTTTATCTATGTAGCCCTGGGTGTCCTGGTATTCCTTTTGTAGACCAGGCTGGCCTTGAACTCAGAAGTTTGCCTGCCTTTGCCTCCTGGGTGCTGGAATTAAAGACACATACCACCAAAGGCAAAAATTGTATGTATGGAAATTGTTGCATGCAGTACAAGAATACCTGATGCCCAAAGAGGGTGTTGGCTCTCCTGGAACACAGTTATATGAGCTGCCATGTGACTCCTGGAAATGGAACCCAGGTTCTTTGGAAGAGCAACCACTGGTTTTCCTGCGGCCAGGCCCGGCCCCTCCAAGACAGGGTTTCTCTGTGTAGCCTTGGCTATCCCGGACTTGCTCTGTGGACCAGGCTGGCCTCAAACTCACAGAGATCTGCATGCCTCTGCCTCCTGAGTGCTTGGATTACAGGTGTGTGTCACCATGCCCAGCTTGCAACCAGTGCTCTTAACCACTGACCCATCTCTCCAGCTCCTATAGTGATGAATATTAACTAACCAAACAAGGACTGAAGAAGATTTCCCAGGAACAAAAGCAAACGGATTTTTAATTTTTCTTCATTAGTGTGTTCGAGGTGCTTATGTTGTGTGTGTGTATGAATGTGTATTTTGTATGGTCTGCCTGTGTCTGATATGCGCATGCACACCTTTACTCACTGAACTTGCTGGCCTGAAAGAGGATACTTTAAAACGGGAGCAGAACTATTCCCAGAAAACCAAAAGAGGAACTCGGGATGCAGCTCTGTTAGAAAAGTGCTTGTTTAACATGTAAAAAGCCCTGGATTTCACTGGCAGCAATACACCTGGCACACTGCCAAATGCCTGTAATACCAGCACTCGGAAGGCTGAGAGAGAGAAGGATCTCAAATTTCAGGCCAGCCTATGTGCCATGGTAGTTCAAGACCAAACTATACCACAAGAAACAAAGCCTCAAAAACTGAGAGAAGCCAGGTATAATCCCAGCACTCAGGAGGCAGAGGCAGAGGTAGACTAAGCTTGAAACCAGCTATATAAAATTGTATCTCAAATTGGTCTCAGTGGCTCATACCTGTAATCCCAGCTTTTAGGGAGACAAGGGCAGGCGGATCTCTAAATCCAAGGCCAGAGCAGCCCAGCCTACAAAGTGAGTCCAGGACAGCCAAGGCTATACATGTTTTGAAAAACCACACACACACAAATTGTGTCTCAAAATTAACTTTAAGAGAAAGCCTGGTACACAGGCTTGTGAACCCAGCCACTCAGGAATTTGAGGCAGGAGAATCACAAGTTTAAGGCCTGCCTAGAAAATCAGTGAAAGACTTTGTCTCAAAACAAAAACAAACAAGAAAAAAGAAAACAAAAACAAAAACAAAAAACCCTTAGAGCTGGAGAAATACCTTAGCAGTTAAGACTGTTGCTCTTCCATAATTCCCCTGGGTTCTATTCCCAGTACCCATCTCAGGTGGCTCACAAATGCCCATAACTCCAACTCCAGGAAGATCCAACACCTCTGCTCTCTGAAGGCACCTCTGCTCATGTGGGCATACCCATACACAAACACATCATTGAAAACAAAATAAATCTAGGGTCCTGTGAGATGCTCACGGGTTAAGAGCACTTATTCTTACAGAGGACCCCATTTCAACTCCCAGAACCCATGCAGTGACTCACCACCATTCCCCATTCCAGGCAGTCCAATGCCCCTCTGACCTATGTACAACATGGTGTGCGCACACACAAAATGAAGGCAGACACCCATTAAAAACAGAATAAATCTGAGGAAAAAAGCCGGTCTTGGTGACACTAGCCTTAGAGGCAAATAAATGGACAGCAAGGGATGTACATCTGTGATAGAGGTTGTACCTACCTCCCAGTACCACCAAAATTTTAAAAATTTAAAAAAAAAGGACATTTAGAAAGGTTGATTAGCTTTGAGGAAAGGGATTTAGGGACAGAAGATAAAATGATTAGGGCTGTCTTTTCCTGGAGCAACATAGCTCAAAGGTGAAAGATGGGCTACCAGGAAGGCAAGACACTTGACATGTGAAAGAGCACCGCCCCAGAACTGCAGCTGCACACACTGTATCTTTAGAGTGTGACCAGCACCACCACTTCTGTGTGGAATACAAACCAACTCAAACGAGCTATTGTGTTTTAGGGCACAGACAGACGCAGGGAAAGGAGTAGCGACTACTACAGGACAAGAATGAGCCACAAGGAAATGGAGTGTCCAGAAGCTGAGGGGAAGTGCTGCTTCTTCCATGACACTGGGAGAGCCGGGATGAGCATTAGTAAGCACTGACTTCAGTTGCAGTAAGCTTTCTACTCTTATACCTACTTCTCTAAGACGCAACGTACACCTGTATGCAATACACAACTCACACCATCTGGCCACAGCAGTTGTAACAATCTCCTAACTTCCTACAGCTAACCTCTAAACCTACTAGAGAAGTTGCAACTACCCTGTATAAAAACCCCAAAGCAGAGCCACATGAAGAGTCTCCTAGCCAAAGACCCACTATAGGGCTCCTTTAACAAAGCAGAGTTGGGCGGGGATTGGAAGATTCGAGGCCCATAAGAGACCACACAGAAAGCATCACCCTGTCCTAATGCAAAGCCATACTGTCATATATGTGCAGAAGAGAAGGTATGCCTAACTTTACAAGTATTCTCTTCCTAAGGGCCAGATGGGGAGGAAGGGCAGAGTCAGATCCAGTCTAAGTAGAGTGCATGCCCACTCTACTTGGGTTCCATCCCAAGCCTGGCAAACAAGGCACAGCAAAATGACCTCAGAGGCCAAAGGTGCTTTCTAACTTCAATGGAACCTACATGGTAGAAAGAACCAACTACACAAGCTGTCCTCTGACTTCCATGCCAGGGTGCACACACAGATAATAAATGTATTTTTAATTAAAAAGAATTAACCCATATACCTAGAAATGTCCTCCCCTGGGGCCCCTCCCAAAAGCACACATAGAGGCTTGAATCCCTGCCTCCTCTGAGTTTGAGTACAATTTGTCCTGTATCTTTTCTCAAATATACATCAAGTCACTACCCCATTACTTAAAGTTCAAGTTCAGCCTTAGCTTCAGCTCTTCCTTGAGGGATGTTGAACCCACCTCACCTTCCAGAATGCCATGAGAAGCCCTCCAATGAATGAGCATTCCCCCTGGGTCCCTTCATCTTTCTTTCCCACCCTCACCTGGCATCAGCACTTGCTGAAGCCCTTCTGTTTCTGCACCTCCCCTTCTGCCCACCCTGGCCTCACTGACCAACCCTCAAAGTTAAAGAGCCAGTCACCATAATCTTAGAGGTTCTGTGGTCTCTCACAGCTCAGATTGCCAACGAATTCCTGATTCTCCTGCCTCTACCTCCTGGGTGCTCGGATCACAGGAATGTGCTGTACCCAACTCTTGCTTTTTTTGTTTGTTTGAGACAGGGTTTCTCTGTATAGCCTTGGCTATCCTGTGCACTTTGTAGACCAGAGTGGCCTCGAACTCACAGAGATCTGCCTGCCTCTGGCTCCCAGACTACTGGAATTAAAAGCATGCACCACCATGCCCAGCTTTTTTTTTTTTTTTTTTTTAATGCAGGATCACTACATAGCCCAGGCTGGACTCGCACTGAAGATCCTACTTTAGCCTCCCAAATAAATGAGATTACAGATGTACAACACAGGGGTTTGCTGAAGCCAGTTAGTACTTCCAGACATCACACCACCAAGAAATCCAATGAGTTAATGATGTTTCTTATCTCATCAAACAAGTGTATATGTGCTTGAATGAATATGGAGGCCAGGGGTATTTCCCTCGGCTGTCCACCTTAGAGACAGGGTCTCTCACTGAGACCCAGAGCTCACTGAATTGGCTATCTAGTTGTCCTGTCTCCCCAGGACTAGGATTATAAGCACATGCCACTATGTTCAGCTTTTTACATGCATGCTTAAAGACCTAACTCATACTTGTGTGCCAAGCACTTTGCCAACTGAGTGATCTTTTAGCCACATATCAAAGAAATCTTAAGATCCCAGCTCACAATCATGGATACAAGTTTTCCAAAATTATAATATTCACTTGAGTGCTCAAATTTACCATGGACAACCAGTATTTTCCTTAAAGGGGAAGACTTACGTAGTTCATATATAAATGTCAGCCAGGCATGTTAGCACATGCCTTTAATTCCACTACCACTCAGAAGGCAGAGGCAGGCTTCTCTGAATTCGAGGCCAGCCTCGTCTATAAAGTAAGTCCAGGAGAGCCAGGGCTACACAGAGAAACCCTGTCTCAAAACACCAAAAAGATAAAAAATAGATAAGATAGACACAGACACACAGATGTGAATCGTTCATTCTTTCACTTTTTTTTTGGTTTGGTTTTTCAACCAGTTTTTCTGTATTCCTGGCCATCCTGGACTCATTACGCAGAGCAGACTAACCTCACAGATCCGTGCGTCTCTGACTCTCAGGGACTGGGATTAAAAGCCTGCACCACCACCAGCAGGTGGTTCTTTGGTTCTTTCAAACTCCCTAAATTTGAAAGTTTGTCTCCCACCACAAATACACTACGCAGACCCTATCTTGTACTCAAGTCCCACAGAAGAGCCCCATGTATTCTTCCCACCGACCATTCTGAACACTCAAGCATGTGCACCTAGGGATGGAGATTTACACTCGGTCCTGGCACTGTCTCTGAGCATAAGAGAGACGGGTAGTAACAGCCTCTGCGCTGGCTAACCAGAGAGCACTAAAGTGCGTGTACAAGAAGCAGACATCTTAAGCAGCATCTGTGACCAGGTGTGGTGATATATATTTAATCCCAGTATTCTGGAGGCAGAAAGAATAGGCAGGTTGATCTCTGAGAGTTCTAGGCCAGCCTGGTCTACAAAGTGGGTTCAGAACTGCTACACAGAAAATCCCTGTCTTGAAGGAAAAAAAGAAAGAGAGAAAAAAAGAAAGATAAAATAAAATCCTGCGAGAAGGATCTTCCTAGCAAAGACAGGGTTTCAGTATGTAACCCTGCAGAGCCTGGCACTCAGAGCCCCAACTACCTCCGTCTCCCAAGTACTATGCTCAAAGCTAGAGCTGTGGGTCTCAACCTCTTTGGGGGTTGAGTCATTCTCTTACAGGGGTCACATATCAAGATATTTACATCATGATTCATAACTGTAGCAAAATTACAGTTATGAAGTAGTAAAAAATAATAATTTCATGGTTGGGGATCACCACAACAGGAGGAACTGTATTAAAGGGTCATAGAATTAAGAAGGCTGAGAACCACTGACCTAGAGTAATAATTTTTGGTTTTTGAGAAGGGTGTCTCTGTGTCAGACTGGCTGTCCTGGAACTCACTCTGTAGACCAGGCTAGCCTCGGAACTCAAGAGATTAACCCGCCTCTGTCTCCCAAGTGCTGGAATTAAAGGTGTGCACCACCACACCCAGTTTAGAGTAACAGGTTTTAAATAAATGAATGAAAGGGCTGTTAGAAATGGCATTCATGAATCTCAGGCTCTGGGGCTGTGGATACAAGAACAGAGAGCAGAGGGGGAAGGGTGCTACCAGGAAGCAGGATGTGAATGAGCATGCTGCCTGCTGGGGGCATGAAGTCAAAGTCCCCTTCTACCCAAAGAAGGCTAAGCAAGCAGTGCTGCTCTTATCAGCGTCCACACACGCATGGAATGTGGGACTTTGGAAACAATCCTCTCCCCTCAGTCAGATAGGGGCTGCCTCAGGCTCACACCTGGCTTTCTGGAGTTTAGGTTCACTTATCACAGCCAAAGGGCAACCCAAGCCCAGTGCCTGATTACCTGGAGGCATTTTCAGAAGGCTGTGGCCAATTTCTCCCATCCTTGCTTCAGGCCTTGGGCTCAGCTACTGAAAACCCACCCTACTCCCACCACCACCAAACCACCAAGTGACTGTGGAACTCTCATTTGCCAAAATTAAAAAAAGGCAAGGCTGTCAGTGATAAAGTACAATATGGGGCTGTCCCTATAGCCCTCTCTCAGAGTTATTCAGCAAAGGCATCATGTCAGAGACCAGAAATCCCAGAAGGGACTGTTATTAAAGGTAAGGATAGTCCCTGGAGTGGGGGACCCTTCAGCTTTGTGAGCCAGTGCCCATCACACTTGAACAGAAAACCTCAGCCAAGGCCAGCAAAACAGTGCATCTGGTAAAAGCGCTTGCTGCCAAGCCTAGATACCACCACTACATCCTGAAACCCATGTAGGAAGAGAACTAGCTCCCTCAGACGTTCTCTGAACTCAACATGTGCAGCATCCTTCCCCCTAAAAAATCCAAATGCAATTTTAAAATGTAAAAAGAAAACCTCAGTGGGCCACAGTGGCACTCACCTCAAAACCCTGTGAGTTCAAGGTCAACCTGTTCTTCAAAGTGAGTCCAAGGCTACACAGAGTAACTCTGTAGAGAATTTCAAGGTGAAGAAGGAAGGGGATATATAGAAGACATAGAAGGAAAGAAAAATGCTGTAATATTTTAATTTTAAAAATTAAAGAAAGCTGGGCATGGTAGTGCATGCCTTTAACCCCAGCACTCAGGAGGCAGGGACAGGTGGATCTCAGCCTGGTCTACAAAGTGAGTACCAGGACAGCCAGAGCGACACAGAGAAACCCTGTCCCGAAAAAACAAAAACAATAACAATTATAAATAAATAAATGAAAATTAAGGAAAAAACATCAAGGGCAGCCTGAGTTAGAGTTTCAGTGAACTGGTCAAATTCTGACTCAAAAACAAAGAAACAAAACAAACAAAAAAACTCCTAAATAGAGGTGTGCCTGGTGTGGAGGTGCATGCTTTTGACCCCAGCTCTCGGGAGGCAGAGGCAGGCCAAGCTCTGTGAGTTCCAGGCCAACCAAGGCAACACAGTGAGGTCCTACCTTGAAAAAGAAAAAGGCATTCCAGCCCAAGTCACACTCAAACTAAACTGTTCTCAGACTGTGTGCAAAGCTCCCCCACACAACTCTGTAGTGGCAAGTTTTGCTGCCTTTAAAAACTCAGTTATGGAAAAAAAAGAAGGAGGAGGAAAAATAATCAACCAACCCAGGTGCAGTGGTGCACACTTGTGATCCCACCACTTCTGGAGGCAGGGGCAGGTGGATCTCTGTGAGTTCGAGTCCAGCTTGGTCTACAAAACAAGTCCAGGACAGCCAAGGCTACACAGAGAAACCCTGTGTGGGGATTGGGGGCCTCAGCTGTGTAAATGGTCTTGTTTTAATCCCAGGTGTAGGATACGGGACTGATTCAATTGTCCACAGCCACAAACTATTTGCCTCAGGCCAGTTCTGAGAGGGGCTCTTTGCCAGCTGCAGATAGTTTAAATCTGAGGATTCTGGAGGGAAGACATGCCAGAGCCCAGACAGAGTGACCAGCTCAGGGAAAGGAGGAAGCTGCTGGTGCTCCCCCTTGCTCCTCGGAGCAGCTGTTGTTGAAATGAAGACTGTACTTGCCCCAAGGAACTATGTTCCTAACCAGCAGGAAGTAGCTGAAGAGAACTATAACCCCTCTCCTCACTAACCTTTCTCTCCTGCCTGGTGTTAGAGTGTCGAAAGGGACCGGGGTGGAGGAGGGAAGTAGAGGCATTAAAAAAAAAAATAATAAATCAAAATAAAATAGAGTTAAAAGTCCCTCTACACAACTCACTGCTAGAACTTCCCTAACCGCTTCCTATCTGTGTGTACAAAGGGGGCTGGTAAAATGACTAGGACTCCACAGTTCTAAGGATTACACTCAGACCTAACATGCCCACCATAAGGCAGAGCACGCGTAAGAGCTCAAAATAGGTGACTACCCTTCTGCCACCACTATCTTCCTCTCTCAGCACTGGACACCAGCTTCTCACAGAAGAAAAGGTGTGCTTGGGGTTGTAGCTCAGTAACGTTTGTCTAGCAAGCATGGAAGGACTGAAAAAAAATTACATGGTGTCACAAGCATGTACAGGCAAGGGATGTATGCAAGCCTTGGGTGTGAAAGGGAGCCCCCCAACACACACACACAAACAACACACTAATAGCAGGTTCTACCCACAATAGTTTGTTCAGCCTAGTCTACCAAGATGCATACCGTGAAAGTCCTCTGCCTGTGACTCTATCACGCACGCCACCACATCTTTTCAGCCACTGCATTCCCTTTACTGCCTCCACCTACACTGATCTCCCTCCTCTGAAGGACACTTCCTACTCAGGCTACCAAGATGACAGTACACCCAGGGGTCTTAACACTCCTATGACACAATTATTGCCATAACCCCAACAGACAAACACTAACCAGGACATCCCACTGTTCTGCTCCTACAAAGAAGCAGAGCCAACCTTACCGGGAACCCTGCTTCTCACAGCCTTCCACAGAACCCCCACACCTTTCTTTCCAATCCCTTACTAGCAGCTTCACACACCTTGCCTATATTATGCAGCCCAGAAATAACTTTCGAGACCAGGGTCTCTCCCAGGGACAATGAGGGCAAAGAGACACAAGAGGCAGCTGTCCCAGCATTGCCTCTATCTAGAGTCACAACCCAACTGGGACCAAAGTGAGCTTGTCAGAAGGTCATTATGTCAGGCTTTGCCAGGTTACAAAGGGAAATGGAAACCCAAGAACGCAACCAAGCCAAGGCCAGACAACTGTGGAAGCACAGGTACAGGGCTGCTGAGACTGAATCTTGGGGCATAAAGAGGAGAACAGTCTACTAGAGCCCTCTCAGTTCATGCTCAGGCCCCGCTGACTGAGAATCTGCTGTGTCCATTCACTGAGTGGGTAACCACTAACCCCACTGGGCACTCCAAAATCAGTAACAGCCTCACTGCTCAATCCTTTGCTTGATACACCACTTGCTGGGACAGTAGTTGTCAAACCTGGCCACATATTAGCTTCACCGCAGGAAATAGGACCTACCTAGGCATAAACTAAGCTCCCCAGAGTCCTGACATAAAGCCCAAGGTTTAAGTCAAGCACAGTACAGGAAACAGTGCCAGACCCATAAGCAGCCCAGGTTCATCATCCCGCATAGACACTGTGTCCATATAAGGAAAGGCCTCTGAGGTCTCAGGCCCCACCTCCCCTTTCATTTACTTTATGCAGAATTCACCTGCTTCCAAGCAGCAGGGTACGGGAACAGTCACGGGGTCCTTCACCGGAAGAGTCTGCAGCTGGGTTGATGAAAACTCCCATCGGGCTCAAACCCCAGTATGTGAGAATGGGAGTGCTCCTCCCTCCAGCCAAAGCATCTGCCTTCCCATACGTGTTGCCAGCAAGGATTCTGCACCCCAGATCCACACAGAACAACTCTTCCTAGCAGCCGTACGCATGCAGAGCCAACAGCCCTTCCATTCCCACAGGACAGACAGGGAAACCTGGAGAACAGCCTACCTTTACTTCCCTCTTCACTCACAAGATGAAGTGAGGTAGCTCACCCTCAATCAGGGAACAAGGACCTAAACCTATTCCCACTTCACAAGAAACAGGAAGGACTTTTGGCCTAGATGCAAGCTGCTGACTCACCCTTTCCCACCTTGGAGTGTTTTAACATTCACTCCCCCTACTTCAAACCTAAACCATACTTCTTTCCCCTCTACCAAGAGTACTTTCATCAGTTTTGGTGTTCTTCCTCGGGGTCCCGGGAGTGTCACGGGGGTCATTCTCCTCACTCACTCCAGTCATGCCCTTCCCAGGGCCTGCATTTCCCACCCGTCCTGGGCTATGGCTTGTGTCTTCATGAAAGCAAGCTTACTAGGATTCGCCACACCTACCTCCCAACAGGTTCAAGAAAGCAGTTCTTTCTTTTTTTTTTTTTTAATAATTTTATTTTATGTGCATTGGTGTGAGGGTGTCAGGTCCCTTGGAACTGGAGTTAGAGACAGTTGTGAGGTACCATATGGGTGCTGGGAATTGAACTCTGGTCCTCTGGAAGAGCAGACAATGCTCTTAACCACTGAGCCATTTCTCTAGGCAGAGAGCAGTTATTTCTTGGGGCCTTTTCCCAGTTCAGTCTCCTAACCCTTAGCCAAGTTTAGCCCTCACCTCACCCCCAACCCCAACACACACACAGAGGACAGACTTGTTTCATAGCTTCTAACTGAAATCCACAGACTATCTTGGAGAAAAGGCTGTCCACTATTCCTCCCTGGTCTGAGCTCAAGTTTCTACTGACATCATGTAATAAAGGCTCTCACAGGATCTCAAGCTAGAGGCATTCGCCCTCCAACCCCAGCAAAGTTATTCACCTCAGTCTCAGGAGACTCCTGCTGAACTGGAATGACACCCCTATCATTCTGCCTTAAAAGCAAAGCAATGCTACATAAGTTTGTGAGCACCAGAGGGCAGAAAAGCCAGCACAATTTAGACATGCTGTAGGGCCTAAGCACTAAGTTGTTTAGAAAATGCGGCTGAATAAATACAAAGTTTGCAAAATCTAGTGGACAGTGGCACTCCCAAGCCTCGCACACCTGCAAGAGCATGTCTTCCATGCCTAGCCCATCCTCCATGGCACCAGCAGCAGCCAGCTCTCCGCTGCTGGAGAGATGGCTCAGCAGTTAAGAGCACTTGCCTGATGTTCTGAGTTCAATTTCCAGCAAGCACATAGTAGCTCATAACCATCTATATTGAGGTCTGATGCCCTCTTATGGCATGTAGGTAAACATACAGATAGAGCATTCACATACATAAAATAAATAAAAATATATTTTAAAAAAGATTTAAAAACGGCTGGAGAGATGGCTCAGAGGTTAAGCGCACTGGCTGTTCTTCCAGAGGTCCTGAGGTCAATTCCCAGCAACCACATGGTGGCTCACAACCATCCCTAATGAGATCTGGTGCTTACTGCTGACATGCAGGTGTGCACGCAGACAGAACATTGTATACATAATAAATAAATATTAAAAAATATATTAAAAAAAAAAAACTCAGCCAGTAGTGGTGGATGCCTTTAGTCCCAGCAGAAGCAGGTGGATCTTTGTGAGTTCAAAGCCACACTGATCTACAGAGCAAGTTCCAGGACAGCCAGAGCTACACAGGAAAACCCTGTCTCAGAAAACAAAACAAAACAAAAAAAAAAAAAAAAGTCACCTCAGCTGCCCAAGAAGGTGCACACTATAATCCCAACACTCTGGAGGCTGAGGCGGAAGTAAGACTGAAGCCAGTCTGGGTACACAGTTAAGAACTTATCCCAAAGGGGAGAATACAGGGCTGGCAAGATGGTTCAGTGGGTAAAGCTGTTTGCTGCCAAGCCTGGCAATGTAAGTTCAGTATCTGGGACCCACATGGTAGGAGAGCTCCAAAAGCTCCCACAAGTAGCGAACACACACAAAACAAATAAATCAACGTAATAAATAAAAACCCTCAGTTCTGCCAACATGAACCTAGCATGGCATCAAGAGCCCTCCTCCAGCCTACAGATGGCCCCTCACACCATGCCTGGCACAACACACGGATTGTGCCAACCCTCTTAAAACCATTTTCTGTACGTCTTCTGTAAACTAAACGCTGAGTCTGAGAAATGGGGTGGGGAGGTGGGAGACTTGCCACTGCCAAGGCTACGTGCAAAGTGAACTGCACAAGTAGGCCACTGCGGACCAAATCTCGTTACCTCACTCTAAACTGACCTGCAGGACCCTGTTTAGCCAAGTTCCAAGGGGCACTTCCTCCTAGTCCAGGCCCTCCTAGTGGTCAGGTTCTGGAGGCAGAGGCCTTCAGTCCAGCATATATGGGTCAAACTGACTCCTCAAGGTCAACAGACCAACCAAAAGAGCAGGGACAAACGAATTTTATTCCTTTTCACTCTAAAACGAGTCCCTATTCAGAAGCTGCTGATCAAAAAGCATCTCTTTGGCTCTCCTGTGAGAGCCACATCCACAAGTGTCTTATTTTAGTCCTAAATGCCTTTCTTTTTCTTAATCCTAGGCCTTAAAATCAATATTGAAATCTCTTGGGAGCCTGGTATAGTGTCTCATGCTTTTACTCTCAGCAGTCAGAATGCAGAGGTGTGTGGATCTTGGTTCCTTGTCTACCTCGTTGAGTTCCAATGAAGCCAGGATTGGAGAGACCCCTGTCTCAAAAACAAAACAGCAAAAAAATGTATGGATTCTATGCCTTCTGGGCCAGTCAGGGTTGTAAAGAGACCTTGTTCCTTGTTCTTGTTTTAACTTTATGTGCCCAGACCCCCATTATGTGCCTTTGGGATTACCAATAGTTGCGAGCCACCTAGGTTCTCACAGAGAGCAGCCAGTACTCTTAACCTCTGGGCCATCTCTTTTTGGTTTTTATTAAAAAAAAAAGAAGAAGAAGAAGAAGAAGAAGCAGAGCAGCAGCAGCAATGTGGCACACACCTTTAATCCCAGCACTTGTGAAGCAAAAGCAAACAGATTTGAGTTCCAAACAGCCAGGGCTATCAGGTGAGACTGTCTTGAAAAAACGAACAAAAAAAGCTAGTCATAGAGACACTTGTCATTAATCCCAGCACTCTGGAAGCAGAGACAGGTGAATCTCTGAGTTCTAGGTAAGCCTGGTCTACATAATGAGGTCTAGGCCAGCCCCGGCTACACAGTGTGACCCTCTCTCTAAAAATGATAATTTCTTGGGAAAGAAATGGATCAGTGGGTGAAAGTGCTTGCCAACCAGCCTTATGACTTAACTCTGATCTGCAGAATACATATGGTGGAAGAGAGGAGACTCCTGCAAGTCATCCCTCTCCATCTCCATACATACATACATACAAAAAATAAATACATGTAGTAATATCTCTTAACAAACGCCACCTCAGGTAAAAAGGGAGAAGGGGAGTTCATACCCCTAGGCCCACCCCTTCAAGCCTGACCCTAATAGGCAATAAAGCCTCACAGGGAGATCCCACAGCATTCCCTACAGCTCAATAATGCAAAACCCTGTTGCTCAGTCCACAACAGCTGACTTCAAACGGATCAGAGGCTGTGCTTATTAACAAAATGAGAAATCTGATCTGTGGAAAGAAAACACTATGTGTGGATTAATCTAGGATTGCAGCTTGTGGAAGAGGCTAGGCTGCTGGCCAAGACCAGGAAGTGAGGAAGGAAACCTGCCTACCTGTCCTCAGAGCAGGTACTTACTATGTAACAGAATAGGATGAATTAACCCTGGCCCGTCTGCACCTTCCAGCAATTACAGCAAATTACTTTGGTTCTGCTTTAATTAAAGGCAGGACTCCCTCAAGCTGCTTCTTCCTACATGCAAAGCCAGCAATACAAGGAAGATTTTTCTTTTCAGGAATTGCTCATAAAAGCTCGGTGACTAATGTACAAGTCCCAACAACTGGCAGAACACTGCAGGAAGAAATTCTGGGCACACAGCAGCACTCAGACAGCCAGAGAGGCTGGTCAGTAAGCACTCTCAACACCTTACAACTAACCTGCAGAAAGCCAAGAGCCAAAGCAGAAGGCTGAGCAAACAGAACTGCCCCCACTAATGCAAGCAGGCAGTGCAAAGATTCTTCTCAAATCTTGTAGTTCTCAGAGGTTTTTATTAACAACTTTAACTGCTGCACAGGACAGAAAGATCACCTGCAGGCAACATGACTTCTTGCAAAAAACCCTAGTCCAAAGGACTCCTGCTAGCCACACATTTGTCTCTAGAGCTAGGCCAGCCTGAGGCTGGCCCATCTGCTTTATTTCAGACTACTCCAGAAGCCCTACTCCACCTAGCATACTTTTTCTCCTTGAGACTGGGCTACAGAGTGGTCACACAACCTGATCCTAAAAATGTCTGCTTGAAAGCCAGGGATTCCAGATACAGGCAGATAAAGAGGAGCAAAGCCAGGAGGACTCAGAAGCAACTATAAATGCGGCATCCCTCTTGGGTTTGGCTCCATCCCTCCGTCCTGTATCCTACATGGGAAATCCCAAGTTCAGCCTAGAAGATGAACCTCTCCACTACCTGCTCTATCTCTCCGCCCTAGGAGCAAAAGACAGCTAACAAACCTCAGGAACAATCCACAGTCACAGGATTCCTATAGGCACGGACCCGCCCCTCCCCCACCACCACATATGTCAGTAGGGGTGGCCTCTCAGTGTTACACACCCCTCCTGCTGTTTGGGAGTGAGGGGCCTGGAACACAGCTCTCTAACTGCGCCTGACAATTATATCTAAAAAAGACACCGTGAAGAAGGGGAGAGAACGCGCAAGTAAATAACTTCTAAATCTCTCCGGCCAGCTAAGATCAGCACCGGACTCTCGGTCTCGAGGCAGTCCAAAACTGTCTGGGTGGGGCTGCAAGGACTATTATCTGGCCTCAATCCCTCCAAGTACGTTAAGACACTGTCCCCCAGGGAGAGGCATTTCGCCCAGCAAACACACCCAGGCCTGTGTGCATATGAACCATTTTGGAAGATAAACAGAGAATGACAAGCTAGGGCCCCTCAGCTCACTCCCTGAGCCAGGCAGTCCCTTCCTCTTGCCACCCGACCCCCTCCCCCCAAGCCCATCTCTCTTCCTGCCAGGCAGCTGCCTACAGCAAAGGTCTGGGGGCAGGGCAGAAAGCCCACCCAGCCACGGAGCCGGGCCCTCCAAACCCTACCCTGTCCCTGACAAGGCCAGTCTCCCAGCCAGGAAGGGGACTAGAGGAAAAGGACCGCAGACCATACACACAAGCGCAGTCCTGGAAACCGTAAAACGTTCCAGAGAGGGGCAGCCCCAGGCGCACAGCCGTTTGCATAATGGGAGTCCGCCCGCCTGTCAGGCAACATAGCCCGACGCCGTTCGGATTAGATTGCTAATGAAAAGGCACAAAGACCCGGCGCTCGCTACCCCGTCGACCCCCACTCCACAGACTCGCGCCCCAGGACTGGCGTAGCCCTGGGGGCTTTGTGCCCGGAGTCCCAAGCCGGGCGCAAGCCGCCGGGCACCTGGACCACAAAGCCCCCGCCCGCCCGGGGTCCCGCGTGCGTCTCGGTTCGGGACCAGGGGCCGTGCGCGCGCTGCGTCCCACGCGCGCCCACGCCCCCCTCTCCGGGGACGCGCCCGGCCCGCGCCCCCCCTCACTCCAGGACGCCGCTTACCTCACGCGCCTGCCAGCGGCCCCTCGTCTTCGGCGCCCGGCCTGCGCCGCACGCGCCCGCCCTGTCCGCCCGCCGCCGGCCCCGCTCGGCTCTCCGCCCAGCGCGCCCAGAGCGCCGCTCACAGACGCCCGCCCCGCGCCATCTTGGAAGCTTGTGACGTCAGCTCCACCCGCTCACCCCTGACCCACATCTGAATGGGCGAGCGACTGGGCGGGCCTAGGGGCGGATCCTCGTGGGGGCGGACCCCCGTGGGGGCGGAGTCTCGGAGCTGGGCGGGGCCGACGGGAGGTCTGAGTCCAGGGAGGGGCGGGTGGCTGCCGGATAGCGTAATGGGGGAGGGGCGCACGGAGGGCCCGGGAGTCCCAACTGGGACACCGACCGGTCCGAACCCAGGCGCCAGAGCAGGATGGCAACCTCATTTCAAAATGCTTGACGTGCACACCCTGTGAACAAGGACCATGTTCTCTAACCACAGGTCTATGCCCAACCCTCAAACGGAACTCTGACCCGTTTTGAGACTATCCGGGACTCATCAGAACCACCACTACCAACCCTGGTCGGGTGGCCTGCGCCTCGGCTCTCGGACCCGTTTGCGTCCCTTGGTCTTCAGCTATGCAGAGTAGCCCAGTCTAAAACGTTCAGTCCCCTAGACTGCTTGCTCCATTCTCTGGACTGCAGGAAGGCCTGCGTGGTTCTGATTTTAAAGAAGAGGTCCGGGAGTCCTAACCCCACACTCCTTCTGGGGATCCTTGTGTCCACACTTGGCGTAGGTCGACCCGGCTTGTTCTGAGCGCTAGGAGGTCCCGGTACACCCTTTGCTTATCCAGAATCTGCAGCAGGTGCTAGGGGTCTAGGCAGTCCAGTAAGACCCCAGGCTTGTGCCATCCAAATGTACTGGGGCTCACGGGGAGTTAGTCTCTAAGGAGTTATTTAATGACCCTCTCTGTCCTTTGAACACTAAACAAAGCAACCCACCACTGTTAAGGTCAGAAAAGTCAGTGCGCCCAACTATTCCATAGAGAGATTGTGACTCAGAGGCAATCAACATTGAACCCAATTCAGTAACCCCTCACAGAGGGCTGGAGAGATGGTTCAGAGGTTAAGAGCACTGGATGCTCTTCCTAGAGGTCCTGAATTCAATTCCCAGCAACCACCTTCTATGATGAGATATGGTGCCCTCTTCTAATGAATATTCTAACAGAATATTATATACATAATAAATAAATCTTTAAAAAAATAACCCTTCACAGAGACTAATTGTGCAACCATGCTTTCCTTAATGTAACAGATATAAATTTAAATTCTGCATAAATTCTGCATACATAACTGAAAACAGCTATAATCTTACCCACTTTGAAACACCAAAAAACAGGAATGACAGTACATTTGTCCTAACAGATATTAAAACAAATGATGAAGCTACTGCTGTTGGTTGTACTAGTCAAGAAATAGAATGCAATGCCTAAACATCCTAGAAATGATGAGACCACAATAGATTTAAAACGGATGGTGTTGCTAGGCAGTGGTGGCTGCCTTTAATCCCAGCACTGGGGAGGCAGAGGCAGGCGGATCTCTAACTTCAAGGCCAGAGTGAGTTCTAGAGTTCTAGGACAGCCAGGGCTACACAGAAAAACCCTGTCTCAAACAAAACAAAACTAGCTAAATAAAATTGGTGGTGTTGGTGCATGTCTTTAGTCCCAGAGCTCTGAAAACTGAAAAAAAAAAAAAAGAAAAAAAAAATCTCTGTGAATTAGAACCACTCTCATCTATTTAGTGAGTTCCAGGCTACACAGTGAGCCTGCCTCAGAAAGGAAAAAATAAATAAAAAGGAAGTGCCAAACATCTGTGTTAAAGGACATGTCAGTCAGGAAGAAGAGGTAATATTACACAGAGCTTAGAAGTAGTCTAATATAGCTAGCCAAGTGTGGTGGCACATGCCTTTGATCCCAGCACTGTCAGCAGAGACAGGCAGATCTCTGAGTCCAAGGCCAGGCTGGTCTACAGAGAGAGAGAGTTCTAGGACAGCCAGGGCTACACGGAGAAATTCTGGGGGGTTGGGGGAGTTAGTTTTTGAAAGTAGCAACAACAAAACCAGGGGAGAGGGCTTGCAAGGTCCTGCCACTCCCTAGGTGATGATTGCTGGAAGGAACTTTTGTTTTTCAGTGGTATAGCCACTGGTAAATTGCCTTAACTCCTATAAATAATTGTCCACTTATGCTCCTGTAAGCAGCTCTCATTAAATTCACTAAATCACACACACACAAAAAAAGAAGTAAAACCAAGACAGGTTGGGAAAAGAAATGAGGTCAGAGAAAATAGAAGGGAGACCGAGAGGGCTATAGGGTGATTGTGATCAAAATACACTATATACATGTGTGACAATGTCATGAAAGTCATTATTACATGTAATTAGTATATGCTAGTAAAAACCTTAATAAAGAAGTGAAAAGTGGCCGCTCATTCCTTTTCCCTCCTTGGCTGTCTGAAGGCAAGATGGGTCACCAGCAGCTTACCCGCGGAAGTTCGGCCAGGGTTCTCGCTCCTTCCTGTGTCTGCTCCAACCACCAAGGTCTGATCCGGAAATACGGGCTGAACGTGTGCCCTCAGTGTTTCCGTCAGTACGCGAAGGACATTGGCTTTATTAAGTTGGACTGAGCGACCTTTAATGGATTATTCAAGGCTGTCTACCCAGTGAAACATTCATGCTAGTCTTTGTACATAAAGAATAAAAAAGTGAAGACCTCCAAAAAAAAAAAGTGAAAAGAGTGTATGATCCATACTGTATGCTCCAGCTGTACCACTCCTGGGATGGTTAGGTGTCTCTAAGTCAGCAAGCCCAGGTTTATTTTATACATTTTGCTTTTTTGTAACTTTTTTCATACAATATATTCTGATCATGCTTTTCCCTCCCTCAGCTTCTACCCACCCAACTCTCCCTCCCCCGTCCCTTTTAAGTGTTTTGTTTTTTTTTTTGTTTGTTTGTTTGTTTATGTTTTTCAAGATAAGGTCTCTCTGTGTAGCTTTGGCAGTCCCAGAACTCTATAGACCAGGCTGGCCTTGAACTCAGAGATCTGCCTGCCTCTGCCTCCCAAGTGCTGGGATTAAAAGTGTGCACCACCACCGCCCAGGCTCTTTTAGTGTTTTAAGAAAACATCTCACACAGTAAACTTGACTGTCTTGAAACTTGATATGTACAACGAGCTGGCTTCAAACTCACAGAGATCTTTCTGCTTCTGCCTCCCAGAGTGCTGGGATTAAAGGTTTGTGGCAACAACTACACTAGGTGCCCCTCCCTCTCTGTTTAAAAAAAATAAACAAAAACCAAGGAACTAACTCACCACATACTCACACAGAAAAACTTCACAAAACCAGAAACCAAAATACACAAGCAAAAGACCAAGGTAAACATAGTCATGCCCACCATTAGTTCCAGTACTTGGTAGGCAGAAGCAGGCAGATCACTCTGAGTTTGGGGCCAGCCTGGTCTCCATAATGAACAGCCAGAAATACATAGTGAAACACTGTTTCAAAAAAAAAAAAAAAAGCTTAGGCAAAGTTATGTAAGGAAAAATGTCTGCAAAAACACCATTGAATTCAATTCATTTTATGTTGGGTCTATCCTGAAGTATGATTAATATGCTCAGTGAGACTCCACTGAAAAAGACTGATTTTTCCTCTGCAAACAAATACCGATTGCAGACAGCATCTCGGTTAGGGGTGCAAGCCTGTGTCCACATCCCCTTGCAGCAGCGGGACCCCATCTGGCTTAACCTGTACAGGCCCTGTGAGTGCTGCCACAGTCTGGGAGTTCATATGTGCATCTGTCCTGTTGTGCCTGTAGGACATTGACTCCTTGGAGTTATCCATCACCTCTGGTACTTCAAATCTTTCAGCCTTCTCTTACGAATAGGTTCCAGAGGCCTGAGAAGAGGGTTTGATGAAGACATCCTATTCAGGATTATGTGCTCCGAAATTTCCCACACCCTATACATGGCCCAGTTGTGGGTCTCTGTGTTGGTCCCATCTACTTTAAGAAGCTTCTCTCGTGATGGCTGAGGGAGGCACTGACCTGTAGGTACAGCAGAATGTCATCAGGAGTCATTTTATTGTTACGTTCCTTTAGCAGGAAAACAGGATTTGGTTTTTCCCTAGGCCCACGAGACTTAGCCAGTCCCAGGTTCTTGGCCACCCAAACAGTGTCAGGCATGGGTGCCGTCTCATGAAGTGAGCCTTAAAGCCAAGAAGCGAATGGTTGACTACTCCCACAACATCTGTGCCATTAGCCGCCGTACAAATTTAGCTGGTTCAGTGTTTACCTCTGCCGGCACGCCACTGGTCAGTGGAGACGAAGCCTCTAGGCGGGCACTGGCTTGACTTCCCCGTGTTCCATGGCGTGCATAAGCTCTACCTGTCATCCACCCAACAGAGCTTTGCCATCATTTGTGGAGAGGAACCAACAGCTTTGACAAGAGCCTGAGGTGTTCGCAAGTTCCCGAAGGCAAACCTCTGAGCCATGGCTCCGCTAGATGTAACCCACTCCCACACGGGGTGTCTCACTTAGTGAGGAAGGATTTCCAGTTGGGGCATTGCATTGCCTCCTCCCCTATTTTTTGGTGACTCCATTTAGATCCCTTTCATATACGTGGCATGTATTTTGGGAAATGTCTACTGTAGCGGGTTTCCATAGGATCCTTCAAAGAGCCCTTACTGTTGGTTGTCCCTGCCCAATTCCCTCCCTTTATCCCCTTCTTACATGCCCCTCTCAATTTAATGCTTCCACTCCAGTTTCTTCCATTTCCCCTTCCCTGAGAGATATTCCCCCCCCCACACACACACCTCTTATAGGTACCTACCTCTGAGGTTATATGGATTGTAGCAATTGTAGCACATACATCAAAGGCTTAAACGCTGGGTGGTGGTGGGGAAGGCATCTAATCCCAGCATTCAGGGAGGCAGAGGCGGGTGGATTTGTAGGCCAGACTGGTCTACAAATCAAGTCTAGGACAGCTAGGCTACAGAGAGAATCCCTGTCTGCTCTTCCAAAGGTCCTGAGTTCAATTCTCAGCAACCACATAGTGGCTCACAACCATCTATACTGGGATCTAATGCCCTCTTCTGGCATGCAGGTACATACAGATAGAGCACTCAAATGTAAAATAAATAAATGTTAAAAAAAGAATAAGAAAAACAAAAGCAAAAAATTTTTAAAAAAGATTTAAAAAGTCATAAATAACCCCCCAAAAAGTAACCATTGAATAATTTTCCATTGTGTACATGTACTATAGTTTCATTATCCATCTATCAGTTGATGGACATCTAGGCTGTTTCCAAGTTTAGGCTATTATGAATAGAGCAACAGTGAACACTGATGAGCAAATGACTCTGTATTTTTAAAAGATGAAATGTCTTTTGGGTATATGCCCAAGGGTGGTACAGCTGAATCTTTCTGTTTTTGTGTTTGTTTTGAGACAGGGTTTCTCTGTGTAGCCTTGGCTGTCCTGGAACTCTGTAGACCAGGCTGACCTCCAACTGATGGAGATTTTCCAGCTTCTGCCTCCTGAGTGCTGGGATTAAAGGCATGTGCCACCATTCCTGGCTATATAGCTAGAGTTTCAGGTACATCTATTTCTAGGCTCCTGAGGAAATGTGACACTGATTTCAGTACTGGCTGTACAAGTTTAAGAGCCCACCAGCAACAAATGAGACTTTCCCTTTCCCCACATCCTAACTGGAATGAGTTGTCATTAGTTTTATTGATTTGGGCCATTCTGACTGGTGTAGGATGAAATCTCAAAGCAGCTTTAACTTGCATTCCCTGAAGGATTTAGGATGTTGAACATTTCTGTAAATGTCTCTCACTCATTGGTATTTCAATAATTCTCTGATTAGTTCTGTGCCCCATTCTTTCTTTCTTTCTTGTGGGGACAGGGTCTCTCTATGCAGCTCTGACTGTCCTATATAGTTTCATATAGACCTTGAAGTCACAGCCTGCCTCTGCCTCCTAAGTGCACAGACACATAAAGGCACAGACCGCTACAGCCCGCTTAATTTCTTGATGTTCATTTCTTCAGTTCTCTATATATTTTGGATACACGGCTTCTATCAGATGTGTAGTTTGTAAAGATCTTTTCTCTAGCCTGATGCTTTGAGCAAATGATGTTGTCCTTTGACATACAGAAGCTTTTCGACCTCACGAGGGCTCATTTATTTACTGTTGGTCTTAGGGCCTACGCTAGCTATCAGTGTCCTCTTCAGAAAGAATTTTCCTGTGCCAATGAGTTCAAGATTATTCCCTGGGAGGCAGAGGCAGGCGGATCTCTGAGTTCAAGGCCAGCCTGTTTTAAAGAGTGAGTTCCAGGATACACAAGGCTACAGAGAGAAACCCTGTCTCAGAAAAAAATTAAATTAAGGGGTTGGAGAGATGGCTCAGTGGTTAAGAGGACTGTCTACTCTTCCAAAGGACCCAGATTCAATTTTCAGCACCCACATGGCAGCTCACAACTGTCTCCATTTCCAAGGGAGCTGACACCTTCATGCGGATGCATATAAAATAAAAATTTTTTAAATTGGGGCTGGAGAAATGGCTCAGAGGTTAAGAGCACTGGTTGCCCTTCCAGAGGTCCTGAGTTCAATTCCCAGCAACCACATGGTGGCTCACAACCATCTACAATGAGATTTGGTACCCTCTTCTGGCTTGCACACATACATTCAGGCAGAATACTGTATACATAATAAATAAATCAATCTTTAAAAATTTTTTTTAAATTAAATTAAATTAAAAAAATTATCCCCTACTTTCTTTTTTTATCAGATTCAGAGTATTTGGCCTTATTTTAAGGTCCATGATCCATTTAGTGTTGAGTTTTCTTCTACATTCAGCCACTCAGTTTAATATGCAGCATTTGTTGAAGATGCTAGTGTTTTTCCACTGTGTAATTTTTGTTTTCTTTGCCTAAAATCAGGTGTCCATAGATGGACTTTTGTGGGCTTTTGTCTGGGTCTCAGATTCAATTCCATTCATCAACATGTCCATTTTTATGCCAATACCATGCTGGTTTTATTACTATAACTGTAGTACAACTGACATGGTGAGCACTTCAGCAGTTCTTCTTCAGGATTGTTTTAGATAGCCTGGATTTTTTTGTGTTGTCATATGAAATTGAAATTTTTTTCAAGTTGGATGAAGACTTGTGTTGGAATTTAGATGGGGATTAAGTTGAATATGCAGCTTGCTTTCCATAGGATGACCATGTTCACAACATTAATCTCAGGAGGATGGGAGATACTTCCATTTTCTAGTTTGTTCTTTAACTTCTTTTATCTATTTTTTTAAATTTATTTTTGGTTTTTTGAGACAGGGTTTCTCTATGTGGCTTTGGCTGTCCTAGACTCCTTTTGTAGACCAGACTGGCCTCAAACTCACAGAGATCCACCTGCCTCTGCTTCCCAAGTGCTGAGATTAAAGGCATGTGCCACCAGGCCAGGCTTTATTCTTCAATTTCTTTATTCCATGCCTTTCTTTCTTTTTTCCTTTTTTTAATAATTATTTGTTTGTTTATTGGTTTTTCCAGGCAGGGTTTCTCTGTGTAGCACTGGCCGTCCTAGAGTTTAAAAGGCTTATTCCTGTCTTAACGTTTTTATTGTACAAATTTTTCATTTGCTTGGTTAGAGTTAACCTCAGATATTTTTTTATTTTTAAGGCTATTGTGAAATGTGGTGTTTCCCCAACTCCTTTCTTCATCATCCGTTTGCCTTTTGTATACAGGAGGGCTACTGAGTTTTCTGTATTAATTTAGTATCCTGCCGCTTTGCTGAAAGTATTTATCAGTTGTAGAAATTTCCAGGTATAGTTCTAGCATCTTTTATGCATAAAATCATATTATCTGCAAATAAAAATATTTTGACTTCTTTCTTTCCATTTGAATCCCTTAGTCTCCTTTGGCTGTCTCATTGCACTGGCCAACACTTCAAATACTATATTGACTAGGAATGAAGAGCATGGGCAGACTTGTCTTTTTCCTGATTTTAATGAAAATGTTTTTGAGTTTCTCTTCATTTAGATTGATGCTGTCTACGGGTTTGCTGCAAACTGCCTTTATATATATATATATATATATATATATATATATATATATATATATTTATTTATTTTGCAGAGTCCCATATATATATATATATATATATATATATATATATATATTCTCTCCGAGACTTTTATCATAAAGGGGGTTACATTTTGCCAAAGACCTTTTCTGTTTCTGAGAAGATCATGTGGTTTCTGTCTTTCATTCTGTTTATTTGATGGAGTATTTTTATTGATTTACATATGCATAAACTTTTTCACATCTCTGGAATGAAGCCAAATTGATCAAAATGGGTTATCTTTTGGATGTGTTCTTGGATTCAGTTTGTAATATTTTATTGAGAATTTTTGCATATATGTTCATATGGAAATTGATCTATAATTCTTTTTTTTTTTTTGGTATCTGAAGACAGGGTTTCTCTGTGTAGCCTTGGCTGTACTGGACTCACTTTGTAGACCAGGTTTGGCCTCAAACTCACCGAGATCCACCTGCCTCTGCCTCCCAGAGTGCTGGGATTAGAGGTGTGTGTCACCATGCTGGCTTATAATTCTGTTTATAGGTTAGGTCTTTGTATGGTGTTGTTGGTTATTAATATTTATTATTGATTTATCTTTTAATTAAATGGCGGTTATTCCTAAACCAGCTGTATACCCAAATCACCACACAGAGACTAGGATATATTTAGTTAACCTAAAGCTCAATGCTGGGCAATAGTTACTCCATCCTAAACCTCCAAGCACACATAGTCTCCTCCCATTCAGATTTCCCACAATATATTTGCTTTTTAGTCATATCTTAGGTCTGGTTCACGTCTCCTGCTGTTTCCAGGTCTCTCCTCTCAGATCTCTCTTCTCTGACCCTCCTTTCACTCCCTTCTTTCTCCTCCCCTCCAGACCAGGATGGAACCTATTCTCTCCATTGCTCAGCACTGGCTGGTTGTTTTATTGGCAATAAGGAGAACAAAAGGCGGCATGTTTACACACACTTGAGACAGGTGTTGCTTAGAATAAGCATCCCAGTGGGATTGAAACCAGATAGTGGGGTAGAGAAATCAGCATGTGAATGAACAAGGGCAAACTGTATACATTCTACAAGAACATTATACCAACATTTCCCCTTTAAGTCCAATAAAAGGCTCCTTTTCTTCCAATACAATAATAATTATAAATGTTATGAAAACTATTAGGTAAAATTTATGTTTGCAATGTCCAGTCCATGTGCATTTGGCAACTTAGGAGAAAGTATCTGATCATTTGTCCTATCTTGACAAGTTTAGAGTTCTAGACCTAAATTAACTTTTATCCTTATTGGTATTACCTATATGAAAACATTTTCTTAAATTCCAAACAACTTAAGCTTAATTGTGAAATTATAACTATTTGGTCTTCAACCCCACCAGAAACTTGAGAAGAAATAAAATTTGTTACTGGAGTAAATAGGAAATTCATGTTAGCAGCTTCCAAAAAATAAAAAACTGACAGAGACAGTTTGCTGCCTGAACAATCACCTAAAACTCTCTATAACATTGGACCATCACCTTCAGCCTTCTGGTTCAGTATATTTGACAGACATATATATGAAACAGGAACTATTTAGGACATGCTTACCCTGTCTTGGCAGAGATCAGCAGTCTACTTGGCCTGCATTTAAGCTTGCCTATTTTAGGTGAAATCTGTCTGTCGTGAAACGAGGGCATTTTCTTTTTACCTGGGTGGCTCATTTGCTACACTTGAAGCCATCTCCATATAGAGGTTCTTTGATGTTCATTATCTTCTTTGAGGTAGGCTGGGTGCTGCCAGGAGATGACCTGTCTCATTCATTGTCAAAGAATCTTTAAAAACAATAAAGACATTTTTAAATGCCATATTTTGTAGATCTCTAAGGTTTTTGGAGATTTACCTATCTTTTTATAATCATATCTATCTGTTAAACCTAGGATGTATAGTCCTGTGATAAATTAGACTAGAATCTGACATGACTATGAGTTGATTAACAATTAACTTGCATTATCTAATATCCTAACCTTATTTTCTCTCTGAATAAGATCAGTAACAACTTATAACCATCTCCCAATGACAATAAACATTCACATCCCCAGAAAACAACCAAAAATCTTCCCAAACTCCTTTAAAGAAAATTAGATGTCATTCTCATTTTTTCTAGCTAATTTTTTGGACATGCAGAAGGGGCCCAAAGGAAATTAGGAAAAATGATTAATTAAGCAAGCATTAACATTTGTGGTCCAGTCTTTGAATGTTGAGAAATTTCAGGCTTCATACATAAAAGTCCTATTTGGAATAGTCTAAAATGCTGGACCAATTGAGATTAGCATTTCTTCAAAGCTCTCTTGGGAGCAGACTTTGATGAGAAATAGCAATTGAAGCAGTTGAGGCAGGAAAAAGCAGAATGCTGGACCATGCAAGATGCTGGAACAGATCTGTCAACATCTCAGCATGCTGGAAGGATGAATTCTGTCAGGTTTGATCCAGTGTCTCCGGTGTCTGGTCCTTTTGTTCTGCAAACATATAATTTCTCACAAGCATTATATGGTCCTAAATTTATAAATGTATGCTATGTGCAGGATGAAACTAAACTGTAAACCAATTTTATCTATGCCAATTAAAAGATGGTATAATAAATTTTGAGGATATTGTAGCCATGGATTTATTGGCCATGTATGTTTGAAGTTCTGGCTGGAAACACTGTTTATGTCTCAGTCATATTTAGAGTTGTTCCCATGTGAAGAGATCAGCAATTTATGTTACCTGTTTGGTTTAGTCTTCTTGATTTTTCTCTTCTTGTGTGGGGCTAAGATCTTCAGGTGGTCTTCCTCTGTCATGTCTGATTTTTATTAGTTTTGATGGAACTCATAATTTCTCTTTTCCTATTCCACAGCATAACACATTCCCTGTTCTCCATTTTGGAATTAGGACCTTTATATGCTGCTCTAATTCAGCAGTCCTTTCTAAATTCCATTGTGTGCTTAACAGGTGTGCTACTTATCTCATTTAAACATTTTAAAATTGATAAATTATTATTTAATCTATTTTGTGGAGATATTATATTTCTCTTCTGTTTTATGACCATCTTTTTAAAATTACTGTTAGATATGTTCATAATTGTTTGACCTGTAGGATTATAAGTTATATCTGTAACAGGTTTCATATCATAATGTCTAAAATATTGTTGAATTCCAATGCCTATATATGCTGAAGCACCATTTGTTCCAATTTGCAAGGGCATCTCCAAAACATTCACCATCTCTAACAAATGTGTACCCTTAGGATCATGCTCTTCAGAATTTAAGGCAAAAGCCCCCCTGGAATTCTGACTATGAATCTATGGCATGGTGCATGTATTTCAGTTCTCCAAACTAAGCACAGCAGCCATTTTATAACCCAGTTTCAAGACAACACTAAACAGGATCTGCATTTCTACTTTAGCATATAGATCTTCATCTAGTAATTGAACCTTAAGAATATACATACAATATCCAGTCTGACCAAGTTGGCCTATAGCTGAAGACTTTCTCTCCAGCATCTCAATGGGCTGCCATTTTGCAATATCTTCAAGCCTTTGTGGACTCTTCTCATCTGGAACCACCTCTTTTGGTGTTATTGTAAGTAGCAGATTGGATTGCTCTGAAGGCTCTCCATTTTGATTCAAAGAGTCCCACAACCTCTGTTCTATGGCCTTTATTTTTTCTTTACTCCTAGACCATTGTTCAATCCAAAAAGGTTGGTCAGCCAGTCACCCTAGTGGTATGTCTATGGGTATTTTATCAACAGTGGCTTCCCAACATGAAGTTGAAAAGACAGCCTCTGCTGTATTTTGTTCATGGACAGCCTGGACAGTCTGGAACTGTTTTTGATGGCATTTTTAAATAATTTTAACTTCATTATCAGGAGTAGTATCTATTTTTTTGGCTTGACTCTGCAATTGAGGGGATGTCAATCTGGGTCTCCCATTGTTGTAACAGATCTCTTCCCCATCAGTTTATGGCTATCTCAGCCACATATGGCCTTAATTTTCCTATTTGACCTTCTGGTCCTGTGCATTTAAGCTACCTCACACTTTGTTTTACTTTACGTAAAGTTCCAACTCCTTGGAATTGGATATCTACCTCTTGAGGTGGTCAACCTGGGGGCCAGGATTTAAGAGTGATACTTGTGACATCAGCCCCAGTATCCACCATGCCTTCAATTTCAATATTATTTAAAATTATCTTTAACTTTGGCCTTTGATCAGAATATTTATTTTTCGTTCCCTTCCTGATTTTTTGATTTATCTATAGATCTTGCTCCGACCTCGCTGTCTGATTTCTTAATGTTTATTCCCAGAGCAATGGTGTTTAATTTTCTTGTGGAGGAGTATCCCTGTCCTGTACCAGGGCCTGTGAGAGGCCCCCTTGGGCAATTTTTGATAAATGAATACCCCACTTATCTGTTACTGCTCGACATTCGCTAGGCCAGTGTCGACCCTTGCCACATCTTCTGTGTATTCTAGGAAGCGTGGGCTCCCATTTTGAATTATTTTGGTTTTCCTTGTAATTTCCTTTGTAGTAACCTCGCCCACCACAATTAAGACATTTCCAAGCAGCTGTTCCTTAGAAAAACCAGCACCTCTGGCTCTATTTTTGTGTGCTATATCTCTCTGGCCTCTTCTCTCCACCATGAAAGTCATTGTAAATATGGACCAGGTTCTAATATTGCCTTTGCATATCCTCCCAGTCTTTTGGGATTACTCTACTTCTGATTGACTAGGAAGTCAGCATTTGTTTTACAAATGGTGAATGCAGTCCAAAATTAGTGACACTTTCTTTAAATTTCCTCAGATCTAGCACTTCCACAGGGCGCCATTCAGCTTCGTGATAATCCTGTGGATGATCATCAAGTGTTGGTCTCTGTTGTATTCTGACTGGATAATCTAACATTTGTTTTCTAACCACCTTTGGTTGGCCTTCTTTATTTTTATCTTTCGCCTCTGCCTGAGCATTTTCTTTACTTACCATTCTAAACTCTTAAGGTCTGCACCCATATTTCATACCTATCTCTCTGTTGTTTGTTTTGTTCAATAATCTCTTGTTTTATGCCTCACTTCCCACTTTTAATTTTTTCTTTATATTGTTCTGGTTGTTCTTTGTGTTGTTCCAGTATCTTTTCTAAAGCCTTTGCCTTTGAGAAGCCACAAAGGCTAATCCAACGATTAAAGTTAAACTGAGGATTATGAACGTAACCATAGTCATAATTTCTAAAATTTCCTTTATTTCTGTCTTAAAACCATAGAAGAGAGTCTCAGCCAAGCTCCAAGAAGTCTGTTTTATTGTCTCTCCCATCCTGTCTGCTTTATTTACTTAAATTTGTGTATAGCATAAAAGTGTGATTATTAAACAATTTACCCAATCGTAAGTCTGTTCCTGGTCTATGTTCTTTAGCGCTGTGCTGTGTCTCACAACGCTGTTTATCAGCTCACAGAAAAGAGGCATGGTTTTGCCTCCCACCTGTAACTTAGAATTATTTTACCAGATCCCTACTCCTCCCCGAGTCTGTTGAGTGCCTGTCTGACTTGGAAGAACACTTAATTTGAACCTATTAAACTGGCCTTTTTCCTTTACGTAAGCTTTTGTCCTGAGAAAGCAGTTTTAAACAGCCTCCCAGCTTTTCTTCTAGACCTTACTAGGTTAGATGCTTAAGGCTTCTCAGACAGGCAAGAACCCCTTCTCAAAGGGCAATTGCTTTTTGCCTTGGCTAGCAAAGTCTGGCTTTGAGACGCTTCCTTGTCAAAGAGCCACTTTTTCCCTCTACCTAAAGAAACTTCCTCTCTGGGGTTTGTATGTATCTATTTTTGTGTTTCTGCAGCCAGCTGGAAGCCTTGCTGCTCTGCAGGGGGTCTATCTAATCAGGAATCTGAGTTTAGGAACTGCTGTTGCTTTGTTTTTAAGGAACAGAACTAAAAAACTACTCTATAGTTTTACTTTCTATATAAGTTCTTGCTAGATTACTATAAATTCTGCCACACATTAGTACACAATTTGTTGTTGGTTATTAATATTTATTATTGATTTATCTTTTAGTTAAACCAGCTGTATACCAAATCACCACACAGAGACTAGTTAGTGAAGTAGAGAAATCAGCATGTGAATGAACAAGGGCAAATTGTATACATTCCACAAGAACATTATACCAACAGTATGGTTTAGGTTTAGGTACCCGGGTGATAGTGTCTTTGCAAAAAATTTAGGACGTGTCCCTCCAGTTTCTACTTTACAGAATTATTTGAAGAATATTCATGGCATCCATTCTTCTTTGAAGGTTTGGTAGAATTCTGCATAGAATCCTTATGGCCTGTACATTTTTGGTTGGAAGACTTTTTTTTTTTTTAACACCGGGTTTCTCTGTGTAGCCTTGGCTATCCTGGATTCACTTTGTAGACCAGGCTGGCCTCGAACTCACAGAGATCTGCCTGGCTCTGCCTCCCCGAGTGCTGGGATTTCAGGTGTGCACCACCACCTTTGGCTGGTTGGAAGACTTTTAATTACTACTTGGTTTTGTGTTTCTGTGTGTGTGTGTGTGTGCCAGTAATTACAATATCTAAGAATTAAGCATTCCTTAACAGCTAAATGGATAAAAAGAAATGTGGTGGCCAAGAAATGTGAAGGAGGGGATGGCTAAGTTGTTGTAACAAACGTTATTAATGGTTATTATTAAAACCTGTAATTATTATGGCAGCATTATCTAACCCTCCATCATAATCAATAAAAGACACAGACACCTGCTGTACTTTAAGTCAGCCTTACTTCACCTGGGGCTGGGGAAACATCTCCCCTTATGCTACCTCATTACCACCATGCCGCTTGCTTTAATCATAGCTACCTCCCATCCGTAACCCCAAAACTCTTGCACATGGTTCCCACGCGGGCCGCTTCACTCCACGCCATTCTCAGAGTTCTTCCTCCCGGCCCACATGCTTTACCTACTCCACGGCGGCGCTCTCCTTCTCCTTTACCTGTCTTTCTCCTTCCCATGATCCTTCTGTCCTCAAAGCCTAAGGAACTTTGGCCACACCTCCCTATCTTCTGCCCTAAACTGCTGTGTAGGCATTTATTCAGCCAGTCAGGGATATTTTGGAGGCAAGGATTACAAAGATCATTTTGGGGTACATGAGTGTCTGCTCCTGAAAGACAGCAAACAGACCTCGGGGGGTAAAATGATTAACAATCAAGTACAAAGCCCCAGACCACAACGCTACACAGTTGATAAGGGACTGCTCTTGAGGACCTGTGCTTGAATCCTGAGTACAAAGGTGGGCAGCGTGGTACAGTCTGTAACTCCAACACCGGGGAGCAGACAGACAGGTGGGTACTCTTGGAGCACAGTGGCCGGCCATTCTGGCTGAACCCATTAACTACAAGTTCAGTGAAGGCTTTGCCTCGAAAATAAATAAACACAATAGAGAGTGCTAAAGACACTTCTGGACTCCACACACAGGGGAATGCACAAATGCATATACATACAGTGAACACATACACACATACACAAAGGAATGTGTAGGAAGTTAGATGTATACATGTAACCCTATCATCCTGGAGGCAGAGGCGATTTTTCCAGGAATGAAACCAACCGGAGTGAGCTTAGAGAAACTAAGGCTATATAGTGAGATCTTGTCTCAGACACAGAGACAGACAGATAGAAACACAGAAGGACAGAAATACACAGAGAGAAGAAAGAAAGTCAGAAAGGAAGAAAATACGTATATATGAACCCACACTGAACTATTTAATCATAAAGAAAAATGAGCCATAATTTGATCGGGGTATGCTGGCATATGTCTTTAATCCCAGCACTCAGGAGGCAGAGGCAGGCTGATCTCTATTAGTTTGAGGCCAGCCAGGTTTTACAGAGCAAGTTCCAGGATAGTCAGGGATACAGACAGAACCCTCCCCCCCAAAAAAAAAAATTCATTATTTGCTTTAGAATTCCCTATATATCCAAAGATGATTTTGAACTTTTAAATCTCCTGCCTCCACTCCCCAGGTGCTAGGATTACTGTCATGGGTTGCCGGTTTTTGTGTTGGATTGAACCTGGGACTTTATGAATGCTAGGAAAGCGCTCTAGCAACTGTGCTGCATTCCGTGTGTGTGCACGTGCGTGTGTGTGCGTGTGTGTTCATGTGGAGGTCAGAAGACTACTCTTGGGAGTTGGTTCTCTCCTTCCACCATGTAAATTCCAAGGATCTCTCCCTGGTCGTCTACCTGAGTGCCACTGTGGGTAGCACCATTTCTTACCTAGAGAGGCTCCTCCGAAGCCAAAAATCACTTTGTTGTGGTATGTGCGTGTGCACGCACGCACGCATGTGTGGGCATGGGTATGTGTGTGAATAAGCAGGGGAGACCTGGGAGACAGACATCTCATCTGAGAGCAGCATGCTGAAATTCCTGAAGGGATACAGGCTCCCAGAAGATGCTTGCCAGAGCTGGTAAAATGGCCTGCAGTGAAAACCCAATGATGGAGAACAGTATCAGCTTTGGTAGCAATTGAGGTTACTGTCCCAAGGTCTATTGAAAGTCACTGAAGAGTTTTAAAGCAGGTAAGGTATGAGGAAATTTCTCAGTGTATTCGTGTGCTCTGTGCATGGAGGAGGTATAGAAACACATGTGTGGACTTGCAGTTGGAGGTCAGAGCACAGTATCAGGCGTCATCAAAAGAACACTGTTCACCTCCTTTGAGATGAGGTCTCTCTGGGGTCTAGAGCCCAGCAAGTAGGCTGTTCAGGCTGACCAGTGAATTCCTGTCCTCCTCTGCTGGGATTAGAAACACAGGACACAATACCCAGCATTTCTGTTTGGGTTCTGGGCACTGCACCCAGGTTCTGGAGCAAAGCAAGCACTTCGTAGGCTCCCATAAGGGCATGGCATTAGAGCTGTGGAGAGGAGCAACAGCTATCAATAATCAAGGTAAGGCATCTGAGAAAGCCTAGGCCCAGGGCGGTGCCATCAGCAGGCAGATTAAGGGTGAATGCGTCCTTCAGGCTAACATAAGAACCTAAGGTAGCAGCCTCCAGTAGCAGTCCTAGCCACTCAAGCCTCAAGGAGGAAGATTGGTCGAACTTGGGGATTTGAAGTAGCTTCTCCCCCCCTTAACTTATTTATTTACTTTACATCCTAATTGAAGCCCTTTCTGTCCTCCCCTGTCAGTACCGCCTCCATCCTCTTTCCCCTTCTCCTCAGATAAGGAGAGGCCCCATGGGCACCAACCTGGCCTGGCACCTCAAGTTGCAGCAGCACCAGTGCATCCTCAGGCCAGACAGGGCAGCCCAGCTGGGCGAAAGGGCTCCAAAGGCAGGCAACAGAGTCAGAGACAGCCCCCACTCCCATCGTTAGGGGACCCACACGATGATCAAGCTGCACATCTGCTACATATGTGTAGGGAGCCTAGGTCCAGCCCATGCATGCTCTCTGGCTGGTGGTTCGGCTCTGTGAGCCTCCGTGGGCCCAGGTTAGTCGACTCTGTAGGTCTTCTCGTAGTGTGCCTGACCGTTCAGGCGCGCGCTCTCCCTCCCCCGACTTTCCCACAAGACTCCCTGAACTCCGCCCAATATTTGGCTGCCGGTCTCTTCGTCTGTTTCCACCAGGAGAGCCTCTCAGAGGACAGTGATGAGAGGCTCCTGTCTGCAGGCGTCACAGAGTATCATAGTGGCAGGGGTTGGCTCTCTTGACACCCACAGGAGGGGTCTCAAGCTGGGCCAGTCATTGGTTGGTCATTCCCTCAATCTCTGCTCCATCTTTTTTTGTTTTGTTTTATTTGTTAGGTTTTTTGTTTGTTTGTTTGTTTAGTTTTTTGTTTGTTTGTTTGTTTTTTGAGACAGGGTTTCTCTGTGTAGCTTTGGCTACACTCCGTAGATCAGGCTGACCTGGAATTCCCAGAGATTTGCCTGTCTCTGGCCCCCCACCCCCGAGTCTAGAATTAAAGTCCTGGGCCAACAACGACCCCCTTTGCTTTTCTGTGACAGGGTTTCCCTGTGCAGCCCTGGTGCCACTATACCTGAATTGGTGGAGGGTCCCTCATTGGTGGGGAGTCCCTTGGCTGTCCCATCAGCCCTAGAGATACACCTTTTTTTTCCTTTCCAGTGTTGAGATGTGTCACAGTGCCTGGCTTTTGTTATTTTAATTTTAAAAATTAAATTAGCATACACGGTATTATATTTCATAGTAGCCTTTTTCAAACATTTTTTTTTTTTTAATTCTCCTTCCCCGTTTGTTTCTCCAATTCCTCCATTGCTTTCACTTTCACATCACTTGGGTCCTATCCCATCATCCCGTTCCTCTAGTAGTATCTTTTCTAGTTCCATAGAGGTCACAGATAGTTGGACAGTTGCGTTTTTTGCTTTGGTCTCATTGTATAGTCCTGGCTGTAGTGGAAGGTGCAACTCAGAGATCCTCATGCCTCTGTTTCACCAGTGCTGGGATTTCAGAGAGTGCCTCCACAGCTGGCCACGAGGCAGTTCTCCTTCAGTTTAGTTTTTTAGAACCCTTCATGTTGATTTCCATAATGGTTGTTCTAGTTTATCTTCCATCAGGAATGAATAAGAGTTCTTCTTTCCTCGTATCCTACCTAGCATTTTTTTAAATCATCATTTATTATGTGTATGGGTGTTTTGCCTGCATGTGTGTCTGTGCACCCTGGTTGTGAAATGTCCTGGAAGGCTAGAAGAGTCAGCTGCCCCTTGAACTGGACTTACAGAGGGCTGTGAGCCACCATGTGTGTGCAGGGAACAGAATTCCGGTACTCCACCGTAACACTTAACCGTAAGTGCTATTAACTGCTGAGCCATCACTGCATGGGTCCTAACCTTTGTTGTCTTGATGATAGCCAGATAGCCATTTGACTGGCATAAGATAGAATCTCAAAGAATTTTAATTTGCCTGATATATCTGACTTTAACATGCACAGGTGGAGCATGCCTTTAATTCCAGCTGTAAGGAAGCAGAGGCCAGGGATCTCTGGTTCCCAGCCAGCCTGGAGTACATCGTAAGTTCCAGGCCAGCCACAGCTACTCAGTAAAACCCTGTTTCTGTTATTTAGGTGGGGGCCTGTGTGCCCCTGCATAAGTGTGAAGGTCAGTGGACCTATGGGGGTTGGTTCCTTCCTCTACTATGCAGACCCTGAGGAACAAGCCCAGGCTATCAGGCCGGAGGTAGGAAGGGTGTTTGCCTGGGACCATCTTAATGTTCTGAAGACCTACTGCATTTTTAATCTTATTTTATTTTCCACTCTATTTTTGTCTTATTTGTTTCTTTGTTTCTTTTGGTTTTGGTTTTTCCAGACAGAGTTTCTCTGTGTATATACCTTGGCTGTCCTGGACTCGATTTGTAGAACAGGGTGGCCTTGAACTCACAGACATCTGCCTGCCTCTACCTCCCTGAGTGCTGGGATTAAAGATGTATGCATCTTTCTTTCTTTTCTTTTTATTATTAAAAAAAAAAAAATCCTGAAGCCTGACACCATTGGGCATGCCTGTAATCCCAGCACAAGGAGAGGCAGAAGTGTGCGAATCTCTGTGAGTTTGAGGCCAGCCTAATCTACAAAGTGAGTTCAGGACAGCCGAGGCTACACAGAGAAACCATATATGTAGCCAATAATAATAATAGACATAGAAATAAAATAAAAAAAGAAAGAGAGAAACAAGAAAAAAATATCTGGGGCTGGAGAATGGCTCAGGTTAAGAGCACTGGGTGCTCCTCTAGAGGACCCAGGTTTGATTCCCAGCACCCACATAGCAGTTCACCACTGCTTGGAACTACAGTTCCAGGAGTTCAAATACTTTTACACAGACACACATGCAGGCAAAACACCAATGAATATAAAATAAAAATGAATAATTTTAAAAAGTCTTGGCCTGGTGGGGGTGAGGCTGTGATATGTCCTAGAGTGAAATAGCTGGTCACTGTTTATTGTTTTGAGAAATCACCAAACTGGGCGGATGCCCTGGCACATGCTTAATCCCAGCACTCAGAGAGGCAGAGGCAGGTGGATCTCTGTGAGTTCAAGGCCAGCCGGGTCTACAAAGTGAGTCCAGGATAGCCAAGGAGTCCAAGACAGCTAAGGCTACACAGGGAAACCTTGTCTTGAAAAACAAAACAAAAGGCTAGAAATAATGAACACATTTTAAAGTAGTTATTGTAATCCCAGCACCTGGGGAGGCAGAGGCAGGTGGATCTCTGTGAGTTCACGGCCAGCCTGGTCTATAAAGCAAGTCCAGTCCAGGACAGCCAAAGAAACCCTGTCTAGAAAGAAAAAAAAGAAAAGAAAAGAAAAGAAAGAAAGAAAGAAAGAAAGAAAGAAAGAGAAAAACAAAAAATTTGGCCATTTGTGTTTCTTTAAAAAGAATTATAATTTTCTTGAAAAAAAATGTTTGGGGGCTCAACGTTAAGAGAACTGTTGCTCTTCCAGGGGATGCAGGTTTAGTTTCTTGCACCCTTATCAAGCAGCCTGTAATTTCAGCTGTGTGGGGCCTGCTTACTGCTCACTGCACAAGCATGCTGCACACAGACTCAAGCACATGTGCTCACACATAATAAATGAACAAATAAAACTTTAAAACAAAACAACAACAACAAAAAGAATATTTGCTGGGCGGGGTGGCACAAGCCTCTGATCTCAGGACTTGGGAGGTAGAGGCAGGCGGATCTCTGTGAGTTCAAGACCAGCCTGGTCTACATAGTAAGTTCCAGGATAGCCAGGGCTACAAAGAGAGACCCTGTCAAAAAGAAAGAAAGAAAAGAAGGAAGGAAGAAAACTGAGGACACACACAAAAGAGAGAGAAAGAGAATAAAAGAAACGATGTATTGGGGCTGGAGAGGTAGCTCAGTGGTTCAGAGCACTGACCGCTCCTGCAGAGGATCTGGGTTCAACGCCCAGCACCCACAGGGCAGCTCACAACTGTCTGTGACTCCAAGATCTGATGTCCTCACACAGACAGGCATGCAGCAATACACGTAAAATAAATAAATTATATATATATAAAAGAGACGTTTAGTGATTAGGCTCAGAGAGGTTAAGTTCAGACATAGTTCAGCACTTTCTGCTCTTCCAGAAGACCAAGGATCATACCCCAGCCTCCAAATCTTCCACATTCGGTTTCTAGCACCAGCACGCGTGTGTTACATACAAACTAAGATAAAAACCTCAGAGGGTGTTGATGGATGGCTGTGACAGCTCAACAGGTAGGACACGGGTAGGACACCTGCCACACCTTCAAGACCAATGACTTGAAGCTGGTCTCCACACGTGATGGAACGAGAAAAGACTCTACCAGCTGCAGTCACCGCTGGCTGCACATTGCACTGTGGTATACACGGATGAATTATTTGCACTTTTTTTGTTGTTGTTGTTTTCAAGACAGGGTTTCTGTATGTGTAACCCCGGCTGTCCTGGACATGTTTTGTAGACCAGGCTGACATCAGACTCAAAGCGATCCGCCTGTCTCTGCCTCTGTGCTGGGATTAAAGGTGTGTGCCACCACGCCCAGCAATATTCACACTCTACTTTTTTTTTTTTTTAAATCAGGCGGTGGTGGCACATTCCTTTGATTCCAGCACTCAGGAGGCAGAGGTAGGTAGATTTCTGAGTTTGAGGTCAGCTGGTCTATAAATTGAGTTCCAGGACAGCCACGTCCACACAAAAAAACCTTATCTTGGGGAGGGAAAAAAAAAAAAAAGCCAAAACCAAGGAAAACAATAAAACCTTTATTTATTGACGCTCTCCATTTGTGGCCACAAGTGTGCAGCACTCTAGCTTCCTCTTTTTAAATTATTATTGTTATATCATCATTATTATTATTACTATTTTTTTTTCGAGACAGGGTGTTTGTTTTTTTTATTTTTTGTTTTTTTTTAATCACTGACTGTCCTGCAACTCAATTCTGTAGACCAGGCTGGCCTGAACTCAAGAGATCTGCCTGCCTCTGCCTCCCAAGTGCTAGGATTGAAGACTCGTGCCACCACCAAGGCTTGTGTGTGGTGTGTGTGTGTGTGTGTGTATATGTGTGTCAGTCTGTCTCACCACTGAACCATTTCTCCAGCACATTTTCTTTTCTTTTCTTTGAAGCAGGGTTTCTCTGTGTAAGCCCTGGCTGTCCTGGAACTTGCTTTGTAGACCACACTGATCTCAAACTCACAAAGATCCACCTGCCTCTGCCTCCTGAGTGCTGGGATTAAAGGAGTGCCCCCCCACAACCCAGCTTCCCAGCCCATTTTCTAAATACTGTTTACCTCCTGTACAGCCGGAAAGCCGGAACCATGGGTGTGTGTCACCACACCAGCTTGCTTTTTAGAAAAAAACAATTGCAGTGAGGCAGGAAGTGTAATTTATTTGGTCAAGTGCTTGCCTAACATAAAAAAGCACTAGCTCTGACGGAATAAATGGGGCATCGGCGGTGCCGACCTGTACCCTAAGCTAGTTCTCAGGAAGTGGATGGGGTGGGGATCAGTTGAAAGTCATTTTCTGCCACATAGTAAGTTTTAGTCTGGGTTATCGAGATCCTTCATAAAAAACAAAAACAAAACAACAACAAAAAACCCAGCCACGCAGGAGTGGCACAAGCCTTTTATTCCGGCACTGGGGAGGCAGAGGCAGGGGGATCTCCACGAGTTTGAGGCCATCCTGGTCTACAGAGTGAGTTCTGGGACAGATGAGGCCATTACAGAGAGAAACCCTGCTGAAATGCTGAGGAGCTCGCTCCCTGAACACATATACAATGTGTGCAGCTGCCTCCCAGCTCCACCAACACCACTTCCTGTATGGAACATAGCCTCAAACTATAAGGCAAAATGATCATTCTCTTCCTGTAAAAGAAAAAAAAAAAAAAAAATGCTGACGAAGTGGCACATGCCTTTAATCCCAGCACTCAGATCTCTGTGAGTTCCAGGCCAGCCTGGTCTACAGAGTGAGTTCCAGGACAGCCAGGACTACAGAGAAACCCCCACCTTGAAAAAAAAAAAAGGCAGCAAGCTTACCCTATCCCTTCCCCAGCTTGGTCATAACACCCTCTTTTCTGACCCTGGATTTGCTGACTTTATCTTTCGACAGGCAGGATCTTCCCTAGGATCTATCTGCAGGGTGTTACGATTCAGGAGCAAGGACTGGGAGAAGTTTGCCAGTGGTAAAATGAGGGCTGGAAGCTTTTGTTCCTTGGGCACCCAGTGGGTTCAAATCCTAGCCATATTGTTGGGCCATGGTTTCCTCTCCTGTGAAACAGGCATAGCCATGTTTATTTCCCAGGCTAGGGTGAATGTGGGGAAATCAGAAGGCAGGCAGGCGTAAGCTCAGCCGTCTCCACACACAGCTCTGTAGAGACGTGGGCACAGAAGGTGTTACAGGGTGAAGGGGGTACAAGGTTAGGCTGTGAGTAAATCCCCCCCCCAGAGTTCCCTTCCCAGCAGCTGAGAGGACAGACACAATGAAAACAGATTTCAGCGTGCACATGGGTTGAAAGCCCTAGGGCACCGAGAACCTCCAGAGGCCTGGGAGCGGACCAAGAGCAGTTGGGAGAAGGCATGAAATGTCCAGATCTCAACCTTCCAACCATCACCAGGGTCTGGTGGGTCTCATGTGGCAGTGGGGGGAAGGCGACTATCTCCTTGTCGGGTCAGGCTACCGGGAAGCCCCAGGGGATGGGACTGGAGCCTTTGCTCATAATCACAAGGGAGGGTGGGCCTTTCTGCAGCTCTTATCTAGGCTGACCTTGTGGAGGCTGACCACTCCCAGCGTCTGGAAAATGCGGCCCTTTGCCCTTTCTGAGGCCTCCTTCTCCTAGAGTGGACCCTCAGCACTTAGTTCTACCCCTCCGTCCACCATCTCCGAGTGGTTTTTCCAGCTGACTCCCCAGACCCGTCTCTCAGAAATCTCCACCTGGAATCCCTCAGGCATCTCTGACTCAGCAGGCAGGATTTGCTCTAGGCCCTCTCCTGGTGTTGCTAGGCCCAGGACACTGTTGCCCAAGTCCCAGCTACTGCTTACACTCCCAGTCCCCCCCACCCCCAACCCTAGCAATTTGAATTCCTAACCCTCCCTCTGCCTCCTCCCTAGACGGTGTTCCTTCCACAGGGTGGGGGAAGGAATCTTCCAGATAAGGGCATGAGGGCAAAGGGACACACCTGGTTTCAGACCCAGGCCCTACCACCAACTCGCTAAGTGACCTTGGCAGATGACCTCTGCTCTGGGAGTTATTCCGTCTGTAAAAGCAGAGCTGAGCAGAGCTCTGAATAACGCTGTTCAGAACAGGAAAGTGTGAGCTAAGGCCCAAGCCAGAGCTTGCTTTCGGTGGTCGTAGTCTCAAGTAGGTTGATCCTAAGGCACCGTGCCACTTCTCTACCACAGCCAGCCATATATGTTGACAGTGTGGGTAAAGGTAGCTAGTTGGGGGAGGTGCTGGGGCAAATGAGTAATTCCAGTGGCTGGGTTTTATGCCCAAGGACTGTTCTGAAGTTTTTCTTTTTTCTTCAACACAGGGTTCGCTATGTAGCCTTGGCTGTGCTGGCACTCACTCTGTAGACCAACCAGGCTGACCATGAATTCACGGAGATCTGCCTGCTTCTGCCTCCTGAGTCCTGGGATCCAAGGTGTGTGCCACCACGTCAGGCCTTAGGAAAAAGGTTTTTGGACATGGTCTTACACACTTCCAACCTGGTTTATAGTACTCATCAACTCCTGACCCTCCTCCCTGTCCTTTTCCAAGTGCTGGCATTATAAGGAAACTTCTGAGGTTGGAGTGATCTAGATGAACTCTGGGCAGATGGAAGACTGTTTGCAAAAACATTACATTTATGTGTGTGCACACATGCATAGGCATTCCACCATTTGCATGAGAACAAATGGGCAGGAGTCAGCTATTACCATGAGGCGGGTTTGGGAGATTTAACTCATCAGGCTTGGTAGCAATCACCTTTGCGTGCTGAGCCATCTTCTTGGCCCCCTCAGAAGGCCTTATTAGAAAGGTAACCTGAGAGTCAAGAAACTCCTGGGGGCGAGAGAAGGCTCCGTCAAGAGTGGGGGCTTTTCTTTCAGCAGACCTGAGTTTGGTTCTTTTCATCCTCCTGTAACTCCGGCCCCAGACTCCAATGCCTTTAGCATCTGTGGGCTCCTGTACTGACTCTCACATACCCGCACATATACATGCCCAACTTCACTTAAAAAAAAATGTTTTTTTCCATGTATGGGTGTTTATTCTGGATGTATGTCTGCGACACATTTGTGCCTGGTAGGCCAGAAGAGGGCGCTGGATCCCTGGAACAGATATTAGGAGCTTCTATGTGGGTGCTGGGAATTGAACCCTGGTCTTCTGGAAGAGCAGCCAGTACTGAGAACTACTGAGCCATTTCCCCAACACACACAATTGCTGGTAGTACCCTCAACAAAGTTGGGCCCCAAACAATGTCTCCCTACCCTGGCATGCCACTTGTGCCTTCATTAACTTTCTTGTATCTTTTCCATTGTCCTGTCTCTTCCAGTCTATTTTCAAAAATTATTTACTAAAATTTCCTGTGGTCTCTAGGATTTAAGATTTATGGGTTCGAGGTTGTGAGAACATTATAGCTTGGTGTCAGCATGGGCAGGCCTGACCCTTGATTCTAGTCCTTAGAGAAATGTTTCCTATGGGTTTGGGGGCACATTCTAGGTTGCTCTTACGGGGCAGGGAGCCAGGTTGAAGGCTCAGTGGGCATACCTGTTGTCAAGCCTAATGATCTGAGTCAGATCTCTGTCTGGGACCCACGTGATGAAAGGAGTGATCCACTCCACAGACTGTCCTCTGACCTTCACATTCATGCCCTACCCAATAAACAAATAGAATGGGGAGAGGGATTCTAAGTCTGCAGGGGAAAAAAAACAACAACCCTATTTTCTCTTACAAGGCAAATGTGGCCCAAACAGGTCTGCCCAGATCACATGATAAGGAACAGGCAAGAAAAATGTTGGGAGGATGAGGGCTGCAGGACACTGCACAGCAGGGGACCTTTTCCTGGCTCTGACTGAAAGCATACAGAGGCGGTGTCTCAACAGAAGTTAGTGGTTGGGAGGAGATGAGTGGGGGATAGTTTGGTAGACTTAGTTGCAGTTTACAAAATGAAAAATTTACAGAATTTTACAGAATGAAAAATTCTAGGGATCTGTTGAAACTGGGTAGGTGCAAGTGATAAAAAAAAAAAAAAGAGAGAGAAAAAAAAAAGCCAGGTGCCAGTGGAGCAGAGGTAGGTGGATCTCTGTGAGTTCAAGGACAGCCTGGTCTACAAAGTGAGTCCAGGACAGCCAAGGCTACACAGAGAAACCCTGTCTCGAAAAAAAAAATGTGGTTACTATGACTTAGGCAGTGGTGGCACAGGCCTTTAATTCTAGCACTCAGGAGGCAGAGGCAGGCACATCACTGTGAGTTCAGAGCCAGCCTGGTCTACAGAGCAAGTTCCAGGACACCAGGACTCCACAGAGAAAACCTGTCTGGGGAAAAAAGGAACAATTTGAGAAATACAAAAACTAACAAACGAAAGTGGCTAAGATGGTGGCTGTCGATCTAGGATCTAGTTCAGTTAAGAGTGCCTGCCTAGCATGCAGGGAGCTGGGGCCCAAGCTTCAGCATGGCATAAGCTGGGTGTGATTGTGCACACCTGTAACTCCAGCACTCAGGCGGCAGAGGCAAGAGGATCAGAAATTTGAGGTCAGCCTCACCCTCAGCCTCATAGAGTCTGAGGTTAGCTTGGGATACAATAAAAAAATTTTTTAACAATGGCCAGGCACTGGTGGTGCCCACCAGAGCCAGTCTGAGTCCATTCCTCAGGGGTTATGAAGACTGAGAGAAAAGGACAAAAGGGGCCTCAGCCTATGGGACTTGGATTTCCTCTCTACTACAATCTCAGCTCTCAAATGGTGACTGTGCGATACACAGTGTAGTTTGTATGTCCTTTGAGGGGCCTCCCCCACTGCCCCTTTCTTGTTATTTTTCTTTTTGTTTTGCTTTTGTTTTATTTATTTTTATTTTTTGGTTCTCAAGACTAGGTTTCTCTGGGTAGCCTGGGCTGTCCTGGACTTGCTTTGTAGACTAGGCTGGCCTCGGATTCGGAGAGATCCACCTGATTCGGAGAGATCCACCTGCCTCTGCCTCCGGAGTGCTGGGATCACAGATGTGTGTGCCCAGCTTCACGTCACTTCTTAAGGAGAAATGCCCATTTCTCAATTTCAGCCAGGCTCCCACTGCCCCAAACATCTTCCCACTTTCAGATAGCTGACTTCAAGTCTGAGTTAACCTCCTTGCTGGAATAGCTGATGGCTCAGTGTATTGGCCCCTGGGGGGGGGCTTCCAGTCATTTCTGGCTATACTGGGGAAAGGCAGAGTCCTTTCTCTGACCACTCTGTTGGATGTGAGGGGAGAAGGGTGAAGACCACCCTTCATGTTCACTGGCCTGCGGAGTCTTGTAGGACCATGGGAGGAAGTGGCTCTTGGTTGTATACCACATAACCCTTGACGGGACCAGTCTCCATAGGTTCTTCTCTAAAGTTTGCGTGAAATACTTTCCTAAGGGGATCCCTTACAATGCATCATGGGAACACCAGCAGTTAATGGAGAGGGGCTCCTAGCTGAAGGACACTGACTCCACTTACCAGTACAAAGCCCCTGCCCAGGGATATCTCAGCTCCACCCCTGCCCCTGTGCTCTCTTTAGCTGGGTCAGCCTGCCCTGGGTAAGGATGCACCTTTCCTTTCAGGAAAAGACTCTTGCCACCATTCCACATCTACTGGGCAAAGGGGGGCAGAGAGGAGATATGCTCATTTCCCTTGGCCAGCTTTAACTTCCGAAGTATTCTCTTTTTCTGTGAACATTTTAATGAGGGTTGAACATAAAATAGAAAAATAGCATTCTGATCGCTTTTTCTTTTTAAATTTTCTTGAGACTTTCATACAAGGCAATGGATGGATAATGTTAACCTGCTAAAGAAAACATACTGACCACAGAAAAAGGCATCTCTAATACCTATGACGATTATTCATGTCTTTGGAATATCCTGTCAAACTCTCAGGGGTTGGCTGGTTTACTTTCCTTTTGAAAAAAAAAAACAACTCGGATTTAAAATCCGGCTGCTGTTGGACACTAGCAGGACATCTGAGGACTGTTATCAGTTTCAGGTGATGCTGTCTGGAGCCGGTGTTGCTTAAGGCAGCTGAAGAGGAGGTAAGCTGCATGAAGGTGTATACGTACGTGCTCGCTTCTCCTTCCAAGGGGTGTGGGCAGCCAGAGGCTACTACCCTACAAGGGAGTCGTGCTTATTCTCCATGGACAGATAAGTCATCCAGCAGCTGGGCTGGGACCAGGCCCCTGTGTCCGCCATACTCACCGTGGTAGAATCCCTTATCATCCACAGGCCCATAAACTGTGACTACATCTCCAGCCCTCAGCACCAGCTTGCCCTTTGGCCCCCCTGCTCTCCCATCCCTGGGGTTATAGTCCAGAGCTGCCATCATTGTCTTTGGGGTCCACAGTGTGGGTGTTCTGGAGTTCTCCTGAGGCATGAAGGATCCCTGGGAGTTGGTTAGACCCTTCAAATCTTCTTCACGTTGAGCCTCAGAATGCAGGTGCCCCTTGGCTAGCAAATGCCAACTCCCATCAGTCTGTTCTGTGCCCACCTCTGCCTCAACTATCAGGTGTCCAGGGATTTTGCCCACCTGTCCATTACACTCTCCGTGGTAGAACCCATGAGCATCCTGGGAGCCCCACACCCTCAGCAACTGCCCTTTCTGGAAAGCCAGCTCTTCTTCCAAAGCTTCAGAGTTGACAGGCATTACCGGGGGGCTATGATCAAAGAGGGCCACAAAGACCCTCACTGAACTGTCGGCTTCTGTCTCCAGCTCCTCAGGGGCCCCATTTGACATCTTAATGACTTTGCTGGTTGGTGCTGGGCATAGCACTGAGGTAGGTTCAAGAAACTGGCACTCTCTCTTGCTTCCCGGAGTCCCCTGTCTTTGTCCACTTTGGGACTTGCTCTTTCTTTGCTCTGGCTTCTCTGTGTACTGAGAATCCAAACACAGAGCCTCCTCCTCCAAAATGTGATGGAAGTCAGCTGTGTGACACTGGGTTGCGCCTTGCCGGTGAGGAGGGAGCATCTGAGCATATTGCTTTTGAAGAAGGGCCTTCTCAAGGCCAGGCTTCTCCCAACATGGCACTTTCACAGGTCCAGTCTCTGGGGAGAGACGGACGAATTCTGGAGCAGGACTTCCACTAATGCCCATGTGTGGGGAGTGGACTTCCTCCAGCCCAGGCTGGCCAAAGAGCAGAGGTGGCCTGTGGTTCTGGGGAGTCTTCTGAAAGGACAAGTCCTTCTCATAGCCCTTCCAGGCCTCCGTGGGCCCCTGGAGGAGGTTGTTTGCCCTATCTGAGCTCAGGCTGGGGACTGGTAAATGCTTCCTTGAATGTTCTTCAGGGGCTTCCTCTAGAAACATAGCTGGAGGCTCCCCACAGCTTCCAGGGGCATGAGAGCTGGACTTGGCACTTGGAGACGCCCGTACTGCCTTCTGCTGACAGACAGGGAAAGCAACTCTGCAGGCAGAAGGGTCCCCATCTGTGTAGCTAAAGGGAGGAGCCTCTAGGTAACGAGAGAAACAGTCCTCGGGAATCTGAGCTGGCACTGAATCCAGAGACTCACCGTACAGTGACGTGGTTCTCACCGAGACCTTCTGGCATGCCAGGGGGACCCGAAGCTGAGAAAATTCCAGCAGGGTGTTCCCAGCAGTGGCATCGGCCACTTCTGTCACCTTGAACCCATCCACATAGACAGCATAGCCAGTGACCTGCACTCCATTGGAGGACCCGGCCGAGTCAATGGTCACAGGGAGCCAGCTGACCACCAGGAAACCTGGAGAGGTGTGGTGCTCCACCAGCACATCCAGAGGAGGGTCAGGGGGTCCTGCTAAAGGGGTATCAAAAGTTATCGTGGGGGACATTGTTTCCCAGAGCACCTGGAGCGGGTCCTGAGGTAGCTGTACCCCCACCCTCACCCGGTAACGTGTGCCAGGACTTAGGCCTTGGAGAGTATAGCAGGTAACACCCGAGGGAGTTAGAGTGTGCTCTTCGTCTTCAAGGTACACCATATGGGGGTACCTATTGCTGCCGGAGGCCCATGTGATTGTGGCAGAGGTAGCTGTGACATTCTGCAGCCGTAGCTGCATGGGGCCCAAACAGAATACTCCTTTGGCCTCCAAAAGGGGCCTGGAGAAGTTCTGCTCCCCCGTGCTTGGTTTCAAGCCCTGCCAGCAGTCTTCTGTCTTGGTTTTCAAACGTTCTACTGCTGTGTCTGACTTAGAGTCTGCCCTTCCTGCCTGGCACAGGCCTCTCTCCAGGGATCCCTGCACTTCCTCACCTAAGAAGCTGCCTTTCAAGGCTTTGCTCTGCTCAGTGGGTGGTGCGGTGGCAGGACCAGCATCAGGGGAGGTGGGGAATAGGTGGTTCAGGATGGGGCTTCCTGAAATTGGTTCCACTAAGTTGGACGGGACTAGGCCTCGCTGCCCATTCACAAGCTCCCCTTCATAGAAGCCATCCTCATCCACGTCCCCACAGACATAAACATAATCGCCAGCTGTGAGGGGCAGCGCACCTCGGCAATGCTCGTTAGGCCCTTCACGTGGATTGTAGTCAGTTCTAGCCAAGAAGACCCTGAGCTTGTGAGTGGCGGGAGCCTCGGAGCTCCTCATTTCCGGGGAAGTGGACACGCTGTCTGGTTCCAAGTCGTCCATTTCGCTTGCTGTGTCCATGTCCAGAGAAAGGCAAGATGGCACTGTAGCCCACAAGGACTCTACCGAGGAGGAATTGGATTGTGAACTGTTTTTCTTGGCTTGGGGCCTGGAGTCCAGAGGCTGACTGGTAGGATTTCTGTCTGACACCTGGGGGGCACCAGCTGGTTCCCCGGGAGTAACTGGGTTCTCCTGCTGGGAGAGAGAAGCGGGAGGTTGTACGTCAGTGATAGGCAACGACAATGAATGTTCTTCAGACTTTGGCTTCAACTTGGGCCTCCTGCTACCCCTGGCTTGGGGTTCTGAAGCTTGGGTGGTCTCCGGTGTCTCTGAGGGGTGGCCAGGCTGACACTGCAATCCCTGCGTTTCTTTCCCAAAGGCCCGAAGGTCACTCGGGGCGTTATTCTGGTAGTGACGCAGCTGCTCTTGCCTGTCTTGTGCACAGCCTGCTTGTTGCAGCAGCTGCTCCGCCGGCAGGCCAGTGGCTTCGGGTTCCTGCCTCTGCCTCGCACGGCTTTGCTGCAGGGAAACACTGCTGTTCTCGTCTGCCACCTTCTTCACGGAGCTGGCCAGGGCCTGCAGCCTTGCGTTCTCCTCTGACAGCCTGGCGCCCTTGTGCAGCGCGGCCTGTAGCTGCGCTTCTGCCTCCTCATAGCGCCGCTCAGCGGCGGCTGCCTGTGCGCTCAGCTCCTCGCATTGCCGCCGCTGTGCACCCAGCTCGCGCTCCAGCGCCTGCACCTGGTGCCGCGCTTTCTCCGAGGGTGCGCTGAGGCTGCCCGCTTCCGCCTGGGAGCCAGCTTTACGCTGCTGTAGGGTCAACTGTCTTTGCAGGCGCAGCACTTCCCGCTGAGACTCACGCTGCAGCCGGTCCAAATCATTAATGTTGCACAACTGTGTGCAGGTGGCGCCCTCTCCAGGATGCGAGTAGCTGCCAAGGTCCGCGGCGATGCGCGCCTGCAGCAGGTGACACTTCCGCCTCAGTGCTTCGATCTGCAGGTCTTTGGCTTGCAGCACATCAGCCTGTTCTGACAGGTCCTGAACACGCTGGTGGGCAAACCCTTGGCCCAGGTCCAGGCCTCCGAGGCCCTCACCCGGTCCAGGAGCGCTCACGGCCCGCAGGTTGGTCTCCTGCAGCTTGCGGGCCCTGTCTTCAAGGCGTTGAGCAAGATCGGTCAGTTCTGCGTGCTTCACCTTGAGCCATTTGACTTTCTCATCGGCTTCATCCGAGAAGCCCGAGCGCCGCAGCTGCAAGTTCTCTTCGCGCAGGCCACAGCAGCGGCGAACCAGCACCTGCAGTGCTTCGGCCAGCTCCGAGTTCTGCCTTACCAGGTCGTGGTAGTCCAGACCTGGTGGTGAGGGGGTCAGGGCTTCGCAGGGCTTGTTCTCGGAGCTTTCTTCCTGCAGGTCACCAGCGTTCCTGTGTATTGATGGTACCTGAAGCGGCGGCTGAGGACTGGAGGTGTCTGGGATAGAGGCGCTGGTCGAAGAAGCCCTTACCTCAGATTCGGAAGCCTGGAAGCAACTCAGTGTGTTGTTCAGTGAGCAAGAATGTGCTGTTGCCAGGGATTCGAGGGAGCTGGCGCGCGTGGGCAGTAGGTCGTTTGGAGAGCAAACCCGGACACCACTGTTGAGGCTTTCGAGGGATCCGAGTCGACGAGCAGGCTTTGGGCTGCCACGAGTGTCGCTCTGGGCTTCTAGGGGTGGCTCTTCCGAGGAATGTGTGATCTGGAGGTCCGCGGGTCCCGGGAAAGGGGGCTGCCAGCGGAAGTGCTCCAGGATGTATTTAAGGAAGAGCTGGCGCTCCAGGCCTAGCGCCGCCTGCAGATGGCGGATGCGCGCGGCTTGCTCGCCGTCGGTCTGCCAGCGCAGCAGTGCCAGCACTTCCTGCAGGCGACAGCGGCACTGTGCCGCGGGGTCTTCGGACGCCCCCGAGCGGCCGCAATAACCGCGGTTCACCAGCTCCTGGGCCAGCTGGCGCTGAAGCTCCCGAGCCTGGCGCACTACGCCGTCGCGCTCCTGGTGGAGCAGCTGCTGCAGCTGCCGCAATTCTGCCTCCTTCCAGCGCAGCAGCTGCCGGATCTCGGCCTCACGTTCGCGCTGCACCTCATCCTGCAGCTGCCGCAGCTCCCGGAGGCGTCGTGCCTCCCACTTGGAGCGCAGATGGTCAGCCAGCTGCTGCCGCTCCTGCTCGGCAGACTCCCGCAGCTGGCGCGCCTGGGTCGCGAAACGCCGCCGTTCCGACCGGCCGCGCGCGCGCTCGGCCTCCAGCTCTGCCCGCAGTTTTTCTAGCTCTCGCCTCTGCTCCTCCAGCACTGCCGTCGCTGGGCCGGGGCTGCCTGGCTTCTTGGGCGACGCGCGGCCACCACCCAAGGGGGTGGGTGAATCCTTTGTCATTGTGGCGGCAGCCGGGCGAGAGGCCAGAGATAGCTTGGTAGGCCAGTTAGCCAACGGCCGCCGCCCCCGGCCGCTGCCAACCGCCCCGCGCGCCTCTTCCGGCCCCCTAGGAGCCCTCCGCGCGCCCCTTCCGCCTTGGGGGCAGTCTCCCTTATAACCTGCCCTGTCTCTCCAGACGCAATACTTTTCGCTTACTCCCTAGACTTCTGAGACCCCTTTCAAACTGACCTCTGAACTTACCTGCTTCTGGGCTTTTGGCACCCATTCCACTCTCTCCCCAGCAGTGTGCAATCCCTTTCAGAACTAGATCCCCAGTAGGGACCCTTCAGATGATTGCTGCTCCTGGGCCTGGAGAAAGGGGCGTGCGTAAACATGGGTTATGGTCAGACCTTGCCTGCCCCTTCTAGGGTTTCTGGTAGTGACTTGAATTAGGTAACTGAGAACTAACTTATTACAAGATCTACGTAAATTTGTGGGTTTCACACTGTGGCTGTAACTCTCCTACTCTTCCAGGAACTCCTGCATACTAAACCTTTTCGTACATCAACTGAAACTTTTTTCAAGACATGGTTTCTCTGTGTAGCCTTGGCTGTCCTGGACTTTCTTTGTAGACCAGGCTCACAGTGATCCTCCTGTCTCTGCCTCCCCAAGTGCTGGGATTTCAGGCATGCGCTACCATGACCGGCTTCAAATGAAAGTTTAAAAAAAAATTTTTTTTTTCGAAACAGGGTTTCTCTGTGTAGCCTGGTTGTCCTGGAACTCCCTCTGTAGGCCAGGCTGGCTTCGAACTTAGAGATCTGCCTGCCTTTGCTAGGATTGCAGGAGTTGGCCACCATACCTTGCATCTGAGCCTTTTTGACTCAGCAGGATGACAGTGACTGAGGGTTGATTGTATGCACAACCTCAAACATGCCAGGCTAGGCAAATGTTATACCACTGACAAGCATAGCCTTAGCGCCTCTCCCTCTGTCTCTCTGTCTCCTGTCTGTTTCTCTGTCTCTCTCTCTCTAGCGTGTGTGGGGGTGAGGGGTAAAGTACTAGAGACTGAGTCTAGGACCTCAGGCATGCTAAGCAAGTATTTTACTACTTGACTATTATCTTCAGTCCTCAGCCCTTTTAAAAATTTTAAGATGTTAGCCCAGTGTGGTGACACACACCTTTAATACCAGCACTCAGGAAGGCAGAGGCAGGCAGAGCACTATGAGTTTTATAGGCCAGCCTGGTCTATAAAAGGAGTCCAGGACAGCCAAGGCTACACAGAGAAACCCTGTCTCGAAAAAGAACTTTTAAAGATGTTTTATTATTGTGTTCATTCATGTGTATGTGCCTGCCTGAGTTTATGTGTGCCGCATGCATGCCTGCTGCTCTTTGAGGTGAGGAGAGACCGTTATATGCCCTGGAATTAAAGCTACAAGTGGTTTTTAGTCGCCATGTGGGTTCTGGGAGCCAAACTCATGTTTTCTGCAAGAGCAGTAAGCACTTATAACCCCCGAGCCATCTCTCAGCTCCCTAAAAATCGTTTTAAAAAAATATTGCCTCACTCTGGCCTAGAACTTGTTTTGTCTATCAGGCTAGTCTATAACTCACAAGAGATCTTCTTGCCTCTGCCTTCTAAGTGCTGAAATAAAGGTATGCACCACCATGCTTGAATGTCAAAATTTTTAAGTTTTTTGTTTTTGATGGTGGTGGTAGCATTTTTTTGTTGCGTGTTTGTTTTGTTTTGAAGACAGGGTCTTGTGTCCTGGCTGGCCTGGAAGTTGCTATGTAGACCAGGCTGGCCTCAAACTCACAGAGATCAGCCTGTCTCTACCTCCCAAATGCTGAGATTAAAGGTATGTGTATGCCACTATACTCAGCAGTTTTCTAAAATCGTATTTTGAGCCACGATCTTGCTAAATTGCCCAGGTTGCATTAGTGACCTTCCAACCAAATAGCTGAGATCATAGGTGTGTGTGCTTTTCTTTTCTTTTTAAGATTTACTTTTTTTTTTTCATATAGTATTTTGCTAGCATGTGTGCGTGCAGGCCAGAAGAAGGCATCAGCTCTCCCTATCGATGGTTATCAGTCATCATGTGGTTGCTGAGAACTGAACTCAGGACCTTCGGAAGAACAGCCAGTGTTCTTAAACTCTGAGCCATCTCTCTAGCTTCCTCAAACCCCGTTTTTGTCCTCTCAACTGCTGCTCACTTTTTCCTGTCCTTTGGTATTAATTTGGTAGCTTTCTACTCTGAGAAGCCTTTGTGTACTCTCCAGGCTGGGCTTGGAGTTGCCAAGACACTACACCCATGTGGTGGACTTGCTTACTCTACTTACAGCTGCTTTATCTTGAGGAACGGGTATGTCTAATATGACTTTGTGTCTCTGCCCAGGGTGGATTCAGAGGAGGAAAAATGGAATGCCTTTCCTATGCAAGCTGGGATAAAGACCTAGGAGGAAAAACATAAGAGGGTGCTGTCGGGCTGGAGAGATGGCTCAGAGGTTAGAGCACTGGCTGTTCTTCCAATGGTCCTGAGTTCAAAATTCCCAGCAACCACATGGTGGCTCATAACCATCTATAATGAGATCCAGTGTCCTCTTCTGGTGTATAGGCACATGTACATGCAGAATACTGTGTGAATAATAAATAAATCTTAAAAAAAAAAGAGTGCATTGTCCAAAGTGGTCTTCTGGCCTACTTAGCTCTAACAAGGCCCTGGAGCTTTAGGGTGTGCACTGGCCAGGCATTGGGGTGTTGGGAAGAGGCCTCAAGTTGGGCAAGGAGTGAAGGCCAGTCTTCAGCCATGTTGTTGGTAAGGTCTGTTCCTCAAAGGAGAGACATTAGGCTCTCCTTCCCCCAAAGAAAAATAAGACCCCAAAATAAATAAAATAAATAATGCTGGGCTATGGCGGCACACACCTTCAATCCTAGAACTGGGAGGTAGAGGCAGGTGGATCTTTGTGAGTTTGAGGTCACCCTGGTCTACAGTTTAAATTCCAGGACAGCCAAGGCTACATAGAGAAACCCTGTCTCAGAAAAAAAAATCACATATACAACTTTCTTCTAGCTATTATTGTGGCTCAGGAACTCTCCTCCCATCTGCTTCCTTCCTGTTCTTCCAGGCCCTGGCATTAAGTAACTTACAATAAACACACTAAGGAGTTGGGTGTGGTAGCACATGCTTATAATCCCAGCACTTTGGGAGGCACTCTGTGAGTTCAAGACCAGCCTGGTCTACAAAGGGAGTCCAGGACAGCCAAGACTATGCAGAGAAACCTGTCTCGAGAAAGAAGAAGAAGAAGAAGAAGAAGAAGAAGAAGAAGAAGAAGAAGAAGAAGAAGAAACACAGAGATAACTGACTTTTTGTATTTAAAAATTCTGTCAGAAGCTTCTTTGGAGTGCCTGCCTGGGAAACACCTGGGACATTGGACATCTTCTTCCTCCTCCTTCTTCTTCTTTTAAAATTTCTCTGTAGAACCCTCGCTGTTCTAGAATCCTGGAACTCGCTCTGTAGACCAGGCTGGTCTCTAACTCACAGAGGTCCACTTGTCTCTACCTCCTGAATGGTGGATTAATGGTGCACACCACTATGCCCAGTTACCTCTGGGGCCTCTAACTGCTGTGTGTGCTCAGCATCTGTCCTGTGACCACTTTCTTTCTTTCTTCTTTCTGTTTTTCAAGACAGGGTTTCTCTTCGTAGTCCTGTACTCACTTTGTAGACCAGGCTGGCCTGCTATACTTATTTTTAAGACCAGATTTTCCTGAGCCTATAGAAAATACCTTTGGGAAACAAGGACATGAGAATTTTCAGAACTGAAGCAGATGTGGTGTGAGGGTTGCAAGGGAAAAACTAGTGATGGCAATAACTAGTGATAGCCTTGGATTTGTCCTGGGTTACAAGATGAGTTGTCTGTATGGAGTCGTTGCATGGCACGGCTTTACGGAGAGGATCCAGGGCACCTGGCAACCAGGGCTGAGTAGTTAGGCTCCTATTTCTTGGAGGTAGGGGTGGTTTCACAGCTTGTGTGACTTACTGCGGCCTGAAGGAGGAGCCTGTCACCAGTGGGAGGATTTAAAGTGGATCACTAGAGTCCCTACAGTCACCAACTGGTATTGCCAGCCATGCCAGAACCCACTTCAGCATTTCAGATGTGTTCCAGAGGTGGTAAAATGTCTTTCTTGGTCTCCACTCTGTTCCTTTGTAGGACCCAGGACACCACTGTGCCCATGATATATGAAAAAGAATTAAAGACTCGGAGGCAGGATTAATCCAAGTTACTGTTTTCTCTGAGTCTCAGTTCCTCATTTATAAAATAAAAAAGAGGGCTTGGCGTGGTGGTGCATGCCTTTAATCTCAGTATTTGGGAGTCAGAGGCAGGAGGATCTATGTGAGTTCGAGGCCAGCCTGGTCTACGAAGTGAGTCCAGGGCAGCCAGGGCTACACAGAGAAACTCTGCTTGGAACAAACAAACAAACCCAACCCAAACAAACAAAAAAAAAAAAAATGAAAGAAAAGATTACATTCAAACTCGATGCTGTGGGGCTTCAAAGTTCCCTGGAGATACCACAGGACTAGAGGAATGACATTAGGAACTGGAAGGCAAGAGAATGTCCTACATGTCTCAGTATGCAGATGAGTGTCATGCACTACATTTTAAGAAAGACCCTGGTTTAAGAAAGACGTAGTAGGCCTGGAGAGATTGCTCAGTGCTTAAAGAGCATTGGCTGCTCTCCCAGCATGACAGCTGACAACTGTTTGTCATTATAGTTCCAAAAGACCCAATGCCCTCTTCTGGCTTCAACAGGCACCAGGACACAAGTGGTTCACAGATATTATGCAGGCAGAGTGCACATGCATGCACACACACACAGAGAGAGAGAGAGAGAGAGAGAGAGAGAGAGAGAGAGAGAGGAGAGAGCCAGGTGTGGTGCAGCACTTGGGAGCAAGAAGCATGTAGATTTCTGTGAGTTTGAGGTCAGTCTGGTCCAAATAGTGAGTTTCAGGACAGCCAGGAACATTGAGCAAAACTCTGTCTAGGCTGGGCCGGGTGGCACACACCTGTAATCCCAGCACTCTGGAAGGCAGAGGTAGGCAGATCTCTGAGTTTGAAGCTAGCCTCAAATTCAGAGTGAATTTTAGGACAGTCAAGATTATACAGAGCAACTCTGTCTTGGGAAACAAAACATAACAAAACAAAAAGAAAAATCACACTTGGGTCTTCTGGACCAGCATCCCTGTGTGTGTGTGTGTGTGTGTGTATGCATGTCATGTGGGAAAGTCTTCACCACTTCCAAGCTCAAGTTATATGACCTAAGATGGGTATCATTGTTGTGGATATAAACATGTTTTTGTTTTAATCCCAGGTGTGGGGTGTGGGATTGATTCAGACAGTCCACAGCAGCAAATTTTGCCTTGTGCAGGCTCTGAGAGGAGCTCTTTGCCAGCTGCAGCTAGTTTAAATCTGAGGACTCTGGAGAGAATAAATGCCAGAGCCCAGAGAGTGTGGAGAGCTCCAAGAAAGAACAAAATTGCTCTGCTTCCCCCCCTGCAGCTCCTCTTGCTGTTGATGCAGTGAGACAAGAAGGTTGGAGAGCTCCTGAAACAAGGGTTGGACTGGCTCCAAGGAACCCTATGACCCTAACCAGGAAGCAGCTAAGAAAGAGAACTGTGCTCTTTCTCCCACTAACCCTTTCTCTCTTGTACCTGGTGTTGAGGTGTTGGAAGAAATTGGGGTGGAGTAGGGAGAAAGAGATATAAGAAATATAAGTAAGAGAATTTAAAAAAAAGTACACTAACATATAATCCACACCTTTAATCCTAGCACTTGGGAGGCAGAGACTGGTGGACTTCTATCAATTCAAGTCCAGCTAAGAATACATAGCAAACCCTTCTCTCAAAACAAAACCACCACCAACAAAACAAACGAAGTTATATTGTTTGACACAAATTTGAAAACTTCTGAATGTCTGAAGTTTTCAATGTTAAATGTCTGAAGATTCTGCTGAATGAAAGCAGTCCACAAATGGCCTCATGTTGGCAGCTCTGTCTTTTTGTTTGTTTGTTTGTCCTGGTTTGCTTGAGACAGGGTTTCTATGTATAACCGCCCTGGCTGTCCTGGACTCCCTCTGTAGACCAGGCTGTCCTTGAACTCACAGAGATCCTCCTGCCTCTGCCCCCCTAACTGACTGTAATCCCAGCACTCAGGAGGCAGAGGCAGGTAAAGCTGTGTGAGTTCTTCAGGCTGGTCCACAAAGGGAGTCCAGGACAGCCAGGGCTACACAGAGAAACCCCATCTTAAAAAAAGGAAAAAAAAGTTTAAAGTCATCTTTAGTTATATAGTGAATTTTGGGCCCACCCTGGGCTACAGGAGACCTTGTCTACATCCTAACCCACCTGAAACACCACTCTGTTGGCCAAAGCACATTGTGTGGGGTTGCCATCCAGCAGTTTCTTTCTTTTTCTCTAGATCTTTCTGCTTTACTCTCTAGACTGCTAGAATTCTGAGATTACCCGTGTGTGACACTACTCCTGGCAGCTACTTCTATTTTTGAGATAGGATTATAGTATGTAGAGTAGGCTGGCTATAATTTACAGTCCTGTTGCCTCTGCTTCCCTCTGCTGGAATTAAAGGCACAACCCACTTATGTTTGCTCTGCTCTTTCTTCCTTCCTTCCTTTCCTTCTTTCTTGACAGGGTTTCTCTGTGTAGCCTTGGCTGTTCTGGAACTCTCTCTGTAGATCAGACTGGCCTAGAACTCACAGATCTGCCTGCTTCTGCCTCCTGAGTGCTGGGATTAAAGGAGTGAGCCACTACTCTCTGCTGCTCTGCTTTCTTATTCATAGTTATTTCTGCATGAGGCTTCCTGAAAAGTAGATCCTTGTAGTTACTTGTGTGTGTGTGTGTTGGGGGGAGGCTGGATGTGAATGTTAGTGTGGGCATTCACACACCTGCAGTGGAGACCTGAGATCCGCTGTTTTTCCTTGCTTGCACTTCACAGGTTTCCTCCTTGAATCTGAGGCTCACCAATTTAGTTAGGTGGGTTAGACAAAGCATTTCAAGGATCTGCCTGTGTCTGCCCTCCACTCAGGTCCTACTTGAACAAGTAGACATTTTACTGACTGCATCAGGTCTTCAGTCTCACAGTAACTCTCACATCTCCCAGTTTTGATTTCTTCACAGTATTTAGCAGTGTCTGAAATAATCTTGATTATTCAATTATTTTGTGCACATGCTATTTATAGTGCAACTACTACGTACCAGGCACTTTATGTACTCCAGCCGTCGGACTGGAGGCTCTATAAAGTAAAGGTCTTTAATTGTCCAGGTCATTTGTGTCTACACAGGGCTCTCCGGCACTGGGACTCGCACACAGTAGGCGCACTTATCGCTTCCGCGCTCTTCCCGGCTCGCCCCTCCCCCGCTCCAGGAAGTGAGGGGGTTCTAGCCGCCTGGCCTACCGCGATGCATTTTGGGAAAGCAGCAGCACCAGATCCAAGATGGCGGCCAGCAGGAGGCTGATGAAGGTAAAAGCCATTCTCTGGCGCTGGCCAGGCGGGGGGCGGCGTCCCCAGGCCGGGACCCCTACGGCGGGCCACGGTTCCTTGGGGCGTCGCCACTCTTCTTCTCTCGTTGCGTGGCCCCGCAGTGCCGCTGTGCCGCGTGCGGAGAGATCTAACGGGGCCGCCTAGGCCGCAGCCTGGGCGGGAGCGCAAGGCCGCGCCGGGAGCCGCTGCCGCCGGCCCCTCGGATCAGCTTGGGCAGTTTTCGCGACCCCTCCTCCCGGAGCGGAACCGGGCCCTCCGTCGCAGCGGCCGCGGTCCGGGTCGAGGACGCCGTTGATGTGTGGGCCGGGCCTGGAGGCCCTAGCTGGGCGCCCTCGGGGAAGAAAGCCGGAGCCCCGGTTGGGAGTCCGCGCCGCGGAACCGCCCGGTCCTGGGCCGCGGTCGCCGGACTCTGAGCCCCCTTCTGCCCGCCCACAGCTCCGAGAGGCTGCGAGGCCCGAGACGGGAAAGGAAGGAGGAGGGCAGGCGGCCAAAGTTAGGTCAGTTAGTTGGTGGTCTTTTGAAATTGTGTTGGGTCCTCGGAAACTGTCGCCTGTGACTGCAGAGTCACACAGCGGACAAGTTGCAACTCTAGGAAGGCGTGGGGTCGTTCCCCGTCGCAGCTAGGTTCTCCTTCCTATCTCTTAGTCATCCTGATCTCCGTTCCCTGATGTAGTAAAGTGACATTTTTGAGGTGGGGGGTGGGAGTTGGCTTCTATCGTTCGAATCAAAATGGGCCGAAGTTTACAAAAACAACTTGGTATACCCACTTTGTATCTTGAATGTATCCGAGTGTCATCTTACTATTTGGCTCTTTTGGTGAGGCGTACAGGTGCTCAGTTGATTTGGGTTTTTCATTGGTAGATTTGGGTTTTTCATTGGTAGATTTGCCCACATCCTCCAAACATGACCCCGCCAGTGTTTGAGTGCTACCTGGTAGTGCTGCGGAGCTGTCGCCGGACCGGAAATACAAAAGGCTCAAGGAACTGGCTCCTGAGAACAGATAAATTGTACCATTTGTTCATTGAAACTTAGAACATTTAAACTAAAACTAGAGTAGAAGTGGTCACAAAACAATTGTGATCAAGCTACTATCTGTTCTGCTAGTAATACCCAGATGAAAGAAATGCTAATCACTTACATGTTCAAATCCCCAAAAGTTGTCATCGGTATAACCTGTGGGTTTCAATTTAAGAAGATTTGTGAATGCATGCTGTTTCTTGTAATTTACTGAAGTGAATTCATCCACCCTGTCTCAAGGTACCCTTCTCAATACTTTTCCCTGACTACCCTTTCTTGGACTGGAGAGTTCTTTTTTCTAAAGCAAGTATTTAATCCTTTTCTTCTGGCTAAAATCTTCTCTGGTCCTGTCCTTAGCTATTTTTAACTTCTGAGAATAAAAACTAAAGTACATTTCTTTTCGTGTGGGTGTGGAGGTGGCGACACATTGTGCATTCATTGGGGTTACAACTTGTCAGTTCTCTCCTTCCACTGCATGGGTCCAGTGTGGCTCGTAACTTGTTACTTGGCATGAAAGACCTTTCCTAGAAAGCAGTCTCTTTAGTCCCACTTCCAACCTCAGAATTTCTGGACGATCTTGCACCTAATTATCACAATTTCCCCAGTTTTTATCGTGTGCTTCATAGTCACGATCATGATTAATCTTCCCTTTGAATTAGATATTAGTCCTTCCCCATCTGTAGATGAGAAAAGAGAATGCAAAGGGATTCTTGGGCTTGCCTCTGACTAGCCCACAAAAGAGAAAATAATGTGTGATTTAACTCAGCTTCCCGTGACTCTAAGGAGAAGCTTCACTATGGTACTCATTTTGAAGTCTCCCTTTGCACGTTCTGTTTACTCAGCCTGAGAAAAGTTATATTTTCTTACAAGGGAGCCCCCTTTTTTTCCAGGGGAGTCGTTGGAGTCAACACCTGTGCCTCTTACTGTGTTCCCCTACACACAGCTCTTTGTAACACAATTCTCTTTGTAACAGCCAGCTTTCTGTCCTATCCTGGATTTTGAGTTTCTGAAGAGCAGGGATTGGGTTTTATTCATTTTTTTTTTCTTTTTGAGATGTGTGTGTGTGTGTGTGTGTGTGTGTGTGTCTCCCTGGCTGTCCTGGAACTCACTTTGTAGTCTAGGCTGTTTCTGCCTCCCAGTGCCCCTACTGACCTGCATTGCCTCTTGTTTTGAGACAAGGTCTTACTTTCTCAGGCTGACATCAAATTCAAAGTGATTCTCCTGCCCCAGCCTCCTGTCTGCTAGAATTACGGGAGTGAACCACCAGGACCAGCTGACCTAATTTTATCCTGGTATCCCCTTGGTCTAGCCCCATTGACCCAGTTGGTAGACATCTAGGAGGGGAATCACAGGTTTTAAATTGTTTTCAAAATTTTGAGCTCAGAAAAAAGTTTAAGTACTTACTAATTCAAGCTTATTAAGTTTTTTTTTTATTAAGTTCTTTTTCTATTTTCAACACTCAGAATTATTTTACTGTCACCCAAAACTTGGCAAATGAGGCAGTTTGAGGTTAGATAGATTGGGAGAGTTTTAATTTAATTTTAAAATTTTATTTATTTTTTAATGGTTATTTAGCTTCTTTTAGAAGCTGTGCATTGCTGTTTTGACTGCTTATATGTCTGTGTGATAGCATCAGATCTTGGAGTTAGACAGTAACCTCATGTGACGTGCCCTGTGGGTGCTGGGAATTGAACCTGGATCCTTTGGAGAAGCAGTCAGTGTTCTTAACTGCTGAGCCATCTCTCCAGCCCTGAGAGTTTTAATTTCAAATACATACATACATACATACATACATACATACATACATACACATACATATTTACTGTATGTGCATTGGTATTTTTCCTGCATGTGTGTCTGTATGAGGGTTTTGGATGCCCTGGAACTGCAATTAGAGACAATTGTGGGCCTCCATGTGGTTGCTAGACTTGAACCCAGGTCCATCTGGAAGAGTCACCAGTGCTCTTAACTACTGAGCCACCTCTCCAGCCCAGATTGGGAGAGTTATAACTAGGAGTAGTAGTAGACCATGGTGAGGTGAGATGATCCACTGAGTTTCCATGGCTCAAGTGTGAAAACCTACTTTCTTTTTCAGTTCAGGAGGGAAATTCTGTGTATATGTTGCTGATCATTGGCTTTGAGGATTAAAAACGAGCTGAGTAGAGTAGTACAACACCTGTAATTGTAGCACTTGACAATAGAGATGGGGACAAAGATCAGGAGTTCAAGGCTACATAATGCATTTGAGGCCAGTCTGGGCCCCCTGAGATCCTATCTGAAACAAAGGAAAGAAAAGAAAGCTACTTGTTGATCAATAGTATCCCAGCATTTTATATAGAAATAAAGGAATTTCCTATGGTGAAAATTGAAGCAGGGTTATTAACTTTCTTTGGTTTATTGTTTATTATTGTTGTTATTATTTCACTTCTTAAAAACAGGGTTTCACTACATAGTTATAGTTGTCCTGGAACTCATTATGTAGACCAGGCTGTTTTCAAATTCATGTGCTCACCTCTGCCTCCCAAGTGCACGCACCTGGCTTGTGTTACCAGTGTTTTTCCTGGGTGTTTTTCTGTGTGCTGTGTGCTTTACTGGTGCCAGCAAAAGCCAGAAGATGGTGGATCCTCTGGGACTGGAGCTGCAGATAGTTGTGGAGCCATCATGTGGGTATTGGGATTTGAACCCAGTATTGTATCCACCATGTGGGTACAAGGATTGAATCCTTGGAAGGCCATGTAGCACTCCTAACCAATAAACCAACTCTTTAGCGCCTCAGATATTTCTTTCCTTTCCTTTTCTCCTTTCCTTTCCTTTCCTTTTTCCTTTCCTTTCCTTTTTTTCTCTTTTCTTTTTAGACACAGGGTTTCTCTGTGTAGCCCTGGCTGTCCTGGAACTCACTCTAAAGACCAGGCTGTCCTCAAACTCAGAGGTCCACTTACCTCTGCCTCCCAAGTGCTCTGATCAAGGCCATGTGCCACCACGCCCAGCTCTCAGATATTTCTTTATAATGTTAACAGATGTTAACAGAGAGTATAATACAACAATAAAAAGCACAGTTATATATGTGTATGTATATATTTATGTATAAATATGCCTGATAAGTTATTTTAGGAAAAATGAATTTGAAAAAGCTTAAAATTTTGTTTTAATTTGTTTACTTTATGCGAATGAATGTTTTGAATGCATGCATGTCTGTGTATCATTTATGTGAGTGCTACCATCAGAGATCAGAAGAGGTTGTTGGGCCTGGGTATGATGGCACTTGTTTTTAATCCCAGCACTCTGGAAACAGAAGCAGGAGGATCTATGTTGTTCAAAGCCAGCCTGGTCTACATAGCAAGTTCCAGTTCAACCAGGACTATATAGAGACCATGTCTCAAAAACCAAAAAGAAAAGAAAAAAAAAAGAGAAGAAAATACTGGATTTCCTGGAACTGGAGTTATAGCAATTGTAAACTGTAATGTGGGTACTGGGAATTGAACCTGGGTCTTTGGCAAGAACAAGTGTTCTTAATTCTTTGTTTGTTTGTTTATCTATCAAGACAAGGTTTCTCTGACTAGCCTTGGCTGTTGTGAACTCAATTTGTAGACCAGGCTGGCCTGGATTTCACAGAGTTCCTTCTGCCTCTCTCAGTGCTGGGATTAGAGGTGTACACCACTAGCAAGTTAGTGTTCATCTCTCCAAAGGGGAGTTTTGAGAAACTTTTAAATTTCAAAAACATTAGCAGAAAAGATTTACAATGTTAACAAAGCATTGAATACATTTTAGTTCACGAAGCATCTAGTTCAGCATTGAAAGCAACACCTAGATTGTAACATTGCTTCTGCCAAGAACAGGGAAATAGCTACAAAGCCCAGAGCAAGAACACTGTGTAGAAATTGGTTGGACTGATCGTTTGCTTGCAGCCTCACTGCACACATCTCCCTATGCCCTCCTCTCCCCTCCCCCCCATTGAGTAGCTTCCCGTAGGGGTTTTCTCATACGGAAATTTGGATTTACAGGTTGGGAAGGTAACAGTTTTTATAATGTATAATAGTGGAGCCAAGGAACTGGGATTTGTAGTGTCTGTCTGTCTATCTGAGACAGGGTTTCTCTGTGTAGCCTTGGTTGCCCTGGACTGGCTTTGTAAACCAGGGTAGCCTCAAACTTACAGAGATCCATCTGCTGCTGCCTCCCTCTCGCTGAGATTACAGGTGTGCACAGCCATGCCTGGCGATTTTGAGTGATTTTGAAGTAGTGTTTACTCCACACTTCGGGTTGGTGTACTTCCTCAGTCTATAAGCCTATGCCAGGGAGCAGGAGTTACTTAATAACACTTTATTCCTTGGAATTTATTGTACTAAGCAGTAAACTATTTTGCTCTTGAATACAGGATTATATCCTCCCAATTTGGTAATGACATGGTCTGGTAATTGTCTGAAGAGGTTTGGGGAGAGCTAGGGTCATGGTGCTTTTATATAGTCCTAGCTATTAGAGGAGCTTGAGGCAGGAAGATCCTTGGGAGCTGGGGGTTCCAGGCTAACTTGGGCAACATAGTGTGTATGAGATTTTAGTTAAAAAAAAGGCGGGGAGGAGGTGCGGGATGAGGGAAGTTTTCTATATGATGTTATACACAATAAGCCATAGCTTAAATCCATTTTGGGAATGGATTTAGAAAAGTATTTGCTTTTCATGTGTGGTGTGTGATGTATGATGTACACACATGTAAAATCAGAGAACAGGTTTTGAGAGTTGGTTCTTCTCTTCCATTATGAGTTTAGGGACCAAACTTAGGTCAGGTTTATGTAGCTATCTTGTCAGGTACTGCCCCTAGCCCCACTCTTTTTTGCTGCTGGTGGTGCTGGGGATTGAACACGAATGCCTAGGCAGGAGTGTTGCCTCTTCCTAGCTTATCACATTTGCGCTTTTATCCTAAGGTTATGTATTCCAGTGAATTGAGACTAATTCAGCTATCCTTAGTGATACTGGGGTGTGTGTGCACGTGTCCATTTGTCTGTCTGAATACCCAGGGTTCGTGGTAGGTAAGTCTTCGACCACTGAACTATATGTCTTCTCCTATAAATAAATACATAAATAATGTATTTATTTTTGAGGCAGGGTTTTACTGTATAGTCCTGGCTGTCCTGGAACTTGCTCTGTAACCCAGGCTGTCCTGGAACTCAGAGATCCGCCTCCCTCTCCTCCCAAGCGCTGGCATTAAAGGTGTGTGCTACCACTGTCTAGCTTCTCACTGGATTTTGAATTTTTAAAATTTTAAGTGTATAGGTGTTTCACCTACATGTATGTCTATGCACTGTGTGCATGCCTGGTGCTCAAGTAGGCCAATAGAGGGTATTGGCTCCCTTAGGGCTGGAGTTAGAGAAGGTTGTGAGCTGCCATGTGGGTGCTGGGAATCAAACCTAGATCCTCTGGAAGAGCAGCTAGTCTTTTCTTAACTGCTGAGACATCTCTTTAGGGGGGTGTGTGTATTTAATTTTAATTTTTTTTGTTTTTGTTTTTGCAGCATTCTGTTTGCATGTGTGCCTGTGCACCAGAAGAAGGCACCAGATCTCACTATAGATGGTTATGAGCCACCATGTGGTTGCTGGGAATTGAACTCAGGACCTTTGGCAGAACAACCAGTGTTCTTAACCTCTGAGCCATCTCTCCAGCCCCTTATTTTAATTATTTAAGACACGGTTCCATTATATAGCCATGGCTGTCCTGGAACTTGCTATGCAGACCAGGTTGGCCTTGAACTCAAGAGGTCTGCCCATCTCTTCTTCCTCTGTGCTGGCGTCAAAGATGTGCACCACCATACCCAGCTTTTTTTTTTTTTTTTTTTTTTTTTTAATAATTGTGTGTATGTGTGAGTGGGTGCATTGTGTTTTTCAACTGAGGTTTGTGTGTAGAGGTCAGAGCGTATCTTGTGGAAGTTGTTTCCCCTTTCACTGAGGGTTCTGGGTTAGGCTAGACAGCATGCCCTTTTATTGGTTGAGCCATCTTTCCCTGGCACTCTGCATTTTTTTCTGTTTTAAAGATTTACCTATTTTATGTACATGGGTGTTTTGCCTTAATGTGTGTCTAAATGGTAATTCGTGTAGTTTCCACAAAAGCTGGAAGAGAGTGTTTGGTTCCTTTAAAACTAGAGTTATAGGCAGTTGTTAAGCCGTGTGGTTCTGGAAATCACACTGTGGTCCCTGGGAAAACAGCCGGTGCTGTTAGCTGCTGAGTCATCTCTTTAGCCCCAGCTCTGGAGTTTTTGATTGGTATTCCCCACACCCGTTTCCCCAACCCCTTCAGCATCAGGAGTCTATCTCAGGGCCTTGTAGTGCTATTGCTGACCTCTAACTCCCTTTTTTGGCATACAGGCAATCCAACCTGCAGCCTTAAGCATGCTAGGCAGTCTCCCCATGAGCCATTCATCCCAGTGTGGTGTATCTGTATCTTCTCTGTATCAGAGTGACTTGTCCTTTGACCCAATTAGGTGCTGATGAATGAGTTATGAAACATGGTAAGCATCAAGCTCTCAGAAATTCTATCTGTCCATTGGGTACCAATGTCTTGCCAATTCAGTGGTAGCATGCATTGCAGGGAAAGATACCCCAGCCCTCAACACTGAGGAGTAGGTGGCTTATAGTCCAGTCCTTTAAGAATTGAATAAAATATCAGTAGTTGAAGAGAGAAATCCTTATTTTGAGGCCAGCCTGGTCTATAAAGTGAATCCAGGGCAGCCAGGGTTACACAGGGAAACCTTGTCAAGAAGAGGAGGACGAAGAGGATGAAGAAGAATTTTATTATATAATATTAAATATTACATAATATTTAATATTAAATATTTTTATAATATTTTAATATTTTAAATATTTAAATATTTAATATTATTAAATATTTAATATTTTAATATTATTATAATATAAATAATATAATATTATATAAATAATAATATATAAATAATAAATAATAATAAATATTATTTATATTAAATATTATATAAGAATTATTATTCTTATTCTTGGGGGACTGTAGATTTTTCTTCTGGCTAGCCTTGGCCTGCTTAGAATCCATCCAGGCCAGTGAAGAATCCTTCTTCTCCAGAGTGGTTGTGGGCAGTAGCTCTGAGAGCTGCCCTAAGGAGCCCCAGAAACTTCTGTCAGCTTCCTAAGCAGGCAGCCCACTTCTGATACTGTATTGTCCCTTCTTTAGATTTTATTTTGTAGGTGCTTTCCAGAAGCACCAAGGAACTGGGCTGGTTTTACCCTTGTGTAGACTGGATAACATGGGCATGCCCTGTGCTATTATAGGATGAGTCTTGGCAGGGCAAAGTTTTCCAGCCAGCTTCTGGAAGAGGTGTCACGAAAGGTGATGCTGATGGACCTAATGACAGGTAGCAGAGCTGCCTTGTAGGTTTCGGTTGCAACCCTTAGAAGTCATGGGAGGGGTTGGGGGCGGGGAGATGAGAGACTGAAACTTTCCCTTATCATACTGCTAAGGGTTAGATATGATTGAGAGCTTAAGTTCTCAAATTTTTAAAAAACATTATTTATTTTATTTAATGTGCATTGGTGTTTAGCCTGCATGTATATCTGTGTGAGGGCATCAAATCCCCTGAAACTGGAGTAATAGACAGTTGTGAACTGCTCTGTGGGTGATGGGAATTGAATTCGGTTCCTCTGGTAGAGCAGCTATCTGCTGAACCATCTCTCCAGCCCCAAGTTCTCAATGTTGAGTCTTGTGCTTGTCACATCTTAGTCAAGTGGTTAACTTGAACAAGTTAACTTCTCTGCCTTAAGTTACTCATCTGTGTGTGGGTTAAACAATTAAGATAAATTAAGTACTTAGCAGAGTGTATCCATCCATCCATCCATCCATTTATCTCTGTCTTGTCCTATACTAAGATATAGATAATCATCCATAAAAGTGAAAGTACACTTGTCACTGAGTTTTTACCAGGCTGGCCTCAAATCACAGAAATTGCTTGCCTTTGCCTCTCAAGTGTTGGGGAAATAAGGTGTGTACTACCACACCTAGCTGTTTGTTTCTCAAAACTGAGAAGAAACCCCTGAACTAAAGTATGTCTCCATTTCTCATCCTGTGTAGGAGTGTGTTTTCTTCCTTTTGTGTATCTGTGCAGTGAACGCATGTGTGTGAGTGGTGAATGCACCTCGGTGCATGTGTGCTTGTATATAGAGGTGAGAGAAAAGGACCAATTGTGCTGCTTTGTCACTCTACAACTTATCCCCTTGAAACAAGGTAGCCCACTGAACTTGCTGTTTTGTTGTGCTGGTCTACATAGAGAGTTCCAGGCCAGCCCAGACCATACAGTGAAACCCTGCCCTTCCCCCACCAAAAAAGGAGATTCTCCCCAGTCTGTTTTTGAAAAAAATTATAAGGAGCTAGAGAATTGGCTTAGTGGTCAAGAGCACTTGTTGCTCTTACTCAGCACCTACATGGTGGTTTACAACCATCAGTCATTCCAACTTCAGTGAATCCCATGTGGTGAACACACATGCATACATTGAAGGAAACATAAGATATATAACATATGAAATACAAAATACAACATAAAACCTTTTAAGTTCTTTGAAAATTTATGTGTATGAGTGCTTTGCTTGCATATGTGTATGTGCATGTCTGGTGTCTAAGGAGGTCAGAAGAGTGTGTCAGATGTCCTGGTGCTGGAGTTTTCAAGCCACCATGTGGGTGCTGAAAGCTGAACCATGGCCTTCGGCAAGAGCAACAAGTGCTCTCAACCACCAGGTCAATTGCCTGCCCCCCTCCCCAGTCACTTTTAGGATTCCGGAACTCTGGGGGCCCTTAGAGAGCAGATGCTGATGACCTTAATTCAAAGGTGAGGCTGAAGTGAGTTTTAGAGCCAGACTCACTGTTTGGCTGCCCTGCTCTTAGCCTTCTGCTCTTGTTCTTTGGATGGCTACTCTTGGGTTTTAGAGAACACAGTGGTGATTTGAATTCATTTTGTTTTTAAAACAGTTTTGGGGGTTACCATATGCATTCCAGACAAGATTCTGAGCTATATCCTAATTCTTGTGCCAATTTTCACAGGTCTAGGCTTGTGTTGTTTTCTGTCCTCCATTATTTTGTCAGATTTTGCTTTTACCATAGCATAGTTCAGCAGCAGTTTTTTGATAGCTGCTTGCCCAGTAGGCACACGTTTAACCAGAGCAGACACCAGTGTTAAAGCCATTGTTTATTGGCAGGATCTGTATATTTCTGCAAGGGAACACTGCCTGACTCTGTCACTGTTTGGGGAAGAAAGTAACCCAGAAGGCTAATAGCTCTGAGATCTTAGCAAGTGGTAACCGTGTGCTTTATGTCAGCACTTCTTGTTACGAAAAGTCAACCTAAGTTTACATGCAGAAGGAACCTGGTCCTCCCTCCCCCCGCTCCAGGACTCTACCACGGTTCTATTCTTCTAGTCTTCACCGTATGTTTGACGTAGGCAGTTCTGGCTTTCTTGTTTGTGTCTTGAGGTCTGTTATGGTCAGACTTGAGGCTGGTAGTGTCCCAGTCCTTAAGCTCCCACTTTTAGTTGGGGTGCTGGTCTCTGGATTCTGTAATGTAGGTCAACAATGTCAGGCACACCCTTGTTCAGGTGAAGACAAACACATTCCAGGAGCTAGGCCTATGAGAAGCTGCCTACCTGTAGATCTAGGGCCCTGACTGGGCTTGCCCAGGGGATGTGTAGGCAGCATTTTTCTTTAAGCCTGTGTTGTAGCCGTCTTCAGTTATATTTGCTTAGATTGGCCTGAGGCTATGAGAGAGTAGCAGAGACCTACATTTAGATGTGATTTCTGCTTTAACTCATTTGTGTTACTTACAAAGAGGATAATGAAATGACCTCATAGAATCATGATAATAGTTGTAGTATATTAGTTGTAATAATAAAGTGCTGGACGCACTGGCGCACGCCTGTAATCCCCGCACTCAGGGAGGCAGAGGCAGGAGGATCTCTGAGTTTGAGGCCAGCCTGATCTACATAGTGAGTCTAGGACAGCTAGGGCTACACAGAGAAACCCTGTCTCGAAAAACAGAATTAAGTGTAAAGCATACAGCTTAATCCATGGAAGATGCCTTGTGGATATGAGTCATTGAGTCATTCCCTCCTATTTGCTGAGAACTGATTGAAGTGAGATTTACAATAAAACATTCTGAAGGATTATATTTAAATTTGCAGTATATATGTATATGTAATATTAAAATTATAGTTTCATTGTCAAGCACGTTCATTGTATAAGCTTGGAAAGGTTTCACTAATGCTAAAACTAGAAATTTTAATTTAATTAATTTATTTTGAGGCAAAGTCTCACTTCGTAGTCCTGTTTGTCCTGGAAATCAGTGTAGCCTCAAACTCAGATCTCCTTGCCTCTGTTGGGATTAAAGGTGTGTTCCACCACACCTAATTTTTGTTTTATTTTTATTTTAAATTGTATGTTTGTTGGTATGTACATGTGAATACAGTGCCCTTTGGGGTCAGAGAAGGGCAGTAGATTGATTCCCTGGAGCTAGAGTTTCAGGGAATAGAAGTCAAAAGTAGTACATGCTTTTAACTCTTGAGCTATCTTTCCTTCCTACTTTTTTAAAAAAAAATATTTATTTATTATGTATACAATATCTGTATGTATGCCTTCATATCAGAACAGGACACCAGATCTCATTATAGATGGTTGTGAGTCACCATGTGGTTGCTGGGAACTGAACTCAGGACTGCAGATTGTGCCCTTAACCTCTGAGGCATCACTCCAACCCCTCATGCCTACTTTAATATTTTGAGAAAGGGTTGGAGATTCTTCGGGAATGTGATACCACTCCTGGCAAAATCAGTCATTTGATAGAGTCACACAAAGCCAGGGAGGTGCTGTTTTATATTGTTATGTGTCTGTGTATTGTTACCAGTTGTGTATGTGATAGGTAAACTTTCATTACATATCCAACTCCATCTCATAGGTTTTGTTTTAGCCAGATAAGAGGAGCTTAAAACAAAACAAAACTAAACATTGACTAGCAGTGGAAGGCTCGGGGCATTACCATCCTTTAGTTAGTTTGTTTTTGGTTTTTGAGACAAGGGTTTTTGTGTGTGTGTGTGTGTGTAGCCCTGGCTGTCCTGGAACTTGCTCTGTAGACCAGTCTGGCCTCAAACTCAGAGATCAACGAGTGTGTGCCACTACCACTTGCCACCATCCTTATTTTAATATGTGTATGTATTTAACTTTTCACTTTAAACACTTGCATATATTTATTTGCTGTTAGGGGTCGGAGGAGGCGTGTTTCTGCTAGAGTACATGTAGAAGTAAGAGTACAACTTGTAGGAGTTAGTTTTCTTCTTTCATCATGTAGATCCTGGAGATTGAACTCAGATTGTCAGGTTTGGCAGCAAGCTCCTTTATCTATTGAGCCAACTCATTAGCCTTCTATTTATGTATTTGTTTATCTATCTATCTATTTATTTTGCCTTAAAATATTGTTTTAAAATATATGCATACGTATGTGTGTGAAATATGTGCTTATGAGTGCAGGTTGCCATGGAGTTTAGAAAAGTGTGTGATATCCTCTGGAGATGGAGACATAAGCATTTGTGAGCTGTTGAATATGGATGCTGGGACCTGAACTCAGGGCCCCTGCAAGAGCAGTATGTGCTCTTAACCACTGGCCGTCTCTACAGGGCAGACTTTCTGAGAGAGGAGTGTTACTGTGTTGCCCCAGGATGGCCTTGAACCCACTCCCTCCTGTCTCTACTTCCCTGATGATGAGAAGCTCATCTTTGTAAGCATTGGCATGTGCAAATGTTACCCAAAGTAAAGCTAGTAAGCCTTGCTAGAATCTTGTACAAGAAGGAGAAGCCCCAAGCCAGAAGTGGTGCACACCTTTAATCGCAGCACTAGGGAGGCGGCAGCAGCGAGCAGATCGGTGTGACTTTGAGGCCAGCCTGGTCTACAAAGTGAGTCCAGGACAGCCAAGGCTACACAGAGAAATCCTGTTTCCAGAAAAGAAAGATGGAAAGAAATAAAAGCACCTACTTGCACTGCCTATGTAGTTTTCTTTTTTATTTCATGTTTTCTTTCCTTTGAGACAGGCTCTTTTGATGTATCCCTGGCTGTCCTGAGGCTCACTTTGTAAACAGTCTGGGATTAAAAGTGTGCACCACTATGCCCAACTTTTTTCTGCACACACACAAACACATGCGAACTAATTAGAACCAAGGCTTCTACTTCTTGTACAAGATTCTAGCAAGGCTGGGTTAGTGCCTTTACTTGCTAAGCCATCTTGTTGGCTCATATTCTGTCCATTTCTACTGGAAGTGTTGTTCAGCCTTGCCTACTGCTTTATATAGCTACAATGACTGTAGAAGGGCTACTGGCCTTGGCCTGGCCTTGGACCTGCCTTATGAGAATTCTGTGACTTGGGCTTCTTTGCGATTTTGCTTTACCTCTATAGAATGGCGTATTTGTGCCTGCCTTATTCTCACTCTGATCACATCTCATGTGCTGCATATTATAAACAATATGGATTATTGTCATGAGTGGCCATTCCTACTGCTGCCTGCCTTTTCCTTGGTTTTTCTAATTGTTGTTGGAATTTTGGATGATATTGTTTTGTATCTTTGTTTGGATGATACTCTGAACTGATGCCTCTTTGATAGGTAAATATGATGGGCTTTTAGCTCAAACCCTGTGTTTCATTTCATTTCAGAAAACTTTGTGTTAATAACCGTAACATGTTCAGTTTCCTAGTGTCACATTAAGGACAGTAAAAAACTAGACTGTTGTATTTTAGACTTTAAGAAACATGATACAATTAAGGAAAAGAATGAAATTAGCATATATGCCAAGTAGGTAAAAGCTTCCTGTAAATAACAATGAAACTTTAAGAAATGGGTTTCATTCCTTTTATTATTATTATTTTTTAAATATTTTGAGGTAGAGTTTCTCTGTGTAGCCTTGGCTGTCCTGGACTCGTTTTGTTGATTAGGCTGGCCTCAAACTCACAGAGATCCACCTGCCTCTGCCTCCCCTGGGATTGCAGGTGTGCGCCGCAGTGCCTGGCTCATTCCGTTTTTTGTTTTTGTTTTTGTTTTTTTTTTTTTTAGGTAAGACAGAATCATCAGGTGAAGGGTAAGATATGTGGGTAGGCTGTATTCAAGCCTAGGCCCGACTGACTCTGTAAGCATTGCTTTTTCCTATGAACACTTATAGTTTTATCAGCCAAATCAAAACATAATTTGTAAGGGTGATCTGTAAAATTGATGTTGGAGCAGTTAAGAGTGCTTACTATCTTTGCAAAAATCCTGGGTTTGAGTCTAGAGGGATGGCTCAGCAGTGAAGAGCACTGGCTGCTCTTCCAGAAGACCTGCATTGATTCCCAGCACCTGAGTGGTCGGTCACTCGCTGTCACCTGTAGCTGTACTCCAGGGGATATAATGCCCTTTTTCCTCCATTGTTTTCTTCTGCACATGTGGTACACATACTCATGCAGACTCACACACATATACATGCATAAAAAAGAAATCCCTTGAAAAAGAACAGAGAGGGGCATATGGGAGGGTTTAGAGGGAGGAAAGGGAAGGGGAAAATGTTGTAATTAAATTATAATCCCCCAAAATAAAAAGAATCTATCTATCTATTCTCTTCCCCCTCACCAAGACAAGGTTTCTTTGTGCAGCCCTGGCTGTCCTAGAACTTCTCTGTAAACCAGGCTGGCCTCAAACTCAGAGATCCACTTGCTTTTGCCTCTCAAGTGCTGGATTTCAAGGTGTGTGCCACACACCCCTCCCAACCCTACTTTACCCCACCGCAGTTGAAATCTTTAAAAATTAGTATTGGGCTGGAGAGATACCCAGTGGTTAAGAGCTATTGCTGCTCTTTAGAGGATCTGACTTTGCTTTCCAGGAACTACACAAGGTCTGAGTTCCACCTCCAGGGGAGTGTGATACCTTGGGTCTACACTCACCTCACACACACCCATTAAAAAATTAATACTGAAGAAAAGTGAGTGGGGATTGGATGCTCCATTTCATTGCCTATAACAATCTTCAGAATAGTGAGACTGTCACAGAATGAGCTGGTGATCAAAATGTGTCTTCAGAGCCTGGAGGGATGTGAGCAGTTGAGAGCACTGGCTGCTCTTCCAGGGGACCTGAGTTAATTTCCAAGCACGCAGTTGGTGGCTCACAACTGTTCGTAACTCCAGTTCTAGGGAATTTAGTGTCCTTTTCTGATCTTTTTGGGCATCAGGCATGAACATGACATACAAACCAGTGTACAGGCAAAACATATAAAGTTAAAACAAAACCCTCAAAACTTGAGAGTACTGATGGCACAGTGGGTAGAAGCAGGTGCTTCTGAGCCTGATCTGAGTTTGAATACCAGAGTGAGTATGCATGGTGGAGAGAGAAAATCAATTCCCTCAGGTTGGCTGGTCTTCAACATGTGCGCACACACAGTGAGTAAATGTAATTGTATCTCTTGCTATATTTTAAAAAGTCTTTATTATAGGGCTGGGCTTGGTTGGTAGAGCACTTTTCTCACATGCACATAACACTTGGTTTGATCACCAGCACCATATAAAACTGGGTGAGGTGGTAAACACTGTAGTCATAGGTCTGGTGGAAGGAAGATCAGAACTTGATGGTCGTCTTTAGGCCACATAGGGAATTTACTTAGCCTGGACTCTGGCTGTCCTGGAACTTGCTTTGTAGACCAGGTTGGCCTTGAATTTAGAGCTCTTTCTCTTTCTCTCTCTCACACACACATATATATATGCCAAACACCAAAATGTAAAAATAAATAAATGTAAAAACAAACCAAAACAAAACCTCTGGCTCTTTAGGGGTTCTTAGAACTAGTCTTGCATGTGGATAATACTGGGGAGATTTTGAACAGTCTATTTGTTTTTTTTCCTGTCTCTGCATGTCTCTCTCTGCCTCTCTCCAGTGTGTGGCCCAGGTTATCCTTGATCATGACTCTTCTGCTTCTACCACTTGAGAGCTACCATTGTAGATTTGTGCTACCAAGCTCAACCCAAAACAGTCAACTTTCCATGATAGGTAGGACACACTTTTCCTGCCCCCATTAAACAAAAATAACAACAACAAAACTTTTTTGGGGTGGGGCTACTGTGCCAAAACACAGGGGTATATATCTGAGTTGGATGGTGAGTTCTCTCTGAAAACAAAACACATTGCTCTGCAAGCTAATCTCCTATTTACCCTAATCCTCTAAGGACTTGGAGAAATTGGTTCCTGTAAGGACCCAGATCCTGCTCTCTGATTCTGCCACACTCTATTTGGCCTTTCTGTTGGCATATGCATATTCAATTTTCTGGGCTGAAATTGAGAAATGGGCATTTCCCTTTAAGAAGTGGACTGAGAGGCCATCTTAGTCACTGTTCTATTGCTGTGTGAAACACCATGACCAAAGCAACTTTTAAAGGAAGCATTGAATTGTAGGGTTGCTTACAGTTTCAAAGGGCTAGTCTGTTACCATCATGGTGGGGAGTATGGCTGCAAGCAGACAGGCAGGCATGGTGCTTGAGAAGTAGCCAAGAGCTCACATCTGATCCTAGTGTTGCAAGCAGACCGAGTATAAGACTGGGACTGTTGTGGGCTTTTCACCCCAGTGACGCACCTCCTCCAATCAACCATACCTCCTAGTCCTTAGTGACTGGGACTAAGATATGAACCACTGCAGGCTATAATTTAGTGCTAGAGTGCTTGCTTGCCTAGCACATTTGAAGGCCCTGAGGTGTGTGTGTGTAACTTGTTATGGTATCCTAGGCTTTCTTCAAACTTACAGTGATCCTCCTCCTGCCTGAGCCTTTTGCTACCACCACACCTGTTGAAGCCCTGGGTCTGATCTCTAGCACCCTTTAAAACAAAATAAACAAAAACCCCACAGAAATTGAGCAGTACCCTGTGTTTTCTCAGGCCCTTCCAAAGCTTTGAACAGCTGAAGTCAAAGAGGGACCTCATTTGGGCCTTTTCCTGTGTGCTGCTTGCCTTCTAGCAGAACGGACTAAGAAGTTGGCTGGTTCTGCTTTTTCTGGGCTCATCTCTTGGTTGTCAGCATTGCACCATCAGCCTTGAGCAGCTGACACCCCCTCCCCCGTTGCTTTTGCTATTGAGCAGAACTGAAATAAACCTTTTGGGGAAGTTGTGTCATTCTTGGTTAGGTCTTTCAGACTTCATTCTCAAAGAGCTGGGCTACTGCTCTATGTTTTCTTTTGTTTTTAAATTACTTATAATCTGTATCTGCCTGTGTGTGTATTTGCATGTGTTTATGTCACATCGTGGAAGTGGAGGTTAGAGGATAGTTAGCAGGAGGCTGCTCTTCTCTCTTTCTACCCTGTGTATCCTGGCGAGTGGATTCAGGTTGCCAGACTTCTGAACTTTAGTCTCTGAACTGTCTCACCAACTTTTTTTAGTCAGCTCCTTTCCTTCATTATTAGTCATAAAGCCTTTGGAATTTACCCTCTGAATTTACAGTTTGAGTTTCTTGAAATTCTTTCCCAGTTCATTATTATCACGACCAGTCTCAGTTATAGGGGCACAGTTGTATTTGAGGGTATGCCATTCTTTTTTGTTGTTTATTTGTTTAGAGACAGGGTTTCTCTGTATAGCCCTGGCTGTCCTGGATCTCACTTTGTAGACCAGGCTGGCCTCGAACTCACAAGAGATCTGCCTGCGTCTGCCTCCCTGGGTGCTGGGATTAAAGGCGTGCACCACTGATGCCTGGCTGGATGTGCTATCTTGAGGGTGTAATTTTCTCTCAGATCTTTAGATAGAATCTCTGAATGAGCACTGTGCATCTTCAGTTTGCTTTCATCAGTGAAGGAGGAAGCAGTTCTTGCCCTCAGAGCCATCTTTGGCAATGCAGGAATTTTAGCATCCTGGCCACTCTTTGTATCTGTGGTTCTCAGTTAGGGATACAGAGGATACTAATCTCTGCAGGTTGGAGCTACAATTGCCTGGCATCTGTTTTATGTGCAAGACTCAGAATGCTGAGGAGCATGACCCCTGTGATCCTGTTGATGCCCTGTTGAGAACTGTTCTTCTACAGGGTACCCAGCATTCCTTGAAGATGACAGCCCTTGTTTGTCTCAGTTCTCTCAGTCTGTCTGTCTTTGATTGTTTTGATTTGTGTGTGTGTGTGTGTGTGTTTTGGGGGGGACAAGGTTTCTTTGTGTGCCCTAACTGTCCTGGAATTCACTCTGTAGACCATGCTGGCTTCGAACTCAGAGATTCACCTTTACTTTTGTCTAATAATCAGTTATTTGTTAGTTAGACTTATGTAAAAAGAAGTTGCCTGGGCTGGAGAGACGGCTCAGTGGTTAAGAGCACTGTTTGCTATTTCAAAGGACCTGGATTCAACTCCCAGCACCCACATGGCAGCTTACAACTGTCTGTAACGTCAATTCCAAGGGATATGACACCTTCACACTAATGTACATTAAAAAAAAAGTTGCCTTTCTGTTCTGGGGAACCTTCACTTGACAGCAAAGAGACTGGGCACTCTGCTTTGACCCACTGAGCCAGCAGCTCAGCACTCATTAGTGACGACCTTCCTTCTGTGGCCGGAAGGCTTCAGACTTTTCAGGTGTATCTTGGTCCTGAGAAGTACCCTCCCAGCATCTATGCACAAGTTTCCTAGGTTTTCCTTTTTGTTGACAGAGTACATGTACTCCAGGCTGGCCTTGAAGCTCCCTATGTACTCCAGGATGGCTTTGGATTTACTTTTTTAAAAAATTTAAATGTATTTATATATATATATCGGTGTTTGATCTGTGTGTATGTCTGTGCACCTCTTGGGCCAGGAGAAGGTGCTGGTTTGCCTGGGATTGCAGTTACAGAAGTTGTGATCGATCCTGTAGGTATAGGAATTGAATTCAGGGCTTTGTAGGATGCTAGGTAAGCATTCTGTGAACCGTGCTATGTCCCAGAAAAGACTGTGTGCCTTTAATTTACTTAATAGTTTTGTAGTGCTGGAATTAAATGCTGCAGGATCTTGTGCTGCGAATCAACCACTCGCCCTACTGCTAATCTTCTGCAACCCAGACTGACGTCCCTCTTAAACAAGATTGAATTTTCTTTCTCTGTTACAACTGAGTCCAGCCTCCCCCATCTTTGTAATTCTCGTGAAATTTCCCTTGTGTTTATCATCAGCCACACTTTATATTGTTGGTATAGTGCTCCCAAGTTACAAGGTGTATTTTTACACACAGGCTATTTTATGAGCATTCAATATTTCCTTTGTTTCTTCCTTGGTTGTTGTTTTTTTATATATATATATATAAAGTTTGGGTTTTTGTTTGTTTTGTTGTTGTTTTTGAGATGAGGTTTTTTTAATAGCCTTTTCTATAGCCTTCCCTGTCCTGGCTGGAACTTGCTCTGTAGACCAGGTTGGCATCATACTCAGAGATCTGCCTGCCTCTTGTCTCAGGCATGCACCACCATGCCTGACTGTCTTTTGGTTGTCGTGATTTCAAAGTTCTGTTTGGAGTATTCTAGCTCATTTGTTTGTCCTGCCCTCAAGAAGCTAAAGTTCTTTTTGGAGAGTAGTGGTACGTGAACCATGAAGCTTCCCCCGTAAGTGTGTCTATATTTTATAGTGCCCTGTTTCTGATGGGTTAGAGTATTCACTCATGTTCCACAAGGCTGTCATTGTAGAACAATCACGCTATCACACCATATTGCTTCTTTGTGTCCGCTGCGGTATTGCTAGGCCTTTCTTAGAAGTGGACTGGTAAGCCAGGTATGGTGGTGCCTGCCTGCAGTCCCAGGACTCAGGGAGGCAGAGGTAGGTGAACCTCTTGAGTTTGAGGCCAGCCTGGTCTTGAGTTTGAGTTCAGGCCGAGGCCACACAGAGAAACCCTGTCCCGAAAAACCAAACCAAACCAAACCACCGAAAAAAAAAGAGAAGTGGACTGGTTAAGCATGGCAATACCCTTTCCCTTTTTATGGCACTTACTAAAAATTCCCATATTAAAACTCCTGGGGCAGTGGTGGAACACGCCTTTAATCTCAGCACTTGGCAGGTAAAGGTAGGTGGGTCTCTTTGAGGCCAGCCTGGTTTATAGAGTTCATTCCAAGACAACCAGGACTACACAGTGAGATCCTGTTTCAAAACAACAGCAAAAACTAACCAAACAAACAAAAAAGCTCTATCTATACTTGCTGGACTAGAATATTCAGAGTTGGTCCAGGTTGCTTATGATAGGCACCTGAGGTTGTTAAACAGGCAGCACCCTGTGAGACACCCATTCCACACATGCCTTCAATGCATCCTCCTCCTCAGCCCCCAGTCCTCTGACACATCTTCCAACTCCTCCAACTGGTATACTGACTGCCTCACTGTGCTTTAAAAATTACTCCTTCCATGCTTTCCTAGTCGTTCTGTGCCTTGCAAACGTTGTGGCATTATAGGAATGTGTGGTGCAGAGCTTCTTTCGATCTTGATGACATAGAAGCCAATAGGGTAAGGGTAGCCTTTGCCATTGTGAACCATAGCTGCATAAGGAGGGGGCCTTTTTTTATATTAGAGGTCATGTGAGCTGGGACAGAAGAGGTGTGGCCTGGAAGATGAGACAGGGCTAATGTTCAGGTTATAGGTGAGAAGGCATCTTGGATATATGGGAGGCCATCAGCCCATTGGTTGTAAGGCCTGATCAAGGTAGTGGTGGAAAGTGGCAGTCCAGGAACTTGGAGGAGATGACTATGTATGTGTGGCTGTGAATCATGGTACATTCTGGGGGGATTGCGTTAAGATGCCTGTTGTGTGTTCATTGGTGTTGGGGAAGTCACGGGAACCAAGTGACAGTGTTAAAGACATCTTTAGCCATCTTATTTTGTCTGTTTTTTTTTTTCTTCAGAGCTGAGGACTGAACCCAGAGCCTTGTGCTTGCTCTACCACTTAAGCTCCACCACTGAGCTTAAATCCCCAACCCAGTTAAAGACATCTTAAATTGGATTCTGAAACAGTCTTAGTCATGGTGGTTGTGCTTTCTGAGTGAAGTGACATTTGTTACACTGTTTGCTTATGAGAACTTCCAGAGTTTCTGGAAGAGTTGTGTTATGATGTAGTTTCCCACTCACTATCTTTAGCTCAGGGACTTAGCACCCCTGTTTATAGCTGAAGAAATGGAGGCTCAATGGTAGTTTCTTGTTTTCCTCCTCACCCCAGACTGGTTGGTTGTGCTCTTTGCCTATGCCTATCCTGAAATTGCACTTAATGTGTTAGGTAGGAAAGGTTTGTGGGTACCCATTTTCCTTTGTTTACTTTCTAGACCCAGGCTTATTCATTTTTATAGCTCCAGCTTCCCATATATAGATAGTAGGTAGTTGGAAGAAGTCAGGTCTTTAGGCACCTCAAGTCCCTATTGCATATTTGTCCCTTTCTGGGGACAGGTACTTTGTTTATTTTCAATTTCTTTTTCTTTTTTTTTCTTAATTTCTTCTTTCTTTCCTTCCTTTCTCTCTTTCTCCTTCCTTTCTTTTTTCTTCCTTTTTCCTTTCTCTTTCTTACTTTCTCTCTTTCTTTTTCTCTCTTTCTCTCACTCACCCTCGCTCTCATGCCTCTCACTCTCTAGCTCTAGCTGGTCTTGAACCCACAACAGTCCATCTGTTTTATTTTCCTAAGTACTAGGATTACAGGTGTGAATTACCACACCTGGCTCTGCCGAGAGTATTTATTTAAACAGGCAGCATGACCAGCCCAAAGAAGAGGTGTTATATCTGTTGAAGAATGGTTCCCCTCATTGTGTTCAATGGGTTGCTTGGTCTGGGATGAAGGGTCAATAGAGGTAATACAGGTGGGAGTACCCTGGCTCCATGCCTCCTTAACCTGATAAGCTGTATTCTGGTCCTCACTCAAATGTTGTCATTGGTGATGTTGTCACCTGGTTTAATTTGAGGGAGTCAGGAGGGATCTTCATATGTGGTGCTTTCCCTGATTTGACACCCCTTTATGCTTTGTTAATCAACAGGAGCTTGAAGAGATCCGCAAATGTGGAATGAAAAACTTCCGTAACATCCAGGTTGATGAAGCTAATTTATTGACTTGGCAAGGGCTTATTGTTCCTGTGAGTATTGAACACTTCCACTTCTTATTAGATTATTCTTTCAGGTGGTGTGCTGCTACTGCTGGCCTTATCTCTGTGTTCCTCAGTAAGTGCCTGGTCTGGGCAGCCCATAGATGGGCAAAAGCGGGCAATGGCTACAGGGTGATAATTAGGGTAGGATATGGCCTCGGGCTCTAGAATAAAATCCTAGCTTTTCACTGGTGTTTTAAAACTATAGATGCTCCAAACCTTATAGATCTGTAGTTATTTACAAAGGAAGGGAGAATGCATCTGTGTTCCTGTTCTTGCCCATCTTCCCTGGCTTCTTGCCCTGCTTATCAGGTTGAGACCCCTCTCTCTGTCTACTTTGGAAGAGAGCTGGCTTCCCCTGTAGATATTCGTTGGCATTCTCCACTGATTTTGCATCTGTGCCTAACCCTTGAGACACCTGTGCTGTATTCTGGCACTTCCAGTATGTGCCTTGGTTTGACTCGATCACAGTTCCTGATTGCCTGTGTCTCACCCTCCACTGGACTTCCAGAAGCTTTTCTCCAGTGTCTGCTTCCGACAGCCCTGCATCCTCCAAGGACACCTTCCAGCAGGCCTAGCTTCCTCCTGAGAAGGCTTTGCTTTAATCTATCACTCTCTTGATTTTGTCTTTCCCCCTCCATCTTCTCTGACCCCTTTATCCTTCAGAGACTTGACCTGTACTTTAGTGTGCAGCTCCTGTTTCTCTCTCCTGTTTCTCCTTTTTCTCCTCTCCATGGATGGTTGGTGCATCAGTCTCTGCAGGACTCCCTGGGCTCAGATCTTTTAGTTTTGTTGATCTCCTTGTGGGTCTACTGTCTCTTCCGTGTCCCTCTAATCCCACCCCTGTCTGTCCCTTTTCTAATTGAGATTGTGTAGTACTAAAATGTGAACTGCAAGCCCATGGTTCTTTTGGAAAATGAGAGGAGTGAATGAACTGGTTTTATGAATGAGTAAGTGTTAAGGTCGGGATTGTGTCATCATCATGTGAGGTTGCTGTCAATCACTTCTGAAGTGATTCACACTAAGCACACAGGCCTTCTCAGTTGTTACATAGCCAATCATTGGTTGCCTCCTGAAGCGTTCAGCCTCTGCCAGGGTCCAATCCTTGAGCCTGTGATTAGTTTCTCTGTTTGCTGACTTGTTACTAATTTTTCCTCACTAAAGCTTACTTTTGTTAGACTGGCTTTTTTCCTCCTGATTTTATCCGTGGGGACTCCAGCCAGCATCAGGTTGCTTGCTATGTGTGAAAGATTTCTACCCCTATCTCCCCTTCTCTCCCAGAGCTGCACTATCTGTTCATTGTGTTCATCACTTGGACTTTGGTGACTTCCAGTCACTGTAGCCGACAACTCTGAGCTATATCACTCACATTCACTATCTTTCTTCCTTTTCCACTTTGCCCATCTGAGCCTCAGGTCCTGTATCTGACGCTCCTTCCGTGGTTACTTACAACTCTTACTCATGGAGAGGCTGCCTTTTTTACCAAAAAAGCGTGTGGAGTATGCTTGCTACTTGTGCTTTCTTCTTGATTCTGGTTATAAGATTAGGCAGCAAACACTGGCTTAGAAATTTTAAATTGGGAGCTTCTAATCTAGATGTGGAAATACATCCTCTGAGGTTTTGTTTTTGTTTTTTGTTTTTTTAGGGTTGAAGGTGGTTGTGCTCAGCACACAGGGAGGCTTATCTGGGAAGACCACTAGGGGCTGGCCAGTGTCTATAGCTCTTGCCTGTATCAGGGCTAAGACACATTTGATCCATTTGTCTGTCCCCTTTTCCCCCCCTTTAAAAAATTTTTTTTCTTCACAATTTATTCATTATATATCCCAATTGAAGCCCCCTCCCTCAGCTCCCCCAGTCCCACCTTCTCTCCCTCCTCCCCTCATCCCTTTCCCCTGGTCTACTGAAAGGGGGAGTTTTCCGCTATTGCCATCTGCCCATAGCTTGTTAAGACGAATCAGAACTGCCTGGATCCTCTTCCTCTGTGGCCTGGCAAGTGATCATCAGGGGCGTGATCAGAGAGCACTCAATTGAGTTCATGATAGAGGCAGCTCCTGATCCACTTGGAGATCCACTTGGAGACTGAGCTGCTAATTGTCCACATCTGAGCAGGAGGTCTAGGTCCTCTCCATGGATGGTTGGTGCATCAGTTTCTGCAGGACCCCCTGGGCTCAGATCTTTTAGTTTTGTTGATCTCCTTGTGGGTCTACTGTCTCTTCCATGTCCCTCTAATCCCACCCCTGTCTGTCCCTTTTCTAATTGAGATTGTGTAGTACTAAAATGTGAACTGCAAGCCCATGGTTCTTTTGGAAAATGAGAGGAGTGAATGAACTGGTTTTATGAATGAGTAAGTGTTAAGGCCAGGATTGTGTCATCATCATGTGAGGTTGCTGTCAACAAACTGCCTCCAGCTCACGTCAAGGCCTCTTGGTTCATGCAGGCTGAACCTATGTCGTAGTGGTCCCCGGGCTCATTATGATAGTTATTGGCCAGTCAAATCCCAGTGTGCTTTGAGGATCTGGAAGCATCTAGGCACCAAAGATTTGCCTTCATTTAAGGCAGCTGCACCCAGACCCAGCTGTGGTTAGGAGCTGCTGAGATCTCAATGCCCCATTTTCTTTCTGTGATCACTGTCCAGGGTGTTTCTTCTTTCCTCAGCGTGATTATCAAATGTGCTTCCTCCCCTGGGCCTTAGTTCTTTTGCATCACAGGGACTGGGCCATGGAGGGAATCTTCTCTTTAACTTTACCTGAAGTCCACCCACCCAATTAGAGTGAAAGCGCTGGCCAATAAAAATTAGGACACTTGAGGCCTGATAGTGGTGGGTGCCTTTAGTCCCAGCACTCTGGAGGCAGAGAGGATAGCCTGGTCTACAGAGTTTCAGGATGGCCAGAGCTACACACAGAAACTGTGCTCTCAGATGGGGTGGACGGTTATCATGGCACTTCAGTTGTGTTCTACCCTATCCTTCCACTTCCTAGGAAGTTATTGATCCTTCCTCTTTAAGCGTGGCTGTAGCACTCAAGGGGAGAAGTGGCTGAGTGGCGCTTCCTACAAACAGTGCATCTTTACCATGGTGGTCCAGTTTATTTACCTGTCTATTGCACTGGGGACTGAACCTAGAATGTCGTATGTAAATACTCTTGTTATTAAGTTTATGGCTGCCCTCTACCTTTAATTTTAATTTTTATATTACATGTATGGGTGTTTTCCCTGCATGTATGTCTGTGCACTCTATGCATGCTTAGTGTCCTCAGAGGCCAGAAGAGTTGCATTTAGCTGCCCTGTGGGTGCTGGGGACCAAACCCAGATCTTCTCTAAGAATAAGAAGTGCAAACTGGATGTGGTGGCATAGACAAATGGATCTCTGTGAGTTTGAGGTCAGCCTGGTCTATAGAGTCTATAACAGTCAATGCTACACAGAGAAACCCTGTCTCAAAAAAAAAAAGAAAAAGAAAAGACAAGAATAAAAGTGCTTTTAATTTCTAAGCCATCTCACCATTAAATTTATTTTAATTAATTAATTTTGAGACGGGGGTTTCTCTACATAGGGGTGGCTATCATAGCCCAGGCTAGCCTCGAATTCACAGAGATCCAGCTGTTTCTGCCTCCCCAGTGCTGGGATCAAAGGTGTGCATCACCATGCCCAGCCTTTGGGCTTTTGTTTTGTTTTGTTTTTTTTTGTTTTTTTTTTTTCCTTCAATTTTTATTAATTACAGTGTATTCACTTTGTATCTCTCCTGTAGCTCCCTTCCCCCTCCCCTTGCAATCCCACTTTCCCTCCTCCTCTACCCGTGCCCCTCCCCCAGCCCACTGATAGGGGAGGTCTTCCTCTCCTTCCTTCTGATCCTAGTCTATCAGGTCTCATCAGGAGTGGCTGCATTGTCTTCCTCTGTGGCCTGGTAAGGCTGCTCCCCCCTCAGGGGGAGGTGATCAAAGAGCAGGCCAATCAGTTCATGTCACAGACAGTCCGTGGGGCTTTCCATTTTTAAAATGCTATTTTTGTGGCTACGCACAAGTGTGAGTGGGGTTCAGAGGGCAGTTTTGGGATGTTGTTCTTACCTTCTTTCATAAAGGGACTTTTTGTTTCTTTTTTGTTCTGTTTTGGCTTTTTGGCTAAGTACAGCAGCGCCTCTGGAGATTCTTTTGTCTTCACTTTCTTCTACCTGTGTGTGTGTGTGTGTGTGTGTGTGTGTGTGTGTGTAGGGGGTCAGGATTACAGGCCCTGTTCTATGGCATCTGGCTTCCCTGTGGGTTCTTTTGAACCCAGGTTTTCACACAGTAAGCACCTTTACTTACCTACTGCGCTGTCTCCTTCGCCCAGGCTTCAACTTTATTCTGTTAATACCTATCCATTTATACTAGTGCTACATTGTTTTGATTATTGTCACTTACTAGTAATGTTGGCTTCATTTTTGTTCTGGTTTCTTTTTTGAAACAAGATCTCCTGTGTACCTGAGGCTAGCCTAGAATGTACTGTGTGTATCACAGACTGGCCTCTTGTGTCAGCTTTCCAGATACTAAGCTTTCAGGAGTGAAGCCCACAGTCAGCTTATAGTACATTTTGAAATCAGTAACTGTTGTTCTTCAAGCTCTAATTTAGGGTAGTTACACTTGATGTGGGTGAAGGCTCCCGGGAATTCCACATGGGAGTGTTTTTCACAAAGCATTGTTGGGAGTTTGATGTAAGTTGCAGTGAATCACTTTTGGTAGTATTATCATCTTTATAGTAGAGCTGTTGTCTTCTTATTTTTTTTCCAAGACAGGTTTCTCTGTGTAGCTTTCTGGAACTTTCTCAGACCAGGCTGGTCTTCTGTGTGTGCTAGGATTAAAGCTGTGGGCCACCAGTGCTTGGCTTTTGTTGTTATTATTGGCTGTGTCTGGTTTTGGTTTTGGCAGTGTTTCTCTGTGTATCTGTCTAACCTTGGCAGGCTGTTCTGGAACTCAGAGATTTACCTACTTCTGCCACATAAGTGCTTGAGACTAAAGACACACTCCATCACTGCCAGGAGCCCCCCCCCCCATTTTTTTTTTTTTTTTTTTTTTTTGGTCTGGTTTTGTTTTTCGAAACTTGGGTCTCTCTGTGTAGCCCTGGCTGTCCTAAAGCTTGATGTGTAGACCTGGCTGGCCTGGGTCTCTCTGTGTAGCCCTGGCTGTCCTAAAGCTTGATGTGTAGACCTGGCTGGCCTGGAACTCACAGAGATCCACCTGCCTCTGCCACCAGAGTGCTGGGATTACGGGTATGTGCTGCCACAGTTGGCTTTTTGTTTGTTTGTTTGTTTGTTTTTGTTTTTTTGAGACAGGGTTTCTCTGTATAGTCCTGGCTGTCCTGGACTTGATGTATCTGTAGACCAGGCTGGCCTCAAACTCAGAGATCCAACTGCCTCTGCCTCCCTGAGCGCTGGTATTACAGTCGTGTACCACCATCACCCAGCTCATTTTAGAGCTATTTTTTGAGAATATATATATTTTTTAATTTTGTCAGTTTTTGGTGACAAATTTTGTATTTTGGGAGTCCTATTTGTTTATTGTCTTTTCTTTTTTGTCTTTGTCTATATGTGAGGTGGGTTTATTTATTTATTTATTTATTTGTGGTTTTTTTGGTCTCGTTTTTACAGTTTATTTACTGTATGGGTTGTGTGTACATGTCATTTTGTACTTGTGGAGGTCAGGGGAGTTGGATCTCTTCTATTGTTTTTTTCTCTATGTCTACTTACAGCCCATGTCTTAAACGAGAATCTGGGTTTTTCTGGTAGTAAAGGATGTTATTTTGGTAAATGTGAAGGCTGAGTCTTGGAAAGTAGAATGAATGTGTGCCTTTTCAGCTTGTCTGGACAGTTTATCTGTCATGTCCTGTTCCTCTTGGGACGGGTACTACTGTAGGCCAAATGCCCTAGCCTTAGTTTAATTTAATTAGCAACACTAAATGGTCTCAGTCTGTGCCCTTTGTGTTTTTGTGGGATCATGGAGAAAGTCTTGAAACTAAGAAAGTAATGCTCTGTATGAGCATTCTGAAGGTTACTGATTCCTATGAGCAGTATCCCATTTAAAAACTTATTTTCTGCCAGCCATGGTGGCACATGTCTGTAATCTCATCACTCAGGAGGCAGAGGCAGGCAGATCTCTGTGAGTTTGAGGCCAGCCTAAAAGCGAGTCTAGAGTCTAGGGCAGTCAGGGCCACATGGAGAAACCCTGTCTGTAAAAACCAAGCCAAACAAACACAAGCTTTTTTTTTTTTTTTTTTTTTTCTTCATTTGTAACAAAACCTAAAAGCCTGCTGGTATTATTAGGGCTTTTGGATATTCATGACAGATGCTACTTTTGTTTGTTTATGACAGGGTCTCACTCTTACCCAGGTGGGATACATTGTGTTAGAGCATTCTATGTCATGGAGCTAGAAGCTTGTCCTGACTTCCTTTGTAGGATCAGTGATAGATCCAAAAGGAAAGGAGCCTGGGGATTCTTGAAGGGGTGCCATATAGAAAGAGTAGGAGCTGAGTATGGTGGTGCATGATTTTAATCTCAGCCAGAGAGAAGACAGAGCTGAGTTAGAAGCCAGCTGGCTATAGCAAGATCTTGTCTCACCCTCCTCCCTGCAAATGGGTAAGAAGATCATAGAAAATTTGGTGCCTTATGAAAAGTTTCCTCTTGAATTTAACTGCAATAAAGTGATTTTGTGGTTTGGAGATTGGTGCCAAGAAATGAAGACTCTGGGATGTTTACTCTTTCCCAAACTCCCTTTTAAATGCTCATCACACACGAGACCTCAGACAAATAAATGATACAGCAGGCAGTTGGAACATTGGTGCATTTGCTCAGTCACCTTTGATTCCAAATTCCACAGAAGGCACAAAAATGAATACTTGCATAGTTTAAGAGTTTTAGGCCAGTCATTTCAGCTACTGTCTTTTTTGTCTTCCAGTTGTAAATAACGACAGCATTTGCCTGTGAGACTTGCTCTAGAACAGATGAGTTAAGCTGGGACAGAAAATCACTGGAATTTTAGTGAAGTGCTATAAAAGTTTTATTATATACAATGCTGTTTATAAATAAATATTTAATAAAATAAGGGGTTTTGTTGTTATTAAATAGTTTTATGTTTTGGTTTTTTGAGATCTGCTCTCATGAATTCTCTGTTTTTCTTCCTCAGCTTCCTGAAAGTTTAGCATATTAGAATTAAAGGCATGTATACTATCTGTGGTAGTTTGAATGTAATTGGCCACCATAGGCCCTTAGGGAGTGGCACTATTAAGAGATGTGGACTTGTTTAAGGAAGTGGTCACTGTGGGGCCGGGCTTTGATGTCTCATATATACTTAAGCCATACCCAGTTGGGACAGTCTTCTGCTGCCTTCTGATGAAGATGTACAACTCTCAGCCTCTCTCCATCACCATATCCATGTTTTCCCCATGACAATAATGGACTAAACCTCTGAACTGTAAGCCAGCCCTAATTATATATTTTCCTTTATAAGCGTTGCCATGGTCCTGGGGTCTCTTCACAGCAATAAAAAACAAACTAAGACACTGTCTTAGTTAGTGAGTGTTCTGTTGCTGTAAAGTGACACCGTGACCACCCCTTGCATGTCACCCTTTTTTTCCCCTCAAGACAGGGTCTCACTATGCCATCCTGGTTGTCTTGGAACTCACTGTGTAGACCAGGCTGGCCTTGAACTCAAGATATCCACCTGCCTCTGCCTCCCTGAGTGCTGTACTTAAAGGGGTGCGCCACCACCACCCAGCTAAGGAAACATTTCAAAACCAGTCACTTTTCTTATATGAAGATAAAGTGGATAAGATTTTTCTAGAACTGATTTAATTCTACAGTTCTAATGTACAGTTGAAATGCTCTATCTCTTCCAGAATGTACCACGATGGCTACTTGACTATTACCTGGGGTGGAACTCGGTGCTATTTCATGTCTAGCACAGACAAGTTGTGGACAGACATGTGACTTGCTATACACTGAGTGGGAGCCCAGAAAGGCTGTCTGTTCAGATACTTTGTGCCCTTTCTGGGCAGTATTTTTTTTTTTTTTTTTTTTTTTTGTTTCAGGTTTTGGAGCAGGAGGATCCTTTCCTTTTTTCTTCCCTTCTCTTTAGATAGGGACTCACTGTGTAACTCTGGATGGCCTGGAACACTCTTATGTAGTCCAGGCTAGCCTCAGCCTTATAGAGATCCATCAGCCTCTGCCTCCGTGGTGCTGGGATTAAAGATAAGCACCACCACTCCTGGCCCATGGAGGATTTTATAACTCATCACACAAGATAGATCAGAGTATTTGTTGGCAGTTCTGAGGGAAGATTAAAAGTTTCTTTCAAAGTAATAATAATAAAAATGAGTAAAAATGGGCATGAACATGGCTCAGTAGATAAAAAGGGTCTTGTTGCTCTTCTGAAGGACTAAGTTCAGTTTTCCAATGCCCACATCAGGCAGTTCACAACCACCTGTAAGGAAGTCCAGGGAGTCTACACTCTCTTCTAGTGTCTGTGGGCCCTCATACACCTGTCATACAAACACACAGACATATACACTTAGAGTTGAAAACAGTAAACATAGTGTGTGCATATGCACGTGAGGTATCTGAGGGCTAATATCTGAGAGGTAGAATTCCCAAAAATGACCCTGTTATTCCCAGCAGTGCCGGGCTGCCTCACATACACCAAAGAAGGCTTTACCATTTCCTGAACATCCCTGCTCCCACCCAGCCTGCCGGCAGTTTCAGTGCCTTGGTTTAGGTTACAGTTTACAGTCTTAGTTGCTTGCCAGCTGCCTACTCACATCCTCCCAGCATATCCTGTGCTGTCCCTCCAACCTGACACCCTAGTCTCTAATCCTCTGCTAGAAGGTCTTTCCCTTCCTTTGTTCAGCATACCCCTGTCTTCCTGAAGATATCACGTGTGCCTCCCTTCCCTGATTGGGCTTAGAGTATGGGAATCTGGAGACTAGGTACAGGTCAGTCTCAACTGCCAATAGGCACATCTGTTTGCTGGAGAGTTTCTAGATAGGTAGGCCCAGAGTATGGAGGTAGGGAGCCCAAATTTAAGAACAGCAGTACAGGGCTGGAGAGATGGCTCAGAGGTTAAGAGCACCAGCTGCTCTTCCAGAGGTCCTGAGTTCAATTCCCAGCCACCACATGGTGGCTCACAACCATCTATAATTAAATCTGGTGCCCTCCTCCTGGCTTACAGGTCTACATGTAGACAGAATACTGTATAAATAATAGATAAGTAAATTTTTGGAAAAAAAGAAAAAAGCAGCACAGTGTGGAGGGATTCTTCAGTTCTGGAGCTGGGTACAGTGGAGGTCCCAAAGAATTGAAGCTCATACCTTTCAGGTTCCACCATTGAGCAGAGTAGTGGTATTACCCAGGGGAGATTAAGCTTTCTAGACTTCTTCTTTGACTTACCATCACTTAGTATGTTCTGTATTGAGTTATTTGACTCTAGCTCTGTTCATAGCTTCATAAAAAAGTCAAAATGCTTCCAAAAATAAAACTTATCTGGTAAAGAACTCTTTTCGAGTTTTTAGTAAGGAAATGGAATCATTGAGAATAGCAGGAAATAACTGGAAAACAGGGAAGGCAGAGTTATGATGTTGGGGATAAGAACCTTGTACCAAAGTTTGGCCTGGAGTTGGTGAAGATAAGTATATGAGAGTGTCTCTCCTCCACATAGGAACAGCCATATCTATACAAGCCCCTGAGAAATAAAGTGAAGACATGAAGCTTTGGTACCATGTGTGACTATTATTTTATAGTTTTTCTTCCAGTCTGCAGATAACAGGCTCAGAAGTATGAGAAATTTGACTGATAGTCTCTCAAGATAGTATAGTGAGTTAAAGGTACTTACTGTCAAGCCTGATGACCTGAGTTCAGTCGCTGATGTGAGGAGGTAAGGTGAAGTGTGGGGTCTGCCATGGTACTTCTAGGCATCTTACAAACCAGAGAGCCCAAATGTAAGGAAAGCATGCAGTATGGAGGTGAGTAGGTGGAGAAAAGCCCAGAGACCCTGGAACCTGGACACGGTAGAAGGGAGAGAATTGACTTGGATAGGTTGGTCAGGCTCTCCACTGATCTTATAGTGGCACATGATGGTGCACACATGTGCATACACATACACACAATTATTATTTTTTTTTTGAGAGAGAGGGTTTCTCTGTGTAGCCTTGGCTGTGCTGGGCTCACTTTGTAGACCAGGTCTACAAAGTGTAGATCGCTGGTCTCGAACTCACAGCGATCTGCCTGCCTCTGCCTCCCCAAGTGCTGGGATTACGGGCATGCGCCACTGTGCCCGGCTCACACAATTTTTAAAAAGTTATTTCTGGGTAGAAAAAAGAAAACCTAAAGTAAAATAGGAATAACAACAATCTTAACTCACAAATGAAGATGTATGGGTAAAGTGTGATGATCTGTACCTACAGTTCAGGCCCTTGGAAGGCTAGGCCTAGAAGAGTACTTAAGCCCAGTATTTTAGGGTTATCCTGGGCCTGGGCAACCCCTTTTCTTCTTTTAAAAAATGGGACTGGTTGAGATGGTGGTAGTAGATACGATATGATGGTATGTACCTGTAATTGCAGGGCTCAGGAGAAAGTCAGGAAGACTGCAAGTTCAAAGCTACCTTCAGCTACATAGAAAGGAATGTTTTTGTTTTTTTTTTTAAGTGCTGGTGAGCTGATTCAGGGGGTAAGGGCGCTCATTGCCAAGCCTGGTGACATGAATTCAATTCTCTGGAACCCACAGGTAGAAGAGAACTGACTTTTACATGCTGTTCTCTGAGCCTGTGTGCCCACACATACATACTTACACAATGCTTAAAAAAAATTATTTAAAGAGGGAAATATACATGACAAACTTAATATTGTAAAACTAGGGCTTTTTTCTACATCCACTTTAGCTCCCTAATAATGATATGAAGACCTATTATATTTATTAATAAGTTTCAAGCACTAGAGCTGGGCAGATACTCAAGTATGCTAACCCAACTCTGCTGACTTGGCCTACTTCCCAGCCACGTGCCCCATCACCTGCCATCTTACTCTCTTCCTGGCTGCACCTGCTCCATCCTTGTCCTCCTCTCAACTCTCTGATGGTGACCTCCTCTTTCTCTATGTGGGACCCCCTTCCTGGGATCAGAAGTCCTGCCTTAACTCTCTAGCCCTGCTGTAGGCTGTTCAGCTCTTTGAAACCAATCAGAGGTAATGGAGAATAATTTTTATACAACATTGAGACAGGAGATGCTTCAATAATGACAGTGCCAACATCTGACTGCAAATAGGTCTCTGGGTATAGAAATCAGCATTTGAATATACAGTGCACAAAAACATTCCCCAACATAATATAATATGTCGTTGAGAAAAACTTGAAACGACAGTGAAGTGCCACTCCACATCTCTTAGTATGGTGACAACAAATATTGACAGCTTTAAATGCTGATAAGACTATCAAGCAACAGGAATGCTCATTCATTACTGGAGGCCTGCAAGTGGAACTTTGAAAGGTTGGGCAGTGTTACAGAATTTGAAGTACCCCCTACAGGGGCTGAAAGGATGGCTTATTGCACACATCCAGGAGTTCACAACCACCTATAATTCTAGTTCAAGGATATCTGACTTCAGTAACTGCTCACACATGTATGCATACACAAAATAAATCTTTAAAAATTTACCCTCTATAGTCTCATGTTCAGAGTGGTGACACTGTAGAACTTTTAGGATGTGCAGTCTGGCTGGTGGAAGTAAGTCACTAAGAGAGGGCTTTTGCAGGTTTTAGGCTGGTTCTACCTCTGCTCTGTTTCCTTTTCACAGTGTGGACTGTGTGCCAAAACAAGTTTTTCTCTCAGGAATTATTTTCAGTGGTGAGGAAAATACACAGTTTCATATAAAACTAAACATACTCTTATAACATGAGACAACAATGATACTCTTTGTTCTTTTTTATCTGGGCAAAAACCTTCACAGCAGTGTCTGTAGCAGGGTTATTTATAATTACCAAGGTATCCTTTGGTAAGTATATCCAGACAAGTATCATTTAATAATAAAGACATGAGCTAATTGCATGTTATCATGGAAGAAAGCCACTCAGAAAGCTACTGTATACATTTATTCAGGCTACTGTAAAAAAATACTGTTGAGTATATGGCTTATAAACAACAGAAACATTTCTTCTAGTGCCAGAGAGAAGCTGAGAAATATTAGTTCAAGTCATTGACAGACATAGTGTTTGATGGTTCCCAGTTTCTCGGTTTTCTCTCATACAGTAAAAAGGACATGCCAGCCCTCTAGGGATCTCTTTCATAAGGGATCCACACCCTGATGTGGCATCATGAGTAGGGTGTGTATGTGCTAATGTGGTGGGGGGTATTGGTGCTAGGGATTGAACTCAGGTTCTTGGGGATGCTTTACCACTGAGCTACATTTTTAGCCCTGATATTTTATTTTGTTTAAAATTTTGGTTTATTATTAGTATGTGTGTGACAGAGGGAGAGAATAGGGGCCATATTTACTACAGCACACAGAATTTTGTGGAGTTGATTTTCTTTTTCTGCCATATGGTTCTGAGGTTCTAACTCAGGTTGTCACATTTGTGCTGCAAGTACCTTTACCCTCATCAGCTCATGATTCACTTTTCATGCGTGAATTTGGGGAAGACATATTTAAATCGTAGCAACTATACAATACATGATTCAGGTTCTAAAATATACCTACGGAAAACCCATAAAATGTATTACTTCCAGAGGTAAACTTATGCAATATAGGTCCATGGATGTTAACATTTTACCTTACTAGTGAAGAGTGTTAATAATGAGGGAAGAGTTGCATTTGGAGGGAAAATTTGGCCTCTGAGTTTTTTCAGTACTTTCAGTTTTACTACTCTACTCTAAAAAAATCCACTTGTTTCAGTTATGTTTCTACTGCTGTGAAGCAGAGGTAGCTTGTATAGAAAGAAAAAGTTTTTGGGGGCTTATAGTTTCAGAGGGTGAGCCTGTGACCAACATGGGAGTAAGGCACAGGCAGGCACGCATGATGTTACAGTAGTAGCTGAGAGCTTACAGACGAGCCACAAGCAGAGGGAGAGGGAAAGATAACTAGGAATGGCATGGGCTTTTGAAAGCTCAAAGCCCATCCCCAGTGACACACTTTCTCCTTACAAGGCCACACCTCCTAATCCTTCCCCAACAGTTCTACCAACTTTGGACCAAGCACTCAAACATGAGCCTATAGAGGCCATCCTCATTTAAACCACCATGTTCCTGAAAAAAATAATAAGGCTATTTTGATACTGATTTCAAACCCTTTCAGCCTATTGAGCATCTTGTCTAGAAATACTGGTTAGTTGTTGGGTTACCTTTTGGATGGAGGGCTTCAGTTGGTGTACCATTAGGAATAATTAATGAACAGTTAAAGCAGCCCTGCTTTGTCCACATAGTTGTGTGAACTAAGGTATGTTCATTTTGATCTTTTACCCCCTTTCCTTTTAGGACAACCCTCCATATGATAAGGGGGCCTTCAGAATTGAAATCAACTTTCCAGCAGAGTATCCATTCAAACCACCCAAGATCACATTTAAAACAAAGATCTACCACCCTAACATCGATGAGAAGGGGCAGGTCTGTCTGCCAGTAATTAGTGCTGAAAACTGGAAGCCAGCCACCAAGACTGACCAAGGTGAGGCATGTACATTTCTTCTCCCTGCCATAGATAGGGCTCTCTTCTGTTAATACTGCTTTGTGATAGGGGCTTCAAGGTTCTCTTCAGTTTCCTATGAGACAGAGGTGAGAAAACTAGTATGGTAGCAACTCTAGTGCATGTAGAAGTACTGATGAGACCCCACCAGTCTTGTGGGGCTGCCTCATTTCAGTTGAAGTGTTAACTGTGCAGGGGCATTGGCCTAGTAGACAAACTGAGGGTAGTGCTGTATGCATATAATAGTTAGCACTTAGAACCAGCCTAGAAGAGAGATTAGTGAGGACCTTTCAGACCAACAGAAGGGCATAGGCTAAGTATGGGAAGCCCCCATTAGGTGATTTGGGAGTTCAGGACAAGATACAGTCAGACTTGAGTAGCATTCCTATGAAAGCAAATGGTTGGTGTCTTAGAATTAGATGTGGCTGTCTATGTCCATGTTCATCTTTCTGAGAAAAGTATTTGATCTGTGTTATAATTGTTCTTAGAACTTCCAGAGACCTTGTTTAGTAGAGTCACCTAGCCTAGGAAAAGTGCTTCTACACCGGACCCTCTGGCAGTGGCCACAGTTGAGGGTCTCCTCCTTTACCTGAGAACTGATGACAAGGAGGCCGGGGCCAGGAAGCTCACAGGAACTGGGTGCAAATGCTTTACTACCTCCTAGTGCTATTTCATGTTCATATCTACATACATAGGCCAGCACTATTTCAAGTTGGGCCTTCTCCCCTCCCTCCAAAGAGCCAGAGAGGTTAGGAGTAGTTTTCTTTCTTTTTTCTTCTTCTTTTCTTCAAGGCTTCTCTGTGTAGCCTTGGCTGTCCTAAACTTGCTCTGTAGACCAGGCTGGTCACAAACTCTTAGGGACTACCACTACTCAGCATTACTTTCCTGTTCCTTAGTTAAATGTACTTATTGGTTATTAAGAATTTCATTCAGGGTAGGGATGGTGCTGGACACCTTCAATCCCGGAACTCAGGAGGTAGAGGCAGGCAGATCTCAGTGAATTTGAGGGCAGCCTGGTCTACAAAGTGAGTTCCAGGAGAGGTAGGACTATACAGAGAAGAAACATTGTGTCAAAAAAATATATTTATTTATTTATCTATTTATTATATTTTTTCATTTCGGGTATGGTATCAGAATTACTGTTTTCTTGGTTTGGGCCAGTATAGGGCTTCTTTCTAGAAAAACTAATTGCTTCTCTTTGTAGCATGGCTTTGATGCTGTCCTCTTGGTTAGTAGTAGTGCTCGATGCCATATTCTCCTGTGTCTGTTACCTGTGGCTTGTTATAACCCCACTGAAACTTAGTGCATGCTGTTCCAGAGGACATGAGTTCAGTTCCCAGAACCCTCAGGGTAGTTTACAATTGTCTGTGACTCCAGTTCCAGGGGACCTACTGCCCACTCCTGGCCTCCAAGGGTACCAACCAGGCTTGCACATGGCACACGAACATATATGCAGGTACAACTCTAATACACATAGAAGTTTAATTCATTAAAGATGAAATGAAAACAGTAGCTAAGAGTAACTGTTTATTGCTCATTCTGTAGATTGGCTGTCTCAGACTGGGCTGGTCATTCTTGAGGCCACTCAGGTACTCTTATCAGAGGTACATTGTCCCACTTGCCATCATTCACGTGTGTGGCAGTTGGTGCTGGCTCGCCACTTGGCTCTCTTTGTGTTGCTTATTCTCCATGAAGTTGATTGGACCTTGTCTTAGAAATGGTGGAGCTCTAGCTTGAAAGCAAAAGCAACAGGCTCCTTATAACTCAGTGTAGTGCTAGTACTGTTAGCATGGCTCTTCTTCTGGATCCTATTGGTCAGGCAAGTACCTGCACAGGGAAGCAGGCTGAGTATTAGAGGAGCTGGGGCAGGGCATTCAGGGTGAGGGAGGTGGGTGCACAGGTAGAGGAGGGGCCACTGTCTCTACATGCTTTTTCTTTTTTTTCCTTTCTTTTAAAAAATGTGTATGTAGCTGGGCAGTAGTGGTGTATGCCTTTAATTCCAGCACTTGGGAGGCAGAGTTAGGCAGATTTCTGTGAATTCAAGGCTAGCCTGGTCTGCAGAGCAAGTTTCAAGACATCCTGGGCTCCATAGAGAAACCCCATCTCTAAAAAACAACAACAAAAATGTGTATGTGTGCCTAACTGGATATCTGTGCATTATACGCATGCAGTGTTAGGAGGGCAGAAGATGACATCAAATCCTCCAGGACTAGAGTTACAAGTGCTGTGAGATGCCACGTGAATGTTAGGTCCTCTAGAAAGCCATCTTTCCAGTCCCTGTCTCTCTACATACTGGTATGGGTTACTTGGCCCTCCTGGAAATGACACTGTTGTCATGTGGCATATGCTATTGTATTCACTGTCTTTGTTTGACTAGTCCTGTTTCGTAACTGCTATCCGGCCATCATCACCCTGTATCACCTTCCTTTTTTAATGTCTTGCAGTTCTGCAATTCCTAAAGCTGTAAAATGAGCATGTCACTTCTTTCTTAGCATCTGCTTGTGGTTTTCTTCTGCCATGTCCTTAGGAACATTTCCATTGATGACTCCTTTCAAAGTCATGGTGTTGGTGTTTTGCCTTCATGTATTTCTATGTACATTGTGTATGTCTTGTGTCTAGGAAGGCCACAAGAGGGTGTTGATTCCCCTGAAACTAGATCTATTGACAGTTGTAAGCTGCCACATGGGTGCTAGGAATTGAACCCAGTATTCTTAACCACTAAGTCATCATCTCTCCAGTCCCTCAAAGACATGTTCTATTAGACAAGTATGAAAAATAAAAACGGTAAGATTGGGGGCTGAAGAGTTGAATAGTTGACTTGTTCATCCAGAGGACCATGGTTTAATTCCGAGCACACATACAGCTACCATCTTTCACTACAGTTGCAGGTGATCTAGTGCCAGCTGGCATCCCTGAGCACTGCATACACCAGGGCTCAAACATATATAGAGGCAAAATACCCACACATAAAATAAAAATAGATAAACAAAATAAAAATAGAAGTAGAGAAAGGTGGTTCTCTTTAGTTCCAGTACAGCCTGGTCTACCGAATGAGTTCTAGGACAGCCAAGGCTACACAGAGAAACTGTCTCAAAAAGTAAAGAGAATGGAGGTAGAGAGCATGGAAGGCTGCTGCTTACTGGCTTCCTCCTCATGGCTTGCTTACGTTCTTACATATCCTGTCACCATCTATATGCCCTAAGGGTGGCACCACCACGAGCTGGGCTTTCCTGTACCAACCATTAGTCAAAAAGATGCCCTGTAGACTTGCCTGCAGGCCAGTCTAGTGGAAGCATTTTCTCAGCTGAAGTTCCCTTTTCCCAGATGACCCTGGCCTGTGTCAACTTGACCAAGGACTAACCGACAATGTTATTTCTATACAATGACATACTGTTTAGCCACTTAAAAAAATGAACTATGGATTCAGAGTAGAAGATACACAAACTTTAAAAATCCTTTGCTACCTTGAAACAGTTACTCTCGTAAAAACAATATGATGATGTGATTCTGTAAACAGTGTATGGATTGTGGCTATGTAGCCCAGGCTGCCCTCAAACTAAGGACCTTGTTTCCTGTCTTATGTTTTTAGGTGATGTAATTTTAGCTGTGAAGCTAACATGTCTAGTTAAAGACTATTAATTTGGGAATTTGTTACTTTGTAATCTTTCAGTCATACAGTACTTTTTGTGGTAAATCCTGTCTTCCTATAGTTCTTCTGAGGTGGGCTCATTGCTGACAGACAGGTGCAGCTTTATAATATGCTTTTTTGCCCTAACTGAGCAGAGTAGCAGACTGGAATGGGAATCTACGCACACCAGCTGCCTGGGGAGGGGCCTTCTATGTACAGACAAGTAGAGATGTGAAGAATAGGCCTGCTGGCCCCAAAGCACAGAAGAGTGGCACTGACTGTGGCCAGGAGGGCCAGATACTCTGTACTGCCCAGAAAATGATTGAGACCAGCCTTATTTTCAGTTTTGAATTTTAATAAGTATATAGTAAGCCAAAATCAAAGAATAAATAGTGCTGGGTGTAGTGGTGCACACCTTGAGCCTCAGAACTTGGGAAGCAGAGGCAGGGGGATCTCTGTAAGTTCAAGGCCAGCCAGGGCTACATAGTGAGACCATGTCAGTGGATAGGTAGTATGGCACCTAAGTGGGGCAGGGACCTTCTTTAAAGGTAGCCAGTTGGAGCCAGGCATGGTAGCATGCCTGTAATCATGACACTTGGGGAGGCAATGATAGATATCTGTGAGTCCAGGACAGCTAAGGCTACACAGAAACCCTGTCTTAAAGAAGAAGGAAGAGGGAGGGAGGAGGAAGAAGAAAAAGAAGAAGGTAGTCATTTGGAGTCAGTCAGAGTCCCAGACAGAGCAGAGTCTCTTTAGATGAGACTTTCATATAAAAGAACAACTAGGGCCTGGATAGATGGCTCAGAGCACAGAGCAAATAACAGATTGGGAGGAAAGAAAACCATCAACACAACAGAAATCGACAGGGGAAATTGAGGCAACAGCTGCAGTTCGAATTGAACTTTCTCTCTATGGCTGTGCTTCCAACTTTCCACCTCTTCCCCGCTGCAGGCATTTTTACATCATTTGATAAACAGTAGTAACTTAGGGTGGGAATGATTCACCTTCTAGCTGTTCTCAAGGATACAGTGTGTTTACTCTTTGGCCCTTTTGTTGTTCTACTCCCCTGCACTGAGTTGAGGGTATAGTACATTCTCAGATAACCTCACTTAACGTAATCATGCTCGGTTCTGAAATTGGAGGAACAGGCAACCCCTCTTCCAAAGGCACCTTCTCAGTGAGTCAAAACAACATAGGACAGTTTACCAGTAAACTTGTATAACCCACCAAGGTTCAGGCCTGGAAGGCTGCTCTGAGGCTGGGGCTCAGCTGCTGTTTATTGGCGATCATTTGTCTTTCTTCTGATTACAGAAGAGATGGGTTGAGTTCTGGTGCTTAGAATTTGGAATAAACAGAAGGATATTTTGTCTTTAAAGCACACTGTGGGCATGAGATGTAGCTCACTTGGTGCAGAGCTAGCCTTGCATTCATAAAGCCCTGACTCCATAAAACCAGATGTAGTGGCACTGGGCTATAACCACAACACTCAGGAGGGCCGGGAATTCAAGGTCTTTCTCTGTTACAAATTAGAAAAAGGGAGTAAGCTGGGTTTGGATCAGCGTAGAGGTTGTAGTTTCTTTCCTGAAGTTAGTAGCATCTTGCCTGTGGTATTTCTGAGTTTTAACCCTCAATGCCTTATCTTTCTCTTGGCAGTAATCCAGTCCCTCATAGCACTGGTGAACGACCCCCAGCCCGAGCACCCACTCCGGGCTGACCTAGCTGAAGAATACTCTAAGGACCGTAAAAAATTCTGTAAGAATGCTGAAGAGTTTACAAAGAAATATGGGGAAAAGCGACCTGTGGACTAAAATCTGCCATGAGTGATTCCAGCAAGTTTGAGCAGAGACCCCGAGCAGTGCATTCAGATACCCCGCAAAGCAGGACTCTGTGGAAAATTGACACGTGCCACCACCTGGCGTCCGCCTGTGGCAGTTACTAACTTTCTACAGTTTTCTTAATCAAAAGTGGTCTAGGTAATCTGTAAAGAAGGATTAAAAAATTCAGATGTTCTAGTTCTGCTTGCTTTGTTTTAAAAATCACTGCTTTAGTCTACTTCAAAAGAATGACATTTCTTTTCTTGCCCAAATTTACTCAAAGTTGCAGTTAGCCCAGAAGGTTAAAAAAAAAACGTTGTGGTTCCCCCCTCTCCCTCTCACAAGCCCTTTAAAACCCCACTTCCACAGACCAAGGCCCCAGTTCCCCCACAAGGGCAGCAGCACCGGCAGCTCTTCTCCTGTGCCACACTGCCTATGGGTGATGGCTCAAGTCCTCCTCATGCCACCTTAGTAATGTCCTTTTAAAAATTATAAAACAGTATCAACAACCTCCCCCTCAAAAATAAATAAATAAGTCCATGCAAAGGGAAGCTGCTTTTACATATAATTTTAGCAAAGTGTTTCCACAGAAATAGACTCAAGAGGCAGATCCCACAGAGCATATCCGTGGTCAGAGTTCCCGTCTCTGTAGGGAACTCTGCAGTACCAGGTTTGTGGTGACCTTGGAGGGAGGGTCTGCCAGCAGAGAAAACCATGCTCTTGTGTGATGAGTTCCTCCCCAGAAAGGCTCCTACGGCTGACAGTGAGTAGATCTCCCTGCAGCTGTGGTAGAAGACTGGCTGCTCATCACAAGCAAAAGCCAGAATATCCTTTTGAAATTTCAAGCTTCTCCACCACTGAGCTCTGCTAGGATATGCCACGGAGCTCCCACTCCTCAGCACAGCAGGCCACCACTGCCTCCCTTGGCATGGTTTACCCTCGGCAGGATCAGCCTTGGTAACCTCTGCTTTGTAACCAGCTGCTTCTTCCTCAGAGCAGCTGCTGGTGCAGCCCAGGAACAGGATGGCCTTTCCCCTCCCTCTGGACTCAAAGCCTTTCCAGAGTCAAGCTCCACTTGAAGCTAACTCAATAATATCCTTTCAATGTGTTTTATATTGTTTTGATTGCCTTTTTTTGTAGAAATAAAATTTGTCCTTAGAATTTATCATCAAATGAACTTTGTCAAGATTTGAATGTTAATGTCTTTTCAAGGCAAGTGGGATTGTCCTTGAAGCAGTAGTGACACCCTGAGGAAGCTGATGGCATGACTGCCTGTGTTCACCAACTAGTTCTGCTACTAGGGGTCTAGATCCTGTGGAGAAGATTGCCTCAAGAAACCTTGCTTTCTGCTTTAACCTTAGTTCTATAACTTCAGGGCTACCTAGGGCTCACAGACTTGGAAGACAACTCTGGGCTTCGCCTCTAAAAAAGTGAGACATGTCCTTTCAGGCAGTGTAACATTATTTAGTTTTCCAGTTGTTTGGCTCCTGTGGTGCATAAATGAACTATGCTTTAGTTCTAGGTATGCATGGGGCAGGTTTCTGGAGACTTCCATGTGCCCAGGATGGCCAGAGCACTGGACCTGCGTTTCTACGTCTGTCTCTTCATTGGCAGAAAAGTGACAATGGATTTTATTTCACTCACATTCAGACTTGTAATAAAATGCCAAATTCTGTCAGAATTGTCCAAACCAACCACAATTTGTTCTTGTTGCTTTTCTGAATCTAGAGATAGTTCAGCTGTCTCGTTGCTTAGCTCTCCCTGCCTGTTACACCCCTCACTGCTCTCTGCTCACTACGGGAGGGTACTCTTAGGCCAGCAGCCCCTCTCAGGGACTCTCAGCCCCAGGACTGACAACCATGGCCTGCCCTGGAAGCACGGGCCTGGCTTTGAGTCAGTGGTGTCCCTCTTTGGGCTTGCACGCCTTGCTCTTCCCAGCCCTGCCCTGGAGCAGGCTTTTGAGCAAGCTGGCAGGCAGCCCTGGCCGCTCCATACTGCAGTTAGATCCTCCAGAGAAGGGGAGTTCTGTGGAGCAGCCACCTACCCACCCACCCCTGACCCAAGTTGGCTCAGGAATACACATCCCCCTGGTTCCTTGAAGTGCCGGGTCTTGTCCTGCTCTTTCTACAATGGCAGAGAATAGGCTTTCTAAGATGCTGTGACCCCATTCTGTCCTTAATAAAAATGTTCTCAGACACTAGTTTGGATGTATGAGTTTCTTCCTTCAGGGATGGGCATTGCTGGGGGCCAGTTTGGAGACTACAGAGTAGTAATACTTGGACCTCTCTTTCCTCCACTTCCGCTTCCCAGCTTCTGAAAGAGGCTTACAGGTTGTTCTGTCTTGTCAGATAGAAGTAGATGGGGTAGTCAACACTGGGAAAATCGCAGACACATTGGTTCTATCCTTGTAGCCCCAAGAACGTGTTGTTGACTGCAGTTGGCCAAAAAAAAAAAAAAAAAAAAAAGGAACAAGTAAGAGAAGCTCGATCATGGTGTTGGAACTGAAGTATGTTTTAGGCCTTTTCCTTGAATCATAGTCATATCTAGAAATTCTGGGTTACTAGACAGCTACTGCTAAGGTACTACAGCGATCACCTCAGCTGGGCACAGCACCAACTGGCCTGTGGCATGTGGGCACCTGATGAAATCAGGTGTACCTTCTCATTTTTGTCTACAGATTGTTAGGAATACTTCCTGAAGCATCATTTTACCTTTGTTTCCAGACATTCTTGGGGCACTGCAGACTTTGAACTCAAAATCTACTCCCTTAGCACGATTCACTGTCACTTCCTACGTTGTGTCCCTTCAAGTAAGTATTTAGTTTGTAAGTCCCATACCTTCTGTATCCTGTTACCTCCTTGTTCTTTGGGGCTCCTTACTTCTGGATAAGAGGTTTGTAAGCCACTCAGCCCTGATAGATTCATCCCCACACACGAATTCGTCCCTGTGCAGTCAAGGGAGAAGTCAGTTTGGCTTTTTCTGCCCTGTCCACACGCCCAGTGTGAGCAAACAGCACTACACTGAGCAAGATGGAGGAAGAGACTGCAGTGCAGCATGGGGTCCAGCCCAGGCAATGCCTGGTAAATGGCATTTCCTGTATGACTAGAGTGAGTTGACTGAAGACAATCCTGGAAAACCAGACAGTACAGACTGTATACCCAGTGCTATGCCCAAGGTCCACGCTTCTATGTGGCCCATATCACACTGATTTTCCAACTGTACATTGGGCTATATCCCTGCAGAGCAGAACTCAGCCCTATCTTTTATGAGCAGTCCATTGTAGGATCACTTCTAAGAGCTATCTCTAGAAACAGGCTGCCCTGTGCTAGGCTTCCAGTCAGCAGCCAGCAGAATGTGTGCCCAGACCACAGGGGTCAAGATGAGGAAGTGAATGGTAGACAGTAGAGGAACCAGACCCAAAAGTTCGAAGACATCAAGGTGTTGAACCTGACCAAGCCTGGGTCAGGGAAGAATATGATAGACTGAAGCATGTCAAGGGAATAAGGGCAAGAGAGGAGCAAGATCACTTCAGAAATCCAGTCTGGTCAGGTCAGGTGAGAGCTTGCTGCCCTCCCAGCTCCCCAGTTCCAGGTTGGATGTAGGCCATGTCAAATAAGTTCAAAGCCCTGCTTTACAGCTCCCACCTCTTAAGTCTGCAGTGGGGACATGGGACGTGCAAGGGTTGGGGATATAGCTCAGTTGACAGGAAGCCTACATAGCATGCGAGAAGCTCTGGATGCAAGGAGTTACATGTTAAAACCACGTTAACTGGGGGTGGCCATGCACACCCATAATCCCAGTCTTGGGAAGTGGAGGCAAGAAGACAGAAGTTTATTGTCACCCTTGTGATGATGAGGATCAAAGCCTAGCATGCATGTGTGACACTATGGGCCTAATCCCCGCTACCATGAGGTACTCCACCTATCATCCTCAAAAGTGGTGTTCCCACCTGCTCCCGGCACACACCCATCCATCATCAGATACAGCTAGAATCCTAGTTTCTCATTTCAGCAGCAGCCTGCCTTTCCAGAAAAAAACGTAGACACCCCTACATGTTTGCAGAGCCTCTTTCAATGAAATGGCTGGCATATAACAGAGTACCTTGTTTTTCTTTTTTTTTAGATGACTAAAAGTACTATTATGTGTATCATGTGCACGGGCAGATCTGTGGCATTCAGAGTGAGGGTGACTTCCGGGAGTTGGTCCTTTTCCTTCCACCAGAGTCCAGGGCCTCAAACACAAGTACTTTTACCCACGAAGTCATCCCCCAGATAACTTCTTTTTAAGATTTGTTTATGGGGCTGGAGAAATGGCTCAGCGGTTAAGAGCGTTGGCTGCTTTTCCAGAGGACCCTGGCTCAATTCCCTGCACCCACATGGCAGCTCACAATTGTCTGGTCTGTAACTCAAATTTCAGTGGATCTGATTCCCTCACATACATAATGTACATAAAAATAAATAAATTTTAAAAAATATTTATGCAGTGTTCTGCCTGCACACCAGAGGCGGGCACCAGATCCCATTATAGATGGTTATGAGCCACCATGTGCTCTTAACCTCTGGGCCACCTCTCCAGCACCCAGATAATTATGGTTATCATTTGCCTCCCCCAAACACCCTAATGACAGAATTTTTTTGTTCCCTTCAAAAAAGAAAGAAATGTAAGCATCGCTAGGGTAAACAGGTCAGTCTGAGCAATGTGGTAAGATTCCCATCTCAAAAACAAAACGCATTCAAACCATGGCATGCAAGTTACTCCCCTAACACAAGTGAATGTAACTTTTTTTTTTTAACTAAAGGATTTAAGGATTTAAAACTTGTAAGCATGAGCAGAATTAGAACGCGAGGATGTTTTTGCATACCTTGATCTGAGCCTTAAAGGAGTTCCCTATTCTTATTTCTGCAAAATACTGTGGACACTACGAACCAGCCAAATCTGAAAGACATTATTTTATTAACCCACCCTCTGCCCACTGCTCCTAAACAAGTGGTTACAACATGAACTGGCACCAGATAAATGCTCAGCAGGCCTCACGCCCAGATGTCACAGACTGCCTGCAGCCAGGCAAGGCTGACCAAGGAACAGGGTTAATGGCTTCTCACTCTAAGAAGTCGGACCCTACTCCAGGGCCTGGCTGAACTGGAGCTTTAGCCTTGGCCTTCCTCCACAGTGGGAGGCAGTTCTTAGCCGGCCTTCGGTGTCAGGGTGGGGAAGGCTCCAGAAAGGGTTCCAGAGTTGCCTCACAGGGGACCCCTTCCCCGGGCCTTTTGGAATCCAGGTCGTCTAGCGCGCAGAGCTGCACACCATTTTGGGCCAGCCGAGCCCGCAGGGTGGGTGCTGTGAGGACGTGCAGCTCATGCAGCCGCTCCCAAGAACAAGAGAATGCATCGGGGCCCTCACCGCAGCCCCCTGCTGGAGGCACACTGGGGTATCCAGGGTGTGCCATCAACTCCGCAGTCAGGGCGTGGCCAGCAGGGATATCTTCCAGGGCACGCGACAGGGACCCCAAGACTCGGTGAGCAGACATATGCCGGCCACAAGTGCTCAGGCCCACAAAGGCATCGGTCCACCTGTGGGTGCCAGGATGTCAGAGGTACTCCCTGCCTCAAGACCGGTCAGACTCGGCAGAGGGTGCAGTAGGACAGTAGGTCAATTCCCAATTTTTTTTTTTTTTTTTTTTGATTGGGAAAAGGGCACATCTGGCCAGGTGAGCGCCCTGGGACCAATGGGGACACAGCAGGGTTGGAGTTGGGGGGTGGGGGTGGCGAGGGGGTGCTCACCGCAGGCCGTGGCGGGAGAAGGGACCCATGGCGGCACGGGCATCGCGCACCACAGTGCATGCGAAGGCTCGCGCTGGCGCTTCGAGCCACGCGCAGCTGCCCAACCCGCGTTCGGCGGGCAGCCGTGTGAAGCGGACCCCGCAGGCCTGCAGCGCCTCCGCGAACACCTGACACACGCCTGCTGGGAGGGGCGGGCTCTGAGGAGTCTCCCCACCGGGTGGCCTCCGTTCCCCCCACCAGGCCCACCCCCGACCGGGCCGTACCTGGGAGCACATGCACGTGCTGGTGCCCGTCCACGTGCGTGGGGGACCTGCCCAACAACTCCCGGAAGCGGCTGAGTTGAGCCTCTAGCTCCTCCCGCACCTGGAGGAGGGAGGGGCACAGACACCCTGAGCTCCGGGAAGCAGCCACACACACACAGGGAGCTCGGTCAGGCGCCACGACGTGACTGCTCCGGGGGGGTTGCACTAGGTGCCCTAGGAGAGTATCCAGCGCCCGCTTTTGACCCAACGACTTCCACGATCCCCTCGGGGCTGAGCTTGGAGGATCCAGATGCGTCTCCCCCTGCAGCCACGCCTCCGCACCTGGGGCAAAGCAATTTCGCCAGCCGCTAAGGCCTCCCGAAATCCCATCTTGCCCAGAAAGAAGCCTTCCGGGCTGAGGAGCGACGAGGCGCTGTGGCGGGCCGGGCCCACCGGACGGCCCTCAGACAGGTTGGCGTGGAGGCCCGTGGGAATGCTGTGCCTGCGGGCGGAGCGCGAGAGCGAGCGAGCCAGCACGGGCTACCACGGGGCGGGCGGCCCCGAAAACCCGCCGGGCCCTGGAGGGGGCCGCCCTCACCTGCGGGCCAGCTCGGCCGCGCTTTCGGCGGCCGTGCCGTTGACCAGGAGCGACACGCTGGTCACGGTCCCTGCCAGGAAGGCCTCCACGATGCCCTCATCGCGCCGCGGGCAGTAACCAAAGTCGTCGGCGGTGACCACCAGCCGCACACGGGGCCACGCCATGGCTGCCAAACCCTGGCTGGAGCCCAGAAGGACTGGGCCGCCGCAGCCAGACCCCGCCCTTGAACGCTGCCGAGGCCCCACCCCGACGCGCACGCCTAGACGAGGCCTCACGCCGCCATTGTTCTGCCACCTAGAGGTCTCTGCCTGTCCTGCAAACGCGCGGGTCGACTGCTCGGCAATTTTATTTCATTTATTTATTTATTTATCTACCTATCTATCTATTTATTTATTTATCTATCTATTTATTTGTTTGTTTGTTTGTTTGTTTTTTGTTTGGTTTGTTTTTTTTTTTTTTCCGAGGCAGGGATTCTCTTTGTCCGGGAAAGTTTTCTAACCCACGACTTACCGATGCTCATCGTGGTGACAGCCGGAGCTTGCACGGTAGCGTGGCTGTCTGGATATTGTTTTGAAACACGGCAGTGTGTATCCCAGGCTGACCTCACTATTCATTCAGCCGGGGCTGGCCTTGAACTTCTTATCCTACTGCTTCACCTCTCCATTGCCCCAACAGAAGGTACGTGCCACCACGCATGCTTTATGTGGTGCAGGGAACTGAACCCAATACTTCATGTGTGTTGGGCAAGCATTCCGCCAGCTGAGAAGCATCCCCAGCTTGCCTCGGGTTTTCATTATAGAACGTGTGTTACTTGGATCGAGCCTGTCGTGTTGGTAATTTCACCACTGTTTTACAGCCAAGGAACCCGAGGAAGGGGAGCAGGAGCTCTTCTCTAAGGCCGGAGCCTTACCTGCTCTGGTTCCCTCAATCCTGTCTGATCCCTGCATCTCTAGCATATGGGAAACACTGTAGCTTGATCGTAATAGTTGCTGATGATTCTTTGTAAGGGTTGGAAGCCTCAGAGTCCTCCCCCCAAATTCATGGTCTAAACACTGCCTTGTCCAATCACGGTGGTTGTCAGACCTTCAGATGTCATCCAGCCACTGTGGGACTCTGCTCTTGGAAAGGCCGGCGGCCTTGAGGCCCTGGCTCCCTGAAAACCACAGATTGAGAAGAGGAAACTATCAAGCACCTATTGTGTCAAGAGTGGAGTTATTAGAGATTAGGGCTGACTGCTTTGCTTCCTGCCCTAAAGAAGTGCAAGACAAACGGTGTGGCAGTGCAGGGATAGGCTTGTTGGGAATCTCCTGGGAATGACAGACTTTCTAGGGTGAAGGGGAAAAGAAAAAGGTAGAGGCGGGTTTACACGGAGCTTCCATAAGGTGCAAAGTATGTTGTAAGAACATTTTATGTCAAGACTCACTTGGGGAAGGATGCTCAGCTTCACTTATGAGGGGCTGAGTCACATCAGCAAGAAAAAGCAGACACAGGAACTAGGTCTGTGCAGAAACCAGGACTCTTCACTGCTCCTGAAAAGACTTGAGAAGGAAGATGCTGGCTGGTCCACACTGAATGAGGAAAAGAGGCTCTAGAAGAAAGCCAACAGAGTAGGAGGACAAGGAACAAGCTGAGGTGTTTGTGTCAGAAGTTGAGGCTATGGCTTTCGCCCTGAGGATCAGAGAAACAAGCCCCATATTCAGACCTCTTGGCTGAATAAAGTCAGATTTATAAACCCGCAAACTCTGCTTAGATGTCTTGACAGAAAATACAGCGAGGTGAGGGAGGAGCCAACCTTGGCCCCACCCCCAACCATTGTGTCGGGGAAGATGGTGAATGTGAGGCCAGATTCTGGCCAATCAGGATGAAGTATGTAAATGACAACCCTGGACGAGTGGTAGCGGGATTCCAGCGTTCTGTGCGGTAGTCCTTTAAAAGGAGCTGACTGTGAGAACCTCCAGGAGCACAGTGGAGACTCTGGTAAGTAGGTGGGGGCTCAAGGGTGCCTCTGGTCTGAAAGAAAACAGTCTGGGCACACAGCTCGACCCAGGCACAGGTGCAAACAAAAGGCAACGACTTGGGAAGGTCCACAGATGTGTGGCGGGTCCAAGCAGGGGAAAGTTGGAATATCTGAAGGGCACAAGTAACGGGAGCTGGGGTCCCACGGACCTACCTTGACTTCCTCTCCCCACCATATACAGAGGAGTCTGCATCTGTGCTGTGGAACCTGAGAGCGGAAGCAGAAAACAAATTGAATTACCTACACCATGGCAAGGTGCCGCCACCACTCGGGATACCTGGCTGACGATGAGGCTGGTCACAGCACCTATATGGCTCGGGTAAGTATGTCCAGCTGGCCTGACGTTAGTGTCTGGACCATGTCCCACTGCGTCCCCATTCCCAGCTGATCTCACTGGGTCACCCGGTGTAATCTTTATTGTAGCTCGGCCTTCCCTTATGCCTGCTGAGCCCTGATCACTTTCATTCCCCACTCCCCGTTGCCCCCATAACGTACTTGGGTGGACTTAGGAGCCCTGAGAAGAGGATGGAGTCAGCCTGGAGGACTCAATGTGGAGACGCAGGCTCAAGTCCTCAAGTCCACTGTAGCACAGCAGTGCAGTCAGTGCAGGGGGCTGCGCTAGAGACAGAAGGAGGTAGAGAGGAAGAGGGCTCTCATAATTGCCTTTCATACCATGAACACAGAATTCCACTTTCAGGCTCCCAGGCAGGCCTGGCATATATGAAATATAGGCATTGGGGATCTTCAGGTCAGCCCTAATAGACCCCTGCGTAGCAGAGAAGTCCTCAAGAAAGGTTGTTGTGAGCACTGACACCCAGAATGACCTGATTCTATAATGTAATTCAGGGCTGCTGAAATGGCTCAGTGGGTGAAGGTACTTGCCATCAAAACTGATGATAATCTGAGTTCCATCCCCAAGAGCCACATAATAGAAGGGAACCAGTTACCACAAGTTGTCCTTTGACCTTCACACCTGCACTGAGGCACACAGACACCCCCACACATGCACACATACCCACAAAAAACGTTTTCAAAAGTTAAATGCCATTCAGTGATTGAGCATTTACGTAACATGTTCAAGACCCCTGTGTCCAACCCCCAGCATCAGACAATGAAGAAGCTCCCCATTGTTCAATCCCAGCCAGCTCCTAACTAGCTCCCTAGGACTCCAGACATACCTCCTCCACCCTGGTAGAGCCTCCTGCCTGCTGTGACAAGCCTGTCTGTTCAGATGCAGCTGCCCAAGAAGCATCATCTGTTGCCGGAAATGGGGCCAACCTACAACCTTGGCCGTGTGCCACACCCAGCATCCATGAACCGGTCCTCAGAGCACCAGGGCCACCAGCAAAACCCTAGGCCCCCTCAGTCGTTTGGCAGCTTCCTGGATTTCCTCACGGAGGGTCAGATCCTGGACAGCTTGCAGACAGTTGTGGAGCAGGCAACAGAGCGTGTGGCTGCCATGAAGACGGAGGCTGGAGTGCCACTGGTAGACCTACAAGAACCAGTGGAGGTGCGAAGCGGTAGGCATCGGGCTCGGGCCAGACCCAGAATCAGCACTGTGCATCGGCACCGTGCTCAGCCCACCCTGTGTGCTGGACAGCCCAACAATTACCCATCGTGCTCCAGCTCCATGTCTGACTTTCATAGCAGTGTCAAAGCTAGCAGGCTGGGCTCCCACAGCCAGGACAGTGACCCAGCTGCCCACAGCCTAGGCTCACTGCCACCTATGAAGGACAAACTCCTACTTGAGAAAAACCTCAAGAGGCTACTGCGACTGGAGAACAAAGGGGTAAGGCCTGGTGCTGTGGCTAAGGATAGCAGAGGGTGGGCCTGAGCTTAGTGCTGGTGTTAGGCCTGGTCAGACACCTCTCTGCCTTATTCTCTCTTTGCAGAAAGGCCTGAATCAGTCCTCCCTGAGGGACTCTCTGCTCTGTGACTCACTGGGCAGCCAGACCAACAGTCAGTGGACCCGGGAGCAACCACTGTCTTGGTTCTCTGGGCCTTTGGGCTCCAGCTCAGATACCGCTGAAATTTCGGAGTTGGGACTTGGAGAACAGGAGCTGAATTTTTTCAAACAAGAGTTAAGCAAACAGATGAAGTCACTGCTGAGCCAGCAAAAATCCTTCAACCTGCCTACATATTGTCCAATCAGGGAACCTCATCGTACTCTGGATTTCCTGGCTGAAAATCACCTCTTTCCTGTCCTGCAGCATGTGGTCAACCAGGCTGTAGAGAAGCTCAGCCATGCCTGCCGCCACGATGGTTCCCCCCTCTTCTCTGTTGCCTCAGAGACCACCCCAGTGCTGCCTGTGAACTCCAACCTTCTTCAGCCCATCTCTAAGATGTCCAACAGGGAGGATAGGGAAGAGCCTTTTGATTCTCCCATCACAGCCTCCAGCCCTAAGACATCTCGCAGAAAGAGCAAGGGCAGACGGGGCTCCCCCTTCATATCAAATGCCCAGATGCCTTCCAGATTCAGGCTTAAGGTGATACCTACAGAAGTATCTGATGTTCCCAGGCCCTCATTTCACTCCATGCAGGAGTTCCCTGACTCTTATCCCAAATTACAGAAACAAACTGTGGCCCCAAGCTCCAAACAGATACCTCAACCCAGCCTTGGCCTGCACCTCACCATGCCTGCCCCTGGGATTGCAGTGGCACTGGCTTCCTGCCAGGGCCATCTCAGGGGCTTGTTTCGGCATCATCCTAACGCCCCCTACCGTCTTCCTCACTGTTTCTCTTCCCCTCTGTTTTCCACATCCCCTTTTCCACTGTGTCCAGAGGTGACCTCAAGAGTAGGGCTGGAGGTCCAAGTGGAACATCTGAAGGGAAAGGGCTCATTTTCCCACCACGTCTAGTAGCCACTGTTACTGGCTGGTGCCCAAGGACATTGCAGAAATCTCCTGGGGTAAATACAAGCTGTTGGGGATCAGGACCTAGTTCACCTATTTCCAGGTGTTGTCAAAGATTAATAAAGGCTATTTTTTTACCCTGCTTTTATTATTTTTTTTTTCTGAGACAGGGTGTCATGTAGCCCAGGCTGGTCTCAAATTCATTATATAGTAGAAGATGAGCTTGGACTCCTGATCCTCTTGCCTCTACCTCCCAAGTGCTGGGATTACAGGTGTGCATCACCATGCCTGGATTTCAGGTTTGTTTTTTCTTTTTAATTATTGTTTGTGAACCTCAGAGGCTCTTCCACATTTCTCTTATGGATAGGAGGTTTTTTGTTTTTGTTTTTAATTTGGTTGGTTTTTAAGACAGGGTTTCTCTGTGTAGCCCAGGCTGGCTTCAAACTCAGAGATCCACCTGCCCCTGCTTCCCTAGTGCTGGGATTAAAGGCCTGTATCACCACACCCAGCTGCATAGGCATTTTTGCCAAGAGCACAACTCTGTATTCTAAGGTCAAGTGTCCTCTAATCTAGCTGTAGGACTCTCTAGTCTCTCTGCTCAGTAAAGGGGACATTGGTCAGGAAATATGTATAAAGTAGATGGCCTGACCCTTGGAGGTCACTGGACATCTCTCAACCTGCCATCATCAGGCCTCAGACGTAATTCCTTCTGAATACAAGCTGATGTGCAAGCTTGCAGGAGCACAGCCTGTTCAGGGTAGTAGGCCTTGTTCTAGTCTTGACAGGTGAGGCATACGGAGTGAATGTGACAGCAGAGCAGATGTGGCGGGTCTGTATCCCAATGTGATGAGTGTGGCTTTCCTGTCTGTAATGGGGAGGACTGGCACAGCTGCCAAGAAGGGTATAGCAATATGTCACAGGGCAGTGGGAGGGATAACAACAAGGGTAAAACATCTTCTTTTCTCCCTTGCCTGCTGCACAGAGCCCCAAGTTTCCAAGGAAGAAACCTCTGCCTTCCATCTCGTCTGTGTCCAGCGTGTCCTACATCTCTAACCCTTGGTTTGAGGAACTCAGTAACTTCTTGGTTGAACAGGCAGTCTCCTTGCTTATCTGCAAGTATAAGTTTGAGGAAAGCCTCAATAAGCAACTTGGCTTCATGTCTTTTCCTATCACTGAGGTTCTCATGGACATCTTTTTGGGCTTCAAGAAGGTGAAGGGTACCCGCATCCGCATGTCCTCGGACATCAACTGGACCTGTCTTCTGCACAAGTTGGAAGAAGCTGAGTTGGCGCGGCAGGCCGTAAGGCGTGCCTCCAGGTCGGGAGCCTCCCGTCAAAGTGCTTCCCGAATTGCCGCCTCCCACCATGGCACAGAACCACCCTCTGCACACCCAGAGCTTACTGGTGGCACCAGTCAGAAACAGGCAACAGAGTCCCATTTCTTCCTCCGCCCTGATTTGCCAATCCACCAGCTGCTCAGCCCTCGGGGCCCTCGTATAAGCCTGGGACAGATGCCTAATAGGAGCCTGTTGGAGGCTAAGCACAGTATATTCTCCAATGCTGGTGTGGGCTCTAGGTCCTACAAGTCCAGGGAAATGGTAAATATTGAAGAGAGAGAGGACTCTGAAGAGGAGGAAGAAGAGGAGGATGAGGAGGAAGAAGAGGAGGTCGAGGATGAGGACGAGGAGGAAGTGGAGGAGGAGGAGGAGGATGGAGAAAGTGAGGTGGATGAAATCAGTGATTCCATTGTGGGTGAGCACACATCTCCTACCCAGCCTGAGCCTGAGTTGGAGGACATTATGAATGAGTCCACTGTAATAAGCCCCAATGAGTCCCCATGAGACACCCATCAGCCACATAGAGTACTCCAGTCTTTGTCTCCTTCTTCCCTATCCAAATAGCTGGTCACTCAGCCAGCCCCTGTCCTGAGTTGGGGTCAGGATGACTGGGTGCTCAGGAGAGACCCAAAGCGACAAATGGAAATAAATTACATGTTTGTGGACACAGCTGTCTAGACTTGGTGTGTTATCTTCTTTCCTTGCACCTGGATGACTGCCATTGAATAGGATCTTCATGGTGAGCCAGCCTGATGTTATGTGAACTTTTCTTTGGGATACAAGACTAGTGATATATACCAAAGGAATGATTTTACCCAGGTCTATCTCAGTGAACTAGTGACTTTGTTGGGTTTATAGGAAAATGGATGTTATTTAACAAGAGTGTGAGTGACCCCCCCAAACAGCTACCACCAAAAAGTCTCACCCCAACATGATGACTTCTCCATAGCTTCATAGACAGACCCCAAGCCAAGCTTCAGTTCTCCCAAGCTGTAGAGACTCCATTACAGTGATTCTCAACCTCCCTAATGCTGAGACTCCTTAATACAGTTTCTCATGTTATGGTGACTCTCAGCCATAACATTATTTTCCTTGCTACTTTAAAAACTAATTTTGCTACTGTCATGAATCATAATTCTGATATTCAGATGGTCTTAGGAGACCCCTGTGAAAGGGTCATTCATCCGCAAAGGGGCACAACCCACAGGTTGAGAACAGCTAGTATCTTCAGAGACCAGGAGACCATGTGCACCTCAGGCAGAATAACAAACAGCTGAGAAGGAAGTACAGGAAGGAACAGTCCCTCAGCTTTTATGAGGGGACACCAATGGGTTCAAACTTGAGGGGCCTTGTAAATAGTCACAGCTGCTCTGGTGAAGACAGAAATGGCTGCTCTGTTCAGAGGACAGTGTTCTACAGCACCTGTGACAGCTTCATGACAGCAGGTCCTGACTCCAGAGCTGCTAACTGCTTCCTGCAACTTTTCTCTACCCTACTCTGCAGCTTTATGGTTCTTCAAGTCTTTTAGGACTCCTGCATGTTCCTGTGCATCCCAGCTTGTAGGGAGCTGAGGAAGCCCTGGGTGAGCAAAGGATTGAGTGACTGTGTATTTTGACATGAGCACAGCTTGTCAAGAACTCCAAGACCAACTGGCAAAACCATGATGCACATAGGTTGGGCTTGAGGGGGGGTAACAAAGCCTTCCCCAAGAGTCAGATTTTGAGTGTTTATGAATGACCGGTCAATCTGTGCAGAGACTCTGAAAGAGCATTCAAAGGCCACTCTCTACCATCACCACGTTTTCAGTAATCAGCGAAAGTAGCCAGAACCTCTTGGTTTGTCCTAACTACAGTCCTATCTTGGAATAGGGTCAGGCCAATGGGACATAGCAAACACAGGATTGCGATGGCCTCTACTACAAACAGATCCCTCGTCCACCTACCTTAGGACCTTAGTCCCTTCAGAATGACAGATAACCAAGCTCTCCTTGAATATGAGTATGGGTGTGACCATGCTTCCTCTGCCTAATGCCAGAGTGAGATGTACACCTGTGTGTCCTTCCCTGTCCTGGGGCTTTGTAGAGAGAACCTACACACCCTTTGAGGAAGACTTTCTGTGATGACAGTTCCAAGTTAGCAACTTGACTACATCTGGAATGAACTAAAACTCAAAACTAGAGTCTACAGCTGTGAGGAATTTTTGCTTCATTTGAAGTAGGGAGATCCACTTCTAATATGGATCTTTGAGGTAGAGAGACACATCTGTATTCCAGACCTTTAATCCAGATTGACCCTGAGCTAAAAGCCTATATAAGGATATGAAACAGGGCAGTTTTTAGTCTTTGCCTGCTTGCTCTTGCCCTTCTAGTGAGTCCATCCCTTCATTGGCATTATGTGGGACATATGGATGTATGACTGGAGCAACCAACCAGGAGCAAGACTGAGGTTGAAATGTGTCCAAATCCTAAAAATCTCAATCTTGAGACCAGCAGGAGTAAGAATCGCTCTCTTCCTGTTCTGGGCCTGCTTGCCCCAGTGCACACAGTCTTGCAACTGCACCTTCACCATTCGAGAGGTACTCATTTAGCCTGGGGCCCAGGACATGTCCAGCTAGCACCTGGATTGCTCCATGAACATGAAGCTTTCTTAGCATCCCAGCCTCAGCCGATGATGTCTACTCACCTGAAAACCCCTACCCACTTCCCCAAGGTATACATAGCCCTTATTCCCCCAATAAAGAGAGCCGTGTCACTGGAAGGGCCGTGTCGCTGGAAGGGCTGTATCTGAAATGCATGGAAACCTGGTTTTTTTCTTCTGGTCATGGGGTTCGTACCCTTGCCATCTCTGATCCTACGTGTGGTAGAGAAAGTGTTAACAGATCAACTTTCAGTAACTTTCTCTTCTTTTGAGGCAGGGTCGCATGTAGTCTCAAAGCTCCACAGAAACAAATATAGTCTTGGACTCATGATCCTCTTGCTTTTGCCCCTCCCACTTGTAAATATAGGCCACTATGCCTAGTTTACTGTGTTACTGTGAACTCGGGGCTTCACACATGCTAGGCGGCCGCTCCACCAGCTGACATCTGCTTTCTTCATTATTCCGTGTAGAGAATGCAACAGAAGGCCAGCATATACAAACAGGGAAATATATTAGTAGGCGGTGGTAGGAATGGGATAGCTTGTGTCAGGGCAGCGATGGGAGACCTGGAGAAGATGATATAGAATCCTTGTAGGGTACACAGCCATCCTGTTTTGTGGAAGCAGAAGTGGAGTCAGATGTTGTGACCCTCTGCACTTAGGAGGTGGAAGTAGGAGGACCACTAGTTCAAAGTTATCTTTGGCTACAGATAGAAGCTGAGGCCAGCCTGGGCTATATTTGACCCATCGAACCAACAAATGGCAGAAACCAAAGAGTTATTATTTTTAATTAACAATTTTTGGATTTTTGAGATAGGGTTTCTCTGTGTAGCCCTGGTTGTTCCGGAGCTCACTCTGTAGAGCAGGCTGGCCTTGCCTCCCAAGTGCTGGCATTAAAGGCGTGCGCCACCACTGCCCAGCAAAATCAAAGAGTTCTAAGTTTCAGGTTTTAGTATTTCTGTCACATTAATTGATTAATTAATTAATTGATGTGTGTGTGTGTGTGTGTGTGTGTGTGTTTACGTTTTCCTCCTTCCAGCATGCAAGTGCCAGGGACTGAACTTAGGTTGCCTAGGTTGGTAGTAAGCACCTTTGTCCATTTGGCCATCTTGCCACCACCTGAGGAGTTTGTCTTGAGCAAATGATGAATGGTACTACTTTTTATTGAGCATTGGAAACTTGAAGAGGGGCAGTTTGAGGGAAGAGACAATAATTCTTACACATTTCCAATGAGAACTTTCCTGCTGGCTGGATCTAGATTTTATTATTATTATTATTTATTTATTTATTTTTGGTTTTTGAAGACAGGGTTTTTCTGTGTAGCCCTAGCTGTAGATCAGGCTGGCCTCGAACTTGCAGAGGTCCACCTGCATCTGCCTTTTACGTGCTATGATTAAAGGCGTGCACCACCAATGTCTGTTTTGTTTGTTTGTTTGTTTTGTTTTTGAATAAGGGCATTCTGTAGTCCAGGTTGGACCCCAGATCTCTAGGAGGATGACCTCAAACTTCTTGAACTTCTGGCCTCCACCACTCCAGGGTTGATTTGCTAGGGATCAAACCTAGGGATTTGTGCTTACTAGACAGGCACTCTACCAACTGAGCTTCCTCTGCAGCCCTAAACATAAACTTTACTGAGTAGCTAGCTAGTACCCCAGGGGACATACTTCATCAACCTCTTAGTAAAGTAGCCCGAAAGCAGTTTCTCTGTGAATACCCAACATAGAGAATATATATTATGAGAACTCCCAGCTATCTTCTGCTTAACCCATCCAGCAACCTTGGGATTCTGCCACCGAAGGACTCACGTGGCTTGCATGGCTAAGGCAATTCAGAAACCCTGGGATCCAGGAGCTGACGTGATTCGGTACCGGTTTTGATCAACCCCTGGGTCCAGGAGACTTCAGCAGATCTTTGGGATCTGCTTCCATTTTGTGACCACACAATCTGGTGATTCTCACAGGAGCCTGTAGCTAAAGGTCAGCGTCTGAGTGCAGAAACACAAGACTGACGTTTAGGGGTCCAGAGTCAGAGGGGTTTCTGAAACCACACCTGAGGCTCTCCAACCCCGAGACAAGGGGTTACAGGCAACCGGTGTTTGCGTGCGCCGCTCACAGGCCTCTCCGATCCGGTCGCCGCAGCTGCGACTCTCTCGGCGTTTATTGGCGGATCCACGGAAGCGTGGACCAGTTAAAACCCTCCCGTTGTCTCCGGCCCCCTCCGGGCGACCTCCCTGGAAGCTGAGGGTGGAGCCTCGCCACACGATCCAATAGCAGTGCAGGAGGAACGCGCGCGCGCGGGCGATTGGCTGCGGCGAGAGGGCGCTGTCAGAGCCGGATTGGCCGGTGCGGAGGACGGAAGCGCGGGGGTCCGGAGCGGCTGGAACCCGGCCGGTCGGCGCGATGTGGGGCGCGAGCCGCGGCGGGGCAGCGGCGCTGCTTGGGCTGCTGTTGGTGCTCTCGGTGCGGAGCGGTGGCGCGTCCAAGGCCAGCGCCGGGCTCGTGACCTGCGGGTCGGTGCTGAAGCTGCTGAACACCTACCACAGAGTGAGGCTGCACTCGCACGACATCAAATACGGATCCGGTGCGCGGGGGAGGTGGCCGGGACCGCCTGGAGGCGGAGGTTTAGGGACCAGGTGGGGTCTGTGGGCTGTCAGGATGGTTGCGAGGCTGGACCCGCTTGCGGGGGTTGTGAGAGGCAAGCCCCGGGGATTGAGAATGACGGGGGTCCACGGGACGTAGGGTTGCGCCCTCCCGATCCTAGAGGTGTGGGGGCTGTGGGGAAAACTTTGTTCAAGAAGGGGGGGGGGGTCCAGAGATCTGTGACTGACGGAGACCACGGGTGGGGTGGGCTGTCCCTCTCCAGGCAGCGGCCAACAGTCGGTAACCGGCGTGGAGGCGTCTGACGATGCCAATAGTTACTGGCGGATTCGCGGCGGCTCCGAGGGCGGGTGCCCGCGCGGGCTCCCAGTGCGCTGTGGACAGGCGGTGCGGCTCACGCACGTGCTCACCGGCAAGAACCTGCACACGCACCACTTTCCGTCGCCGCTCTCCAACAACCAGGCAAGCTCCCCCTTTCCAACCCCGCCCCCCGAGTGGCATCGGGACGTGTGCGGGGAGGGATGCGGGACCGGGGCCCGAGAGAGGGACTCAATAGATCAGTAACTGGAGAAACTCAGGCTGGGTCTGAGAGGGAAGTAGGAGCTTCCCCTGCTCCTTCCCCTCTGTGGAAGAGCTCCTACTCACGCACCGGGGCTCATTGCTGCTGCTCTGGGCCGGGCACAGGAAGAAACTGACAGCTCTTTGGGCTGAATTTCAGGAGGAAAATGTTGGAGATAGGGACCTTGGGGGGATTGGGCTTTCCCAGGTTAGCCCAAGGAGCCTGTGGAGAGGAGGCCTTAGCTCCAGGGGCCAGTGGGCACTACGCAGACTGATAAAGGAGGCTTTATTCGGCCGAAGAACCTACAATGCATAGGAATCTTTTTTTGTTTACTTTTTGAGGCCTGATCTCTCTATCTACGAGCCCTGGCTGTCCTAGAACTCACTATGGTAGACCAAAGTGGCCCCAAACATCCAGAGATCTGCCTGCCTATGCCTCCTGAATGCTGGGCTTAAAGGCACGTGCCATCACATTTGGCCAGGGTGGGACTCTCGATGTCCACTTCAGAGCTGTGGATGCAGAAGGCCAGGGAAAGGGTCAGAGGTCCAGGTGCAAATGTTAACTGTTATAGACACGCAGCTCAGGGGACTCTGTGCCCTATGTGTGACTGTCCTCCATACCTTACACTCTCAGGAGGTGAGTGCTTTTGGGGAAGATGGTGAGGGTGACGACCTGGACCTGTGGACAGTACGGTGTTCTGGGCAACACTGGGAGCGTGAGGCCAGCGTCCGCTTCCAGCACGTAGGCACCTCTGTGTTCCTGTCCGTCACTGGCGAACAGTACGGTAACCCCATCCGTGGGCAGCATGAGGTGAACGGCATGTCTAGTGCCAACGCCCACAACACGTGGAAGGCCATGGAAGGTATCTTCATCAAGGCTGGAGCAGACCCCTCTACAGGCCATGATGAACTCTGAGAGCTGGAGGGGTGAAGGGAGGGTGGCGGGGTAGGGAATCTGCAGGGCCACTCTTGTGTAAGACTTTGTAGGGGCCCTCAAGTGCCTTCATGATTAAAGAATGTTTGATTGTGATTATATTTGCTGTAAGCCCGGGGAAGATCTGACGGTGTCAGCCATGTCTGTCCAGCTTAGCGTCTTACCTGTTTCTAAGTACCTGTTCAAACTTTTTTTTTCCTTTTCTTTTTTTCTTTTTATGTAGCCCTGGCTGGCCTGGAATTCACCTGCCTCTGCCTCCTGAGTGCTGGTAATAAAGGTATGCCCTACCACGACTGGCTCCAAATGGTTAATAAAATAATTTTTTATTACTAGTGCGAGTGCAAGTGTTGTGTGTTATGTTGGCACTGGTAGCTCAGGGCATGTGTGGAGGTCAGAGAACAAATCTTGTCTAGTCACGTCTTATCTTCCACGTTTATGTTTGTTCCAGAGATCAAACCCAGCCTGATAGGACTCTGTAGCATACACTAGCTGCTGAACCATCTTGCTGGCTCCAAACCTTTTTTTGATGCCTCTCCATGAATTATAATACTTCTGTGAACTATGATCTCATGTACAGTGAGTGACCTCATAGCAATTGACCTCAGTTCCCAGGACTTGATGTTAGGCAACTGTTTGTTGTTTTCCCAGACAGGGTTTCTCTGTGTAGCCCTGGCTGTCCTGGACTTGCTTTGTAGACCAGGCAGGCCTCTGCCTCCCAAGTACTCTACCATGCCTGACCCCTTTGGCAACTTGTGTATCGTGTGGCCTTGGCCGTAGGGCCACTACCAGCTGGGATGGTCTCATGCTCTTCAGTCCCCTCCTGTCTTGTGCTCAGGACCCCCCTCTTTGTGGTTGTGGCAGTCTTGAGACTTATCTTTGACTAAAGGCCCGTTGAAGATTCTGCCATCTGCTAGAAATGAACAGCTCAGGCTCCACGCTCTTAATGCCAGTGGTGCACTCTTCCCCTGGCCTCTCCAAGGTTTGGTGTCAGGCCCCCGATAGGACCCTCCAAGGCCTTAAAGAGAGAAGAGAGCTAGGACTGGAGAGATGGCTTAGTGGTTAAGAGCACAGTCTGCCCTTTCGGAGGACCAGCACTTGTGTCATGTCAGGTGGTTCATAACACTGCACCTCCAGGGGGATCTCTCGTGCCTCTTACTCCTGTGGGCACCGGCACATATGTGTACAAATCCACATAGACAGGGAACTTAAAAAAAAAAGAGCGAGAAGAATACCTCAAAACATCTCAAGGGAAGACACCTCCCGCCAAACAAACACAAATCATCCAATCTGGGTTCTATAATTCAAGGCAAGAATAGAGGGCTGGGGGTCGACTTGTGGAACAGTTGGTACTTGGTCTGCATGACAGCATAGAGCATTTTCCAGCATGTACAAGGCACGGGGTCTTTTTCCAGCACCAAAATTAGATAACGTTCATAGTGTGGTGTAAATAAAAGTGCAAGCAGAAGGGCCCACATCAAGCACGCTGACAGCTCTCTAGTGATGTGTGTGGAGTCTCTAGACGTGGTGGGAGAAATGACAGACTTCCTGGGCTTGGCTGCCTAGGTCACACGGATTTCAGGGAACTGCTGGGACAGAAAGTGTTGATTTCCTGAGAGCCAGAAAAAGTCCCAAGAGGTTGGGGTGACAGTTGCCTAGAAGGGACTTGGGATAGTGTGGGAAGAGCAGAGAGCACACATGGATTTGAGAAATCAATTGACCAGCAGGCTGGCCTAGAACTCAGAGATCCACCTCTCTCTGCCTCCCAGGTACTGGGATTAAAGGTGTGCACCACCTTACCTGGATCTACTGCCGAACTCTTAAACGTTATTTTTAATTATGTGAGTGTGCCTGAGGCAGTGGTGCACTCCTGCAATCCCAGAACTCTGGGAGGCATCGTCAGGCAGATCTCTGAGTTCGAGGCCAGCCTGGTCTGCAAGGCTACACAGAGAAACCCTGTCTCTGGGAAAAAAAAAAAAAAAGAATCAAACCAAACAAACAAAATAATTGTGTGTGTGTGCGTGCATACGTGTGTAGTGTGTAAATATGCGAGAGTGTGGTGTCCTCAGAACCTCTGAACTGAAGTTACAGATGCTTGTGGGGAATCTTGTGGATGCTAGGAATGGAACTGGACTCTTCTGGAAGGGCAGCCAACCCTCTTAACCACTGAGCTCTCTCTCCAGAGAGCCCTGACCCTTTTGAGACAGTATTTCCTGTAGCTCATGCTGGTCCTGGACGTCTCTTTTCTCCACTCCCCAAATGCTGGAATTTTGGAGTGTTTTGTTTTGTATCAACGTGAAGAGACACAGTATGCTGACTATATCCCAAGCACTAGAGGAAAAAGACTCAGGAGGATCATCACAAGCACAGTCTACTCGGTGAGCTCCTAGCCAGCCAGTGGTACGTGATGGGCCTTATCTCCAAAACCAATAGAAGTTTTTTGTTTTGTTTTTCAAAGAAGACAAGACAATGTAGGGACTGAAGAGATCATGGCTCAGCTGTTAAGAGCTCTTCCAGAGGACCTGGGTTCTATTTCTAGCACCCACGTGCTGGCTCCCAATCCTCTGTAATTCTTGTTCCAGAGGATGGAACTTGTGACCTTCGTGGACACTAGGCAAGTACATGGTAGCACGAATATGCAGGCAAAGCACCCAAACACATAAAATTAAATTTAAAATAAAGTGCACAGTATAAGTTCCTGGATATGGGGAACCAGCTCTGTTTCAAAAATATTCTCTCAAGCTGGGCACAGTGGCACAGGCCTGTAATTTCAGCACTCTAGGAGGTAGAGGCAGGTGGATCTCTGTGAGTTCAAGGCCAGCCTGGTCTACAAATCCGGGATAGCCAAGGCTACATAGAGAAACCTTGTGTCTAAAAACAACAAAAAGGTGGCTGGAGAGATAGCTTAGAGGTTAAGAGTACTGGCTGTTCTCCCTAGAGCTCAGAGGTCCTGAGTTCAATTCCCAGCAACTACATGGTGGCTCATATCTCAATAATGAGATTTGGTGCCCTTTGCCCTTTCCTGGTGTTTTGCAAAAAGTTTTGTTTTGTTTTTTCTCTTCCCCAACAAACACCGAGTACAGCTCCTCAGGTTCTGGGTGCCAGGTCACAGTCCAAAGAGGTCACTCAATCCACAAAGTGTTTCACAGTCTCAGGGACTTAAGAGCATTTTCTTCCCTTGTGCCAGGGCCTCCCCAGCCCAGCTGGAGATTTCCTGATGACAACACTCTGAACTTGGACAGAAAGAGGGAAGGCCACGGTCTTTGAGTGACTGTCCCATCCAGAAGGAGTAATGAGCAAATTTCATACACCAAGCAGACAGAGGGCCCATTCAACCGCTGGTCTGGCTTGTGGCTCAGACACTTTACTGGGATCTGTGTCCACGCTAATTTGGTGACGGGCCCAAATAGACTGGCTCTCGTATTGTAGTGCTACTTGCAGGGAAGTGAGCTGGGAAAAGGCGGGCGGAGAGGTCTTTTTCATGAGTTATGAATGAGAAAGTGTAGAACTCCTTGTTAAAACGGTGGAGCCAAAACTCGGGCGCCTGGCCAATCGGAGCTCGGAGACTATTTTGAAATCTTTCCAACAGCAGCCAATAGGTGTGCGGGAGGCGAAGCTTGGTGTGTGAGCAAGCCAATGAGGCTGGCGTTGTGCCTTGAGGCCTGGGGCTCCGTCCTCGGGACTGTCAGAGGGTTAAAGATGGAGCCCAAGGCGAGAGGGCGCCACGAGGTGCACCGTTGTCCGTGTAGGACAGGGCCTCTGCTGACCAGGATCTCCCACTAATCTTCACCTTGTCCCCGCCATGGAAACAAGGGGTGTGTCTCCACGTGAGTAGCTGGTCTGAGGGGGTGGGTGCCGTTAGGTTAGCGAACTCCCGGCGGGAAGCCCTGGTTCTGCTCCTCCCGGCAGGAGACTGTTAGAACAGAATGCAAAACTCGTATTGGGGGAACGGACCAAGGACCCGGTGTGAGGCTCCGAGGGCCTCACCTGCTACGGGCGAACCATCCCTCTTATTCTAGAAGGAGCTCCAGGCTGAAGCCGGGTGCAAGGTGAACACAGGTCCCTCTCCTTTGTGTGGGAGGCCCCTCAGGTGCTCACCCTTCAGCTCTCTCCTGGGAGCGTCTCACGGAATCAGAATTGTGTTGGGTAAAGTTTAGGTGCCCTAAAGTTCCTAAGACCCGAGGACTGCATCCTGGCTGGAATCCCTGTTGTGCTCCAAATCTTGGCGGTTGAACTTCCCCGCGGGCAGTGAGGTTGATGGATCGCCCGCTGGCCGCAGATGCTCTGACGAGGTTGCACTACTGTGCGCTGAGAAGCAGTGCAATGATACTGTCAAAGCATCCGGGACCAGCCTCACAGAACACCCCCTCACCTGCAATTCCTTCTCTCCCCTCTTGTCAGTCTTGGCCCCTCAAGCCTGTGGACCCTTCCCTCCCCCCTGCTCATTTTACGCTCTTCTCCATGGAAACGTGAGATTCTAGCCAGGCCTGTGTCAGAGGGCACCCTTTGCCCAGGCAGAGGCTCCGCCCAGGTGGGCGTGCTTTCTAGCTCTGAGATCCCAACCCGGAGAGGAACCAGGCTTGCTGGACACTCTTTCCCTGTTGCACTACTGTGGCCGCTGGGAAGCAGTGCAATGATGAAAGGGCATCCACCAGGTTCTGCCCACCTGCACACTCCCCATTCACTCCCCAGCTGAGAAACCTGAGGTGCCGAAGGGTAAGTGCTTGGATTTCATTCATGGTGCAGAGCTGGATGAGTCCATCTGAGAGAATAAGGTGGATGCTGGGAATCATATTCCAAGGCTGGAACTAGTACAAAGGGGAGACCCCAGATCTGAAAAGGCTCTAGTTTCAAGCTCTTAGCCCCCAGGTGAAGATAGGAGAGTCCTCGCCAGGCATGGGGGCGCTCATCTTTAACAGATACCTCTTTGCATGGTAAAAGGTCTGTATATCTTGCTTGGCCTTGATTGCCATGGGCAGAACAGCATTCAGCCTTCCCTGAATGCCTGAAGATAACTAAAGTGGTGAGGGAATGCCCTCACAACCAGGGCATTCATTACCTTGGGGTTCAGCAGGACTGTACCTATCCCTGGGATGGATGGATGGACTTGAAATAGGAAGCCTGCAGAGGTGGCCTGCAAACCATGGCTGCTAGCTTCTTTACAGGCGGGTATGTCCTGAGCAGGAGGGATGTCTGCTTTAGGCGGGGCTGGAGCTGAAGTTTGAAGGGTTTGAAGGACGCCTGATCCCGCCTGTGCCTGCAGGGTTATCTTTAGCATCAAAGCCCAATGAGAAGCCGGGGATGGAGGCCCATGCATTTGAACCCAGTACTGGGCAGGCATGGGTAGATGGATCTCTGAATTCGAGCACAACCTGGTCTACAAAGCAAGTTCCAGGACAGCCAGAGTTACAACAGTGAGACCCTGTTTCAAGGCACCCTTGCCCCTTTAGAAACAAAGGGAAACCTAGTGAGAGGTGGTCAGGCCTGTCTCTGAGAGGAAGCCTAGGCTTCCAGATTCGCTTTTGGGAGTGGCCTTCAGCCCCGGGTTAAGAAAATCTCACCTCAACCTTACTCTAGCTCCATAACACTAACACCCACAGGGCCACTGTTCTGATGACAACGTGAGTCTCGGGCCTGACGGAGGGCTTTGGTGGGGAAGCAGCAGCTGGCATCCACCCCCCTTGGTGGCTAGGGTAGCTGTGGGCCAGCAGCTGTTGGTGCAGCAGATCCGTCCTGAGACATGCAGGGATCCTTACTTGGATAGATCTTGGGCCTGGAGCTCAGGGGTGTTCTGGGCCTCCCAGGGTTCAGGTTGGCCAGGTCACTTCTGTGAGTTCGAATGGGGAAGATTGTTCAAGAGGCAAGGTGAAGGCAACCTTCAGAAATGTAGCAGAGGGGCCAGAGAGAGGACAAAGGCTGGGGATATGGCTCAGGGGTAAAACACCTGTCTACTATGCATAAGGTCCTGGGTTCAATCCCTACAGAATGGTGGGGGAGGACCGGGGGACCCAAGACAGAGGCCTGGGGGACCCGAGACACAAGAGGGCGTCAAGGCATTCTAGGCATATAGCAAAGAAGTGGTCACGGGTCCAGGCATGCAGTCCTACACTTTGAATCTCACCATTTGGGAGGCAGAGGCCGGCAGAGCTCCAGACCAGTCTGGTCTACAGTGAATTCCAGTATAGCCAGCACTACATAGTGAGGCCTTGTCTCAGAAAAGAGTGATGTGTAAATTGCTGTAGAGTAGGATAGGAAACCGAAAGGGTGCTAAAGCCCTTTGAGGGCAGAAAGAAGTCCTTTCGGATATTGTCTTAGTGAACTGGAAGCTAGATTCAATTATCAGGGCAGGGTGGGGAGGGTCCTGCAAACTGGGAGAGGGCTCTGTGCCTTGGAACAAAGAGGACCCCGGCTCAGGAAGAGATCAAAATTCCGAAGGCTCCTCTCTGCCTTCAGAGGTCACGGAGGTGGGAGGGGGCCTGGAGGGGTTGAAGCTCATGAGCGCGCATGCCTGGAGAGGTGGGCATTGTCACGTGTGCTTGTGCTGGCCCCGCCCCCTCACTCCGCGGGCACTCCCTGGGGAAGGCTGGGAGGGGGCGGGTAGTCTGGGGACCTGGAGTCTGCACTGCGGCTGTAGGGAAAGAGTGGGTGCGTCCTGTAGCCCCTGCCCAATGGGTTCCCGTCACCTTTTGGGACCTCAGTCCTAGCCCTCGGGAGGGTCCCCGTCCGGAGAACCCTGCCCCGACGGTCGCTCCGCCCCCAGGCAGCATCGGCCCACCATCAGCAGTCCATCTCGAATGGAAGTCCTAGACGAGTTCGACAGCGAATTCCCCCAGAGTGTGACCTTCTGCCAGCTCATCTCAGAGGACGACTTCGAGAGGCAAGCAGCGACCTACACGGAGCGCGCGCTGCGCCGCCTCTTCCGCAGCCTGGACCGCAACCCAGCGCTGGCGGAGAGGGTCGTGCGCAAGGGCAAGCAGACGGAGATCGAGCAGCGCGGGCTCTTCTCCGGCCTCTGGGTGCGGGCTCCGCCTACCCTTTCTTAGGGCGGGTTTTTGATGGTGGGACTTCGGCTGAGGGATGAATAGTGGGGAGGTTGTGGCGACGGGGCTGGTTGGTGGGTGAGAAGGAGATGGTGCTGAAGGGTTTCTTTTTTTGGAGCCAAGGATGCCAAGCCTGGGATTGGAGCAGGCAGGCGACTCTCCTCTAGCTTCCCGGCTTTCCTCAATAATTAATTGCAGGCGAAGTTTGTCTGTGCTGTCCAGGGGGAACTGAACCAGTGCAACAGCATGGGTGCCCTGGAGATGCACCAGCGCCTGGAACATCTGAAGAGGCGCATCCACCGTGTACACCTGTATTCCCAGGGTGAGGTTCAGCTTCTGAAGGTGCAAATCCTTGGGACACTGAGCCCGGGGCAGCCACTCCCTCTCCCATTTCCACTCATGACATTGCAGTGAATGTCAAGCTCAGGTCGGTGACATCTTAGGTGCAAGTAAGGTGCCCGCTTCTACCCTCCACGCTGGATTTGCCTCTTTCGGATAAGATTTAATGACGAACAGGAAAGAGGGCCTGGGACGAAAAGGGAGAAAGGAAGATAAACCTCCTTGCAAGATTAGCTAGTTTAGAGGCTAACTCTACTGCGGTGTGACGAGGCAGACGCTTTTACTGTGTCTTAATTAAAACAATATTTATTGGGCTGGAGAGATGGCTTGGAGGTTAATAACACTGGCTGCTCTTCCAAAGGTCCTGAGTTCAATCCCCAGCAACCCCATGGTGGCTCACAACCACCTATAATGAGATCTGGTGCCCTCTTCTGGCCTGCAGGCATAACATATACATAATAAATTATTATTAATTTTTTTAAAAAGAGGAAAACAGTATTTATTTGAGACAGGGTCTCATTCTCAAGTCCTGCCGGCCTCAGAATCATAAAGATCTGCCTGCAAAGAGTGCTGGGATTAAAGGCATGTGCTACCACACCTGGTTCTAAAACAAAATATTGTATGTGAGTGTGTATGTACATGAGTATGTGTATATGAGTGCGTGTAAGGCACACAAGGAGGTCAGAGGACGACTTACAGGAGAGGGATCTGGACCTCCAACTCAGGGTGTCAGGCTTACATAGCAAGTGCTTTTACCCAGAGAGCCATCTTGCTGGCCCTTAATGTTTTATCCTCTCTCTCTCTTCCACTTTCTTTTACTTTTTTAAGGCAGGGTCTCACTATATAACTCTGGCCAGCCCGGAATTAACTCATTGTGTACACCAGGCTGGCCTCAAACCCAGAGACCCACCTACCTGGGACTGAAGACATGGGCCACCATGCCAGGCTCTCCGCTCTCATCCTTCACTTTTATGTTTTGACATGAGGTCTCTGACTGAACCTGAAGCCCTGATTTGGGTAGGCTGTCTGTCTAGGGAGCTTCAGGAATCTGTATCCATCTCCAGAGTGTGATTACAGGTGTGTACTGCTATGCCTGTGAGTAATGGGAGTCTGAACTCAGATCTTTATGCTTCTGATGTAAGTACTTACCAACGGAGCCAGCTCCTTAGCCCCACCCCCAAGGACATGTACCTCTGAGCTGGGTTTAGGCTGAGGGCTTACAGTCTGGGGCCTGGATATCTTTGCTGCTTTGGTGGACTCAGTCTTCCCCAGTCCTTGACTGGGAGGCTACAGGTTAGCTGAAGGGCCTGGCTTGCTTCATTGTTCCCTTTAAGTGTAACATTAATTCTACACTTAATGTTAGACATCTTGGCATGGATTCTGCCTTTTTTATGCAGATGGGATAATGGCTCTTCAAGAGACAAAAGTAGGGCTGATATGACTCTGTGAGCAGAACTCTTGCCCAGCTCACGTGAAGTCCTGAAGTTGATCCTCAGAACCACGTTAGACTGTTGGCATACATAACAGCAACCTGGAGGTTGGAGACAGAAAGATCCCAGGTATAAGGGGATCCTCAGCTGCAGCTGAAGGCGAGCCTCGTACATGTAAGAGCCTATTGACAGAGGGAAGGAGGCAGAGAGTGACGTGGCAGGCATTGAAAGAGAGATTGATTTTGAATCCTTCCTCTAAGGTACTGGGTAGCTGGTGAGAGATAATTTCCTGCTTGGCACCTGTTATTGTTGGCCATAGATATTGTTCCTGAATCCTTCACAAAGCCTGAAAAGGCTTTTCCTTGGCTGGAGAGACATTATGAAACCCTTGTGTTACTCTGCTTGGACCCTATTGCCAGTACTCACTGCACTATCTGATGCAGATGCCAAGAAGAGGAGGAAGAAGCCAAAAACAAAGAAACAAGATCCCATGCTCTTTCGAGACCGGTCCACCTCCCCATGCCTGCCACCAGCCCTGTTACCACTGCCGCTGCCACCGCCGCCTCCACCTGTCACCACCGTGGCCTCTGTAGTGGCCGCATCACCCTCTGTCTACACTATGCCCAGGGTCTTTGGCCCCTTCCCTCCAGTGACTAGCAAGCCGGTTAGTGGGAACTTGCTCTACTCTAGGTGGTCCTGGGAGGGCAGGTTTTGTGCATCTGTTCTGCCCATGGCAGTGGTTCTTAGGTCTCTGCAGAAAGGCTCCCCTCAGACAGGCTTTGGCTATGGCCTACCAGTAGGTCAAACAGATAAAAGGGGGCTGCCCTGGCCAAGGGCCACAGTGGAGGTGAAAGGCACAAAGCTCCACTTCTTATTCTCTATAAGCCAGTAATCTAGGTACACTTGGGATGCCCCTAAGAATAAGAGGAAAACTGCAGACTTTCCTCACATCTTCATCCTTGTCTCCATTCCTGGCTGTCATGGTGTCACTCCTAACTCTGCCCCTGTGTGTACTCTGGGGCTTCTTTCTCATTTCAGATCCCCCTTCTTCAGAAGCCCTCCCCTTCCCTGTACCTTGTCTCAGGGTTAGGACTTCCTCAGTTGCCAGCCACTATCTTCTCTATATCCCTGAAATCAACTCTTGCTTCCCATATAAGGACTGCTTTTCTGCATGGAGCAGCTCCCACTCCGTCCTGAAATCTCCTTTGTTTCTTGTAGATGGAGAAGCTGGACATTTCAAGGTCTGAAGTGAAATTAAACTGGAATGGTGTTTCATCAACTTCAAAGAGGTGGAAGGGATTTACTCAGCTTGAAAGACACAAAAAACATTTGGGGGCCATCTTGAATGCCAGATTTGATGGTTGTTCTGTCCCAGCCTCTTAATTCTCACAATTTTGGGTGGGGATAGTATTCTATGCCATGGGAGAGTCTAGACTCCGATGGGGTCAGTGCTGAAGCTGTGAGTGAGCCCAAGGTCAACATCCTGTTTCATTTCTTTCATATCTTACAGTCACATGGTTGATCTGACCCCCTTGGTTCTCAACCCTGGAGGCTTCCATTTCTCGTATTTGACAGGACACAGTGCACACAAGCTCCATTGCCCTGGCTTCACGTGGTGAGTATCTACATGTCTCCAACTTTGACCCCGGTGCTCTGGTCCAGTGCCACTATTCTTGCCTCTGAAAGGCACCGTGGTAGTGTGCTCAAGGGCAGAAGGGACCCCTGGTCATGATATTTTTTTCATGCTCAGAATCTCACCTGTAATCAGTGTTTGCAATGGTAGAAGACATCAGTGACTGGCCAACCCAGGCCCAACAGAAAGGAGACAGCTAGAGGTAGCCTTGGAATTGCTGTATTGCAAAGCAGGGTTCACCAAATGTGTGTTGTTAAAACTTAACTTGTAGAGCTAGAGATGTAGCTTTGTAATCGCACCGCTCAGGGACCAGAAATTCAAGGTGATCTCTGTGCATGTAGTCACTGTGAGGCAGCCTCAGCTGCGTGAGACCCTTCTCAAGGGGGATCATTTCTCTCTGCACTGCCTAGTCATCCTTTCCTAAATTCCTGACAACTGCTGGTGTTGGGTGTATGTGTGTGTGCCCACTTGAGAGTATGCACCTCTGTGAGTGAATGCTTGGGTGCATGTTGGAGCATGAGTATGCTTGTGTGCATGTGTGCATGCATCTGTGCTTGGAGCATGAGTATGCTTGTGTGCATGTGTGCATGCATCTGTGCTTGGAGCATGAGTATGCTTGTGTGCATGTGTGCATGCATCTGTGCTTGAGCATGTGCCTGGTGCTGTCTGTATGTGTTGATTTTGGTCTGTGCGCATGTGTATGGAGACCAGAAATGAATGTTGGAGGAAAATAACAGTTTCTCACAGAACGTTTACTCGAAGGGACTTGCAGACAAGCAAACCTTTAAGAACTATCTTAGGCTTCTTTATAGCTGAGTGATGTACACCCTGTATTTCTGGATTGGGTGCTGTAGAACTCGTATTGGCAAGGTTTTAGGGGACACCTCTTCTCAACTATGGAAGCCTTACCAAGTTCTTTGTGTGTGCATGAGAGTGAGAGAGAGCAAGAGACAGAGAGAGAGAGTTTATTGTTGAGAATGGAATCCAGGGCTTTGCATATGGGCACGTGCTCTACCACTGAGCTCCACTCCAGCTCTAGTTTGGTTTCTAACTCTTAACTTGAGATTAACTTATGTAGCATGTGACCCGCACACTTAGTGTGCCCAGGGCAGGTGTTATCACACTTTTCTATTGCTGTGTTAAAACATCATGGTCAAGCCAACTTAGAAACGGAAAGCTTTATTTGGGGTTCCAGAGAGGTGAGAGTCTATTGCCATTATGGCAGAGAGGATGGCAGGAGGTAGGCAGGCATGGCGTGGGAGCAGCTGAGGGCTTAGGTCCTCATTTACAAGCAGGAAGCAAAGAGTACAGTGTGGATGGCAAAAGACTTCTGAAATCCCAAACCTGCCTGTGATACACCTTTTAGTCCTTCCTAAACAGGTCCACCACCTGGGGATCAAATATTCAAACATACGAGCCTCTGGGCTCTTTCATGTCACCAGAGTTCCATCGGTGGGGAAAGGCGTTTGCTGCCAAGCCTGGATGACCTGAGTTTGGTCCCTGAGAAAAGGGATCATGGTGGAAGGTGAGAACTAACTCATGCAGGCTGTCCTTTGAGTGTCACACGAATGCCATGGCACACTTGCTCGCACGGAATTAATTTTCTAGTGGCCTTCAGAATGGTCAGTGTTGAACATACTGTCATAGGCTTTGCCTGCTGTACAGCCTCAGCAAAACTAGGCTATATCTCCAACTTGGAGTTGGGTTATTTACCTTTATATCTTGAAAGTTGGGAAAGCATCAGAACCCATTATGTTGTATGTGCCCCGGCTTCAAGAGGTTTGTGCTGTGAGATCTAACATCCCAGTGAGACTGTCTAAACCAACACGTCTTAAGGGCTGATGTTCCTTCCATGTGTGCTGTGACTGTGACAGGATCAAGTGGGCTTTCCTTATTGAGGAACAGAAATTGTGAGTGTTGAAGGACAAGCGCAGAGTCAGAAAATGCAAGAAATATGAGGTTTTTAAAAGTAATAAAAAATTAAAAAAAAAAAGTTAAGGCTTCCTCTATGGGGAGAAAATTCAATTCTATGGATTTTTTTGTTCATTTTTTAAGACAGGATCTTCACTATGTAGCCCTGTCTGGTCTAAAACTTGAGGTATGGAGCAGGCTGGCCCTGAACTCAAAAAGATCTGCATGCCTCTGCTTTCCAAGTGCTTGGGATTAAAGGTATATCCACTGGGACATTGAGTTGCCTGGCAATTTAGTGGGTTTTTATATATTCATAAATTGTGCAACCATCACCCACTAATTTTAGAACATTTTTATCCTCTCCGAAGATAACACAGAAGGTGAAACAAGAGGAGAGAGAAAGGAGAGAGAGGGGGAGGGAAAGGGGGAGGGAAGACGTAGAGAGGCAGTTTTATAAATCATTTCTTCACAGAGGGAAAAAAAACTTTCAGATCATTGGTACAGGATTTACTTATATATGGCTGGAAAAAACTGCTCATCACCCTCTGTCAGTAGGAAAATGCAAATCAGACTACATCGAGGTTACACATTCTATCGACTCGGGAGCTGCGGTTAAGCAAGAATGACATGTTAAGGGTTTGGAGACTTGCAGAGCAAGCTGATCATAGCTTACACGTGCAGGCTGGTCTTAGAGGCCCGTCTTACTTGAATTTATCATCCTCCTGCCTCAACCCCCTTCATGATGGGTCTCCAGTGTGTAGCACTAGGCTTTGTTCCGAAGGTTGATCCTGACTGTCAGCCTCACTGGGTAGGAGAATAGGAAGGTGTACACGCTTTGTGATGGCATTTCTAAAGAAGGCTAGGTCTTGAGGGCTCTCAATGATGTCTTCCAGCGGAGCCAAGACTTTCCTAGATTGTTGGAAAGTGGAGAAACTGTGGAAGAAAGAAACTCCTGGAGATGGCGGGTCACTGGGACAGTCTCTTATGTCAAGTTCTTGGCGCTGACTCTTGTCACTCCTCGCTTCGTGGCTGGGGTGAACAGTGTTCTTCTCCCAATTCCTTTGTTGTAATGTTTCTCCCTTGCCCTGTGTCTGAAAGCCATGGAATTAGCAGATCCTAGACCGAAGCTTCTAAAATTATGAGCCATAATAAGCTCCCCCCCCCTTTTATTTTGAGATGGGGATCGTGTTATGTAGCCCTGGCTGGTCTGGAACTCTTGGACATCTGCCTGCCTCTGCCTCCCAAATATTAAAAGTATGTGGCCTGCAAATTTTTCCCTTTAAATAATTTCTCCTAGGTTTTTGTCAGTGACAAAAAGCCTAACACTGGTGAAGTGTAAATAGTTTCACCACGTGTGAATATCACGTGGATGTTAAGCATAGAGTTTTAGCATAGCTCAGTAATCCCAGCTGTGTGTGTATCCTCCCTCAGAAGAACTGAAAAAAGGGACAGAAGCAGATGCTTGCACGTGAGTATTTTTTTTACAGCATACAGATATGGAAGTGATCTATCTGTTGTCATTTTAAAATTGTTTTTATATTTTGAGACAGAGAAAAATCCTGTCTCAAAAACAAAACAAAACAAAAAACACTAAAAAAAAAAACCACAAACAAGAAAATACTATATGACTCTATGTATCTGGACTAGGTTAATTTCGAGGGACACAAAAAAATAAGACTAGTAGGTGGCTGGAGAGGTAAGTAGGAGTTGTTGGTTCTGGGTACAGGGTTTCTGTTTTGAGTGACATTCCGGGGTTTTCTGTATGTGGTACCTCTCAATTGTACGCTGAAAATGGCGTGTGTGCTCAGTGACAGGGTGCTTGGATGCATGCACCCCAGCATTCTAAGATAAATGCTTACAATGGTAAGATTGGGGGCTTGGCTCCCACATAAAAGCTAGGCATAGTGGCACACATTTGTAATGTCAGTGCTGGGGATAGGGTTAAGATCCCTGGAGGGCTGGAGAGATGGCTCAGAGCACTGGCTGTTCTTCCACAGGTCCTGAGTTCAATTCGTACAACCACATGGTGGCTCATAACTATCTATAATGAGGTCTGGTGCCCTCTGCTGGTGCTTCATGCACACATGCAGGCAGAACACTGTATAATAAATAGATAGATACTGTGTAATAAATACGCAAGCAAACAAATAAATCTTTAGAAGAAGAAGAAGAAAGAAGGTGGTCATCCCTGGAGCTTGCTGGCTGTGTCTAGTTGAACCGGAAAGCTCCCAGCCCAGTGAGAGACCCCAAAAAAATGAGACAGTGAAAAAACAAGAGAGCCAAATATGGTAACACAAGCCTTTCATCCCTTTGGGAGGCAGATGCAGGCATGGCTAGCCTGGTCTACAGAGTGAGTTCTAGGGTAGCCAGGGCTGCACAGAGAAACCTTGTCTCCAGAAAGTCAAAAAAGGACTACAGACGTTGACCTCTGGCCTCTATACACACACACACACAAAAGCACGCGTGCAGATGCGCACAAAAAGGTAAGTTTCGCTCAGCGGGTGAGGCTGCTGACCTGAATAGGAATCTCCTGAACTCACATAAAAGGAAGCTGGATGGAATGGATGTAAAGCAAGAGTGCGTGTGTAAGGCCTGCAACTGCAGTGCTCCTCTGCAGGAGGATAGGGGCCAGCCAGCCTGGTTTACATAGCAGTGAAGAGACCACGTCATAACAAGTTAGAATGATGAGAACCAATACCTGAAAATTATTCTCTGACTGACTGCCACACACTCAACTGTTCGTACCTGCGCCGCCACCTAAATATCTCCAGAGCTGTGAGTGATGGTGTGCACTTCCGGTGAAGGGAATATTGCTTGAGCTCAGCAGTTTGAGGCCAGCCTGGGCAACACAGGTAGATAATGTTGTTAAAAAAAAAAAAAAAAAGGAAAAGCATGATAGCTCACGCCTGTAATCCCTGTGCCTGAGAGGCCTTACAGGTGAATTGCTGTGAGTTCAAAGCTAGCCCTGGACTACAGAAGGAGACTTTGTTTCAAAAATAAATAAAAAGGAAGACAGGTGTAATGGCATGTATCTTTAATCCCAGCACTGGGCTGACAAAGGAGGATCTCTGAGTTTGAGGCCAATCTGCTCTCCACAGTTCCAGGACAGCCAGGGCAACAGAGGGACCTTGCCTCAAAACAATAAAAAAAACCAAGTAAATGAAATTTGCAGCATCCCTTAGTTGCCATCCCCAGCACCACTCTACTTTATCTCCTTATAAATTGCCTATTCTGGCCTCAAAATACGGCCTTTTGTGTCTGGTTTCATCCGGGGTAATTTTTCAGAGTCCACGCATCCTGCAGGCAGCCAATACTTGGTTCCTTTTTGATGGTTCCCTAACACCCCTTTGTAAGACTTTGCTTCTTCTGTGTGTGGTGCGTATGCGTAAGACAGGTGGAAGTCGGGCGTCTTTCTCATCACTCTTTTTCTTTTTTATGATTATTTTTGTTTTGTAAATGTGAGGGTTTTTATTTTTTTGGTTTTTTTTTTTTGCCTGCATGCATGCCTGTGCATGTATGTGCCTGGTGCCCCCCAACAAAGGTCAGAGAGGATACAGTAGCCCTAGAAGTGGTCACAGATAGCTGTGAGCTACCGTGTTTGTGTGGAAACTGACCCAGGCCCTCCAAGGGTGCCGAGCCATCTCTCTAGCCACCTTCATCTCATTTTTTTGAGACAAGGTTCTCCCACTGAGACTTTGTCTGTCTAGTTGGCCTGTGAGCCTGGCTGGTGTCACAGTGTGACAGAGGCATACGGCTGTGCCCAGCTTTCAGATGGGCTCTGGGGATCAGAACTCAGGTCCTCATGTTTGCACAGCAGGCATTGCACTGTGAACTATCTCCAGCTCCTGCACCTGTATTATCTGTGCATTAGTTATGGCTACTAGAAATAAGGACATTATTAAAGACCTGGGAAGGGTTTCAGTGAGGTCATAATGCTTTTACTTGAGTAGGCGTCTAGATCGTACAGTAACTTTGATGTACATATAATTACACTGTTATGTACATATGTATATACACGTGTCTATAAATTTTTTTTGCAGTGTTGGTGATGGAACCCAGGACCTCACACAGTCTCGGCAAGTACTCTACGACCCACTTCCGTTCAGAATTTATGTTTACTGTTTTGAGAAACTGCCCATACTCTAAAAGTAGCCTCATATAGTCCCATTCGAGATAGATCGGAGATTCCTTCTTTTTCCATAAGCTAGCGACACTTTATTCTCATGAAAACAATCAACATGTGTGTGTGAGCTTGTGTAGGTGTGCATGTGTGCCCCAGTGTCCCTGTGGCATGCATGTGAGTGTCAGAGGACAGCTTGTGAAGAGTTAGTTCTCTCCCTGTAATATGTAGGCTCTAGGAATGAGACATATCTCCTTCTCTTCCTCCTCCTCTTCCTTCTTCTTGACAAAGCCTTGCTGTGTAGCCCTGCTAGCCTGACATTTGCTAGGTAGACCAGGCTGGTCTTGAATTTTTTTGCAATTCTCCTGACCCCAGCTCCAAGTGCTAGGACTTTTGAGACAGGGTCTCAGTATTTTGCTCTGGTGGTCTGGAACTCACTATGTAAATCAGGCTTGAATTCACAGAGATCTGCCTGCATCTGTCTCCTAAGTACTAGGATTAAAGGCATGCATCGCCACTGCCTGGCTACAGCCATATTTTAAATAAATAAAAATGGGAGGATGGATGGTTCAGTGAGGAGAGCTGCTTGACACCAAGCCTGGTGACCTGAGTTTGATTCACATGGCAGAAGGAGAGAACTGACTCTTTGAAGCTGTCCTGCAACCATTGAACGCATGTGTAGTGCCCCACGATAACTCAGTGTAATACAACTTGACACTTCACTGTAAGCTTCCCAGGCCAATCTTGAACATCTAGGCTTAAGCAATGCCCCCACCTCAGCCTCCGGAATAGCTTGGATTTTATCACACAGCCTCAGGAGTAGCTTTCTTAAAGAGTAGCCCAGTGGCTGTGAATAGGTCTCATTGTGGATCTGATTTACCTTTTTTTTTCTTTCTTCTTATTTATTTATTTATTTATTTATCTATCTATCTATCTATTTATTTATCTATCTATCTGTTTATTTATTTATTGTTCTTTGTTTTTTGAGTCAGGGTTTTTTAGATTTGCCTTTTTCTTTCTTATTTATTTATTTATTTATTGTTCTTTGTTTTTTGAGTCAGGCTTTTTCTTTGTAGTCCTGGTTACATTTTTTGATGGCCAATGATGCTGAATCATTTTCCTGAATCTACTGATGATTTGTATGTCTTTGGGTAATGTGTATTTGAATTCTTTGTCTATTTCTTGTGTTTTATTTCCCCCCTTGATTAAAGTCTTTTAAAAAAAATTATTTTTAATTATGTGTATCAGCATGTGAGTACAAGTACCTCTGGAGGCTAGAGGCATTGGATCTCTTGGAGCTGGCGGTACAGATGGCTTTGAGCCACCATGTGGGTCTGAGAATTGAACTGCAGTCCTCTGGAAGAATAGTATGTGTTCTTAACTGCTAAGTCATCTCTCCTGTCCACTTTTTCTGGATTTAAAAAAAAAAAATTCATTTTTGTTATTTCTTTGGGGGTAGGGTTCAAGACGGCCTTCACTGTCCTGGACTCGCTTTGTAGACAAGGCTGGCCTCGAGCTCACAGAGATCTGCCTGCCTCTGGCTCCCGGAGTACTGGATGACAGGTGTGTGCCACTGTGCCCAGCTCTTGTTATTTCTTGTGCCAAGGGCTTCTTGTTTATCCTTGGCTGTCCTGGAACTCACTATATAGACTAGGCCGGCCTCACACTCACAGAGATCTGCCTGCCTCTGCCTTTGGAGTGCTGGGGTTAAAGGTGTACCCCATTACAGTGGCTAGATTTTTAAACTCTTATGTGTCTGTGTCTCCATGTGATGTGTGGTTTTGAGTACAGGTGCCTGCAGAGGTGAGAAGAGGCCACCGGATCCTCTAAGTCACCTGACTCGGGTCCACTGCAAGTCAGTACATGAGTCAGCACTCCAGCTCTGCTTCTTGATGTTGATAACAACTTTTTATAGGAAGGAGACAAGTCTTTGATAAAATATGATTTACAAATATCTTCTCCCATTCTTTTTACTTTGAAATGCAAAGTCCTAGGCTTTGGGTTACTTTTTGTTGTTGATGTTCTGAGGCAGAGTCTCACTGTTTAGTAATCTCCATTTGACCTCAAACATTCAGTCCTTGAGCCTCAGTTTTCCTTCCTGAGTGCTGGGAGTATAGGTTTGTACAGGCATAACCGAGTCTTTTGTAATCGTAGGGTTTTCAGATAACCTGGCTGATCTCCAACTTGGCTATGCAGCTGAGCTTTTAGCCCTAAACCCCTGATCCTCTTACCTCCACTTTCCTGGCATAGTAAAGGTATTCACCCCATGCCCAGCTTAGTCTTTTTGAATGACTGTCTTTTCAAAATAAGTCATGAACTCTTAAAGTTCTCAAATTCAATGAATTGGGTTTTGAGGCTGATTGACATCTTGGAAACTGCCTCCAAAGCAAAAGTCTTTTTGACCTACTACAGAGCTGCAGCCTCAACCCTCTCTTTGCTTTCTGACTGAGGATCCCACTAAGTTGATCAAGCTAACCTTGAACTCATGATCTTCCTGTCTCTGCCTTCCTGGAAGTGCAATTATCATGGAATTATGTACCCTCAAAGAGAGAGGCCTTATGCGTCTTAAACTTTTTGTTAGGCTCATGGAGAAAAGACACTTCTATAATATTAGTTGAAAAGGGGGAAATATGGCTGTGCACAGTGGCACACACCCTTCATTCTAGCTCTGGAGTAGCAGTGGCAGGCAGAACTCTGTGAGTTTGAAGACAGCTTGATCTACGTAGTGAGTTCCAAGCCACCCAGGGCAACCTAGTGACATCCTGTCTTCAAACCAAACCAAAACGAAAAAAGCACCACTACCACCACCAACAAAAATATCCCACAAGGAAGAAATATGAATCCAGGCATGATGATACTTGTCTTTAATTCTAGCACTCATGAGGCTGAGGCAGGGATATTGCTACAAGTTTGTGGTCAGCCTGCTCAAGAAAGAAAGTTCTAGAAATCCAGGCCAACCAAAGCTATGAGGGGTATTATACTGAGACCCTTTCTCATAAAAAAAAAAAAAGTCTAGAAAGAAAAATAACCATTCATGTAGTTATGGAATATATGGCTAGTCAAATTATACATAGTTTGTATGGCTTTTCTGGGGGGGTGGGATTTAAGCAAAATCTGTTCCTCTTAGATAATATGCTGATGACAGATCAAGGAAGTGATTCCACCCACATTTAGCTTGGTGAAGTGTAGTGATTGTGTGGTTACTTACAGGAGTGAGGAAACTTAGTCATTGGCATCACTGCAGACCTCACCCCAGTATGGTGTGGTGAGGACTCATGGAGTTCCTTGCCCAACTCTCAGAGTTCTTTCCCTCAGCAATTTATTGCTTATCCCTTGGCGAATCTTTTTTATTTTTGTTAGTTTTTGGAATTTTCTTAAGTTTGATGAGCTTCTCTCCAGGAGAAAAATGTTTCAGTCTTAGAGGAAATTGCTTACAAATATGTGGTCACAAAAATGATACCCAGAATGAAAGTGTTAGGACGATGTGGATCATGGGAAGCTGGGAACACATGCTACAAACATGTATCCACAAGATGATGCCCAACAGGGAGAGTTAGGAAATAGCTATGGATCCGATGGAAAGGGCTTGAGAGGATGGGCAGGCAGGTGGCTGAATACAGGCACATTCCTCTACCTCTAACTGGGAGGTTGGGGCAGGAAGATTGCTGCAAATTTAGATCTGGACTACCCAGTCCCAAAACAAAAAGAAAAAAAAAATTGAAAGGCATTGGGATATTTCTCCGCCTTTAAGCTGCCGTCAGGCAGTCCACTGGTGGTTTGCACTGCCCTCTGTTACTCAGAGGCCTGTAGACTTGTGTCAGGTTGTCTACTCTTGTAAACAGTGCTAGAGTGTACAACACCGAGCAGACCCCAAGGGAGGGCTTTCTAGAAGCACAGCCATCCTGGGTGACACCCTGTAGCCTGTGATTATTACACGTATGTCTGGCAGCCCCATGGGCTAGTGTCCTATGTCATGGGCATGTGTTGGCCATCTCTCCCGCAGGACGACGGCCTGTAGTGGACCATCCAACACCGATGAGACTCCATCTCCTGTTGTGAAAACTTCCATCTTCACTCCGCCTGTTCTACTCAAGTTCCAGCCTGTGCCCAGACCTAAAGATGATTCAAAGAATGACCCTGGCAGTGCAGAGTCCACCCCTGTCAAGAAGAGCCAGTAACCTCTTCCACACAGACCATGCCCCAGGAATGAATAAAATTCTCAGAGAGGTGCATCCTGGTGTTGAGCTGTCCGGTACTTTCATGTCCTCTCTGAGCTTCTATTTGGAACAAGTAGAGTACAGCAACTTGAGCTCCCAGCTAAAGGTCACATATAATATGTATAGTATGAGTTCAGCCGGCGATAGTGGCATGCACCTTGATTTCTAGCACTTGGGAGGCAGAGGCAGTCAGGTCTGAAGCTAGCCTGGTCTAAGAGAAGGAGTTCTAGGACAGCCAGGACGACACAGAGAAACCCTGCCTCAAATCCCACTGCCCTTTGTATTTAAGTCAGTACCAAGGTCAGTCCCTTACTTGCACTCCAACAAGCAATTCCATCATGTTTGAGAGAAGAGGGTGAGAAATATTGTTCTTCTCTTCCCTTGGGTTTTCCTTTCCCTGACTTGCAAGTATACTATATTTTCCCTACATGTGTTCTCTATTGTAGTTGTTTGTTTTGTTTCTTTGAGACAGGGTTTCTCTGCGTAGCCTTGGCTGTCCTGGACTTGCTTTGTGGCCCACGCTGGCCTTGAACTCACAGAGATCCACCTGCCTCTGCTTCCCTGAGTGCTGGGATTACAGCATGAGCCACTGTGCCCAGCTCTACGTGTGTTCTTTAAACAAGCCTTGTTTGGTGGGTGTTTTTATTTGGAGAAGAAATGAGTTTCAGAAATGTGATTCTCATCGTGACCTCACTTGCTGGCCTTAGAAGCTGTAAGATGTAAGATGTCAGTCATTACAGGACATTAGCAGATATACTTACTGAGTCATGGAGGATGACCATACCTTGCTTGGGACCATAGATAATAAAAATCAGAACATAGGCAAAGTTACTATGATGATAAACTATGAGAGAGAGAGGGGGGAGTGGGGTGTCCAAGAAAGATTACTTTTTCTTCTCTTTTTACTAATTTACTTTGTTGGAGACAAGGTCTGACTGTATATTCCTGGTTTGCCTGTTATTTGCTATGTACACCAGGATGTACTTGAACTCAGAGAGATTAACCAGCCTTTGCCTCCCAAGTGCTGGTGTTTTGTTTGTTTGTTTTGTTTTTGAGACAGGGTCTCTCTACTAGCTCTATAGATCAGGCTGTCCTCAAACTCAGAGCTCTGCTTGCCCACTGAACAAGAGTAGAGACCATTGACCCAAATTTTTCAGTTGAATTAAGCAAGCTTTATGGTCGATGGAGCCGTCTCCCTAAAGTGGGGTTTGAGAGAATAGTCTCAAACAAAGGAGAATTTAAAAAAATGATTTATTTTTCTTTTATGTGCCTTTGTGTTTTGCCTGCATATATGAGGGTATCACCCAGAGCTTGGATTACACACAGCTGAGAACTACCACGTGGATGCTGGGAATTTGAACCCTGGGCCTCTGGAAGCTCTGCAAGAGCAGTCAGTGCTCTTTAACCACTTCTTTAACCATTTCTCAAGCCCCAAGATTTCTTCTTTTTTCAGGAGATGTTTCTCTGTAGCCTTAGCTGTCCTGGACTCACTTTGTAGACTAGGCTGGCCTCCCTGAGTGATGGGATCAAAGGTGTGCACCTCCATGCCTAGCTCCGAGAATTTTTTTTTTTTTTTTTTTTTTTTACCACAGGCTATCGTGTTTCCAATGTTTTATGACACTGTAGGAATTTGGCAGGACATTTTAAAATTATTTGGTTGAACATCTCAGGGTGGAGATCAGGGTTAGAACGTGGAACATGCCATTTAACATCAAAGTGGAGATTTGGAACAGAGGACAGGAAGATTGAAAATTCTTTGATCAGATGTGTAGACAAGAACTTGACGGCTGGAGAGGTGGTTTAGAGGTTAAGAGCAGTGGCTGCTCTTCCAGAGATCCTATGTTCAATTCCCAGTATCCATGCGGTGGCTCATAACCATCTATAATGAGATCCAGTGCCCTCTTCTGGAGTGTAGGCAGGCAGAACACTGTATATATAATTTAAAAATCTAATAAAAGGACTTTATATGTAGTTAGTCAACTGCCAGTGATTTGACTCTGGGAGAGTGTAAGTGGTGTTTAAAACCACAAGCTTAAGTTGGGCGGTAGTGACAGAGAGGCAGGTGATCCCTAAGTTCGAGGCCAGCCTGGTCTTAAAAAAACCAAAGAGAAAGAACACACAAACCCACAAGCTTAGTGGGCTGGAGAGGTGGCTCAGTGAGTAAGAACACTGGCTGCTCTTCCAAAGGACGTGCAGTCAATTCCTGGCTCCCACACGGCAGCTCACAACCATCTGTAATTCCAGTTTCACGGGATCCAACACCCTCAAACAGACAAACACCAATGCAGGCAAAACATCAATGCACATAAAGAATATAAACAGCAAGGTTAGGCTGGAGAGTTGGCTTAGCTGCATGAGCTGTGTAAAAGCTGCGTAAGCCCGGCAAGGAGAACCAACTCCTGAAACTTGTCATCTGAGCGTTATACACTCCATTTTAAAAAGGAAATTCTGGACGAATTCGCCAGGGCCTTGAGTGTAGACAGGAGACCCAGACCAAGGATCTGGTCCCAGGGAAGGAAGCAGAGAGGGTATCTGGCCCCAGAGACCAGGGAGGGCTTGATTACCTGCCACCTAATGAGTCTCTGCCACCTGATGGGTCTGGAGGGCTTGGGGACCGAGTGAGAGAGAGAAGAGTTGGGTACAGTAGAATGGACACGGTTGTGAAGAAGAGTCAAGAGACTGAAGGCCTTCAGATATAAGGGAGGGCAAGTCTGAGCGAGTCTGGCTAGCACAGCACGGAGTGGACAAAGGAGCCAGACAGTGCATCGAGAAGTCTTAGAGAAGTCGGGACGGCGGCCGATGGGAAACAGGAAAAATGGATTCTACTAAAAGCCTCAGTCCTGCAAAGCGCTCCGGCCAGCACGTACCCTGGGCACCTGGAAACTACAGTTCCCAGAATGCCTACTTCCGACTTCCGGCACCCGGTGAGTCGAGCTCCGGAAGTAGTTGAGAGAGCGGAGGCGCCAGAGTCTGAGAGTCGGCTGCGGTGGTTTCGGGTTTATCTTCACCATGGGGAAGCGACAGCACCAGAAAGACAAGATGTAAGTTGGGTCGCACCTCTCGTCTCAGCTGTCGCCGTCCTGAAGGCCTCAGCTCTCGCAGGCGCCGCGTTGTTCCTCTGCGCGGCCTCCGCGGGTCAGGGCGTTCTGCTGGCCGGACTCTCTGGGGCTTGCCCCTACCGCCCCCCGTTTCTGCCCGCGAGCTTTGCCCAAAAGTTGGTTGTCCTGCATAGCCAGGCCGCTTACACACTGGCCTTCTGCTCAAGACTAGCGGGCCGTCCTCCATGTTCCCCTCCATTTGCTACCGTACTTGTCTGTTTTCTGTAACTAGTGTAGTCGTTCTCCCCGCCTCAGCCGGAGACCGCTTGCAAGGAAGGGTACCTTTGATTTCTGTATTGCCAAATCTAGTGTTCAGTTTTCAGTCTTTGGGCTTCTTCCCTTTCCTAAGCCGGCCCTTAGTGGGATCTTTCACGCGTTTTGCTTTTTAATCTGCGTCAGTAATTCTCCTTTTTCATTCTTTGCTGGGTTTCCCCTCCTCTGGTCCCAAACCTCATGGCTATCGCCTTAATTTCTGTTCTCTGGCTGATCTGTTCTAGTAGTCTGAGTTGATCTCTCTCCCGCGCACTATCAGCTCTTTCACTTAGTGCTTTGCTTGGAAAACTTACAGCTTTCTCAAAATTAGTATGCCTGAAAGGGAACTTGGTCATTTTAACACCTAAGCCTGCAGTGTACCTGTCCTGTCCTAGTGGTTACATATTAAGTCCCTGATTTACTATATGTAATCGGAAGACAATTCCCACAGTAAACAGTAACGCAGTAGAAACCTGCACACAGCAACTGGAGCTATGTTAGATCATGTTTGGGTCCCGCTCAAAACCACCCAGCAGCGTCGTCACACGTAAGGCAAATATAGAGTGCTTTCCATGATCTTTAAGACTCATTTGTGGCCCAGCCACCGCCCTTGCTACCACATACCTCATGACACTCTCCTCCAGTATCTCCTTTCTGGAACACATCCAGCTTGTCCTGCCTCCAGCCTCAGAAAGTATTATTCCTGCAAAGGGCTTCCCCAGACCTCAGTATGCCTGACTCTTTCTCCCTTGCAGATCTATAAATCCAGTTCATTTCCTTCAGGGAAAGGCACTACTGATGTTTATGTATCTTTGTTTTCTGTGCTTATTTATGTGCCTGACACTGTAGATGTTTGACTGCCCTTGGCAAGTGTGTGACAGTTCTGGCATAAGTTACTTCTGTAGCCTGTCTTCTCTGTGATGGAACTAGAAATATCCTCTGTTTTCCTCAGGTACATCACTTGTGCTGAGTACACTCACTTCTATGGTGGCAGGAAGCCAGGTAAGGGGGTGCTGGTGGTCTGAGGAATGCTGTCTGTAGGAATGCCTGCATGTATGTCTGCGTGAGGGTGCCAGATCCCCTGGAATTGGAGTTACAGACAGTTAGAGGAGTGGCGATGTGGGTCCTGGGAATTGAACCTGGGTCCTCTGGAGGAGCAGCCAATGCTCTTAACTGATAAGTTGTCTCTCCAGCCTTATTATATATATATATATATTTTTTTTTCTTTTTCTTTTTAAAGGTAGTCTTTTTATATAGCTCAGGCTGGTCTTTTTGTGGTTGTTGTTGTAATTTTTAAAAAAATTATTTACTTTCTTATTAATTACAGTTTATTCACTTTGTATCTCAGCTGTAGCCCCCCCTCCCTCGTCCCCTCCCAATCTCACCCTCCCTCCCTCTTCTTCTCCTATGCCCCTCATCAGGCTGGTCTTGAACTCAAGACTAGTCTTTGGAATTACAGGCATGTGCCACTGTGCCTAGTCATAGTCACAGCTGTAATGTTAGTAAAGAATATGTGCTTTAAAAATAATTGTCTGGGGGGGCAGGGAGGATGGGAGTGGGAGAGGAGGAGGGATGGGGCAACAGTAAGGACGTAAAGTAAATTAAAAAATAAGTAAAAATTAAATAATTCTTTGAGGCTGGTCGTTGGTGGCACATGCCTTTTATTCAGCACTTGGGAGGCAGAGGCAGGTGGGTCTCTGAGTTTGAGGCCAGCCTGGTCTACAGAATGACTTTCAGGACAGCCAAGGCTACACGGGGAAACCCTGTCTTGAAAAACCAAAAAGAAAAAAAAAAATTCTATAAGCCAGGCAGTGGTGGCACACATCTTTGATTCAGCGCTCAGGAGGCAGAGGCAGGTGGGTCTCTGAGTTCAAGCCCAGCCTGGTCTACAGAGTGAGTTCCAGGTCAGTCGGGCCTACCCTGAGAAACCATGCTTCAAAAAACTAGAGGGGGGATATATATACTTGGCTCAGTCCATTTGAAGAAACCTGTGCCCTGGTGCCTGCATGCTAGGCAAACACTTTTCTCCAGCTCAGGAATATGTGGGTTTTTTTTTTTTTTCCTTGTGTTTTAAGATTTTTGAAATGCTGGAGATCAAATCCAGGGCCTTGCATATGCTAAGCAAATGTTCTTCACTGAGCTACAGCTACAGTCACTCTTAAGAAAGGCGTTTTTGAAAAATGTAAAACTTTATTATTGTATATATGAGCTCAGGTGTGGGTATGCCATGATTCCTATGTGGACGTCAGAGGAGGCCAACGTCATAGACTTGGCTCTCCTATCTTTTTGTAGGTCCCAGGAATTGAACTCAGGTGGTCAGGTTTACATGGCAAGAGCCTTTATCCACTGAGTCATCTTGCTGGCCCTCTGAGGGTTTTTGTTTTGTTTTGCTTTGTAGCTCAGGCTAGCCTATACTGTGTAGTCCAGACAAACCTTGATCTTGAGATTCTCTTCTGTCAACTTCTTGAGTACTAGGATTATAGGCATGGGACTTTTATTCTTGCTTTAAAGATTCCCTTACTTGATGTATGAGTGTTAGTCTGCATATGTATATGCACCCTGCTGTGTCTGCCCTGGGAGGCCAGGAGAGGCACTGGAGCCCCTGGCACTGGAGTGATACTATGAGCCACCACGTGGGTGCTGGGAATGAAACATGGATTCTCTGAAAGAGCAGCCAGTGCTCTTAAGCACTGCGCCATCTCTAGCTCCTTGATTCGTGTTATGATAATATCAAAGAGTCTGTGTGAAGCCAAGGTTAGAGGTTCATGTCTTTAATCCTAGGACAGCCAGAGCACACAAAGAAACCCTGTCTCAAAAAAGCAAACAGAAAGGTTCTCCGTGTGTGTATGTATGAGTGTGTGTGTATGGGGGTGCACGGGTGTTTGGAAGCTGGAGGTTGACATTGGGTGTCTTCCTCTGTTGATTATCCATCTTCAAAAAAAGTAATGTTTTTCATATCATTTTGCATTATATTTTATAAGGCTTATATTTTATAAGGCTTGTTTATATGTATGTTGGAATTTGTATGAGTATATGACACATACATGTGGGTGCCCTGGAGGCCCTGGTTGTCCATAAGAACATCAAGTGTTTTTAACCTCTGAGCTATTTTTGCAGCCCCTTGTTTGTTTGTTTTCAAAACAGGGTCCCCATGTGGCCTTGGCTATCCTGAAACTCACTATGTAAATCAAACTGGTCTTGAACTCACAGAAATTCACCTGCCTCTGCATCCAGCTGCTGGGATTAAAGGTGTGCTTCACTGCCCAGCCTGCCTCTTGTGGAGACAGGGTCTGTCATAAACCTCAAGCTGGTTTGGGCTGGTTTGTCGGTCAGTTTTTTCTGTTTCTACCTACAGTGAAGTACACACTCTTAGCCACTGAGCCACTTCTCTAGCACCTATTTTTATTATTTTTAGGTGAGAGAGTGAGTGAATGAGAGAGAGACTGTGTGTGTGTATATATGTGTTTGTATGTGTGTGTGCAGACACCTGCCTTTAGAGGTTCTCTGGTGAGTTTCAGGCAGTTGTGAGCCACCATATGTGGGTGTTAGGAACTAAACTCAGGTTGTCTGCAAGAGTGGGATGCCAAACCACCTTTCTAGGCTCCCACCAAAAAGGTTTTTCCCCTTCTTTGTGTAGCCCTGGCCGTCCTGGAACTCTCTGTAGACCAGGCTGGCCTCGAACTCAGAGATCTGGCCTCTGCCTCCGGAGAGCTGTGATTAAAGGTGTGTGCCACCACTGTTAGCAGCTACCAAAAGATTGTTAATGTAGGCCAGAAGGTGTAGCTCAGTCATACTCCTAGCATGTAGTGTATACAAGGCCCTGAGTTCGATCTCCAGCGACACATAACACTCTTCTCTCTCGAAACAACAGCAGCAAAAGATTTAATCCATAGTAGTGTAGATTTTTGTTGTTGTTGTTTTGTTTTTGGTTTTTGAAACAGGGTTTCTGGGTGTAATAGTCCTAGCTGTTTGGAACTTGATTTGTAGACCAGAGACCCACCTGCCTTGGCCTCCCAAGCGCTGGGATCAAAGGTGTGCGCCACCACACCTGGCAAACTAATGTAGTTTTAATGGTAGGCATACATAGATGAAATATTTCCAAATAAGTTTTCTGTGTTTTATTTCATTTTAAACAGAAACAACACAGACAGCTTTTCGCCGCTTACCTTTTGATCACTGCAGGTAAAATCTTTAAAGCCTTCTGTTTTCTTTTGGTTAAGTATCATTTCTCCCAAATTATGTGTGTGTGTTTTAAGGTAGGGTCTTTTAACTCTGTAGCTTGGGCTGGCCTTGAACTCTTAATTCTCTTGCTGTTATCTCCCAAGTATTAGGCTGCCATACCTGGGTCTGGACTATATTTGCATAGATTTTTACATAGGCAGTTGATCATGCTTGATCTGAAAAATTCAAAATTTGAAATATTCCCAAATTCAAAACTCTTTGAAGCCTGATGTGATACTAAGAAAGTTAAAATTTGGAGCGTTTTGAATTTTCAGTTTAGGGATGTTCGACCTGTGCCATTTGTGTGAGCTTGGCCTTTGAGATGCATGCAGGGATTTTTCTGTGCCTCTCAAGATAACACTGAACTGGGAGAAAGCGGCTCAGCCATGAGGACAGTGTATGAGTATTTCCTGCTTATTGTGTCTGTGTTTACCAGTTTTACTTTTTAGCTTCATTCATACCTTCTGAGGTTGGCTAGACCCTATTGTTAACCTATTTTATGTCCGAGAGGATTAGTGCTTAGAAGAGACAGTGCCCTGTTTTTAGTGGTTTGGTGTCAGGGCCAGAAGGTACTGGAACTGTTGGGAAGGTTGTGGGAACCATAGCATGCTCAATACGCCTAGAAGCTGACCAGGAATTTCTTTCTTTTTCAGTCTCTCTCTGCAGCCTTTTGTCTACCCAGTCTGCACCCCGGAAGGTATCGTTTTTGACTTGCTGTGAGTTTCTTCTTAAATTTTAATTTTTTTTTCTATTTAATTTAGACATTTTATTGCAAGGTAGAGTATTTTTACAGACGACACATAGTGACTAATATTAAATGTACCTCTAGCCTTATGTATGTGCATAGATAATATGCATGTATAGCACAACAAAAATATATTTTGTAAGTGTAACATAATTCAGATCTGTGAAATAAAGGTGCACGCTTGAATAAAAGCAGTTTCCTTGCAGTTTACCTCTATTTAACCTTCCTCTACTGCATGAACTAACAGGAAGTATTCAAAAGTACTATACAAACTAGTTATCCCTATCTTTTATCTATCTATCTATCTATCTATCTATTACACTTTATTCACTTTGTATCTCAGCTGTAGCCCCCTCCCTCGTCCCCTTCCAATCCCACCCTCCCTCCCTCATCTTCTCCTATGCTCCTCTAATTTTTTTGTGTATGTATGTATGTATGTCTGTGTGTGTGCACGAGTACATGCCTGAGTGTGTGGTATTTGTGTATGTGCAATTGTGTTCAGTTCCATGTATCTGTGGAGGCAGAGGTTGACCTCAGGGGTCTTTCTCTGTTGCTCTGAGACAAACCCCTGTTGGCGAACTAGGAACTTGCTGTTTTAGGTAGACTAGCTGACCAGCAAGCCCCATGTCTGCCTTTCTCAGTGCTCCCAGCTCCCACCTAAGTCACAGATTGTATGCTGTCTTGTCTGGCTTTTACATGCGTTGTGGGATACAAATTTCAGGTTTTTATGCTTGCATAGAAAGCACTTTTATTCATTGAGTTGTCTCCCCAGCACTCTATTTAATTTGACAGGATTATTAATATGGCAGGATTATTGATACCACTTAGAGAAAGGAATGTTGAGTTTGTGGCTCTAAGCAGGGACAAATTCATCAAAATCTTGTTCCTAGAAATCTCTTGAGGTCTGGGTGAGAGTCTTTGGGAATTGGGAGGAACAACAGGTTTTCAGGGACAAGGCAGAAGTGCTCTGTGAGCTCTAGAGGCAGTATTATGCTGTTGCCATGCTTGGAATGGAGATGGGTGCCCAGCTCCTTACCTGTCTGTACCTGATGTGGAATAGTGATGCCCTGGATACTCTCTGCTTGATAAAAGCAGAGCAGTAATGAAAGGTGCATTGTCCCCAGGATGCATTACACCCTATTTTATGTTCTAGATTATGTTATCTTTGCTTTATGTTTCAAGCTTGTTTTACATTCTAAAGTTTTTTCTAAAACTTATTAAAAAATGGAAAATACTTCAGTAGAACATTTAATCATAATGTTCTCACTCTCCAGGATCATCACTGAATGTTTATGCTCTCTTGGCTCTGTACACAGATTTTTTTTTTTTTTTTTTTGGTGGGGTGGAAAGGTTAAGGGAGGTCTCCCTGTGTTGCCCTGGCTGGTGTTGAATATGTGGGCTCAAGTGACTTCCTGCCTTCATCTCGTAAACAGCTAGGCTTACACTGCGCGCTGGCTCACCACCATGCATGACTGCAAGTAGAATTTTTGATGCTGACCCAGTTTTTATTGTTGTTGTTCTTGGAGACCGGATTTCTCTGTGTAGCCTTGGCTGGCCTTGAACTCATCGCAATCTGCCTGCCTCTGCTTCTCTGACTGATGGGATCACAGGCGTGCACCACCAGGCCCAGCTAGCTGATCCAGTATTTTTTGTTGTTGTTGTTTGCCCTTTTACACAGTTAAAGTTCTTGTTGGTATGTAACTGCAGTAAAACTCCTGCAAATGCCAAGTGTAGCTTAGTGGAAAAGCACATTCTTGGTGTGCCCAAGGCATTTATTCAGTCTCCAATACCAGACAACCCTGGTTACTGAATACACTTGAAAACACACGAATCTACAAATGCATGCCCACTCTGAAGAAGGTGTTCTTCCCTTCTGTAGTGGGTTGTGGCCCTAAGGGCCTCTGGTGTTGTCACAGACAGCTACATGCTCTAGTGAATTTTTAAAAAGACTTATTTGTTTATTTTGGTTTTTTGAGACAGGGTTTCTCTATGTAGCCTTGGCTGTCCTGGTTTCACTTTGTACACCAGGCTCGAACTCACAGAGATCCGCCTGCCTCTGCCTCCCTGAGTTCCAGGATTACAGACATATGCCAGATTTATTTTTATTTTATGTGTGTGGATGTTTTTGCCTGCATGTGTGTCTGTGCGGCGCATTTGTGCAGTGCCTGTGGAAGCTGGGAGAGAATATTGGATTCTCTGGAACTGGAGTTACAGATGGTTGTTAATTGCCATATTATGTGGGTGCTGGGAACTTGGGTCCTCTGCAGAAGCACCAAGTGTTCTTAACTGCTGAGCCATCTCTCCAGCCCCTGTGACACTTTTTGTTCTCTCTTCCCATCAGGAACATTGTTCCATGGCTTAAGAAGTATGGGACCAATCCCAGCAATGGAGAGGTAGGTGGTCATGCAGAATTCCATGTTACCGGGGAGAGCTGTGCTCCTGGCTTTGCTTTTCTCATGTACTCAGTACTGGAGAACTGCTCACAGGGCGTGGGAGTGACAGCCCTCCACTTTGCAGAGATCTTGCGTCTGTGTACACATACGTGCATGTACAGTTGGCCCTCTATTTGCAGGTTCTACGTTCTTGGATTCAATCAACCATGCTCAAAAAAAGTATCTGTTGAAAAGTTGTGTTTGAACTGAATATTTATACACTTTTCCATGTCATTTTCCCTAAACAGTATCAGAAAGTAATTATTTATGTAGCATTTAGGTTGTAATAGGTAGCAAGCAATCTAGAGATGGCTTAACATTGATGGGTTCTTTTTCAAATATTACAGCATTTTATGAGACTGGAATGTTTGTGGATTTTGGTGTCCTGAGCAGTCTTAGTACTAATCTGTCACTGTACGCCACTATCTATGTCTTTGTTTGCTCAAGACAGATCTTACTGTAGGCCAGGTTGTCTCCTCACTCACAGCAGTCCCACCCCAGCCTCCGTGTCTGGCTGGATCACAGTATGTGCCTCATCTGTATCTTGCTGTGTGTGCTCTACAAGGTGCCGGGGAGTCTCAAAGGTGTTAGTGCAGAAAGCACAGCCTTTTCTGCGAGACTGTGTCTTTTAAAAAGGATGGTTTATTTTTACATGTGTTTAGTGTGTGTGTGTGTGTGTGTGTGTGTGTGTGTGTGTGTCTAAGCCTGCATGTATAGCTGTGCTAGTGTATATGCCATGGCACAGGGTTAGAGGACAGTTTGTCAGATTCAGTTCTTTCCTCCCACCATGTGGGTTCTAGGGCTCTAACCAGGTTGGCAGGCTTGGTGACAAGTGACTTTACCTGCTGAGCTGTCTTTGGTCTTGTGTCTGTCTGTAGCCGAGGTGTACTGAATCTTCTGTCATTTGCCAGTCGCAGCAATAATGTGGGCCCATGCACATTTCTGAGCACGCAGGAGTATTATTCTAGGACTCAAAAGTAGGTGCATTGTCAGTTTACACAATTACTGGCCAGCTGCCCTTGAAAATTGTTGTAGTATTTTAAGTTCTTAAGAACAGTATGCAGAAAAAAAAAAAAAAAAAAAAAAAACGCTTCTTGCCTAAGTCCTTGACAATTCTGGGACTCATCAGGGTTGGTTTATTTATTTATTTATTTTTTGGTTTGGTTTGGTTTTTGAGACAGGGTTTCTCTGTGTAGCCGTGGCTGTCCTGGAACTTACTTTATAGAACAGGCCAGCCTTGAACTCAGAGATCCTCCTGCCTCTGCCTCCAGAGTGCTGGATTAAAGATGTGCACCACCACACCGAGCTCAATTTGTTTTTGTTTTTGTTTTAAATGGGCAAAAAGAAAAAAGAAAGTTGTATTTATATCAACTAAGCCTCTTCCTGTATGACCTGTATACAGGTCCAGTACTGGGACTTTGGAAGAATATTTGCAGATTTAGACTGTAGGTCATTCTCTAGCCACTTTCCACACATTTAATCAGCCTCTGGTCTTTTGGTCCCTTTGTGTCTCCTTTCCTTGTGTGGGCCTTATTTTCCTTCAATTCAGCTGTACCTGTTAAGAAGGCATCAACCTAGCTGGGCACCATGGTACACACCTGTGATCCCAGCACTTTGGGAGGCAGAGGCAGGTGGATCTCTGTAAATTGGAGGCCATCTTGGTCTACAAAGCGAGTCCAAGACAGCCAGGACTACACAGAGAAACCCTGTTTCAAAAAAACCCAAATAAAACAAAACAGAAAGAAGGCATCAACATGGCCTGTCCAGGGCCCAATGTCAAGGGGCAGTTAGGTTAGGTGTGTCACTAAAATGACACAGAGAGGGATGGTGAGGAAAGAGGGAGGATAGATGGGCTGAGGATGTCTCTTAGGAGCTACTCCTATGCTAGTCCTGAGGATAAGAGAGATGATGGCATTTAGATGTCGTATTGGGGAACCTGGAGTTAGTCTGGATAGGTTGGCAGCCCAGGCAGAGTCATGATCTGACCTGTGTTGAGGATAGCTCTGGTGTTGTCAGGACGGTGCTCTAAGGAGCCCGGTGGCCCCGGGGAGAGCAGTCAGGAGTTATGCGAGGTGCGGTGTGTGAACTTGGGCCAGGTGGGAGGCAGAGAGAAAGAGCTGTGGAGACTAGACAAGCAAGATGTTTCAGAGTCCTGTCTTTGAGGCACAGTGATGTCTTGGGGACGGTTCAGTGCAGCAAGAGCCTCCTGAGCAGGTGCCATGGTCCTGATCAACAGTAAGGGCTGGTGGAAACTGGTAAGCAGTCCAGGTTCAGGATCTGAGGCCAGGCCCATTCCACTGCTGGTGACTGACCAAACTTGTTAACCTCCTGGAAGAGCCTGTTTTGAAGTAAGGTCCCATCCACAGGTTTCTGGGGGTTCTAAAACTTGGGGGAACATTTTCAACCCAGATCTAGGGAACTCTTAATGTAATGTGTTTAGTCTGGTGACTCTGCCGTTTCTGTTAGAGCAGATCATTTTGCTTCCTTCACTTCTCAGCCTGGGATAGGAGCTCTCCTGGGCTTGGGGTGCAGCTCAGTAAAGAGCACTTGCCTAGCTTGCAGAAAGTCTTGGCTTCCATTTTCTGGCACCACCCCTTCCCCAAAAATCCACACACACAAAATCCCAAACAAAACAAAATAAAAGCCTTTAAGACTCCACCTACTAGGTGTCATGAAGCTGGCCACAGTCTTACTGTCCCTGGTGAGTGTCTGTGCCTGGTGTGGGGTTCCAGATTCTTTCCAGCATGGATGTATGTGTTGCTGCCTGCTTCTTCCACTTATTGAAGAAAGGGAGCTGTGCTATCCAGAGAGGTCTTAGACTGCTTCCAGAGCCTGTGAGCTCTCTTGAGCTGCCTGGGGTAGAAGCAGTTTGCTTTTCTTCTTGGAGTTCCTCACTTGAGAGTGTGACCAATATTTTCAGCTGACAGCCATGGAGCTCCAGCAGCTTTTTCTGAGGCCCCAGCCTGGGAGGACATCTTTTAGGGCTTTCTCGTCATGAGGTCCCTGCTGCCTGCCTGTACTTTGTAGTTGGTTGGTCTCTGCCGACTAAGGATGTCAACCTGGGGCGCTCCTGCTGCAACCCTGCCCTTTGCTGTCTTATTCTCTGCCCTTCTCTGTTGCCACCCCTGATGTCTTAATCTGCAGCTATCCTCATGGCCTCTGTCTCTTTTCTGGTGGACACTATAATTCAGTTACACCTAGGTGCTTTTTATGTTTACACTCTGCATCACAGCTGCTCTTTGGGGTATTGAATCTTGTCATTTGGGCTATTTTCTGCAGCTGCCAAACTACATATAGCTCTTACTTTGGTCATGGCCAGAATCTGGGGCCATTTCTTTTTTTATGGAATCCCATAGGGTGTGTTCTATCATAATGCTCCTAGTCTGTGGGCATGTTGTTCTTCCCTTTCCTGCTATACCTAGGTCCTTACTCATGTTAAGCACATACTCTACCACTGAGCTACAGCATCAGTTTTTTCCACTTTCAATGTTTTGTTTCCTTTGAAAAAATATTTGTACCTTAGGATAAGCAGAATACATAGGTACTCTCATTAGCTTTATTTGTTACATTTATTTATTTTGTGTATTTGTGTGTGTATAGCACATGTGTCAGAGTACAACTTGTGGGAGTTCTCTCCTTCCTCTGTATAGGTCTTGCTGGACATGGAACACATCATGAGGATCAATGACTAGCACCTTTGCCAGCTGAGCCATTTCTCTGGCCCTCCTACTAGTTTTAGAACTATTCATTGTGTTGTTGTTAAGAATATGATGTGGCTATTTGAATGCCATGGTACAAATGTGGCCAGAGGACAACTCTTAGGAGTTGGTTCTCTCCCTCCACTATGGGTTTTAGGGTTGAGTTCAGGTTTTCAGGCTTGTCTGAAGTGGTAAGCTATCTCAATGGCCCTACACTCATTTTCAATTTCAGAAGTCATGTGTACTTCCCGTAGAAATGTTCAGACAAGGACTGAATATGGAGCTCAGTAGTAGAGCACACACTTGGGATATATAAGGTCCTGGTTTCGGTATGTGGCTCCTCAACATTTAGCCAGTGGTATGTTTACAAATCTGGGGATCTGCTCACAGCTGGCATCTACAGGTACATCAATGTAACTGCTGAGGCTAGCCATTCCTCAGGAGTCCTGGCTGGTCTTGGAGACTTCCCAGAAAGACTTTTGCCTTAGTGTAAGCTGTAGAGGGTGAGTCGGGCAGAGATCTTTCTGTTCTGTCCCTGTTACTCCTGATCTGTAGCCTCTGTGTTACCTTACCCTTTACTCATTATTGTTAATTATATGTCTTCCAGAAACTTGATGGGAAGTCCCTGATCAAGCTGAACTTTGCAAAGAACAGTGAAGGTGAGAGTCCCTTTTGTAGCCAGCTCTAGAATTGGCCCACAGAGCCCCCAAGTTCCTACTCTCACCAACTTCTCTTTCATAATCAGGCTTTCCTTCCTTTTTTCTTGTGGTCAGATGTTGAATAAAGGTCTAAGTAGTTTAGGTTTAGGTGGATCCCACAATGGCAGTTAGGCTGTTATGAGCTGCTGGTGCCATAGTTGGGCCTATTCCATGCCTGGCTGTGGCTGTGGCCTGTTCATGGCTGTAGGTGGAAGTTGCTCAGCCCAGGGCCCAGTGCGGCCAGCCCAGCTGTGGTTGTGTGTCTTTGGGAGGCATTTCCAGTCTGTTCTTCATTATCATTGCTGTCCTTCATTGCTGCTCCTTCAGACCTCTGCCCCACTTGGAGCCTCCTGCTCCAAGTCTCTAACCCTCTTGTTGCCTATCCAGATAATGTAGCTACAGTTCCAGCTGCCCTTTCCCTGTCTTGGGTCTGATCTTGTGCAAGTTCTTTGTGGTCTTGGCCAAGGGGTCTCCTTTCACACTGGTATGGGAACCGTGGGTGAGCTTGCTGTCAGTGCTCACTGGGCATTTTCCAGGGAAATGTTGCAAGCAAAGGTAAGGCTGCTATCTCTCTTCATTGACCTACAGCAGCCTTGGGTTCATAGGCCGTGTGGGGATGAGGTGTATGCAGGTGTGCGTCCATGCATATGTGTGTGGGTGTGTGGCCTTGAGTGAGAAGAGCTTTTGTTGGGAGGGGAGGAATCTAGGCAGGAGATATCCTCTCTGTTTCAGACAAGTAGAGGAAGGAAAAGGGCCAATAGGACACCCATTGAGGGCCGCAGACAGGGTCTGAGAGAAAACATGGTAAGAGGGAGCTGCATGAAGATCTGGGAAGAATATTCTAGGCAGAAGGTACAGGCAGAGCAAATGCAGACATATGCTCGAGGGTGTCCATGCATGCCAAGAGTCAATACTGTTGAATCCATGTGAGCAAGGGGTAGAGTCTGGGCATTTGGGAGATAGAGGCAGGTGGATCTCTGTGTTCAAGGCCAGTCTGGTCTACAGAGCGAGTTCTAGGACAGCCAAGGCTACACTGAGAAACAAAACAAACCCAGAAAACAAAAACAACAGAAAAAATAATGACTTACATTTTCAGAATAGCATTGTGACACTTATAAAATAAATGAATGGGAGTTCCCTGGTCACATCAAATAACTAGTGGTTAAGTAGTTAAATTTCCATAAGATGTGTATGAGAGATTTCTTTTTTATTTTGAAACTGAGGTGGTTTTTTACATTTTGTTTTTTGGGTTTTTTTTTTTTTTTTGTTGTTGTTGTTTGTTTGTTTGTTTTCTCTGTGTAGCCTTGGCTGTCCTGGACTCATTTTGTAGACCAGACTGGCCTCAAACTCCCAGAGATATGCTTGTCTCTGCCTCCTTGAGTTCTGGCATTAAAGGCGTGTGTCATCACACCTGGCTGAAACTGAGATTTTTATAAATCTTTCCAAATGCATGTAGGTGACATGTCTATTTGCCCTCCCCCTGTTTGTCTATTGGGACTCACTAACCAAGACCCTTGCTGGATGAGAGATGATCTGTTGAGGCAGGAATATGGGTACGCTAGCTGGCTGGCATTTGCCATAGAAAACTAGGTGAGGAGGGCCAGGGTAGTGGTGGGTACTGTGGATTATGAGAGGTAGAATGCAGTTGAGACAGGTTTCTGGAAAGATAAGCCTATATGGCATGGCTTTAAGGGGGGAAGGTGGTCACCTAAGCCAGTCTGGAGGCTATCAGACTATTGTGAGTAAGGCAAAACAAGGGTTTGGTCTTGTAGAATAGCGTAGGAATGGAGCATGAATGGCTGCCATCCCTGTGGTTTCCAGGTCTGCTCTAAGGTTCTGCCTTCTTCCTTTTATGATCCCTATTGGTTGCTCCCTAATCCCTTTTTCCCTTTGCTCCCTCTCTCCTTTTCTTGTCACACTGATTCTCAGAATCAGAGTGCAGAATTAGCACATGCTAGGCAAACACACTGCTACTGAGACTCCTTTTAAATTTCACTTTGAGACAATGTGCAGTTAAATTGTCCAGTGGCCTTGTGCTCTATTCTTCTGCCTCAGCTTCCTGGGTAGCTGGAGTTATAGATATGTGCTATTATGATAGTTTAATCAAAGCTCTTGAGGGCTACTAGCACTGTGTGTGCTTTCTCTAGGGCAGTATCACTGTCCAGTGCTGTATTCCGTGTTCACTGACAACACCCACATTGTGGCCATCAGGACAACTGGCAATGTCTACACCTATGAGGTACTGTCTGTGAGTGCTACTGTCTAATGTTGGGCCCTCGAGTGTGCTTTGGGAGTATTCCAACAGCCTGGCTGAGTGCTGGAGGTGAACCAGGAACAGTGAGCATACCTGTCCTCATGGGCTTAATAGCCTCCAGCACAAGACATCACCTCTGGCTAGGTAGCCCTCCTACTTTATGAGGGTTTAAAAGAAAGATCAAGTGACCTGAAACCTAGACAGGCAGGTCGGGCCACCTAAGCACAGTTCCTTGTATCCCAGGAACATGCCTTGTATCTCCATGTCTTCAGCATGGACCAACTCTGGAAGGAACGTGCGAGTAGAGGGAGATAGGAAGACACTAGGTTCTTAGGAGGGAGGAGGTTCGGGTTGGTGGGAGGGACAGGAGCTGTCTCCCTTCTCTACTCCATCTAGGACAGGGTGCAGGAGAGCCCATGCAGGACCTCTTGCTTGAAGCAGCCTGGTTGGTTTGGCTAGTTTCTGCCAGGAAGATGAGAACACCCCCAGGGCGGCTCTATGTGTGCTTGTTTACCTCTGACCTCCCTGCTGGAGCTTAGAAGGGGCCTCGATATCTCTGTCCTGCAATAGGCAGTGGAGCAGCTAAACATCAAGGCCAAGAACCTGAGGGACCTGCTAACTGATGAGCCCTTTTCCAGGCAAGACATCATTACCCTACAGGTAAGTAGCTTCACAGGGACTGCCTCCCCTTAACCCTCAGCTCCACCCTCTTCCTCCCAGCTTTCCTCAGGCTTGATGGCTTTCTGTACTGTAACATCCCTGGTTGCTGCTCCCCAATTATTCTTTAGTGCCATACCCCCTTCCAGCAGCCACCATGGACCTTGGCTGCCTTCTGGTTCTCATGGCTCCTGTATCAAGGATCCTATATCTGCCCCACAACCATTTTAGGCATCAGGACACTTAGGCTGCTCTGCAGGTCCCACCCCACTGCTTCAAGAGCAGCATCTGGCACCTTTGTCTCCATGGTAGTGGGTGAACGGTGAAAACTGACAGAAAACGGGGGTTTGGTCATGACAGGCTTAAAGGACTCTGTGTGTTACTCCCATCTGATTGAAGCTTGGCCCCATGGCTGCCCAATCCATATCCTTTGCTACCTGGCAGTGAGCCTTGCTTCTTATTTTTGTGGCCTGTAGGCAGGGCACACTGCTTGGTGAGTAGCTAGGCAGGCTGTGCTCTGGACTCATACCACCTCTGATTGTCACAGGGTCAGGCACAGCCTCCTCTGCTCAACTCCCTAGTCCTCAATTGGCTCAGCTGCAGCCTCTTCCCCTGGAGGCGCCTGAACAGATGCTTGACACAGCCCTGGCTGTACTGCTGAACTGCTGAGTGTTTCTTCTTGTCATAGGACCCTACCAATTTGGACAAATTCAATGTTTCCAATTTCTTTCATGTGAAGAATAATATGAAAATAATTGATCCAGGTACGAACAACTAAGGCTGCTGTGCGTAGAGTATAGGTATGCTGCTCGGGCAAGTGCTTCCTTCTTAAGGGTGGGGATGTGTGGGGACCCAGACACTGTGGCTCTAGATTGGGCTTTTGATTGGGCTGGAGAGATGGCTCAGAGGTTAAGTGCACTGGCTGTTCTTCCACAGGTCCTGGATTCAATTCCCAGCAACCACACCATCGATAATGAGATTTGGTGCCCTCTTCTGGCACGTAGGCACACATGCAGGCATTACACGGTGTAAATAATTAGCTTTTAAAAATCTTTTTAAAAAAGGCTTCAGATTTCTTTTTTTGGTGAAGCCCAGGCTGTCCTGAAATATGCTGTATAGACCAGGCTGGCCTCAAATTTGCAGCATTCCTCCTACCTTTGCCTTCCAAGTGCTGGGATTATAGGCATGCACCACCATGTCTGTCAGATGGTTAGAGAAGCAGCTGACTATAGTCTTGGAAACACTAAGACACCTCTCTTTCCCTTAGCTCTGGTGGCCCTGTGCTTTCTGGATTCCTGCTGGCTACTGCTCCTTTCAGGGCACAGTGATAGAGGACTGCAGTGAGGCTCTGAGTGATATCAGATCTGTGTGGGGTGTAGACTGGGCCCTTGGTCCTCCTGCTTTCTGTGTTTGGCCCATACTGTTCAGCACACTATAACATACTATATAGTGGCTGAAGTTTCTGTTTTTCTTTTCTTTTGGTTTTTCGAGACAGAGTTTCTCTGTGTAGCCCTGGCTGTCCTGGACTTGCCGTCTAGATCAGGCTGGCCTCGAACTCACAGAGACTGCCTGCCTCTACCACCCTAGTGCTGGGATTAAAGGTGTGTGCCTCCAGGCTCTACTATGGCTGAAGTTTCTGAGCTCTCTTGTTCTATACCAAGGAGCCAGCTAGACTTATGCCTAGAGTTTAGTTGGCTCCATCTCAGCAGGAAGCAGTACTCCTGAGTCAGTGTTCATTAACACTGTGGACCAGTCAGGATTTAGAGAGGTAGAACACGTAACTAACTCGGGGATAACAGCTCAGGAGACCCAGAGGCCAGGCCTAGGGATGCTCATTGCCCAGTAAGTTATAGTCTTTGGCCTAGCAAACAACATGTGGCATAGATAGGACATTTCATATATGAAATACCAAACTCTGCCTTCCCTTGAAATAAACACGTTTAAAATCACAAAAGCAAAACATCATTGTGAAAAGATTGTAGCATATAGGTTAAGAGCAGGGTGACACTTTTAAGTTCAGACCATCCCAAGACTCTTGACTGTATGAAGGACGTCCCCTCCAGGGCTGGGACCATGATGTTGTGTTCTGTGTGCTCCCTACCTTGCTGCACCTACTAAAGCTGCTGCCAAATGACCAAAGGTATTAAGTATGGCTGTACTATGATGGCCAGAGAACCCTGCCCTCATCAACCCACCTGTGGCTTCTCACGTGGCCAACTCCATCTCTATTCCTGTTAGCTCATCTGGATCTTGAGACTCTTTGGGGCCTTGGCTATCTGGGGTTTTGGCTGCTCAGTACCTGTATACTGTTTTGTAGATGAAGAAAAGGCCAGACAAGACCCATCTTATTATTTGAAAAATACAAATGCTGAAACCAGAGAGACATTACAGGAGCTCTACAAAGAGTTCAAAGGAGATGAGATTTTAGCAGCCACCATGAAGGCCCCTGAGAAGAAGAAGGTGGACCAACTGAATGCTGTGAGTGGGTTGCTTTGGCTCTGGGGAAGGTGCTGACAGGGTCTGGGATGCATCTGGAAGTATGATGGCTGGGACCCTCCCAGTACTGTGGGGCCCTCCGGGGCTGATGTGGTTGGGCTCCAAACAAATCAAAAAGGAGTCACATACTCTTGGGGCAGAGGAATGGTTGAGAAGCTGGGGTCTGTGGGAACAGTGGCTCAGCAGAAGCAGGGCTGTCTTGTGCTATGGGCCCTGACCCAGGCCAAGCTACCTGCTGTCTCTGGTATTCCATTTCAGGACAGAAACAGAAGGGCTTACAGGTCTGTGATGGAAGGGAGGGCTGCGGTTGCTAGGGTTACCAAGGCCTCAGACCTTGCCTGGGCCTTTCCTTGGGCAAGCCTGCTTGTCTGCCCTAGGTCCTATCTACAGCTGTGATGCTAGAGTTCAGCACATTTAGCCGATAGGCGGTGTCTTTCTCCTATTTAGGCTGAATCTGGAGAGCCTGAGCTATGGGAAGGCAGAGGTGGGGTCTCCCACATAGGGAGTTACCCAGGAAAATTTGGAAACTAAAGTTCATTGTTTATAATTTCCCTATCTGAACACAGCCATTGTATTCTGGGTATTACTGTCTTGTTTAACAGTCCTCTTGGTTTTTTTTTTTTCCTTCCCCCTACATGATGAAAAAATAATTTATTCCCTCTACCATTAAAGAGATTGTGTTTACTGTAAACTGTATGTAACCTGGGCTAGAGAGATGGATCAGTGGTTCAGAACTCTTGTCCTTATAGAGAATCCAGGCTTGTTTCCCAGGGGATCTGACTCCCTCTTCTGACCTTTGAGGGCACCAAAGATGCACATGGGGTATAGATGTACTTGCAAGCAGAACACCCATACACGATCATTTTCTTGGTTTTCAAGACAGGGTTTCTCTGTGTAACCCTGCCTCTCCTAGAACTTGCTTTGTAGGCCAGATTGGCCTTGAACTCACATAGATTGACCTGCCTCTGCCTCTCAAGTGCTGAGACTAAGGTGGATGCCACTATGCTTGTTGACATAATCATTTTTAGGAAGAAAGAAAAAAAGGCTGGGGTTGGTGGTGCACACTTTTAGACCCAGCACTCAGAAGGTAGAGGAAAGCAGATCTCTGAGTTGAAGGAGAACCTGGTCTACAAAGTGAGTTCCAGGACAGGTAGGGCTACATAGAAACTCTTATCTCAAAAAACAAAAACAAATAAGAACCCTTCAGAAATAAACTTCTAACTGCCTTTGTATTCTTACCGTGGAAGAAGGCTACCCCTGTGAGATAGCTCTGTCTTGACTTAATATTGTTAGTTGCAACCTGTTTGAGGCCTTGCGCCCTAATTCCCTCAACTAGGCCTTCAGTTGTTCCTCTTGGAACCATAAATCTGGTCTTTTGGTCTTGGCCACTTCTCCATCTATGCCTGTGGGTGGTGGTGAAGAAGGCTGCCCTTGAGAGGCCATGATAGGGTGTGAGCTCATGGTTTTCTTGCAGGCCCACTACTCCACAGGGAAGGTCAGCGCATCCTTCACCTCTACTGCCATGGTACCTGAGACCACACATGAAGCAGGTAGCTGCCTCTACCTCCTCTGTTCACTGGGACAAAATTCACATTGGTAACAAGTGGGGCTTTCTGTGTACTTGCCTCAGCATCCCCACTGTGCTTTTACTTGGAGTCTCTGGTGGTCGGTGGTTATGGTGGGGTGGCTCTTCTTGGTAGATGGTCTTTGTGTTGAGTCAGTCAGGAGTCTGTGAGTGAAAGGCATTCTCACCGTGTGGTCTTATCTTTTATTGTTTGTTTGTTTTGTTTTGTTTTTTTGTTTGTTTTTCAAGACAGGGTTTCTCTGTATACCCCTGGTTGTTCTGGACTCCCTTTGTGCCAGGCTGGCCTTAAACTCAGAGAGATCTGCCTGCCTCTGCCTCCCAAGGCGTGTGCCACCATGCCCAGCTCTTGTCCCGTGACTTGAAGTGCTCCGCACTCAGGCCCCTAGAGCCTCTAGCATTAGATTGTTCTTGATATGACTTCCCTTAGCCTCTGGCTCCTTCACTTTTCTCAGAGCTAGTGCACATTGGTGCTCGTCTTGTGGCAGGCCATGGGGCCTGAATGGAGGAGCTATTTCAGGTACAGGGCAAGTTACAGACTTGTTTGGACTTGTTTGCAGCTGTCATTGATGAAGATGTACTACGCTACCAGTTTGTGAAGAAGAAGGGCTATGTGAGGCTACACACCAACAAGGGTGACCTTAACCTAGAGCTGCACTGTGACCTGGTGAGTATGGTGGCTGTTCCTGGGTAGTTTCTGGGGCCATTAGGTGGTCATGCCTTAAATGTGGAGCTCTGGTTAACTTTTATGAAGTCTTGCCTAACTCCAACCGAGAACCAAAGTGCCCTTTCTTCCTTCCCTGGAGTGCCATTAACCACACAACACACCTCCTTGGCTGCTTGGTAGGTGTTTGTGCAAATCCTTGGAAAGGGATTTGCTTGGCTCCCTTTCTGTTCTATCATATGGCTACCGGAGTCTTGCTTAACTTTTGGAGGTCAGACTGAACCAAGGTCTACAGACAGGTAGTTTCCTGCTATGATGAAGGCCTGCATGTCTTGTGACTCTGCTATTGACCACTGTGCCTCATAGAATGCTGGGATGTTTTGCAGACACCAAAAACCTGTGAAAACTTCATCAGGCTCTGCAAGAAACAGTATTACGACGGTACCATCTTTCACAGGTCCATCAGGAACTTTGTGGTGAGTGGTACAAGCTGGTGCTAGCTGTAGATGCTTGATGACATGGGCATCATCCAGGAGACAAATGGGCTTATACCTGCCCTGTTCCAGGCACCTTGTTCAGACTGTATGGCCAGGGCAGGGTCCTTAGGTGTGTCTTGTGCTGGCTCTTGAGACCTGAGGTCAGAGAGGTCCCTGTCCTCCCTGAAGGACATGCCTTTGGGAAGCCTGCGCTCAGTTAGTGGGCAGGGTGAGCAGTGGGTGACAGGCACCATCAGAGCCAGTGACCTCACTGGGTTTTGTTTTTTGCAGATCCAGGGTGGTGACCCCACAGGTACAGGCACAGGTAGGTGCTGGTACCAGGCCTGTTTCATTGGAATAATGCAAGTGGCTGTTCTGTGGGGCCTAGTAGGGTGCCGGGTTTGGAGAGCTCTGATGTAGAATCTTTCAGAGTTGGAGGTGTGGGGGTGGCTTGCAACTCAGCGGTTGGCCTTCTGAGCCACCTTGGGCGGTCCTCTTAGTTTCCCAAAGTGAGGTTAATTTTCTCTTCCCTAAGCCTCGGGATCATACCAAGGTTGCTTTAACCCCTCAGCCCCTGACCCACAGGGGTGAGTGAGCAGTCTCAGCTTGTATGAAGGCATTGGGATCGAGGAGTCATCAAGGAGGCTACCTCAAGGCCAAGACTCCCTGATGCCTCTGGACTAGGCTCTGGGGCTGACTGCGGCCATGCTCCTTTCTGTCCCAGGTGGCGAGTCATACTGGGGCAAGCCCTTCAAGGATGAGTTCCGTCCCAACCTTTCGCACACTGGTCGCGGGGTGCTCAGCATGGCCAATTCGGGGCCCAACACCAACAAGTCTCAGTTGTAAGTCCAAGTGCAGTTATTTTTGCTCAGCTGCTGAGGGTGGTCTTTTCCCTACGAGTTGTGCTAGGCCAGGTCAGACCAGACATGGTACTACACACTCAGACTAAACACGGGTCCCTGCAGTGAAGGAGCCCAAGTCAGCTGCTGGAGTAGTGTGCCGAGCTGTGGGTGGTACTTATGGGCAGGTCCTCAAGGCCTCTTAGGATAGGTCAGGCAGAACTGGGAGTATGTACCACATACCTGTGAGGTGGAGGCAATGAACAGCTCCGTCATCCTTGTTTCCATAGTGAGTTCGAGACTGGCAAGGTCAAATGAGTTTTTGTCTCAATAGCAGGAACAAAAACTATGAGTTCAGACAGTAAGAAGGGTTAGCCTAGGTGTGCACAGGTGCAGGCCTTATGTCTTTGGGATATGCCTGTTGGCCTCAGGAACGGCCCTGCTTGCTTGGGTGATATTCATTGCAGCTTGCAGAGTCAGTCTTCTGTGGCTAAGAGGTGTGGGCTGTCAAGATGAGGCTGCTGTCCTGTTGTCCCAGTAGGACCGTGTCCTGCTACTCTGGGTAGGAACCTCATACTTCCTGCACTGCAATCACATCCACTTCCTGCCTTCCACTTTATTTAGAGATCTGTGTAGCTCAGGCTTCTGTGCTGTGATTGCAGGTGTGAGTTCCCATAGCTACTTTGTGCTTTCCTCCTGTATACCGTCTGTAGTCTAGAGCTTCTAATAATTTGGGCTGTTTCACTTCACCTTGGAGGCCTGATTCAGTCCTCTGCCCTTGGCAGGGCTCATGATGGGGTTGTGCCTCTCAATCCATTGCCTTCCTCCAAATAGCCAGGCTCAAGCCTCTAGCCTCTCCTGCTTGGCTTCCATGGAAAGTTGCCAGGTAAACTCTGGGCTTTCTCCAGGGAGCCAGAGGTCTGGATTTACCTGTGTGGCCTTAGCTGAGACAGGCAATGGGAAGGAGCACACAAGGTAAAAGGAAGCTGCCAGATGGGAAAAGGGCAGACAGCTTCTGTTGAGCTGTGAGAACTGGGACTAGAGAACACTGGGTGGGGAGGCTTGCTGTTTCCCTGATCTCATGTACTTGCCCCTAGCTTTATCACGTTCCGCTCCTGTGCTTATCTGGATAAGAAGCATACCATCTTCGGACGGTAAGCATAGATGCTGTACATGTTTGTGGTGCAAATGTGGGCCTTCACTGCTTTTACCCAGACTTGACTGGCTATATCCCTCATACTAGTCCTGCTTCGATGACTTGGGATATGTTTATGGGGGAAGGTTGGCTCTCCGGGCCTGTGGGGCCAAGGAGAGGAGACATACCCAGGCAGCTCTAGCTCATACTTCTTCTCAAGGTACCTTTTTGGAAGTCTAAACCACATTGCTCTTTTTCCTCATCCCCAGGTCTGATGCAGAAAGGCCTAGATAGTATTTTTGCTTGGTGGATCACACAGTCTGTACTGATAATTCAGTTGTAGGGGGAAAAAGAGCTTGGTACAGTGATACTCCCAGCACTTGAGAGTTGGAAGCCTAAGGATTATTAGTGCTTGGCCTGTTTCAGTTATTTAGTGAGTTTGAGGCCAACCTGGGTTAGTAAGATCCTGCCTCAGCAAACTGGGGGAAACAGTATGGAAACAAGGACTGTGATTTCACCAAAGTAACACTTTAGTCACCAAACCTGGCTGGGTATAGTTTGCTGCTCCCTTCTCTGCTGTAGCTCATCCTGTCCTGCCTAGTCTGACCTCTCTGAGGCAATATACACTGTCTGTCAGTCCTCTTTGTGGTTCCTCTTGACTTTGCCATGATGGTACTCTGCTCAGGGAACACAAAGCCCCAGCCCTGTTCTCTGCTTCAGGGTGGTTGGAGGTTTTGACACATTGACAGCTATGGAGAATGTGGAGAGTGACCCCAAAACTGACCGTCCCAAGGTATGTACCTAGGGAGAACAGAGCTCCACTGCCTGTTGGGTGCTGGGGGGAGACTGCTGCCTTCTCACGGAGCCTTTCTGTCACCAGGAGGAAGTGCGTATATGTGCGACCACAGTGTTTGTGGACCCGTATGAGGAGGCTGATGCCCAGGTGAGGAAGGTGCAAGATTGGCCCTGGGGAGGGTGCCAAGCAAGTCATGTCCTTATTGTTTGCGAGCAGGAGGGCACATCCTGAGGCTCTGGATCAGCCACTGCCCTCCCTTCTAGCTGGGGTGAGAAGACCCCCCTGGGGCTCTGTAATCAGACAATTTTACTACCTCCCAGATTGCCCAGGAACGGAAGAAGGCACAGCACCAAGTAGATCCAGAAGCCAAGGTCAAGATGAGCCAGCCCCAGCCTAGGAACCAGGGCCCCCAGACATACCGCCAGGGGGTGGGCAAGTACATCAACCCAGCAGCCACGTGAGTGTGATGGATGGGTGACATCTCCTGTGTCCATCTAGAAGCTGGGACCTCTCTTCATGGTACTCCTAGGGGGTGACCCAGGTGATGGCAAAAGCATCACAGACCAGGCTACAGCTAAGGGGTCCTGCCTTACAAGGGTCTAGACAAGATCCCTCTGCAGGGCCAAGGATGTTTTAATAGTTGGAACTGTGGGAGCAGATCTTTGTAGAGACAGTGCTTCTGAAGGGAAGGCTATCTGTGTATAGAGTTTCCTCAAGCAACTCAAGAGCATAGGCTCCCGGCTCTTCTGTGGCAACTGCAATATTTTTTTTCATGTCTCAGGAAACGAGCAGCAGAGGAAGAACCGTCAACCAGCACAGCTATCCCCATGGCCAAGAAAAAGCCCAGCCGGGGCTTTGGGGATTTCAGCTCCTGGTAGCAGCAGGCTGGCCTCATGGATCCTGGTAGGGATGCTGGGCTGTGGGCTTCCAGGTCTGCCTTTGAGCTTTCTGCCCTTGTGGTTAGTTTGGGCTATGAACCAATAAACCTCTTGCCAGTTTTGGCCCCTGGGACCCTTAGTGTCCCCATCCTTATCTGTTGCCAATGGTCTGGGATTAGTGAGGAAGGCTGTGTTGTACCCTCCCCACATGCCTCTGCCTCAGGATGGCTGCATGTCAACTCAGCACTGTTCCTCAGCCAATGCCACCACCTATGTATCCTGTTAAAAATGCAGATTGTTAAGAGGCCCCTATTCCAGCATTCGGAATACCAAGGCAGAAGGAGGCAGGAGGATTGAGTGTTCAAGGCCAACCTGGGCTATCTAGAGAGACTGTCTCAAAAGAACTTTAGATGTGGAGATTGAAATTGGTTCTCAGATCCTAGTCTGGATCCTGAGCAGGAGCTTCTACTCCCAGGTTACTTTGACAGGGTCCCATGGGGCTTTATTACCTTGACACCACTTCCACAAAGCATGCTTGGGACAGACATGCTTGTCCTGTCTACTCTGCTGCCTGCCTTTCTGCATTAACCACGATGACGACCTGGTGAGCCCAGTTAGTCAGTAGCTTGTGCTGTGATGACAGCCAAAGATCCTTTATACAAAGGTGGCCTCCCAGCTGGGTGGTGGTGCACACCTTGAGAGGCAGAGGCAGGCAGATATCTGAAGTCTACATTACCCCATCTCAAAAAACAAAAACAAACAAAAAAGTGGCCCCAGTTACCAACTCCTTGTTGTGTTTTCAAACAGTCTGTCCTAGAAGTCACTATGTAAGACCAAGCTGGCCCTGAACTCAGGAGTCACCTGCCTCTGTCTTCCTAAGTGCTAGGATTAAAGGTGTGTGCCACCCTGCCTGGCTCACCACTGCTTTTGATTCCAGGACAGCTGTCTCCTGGAAAGGATTCACTGGCCGTTGTGTGTCCAAACAGCTTACAGCCACCTGTTCTTCATTGCTTTCTTTGCCTCCCATCCTGAGCCTTCCCCAGCTGTTTCTTCAGAAGTGTGGGCAGATCCCCCCTCTGGAGGCAGTGTCATGTTGCTAACCACTCCTTAGAGTATGTCCCATTAAATTGTAACTTAGGCTTGACTCTTGTTTTTTTCTTAACCCAAACCTGAATCCACAAAATCTCAAAAGTTCTTGGTTCTGGAATGTAGCCTGGTACTTTTCCATTTTTGATGTTAAAACCACAGGCCTTTTGTATTTCTGGGAGAGACTCTTGCCTCACTACCCTGCCTTTTCCCCTCCATTTCCAGTTGCTGTTACATGCACTCAGGGTCTGACTGCTGGTCATCCCTGACTGTTCCCTGAGGCCAGGAGAAAATTGTTCCTTGCTCACAGGCCAGCTACACTTCTCCAGCCCAACCCACTGCCTGGGGTGTCAGCTCAGGCCCTGGACTGCATTGCCGTTCCACCCTGCCTTCCTCTACCCCTTTGGCTCCTCTGTTGATTCCTCTGGGTATAGGGAAGTGATACCTCACAGGTCACAAAGTGGGGCCAGATGCAGACACACCTGTAGTCCTGGTTGGTAAGTGGAGGCAGGAGGATCACTGCACATTGTGGGTCAGTCAAGGCCACATGTCAAGATCCTGCTCCCTAAAATTAAAGAGGCAGGTGGTAAGACCTTATTTCAAAAAAGGCAAAACAACAACAACAACAACAACAAAAAAAAACAAAAACCCAGAGCTACAGAGTTGAGGTTCTCTGGGCAGACAGAGGCAATGATTGCCTAATTATCTTCTTACACTTTTCTCAGGCCACACTTAAAGCATCGGGACCCCAGAAGCCCTAGGTCCTCAAGGGGCTCAGAAACCCTGACACATCCTTTGTTCCCAGTGGATGCTCCAAGAAGCTGTGGGCCATCTTCCATGGTACCGTCCCTGAGACAGCGAGCACTACAGAAACCTTGCTGTTTGACAACAGAAGCTTTATTTTTATATCTCACACAGACGTGCCACCAAGGCTGACGGCTCTGGCCTAGGGGACAGGGAGGCCGAGGGTGCTTTGTATGCTTGAGCTTGGTGGTCCTGCTATTCGTGGTGAACTCCCAGTAGCTTCCAAGTCACTGTCCAGTCAGCCTTGCTCAGCAGCCTACACTTGTCCTCTTCACTCTTGTCCTCCAGCACAGAGGACAGGCCACCAGGGCTTATTTCCATAGGTTATCTAGAGCTGAAATGGTAGCTTTTTAGACAGTAAAACTGGGTTTTGAAAAGTACCTGATGAGCTCATCAGAAAATAAAGGACTTTTTGGAGGGGGGGGAATCTCATTTCTGATCTTTTCAAATATCTGACAGATGCCATCAAGAATAAGCATTAAGGTATAAAAATACTGTGTATATACTAACAAGATGGCAACAAAATAAACCACATTTCTAAAGTAAAGTGGCATTTATGACCTGGTATAACTTCCCACTGTTCTGAAGAAAACATTTCTAAGATAGCTACAGAATGACACTGTTTAGAAACATAAGGTGAGCCAGTTTGACAGGTCACCAGAACACTGGTTGTAGTGTTGCGTCACTTTCCCCTGAAGCCAGCTCATGGTCATTTCTTTTGGTTTAAAAAGTTTCTATTTCACAGAAGGCCAACACAAAATCCAAAAAAACTTCATAAAAGTTTTGTTGGTATCCATTACCCCCAATACAAAATAAGTCATAAAGAGTACTAGCAAAAAGTTTCCAATCAGTGCTATCACAAAAGACAATGCAAAGTGCTCAAGTAGAAGGGCAGGAAGCCCAGAACGTAAAAAAACAAAAACAAAAACAAAAACCTGTAAATATAATCTTAGTATATACAAAAAAACTGGTCAGAAGAATTCTCAAAGATTGTTCAATTTAAGTGAAGCATCTATAGGGACCTACTCAGGATACCCTTGAGTTTCCTTCCGCTGGTTGATATCCGGTCTCCCGTGCCTCAGCCACAAAGTTCCCACTTGCAAGTGTATTAAAAACTAGCCAGGGTGTTATGTCCACTTGGAGCTGTAGACTAGTGTGCATTCCTAGAGAAGGATGGCCTTTGGGCCCCTAGGCTTCATGCACACCCACTACCTGTGCTGAGTAAGCAGTTACCTTACTGGGTAGAATTACCTTGTTCTGGGCCAGCTTTATTTTGAAGGGAACCGAGTAGTAGTTGGGGGAGAAAGCAGCTTGGGCTAGGATTAGGCAGAGAGATTCACAGACCATGCAAACATGTCTTCAGTTGCCCAGGCATTTCTTATATTACCAGGCTTCCAGTCTTGGGCAAAGAAATGGCACCAAAATGTAGGCTTTGGAGTGAGTAGTGAGCTGGAGTAGACAAATGAAGCGCCTGTGCTGGCCAGAGGACAGGGTTTAGAAGGTTTGGGGCTTTTAGGCTAACCACACCTCAGGCAGCGCTAGAGCAAACTGTGGCTGAGCACTCTCCTGGCATGTTGCTTTGCCCTGGGTCAGGTGCAAAAAAATTGAAACTTATCTGGGAATGGTTCTGGCCTCCATCTTCTGCAAACTGGTCACTCCTATGGATGTATGGGGAATGATGGGTTGTGACCTAAAATCTGAGAGATCCAGGGCTTTCGGGATGCCCAGACCCTTCCCTCTCAGGTCATGAGGTGACTCCAGGCAGGAAAGGTAGCTCCCACAGTATGCTAAGTCTTCCTTTATCAAGAGAAAAGAAAAAAAAAATCTCAAGTTTTGAAGTTCTCCCTGCTGGTTCCGGCCTCTATGCATAACTACTTCAAGTACATCCAGGGTAAAAATGAAGCCCAGCCTGCTGCTCTATGACAGGGACCAGCCCTCCATACGAGCTGCTGCAGCACTGAGGGAGTCTGGAGCAGGCTGCGGTAGGCCTGGGGCAGCACATTCAGCCACTAGTGAAATAAGATGTGCATTGAATGCTTTCTTCTGTAGCTTCTCTAACATATCAGCAGTGGCTGGTTTCAACTTTTGAAGCATCATGCTTTGCATTTAAATCTGTTGGCTACTTCTGGTCACTATGCCAATGCTTGTGAAGGAGACCCTGCTTCTGTGCTTTTAGGGACTTGGCTTTGGTGAAGACACAGCCAGACTACGTCGAAGGCGTAGGGGAAAAGAAGGTATTAACTAGGCAGGTGAGTCATCACTTGGTTAATTCTTTCTCTAGAACTTAAGTTAGAAAAAGAATGCAAACTTCCAGGAACACTAGTGTACATGAAGGGGACTCAGATGGGGCACCAAGAGAGAGGCCTTCAAGTGTTCAGACTGGGCTGGCCTGTGGGGTTAGGTTCAACAGGTACTGTCATCAAGCAGCTAGGTCTTCGTCACACTCGGCTTTCACGACAGAATGGGCTGCTTCACTTTACTCCCAGCCGTTGTCTTTGATCATGTGGGCAAGTTCAATGATAAATTTTCCTTCCTTGTATTTCTGGCTGCTCTCAAAGGCGTGTTCCTTGTGGGGGAAAGTAGAGAGGTTTTAGGATACACTTTTATTTTCCTGCTTTACTTTCCTCTTGGTAAACAGTGAAATTAGTGGCATTATTTCCACCCAGACCCATGTGTCAGTGCAGGATGATTTTTTTTTTTTTTCTTTTTGATTTGGTTTTTCGAGACAGTGTTTCTCTGTGTAGCCTTGCCTATCCTGGGCTCACTTTGTAGACCAGGCTGGCCCCGAACTCACAGAGATCAGAGATCTGTTTGCTTCTGCCTCCCCGAGTGCTGGGATTACAGGTGTGTGCCACCATGCCCATCGGCGTCGCCTTGAACGGTTCATTACATTTATGAGGCATGTTAACTGTTCTGTTTCTGGCGCTGGGGAAGTAGCCTAGCGTGTGGCGTTTAGTGTGCCTGTGCCTCTGGGTGGGCAATGACTGTACGTGGGTGTTTCAGGAGGTCTGAAGGGCAGTGATAGAACAGTCAGTGGCACACAGATGAGGCTGGGTTATACATTCCTGTTGTGTGCAGGCCAGTGTTGGAGAGGAGTGTTTTGATTGCCCTACGCTTTGAAAGTTTTATTATTATTATTAGGGAGGGGGCAGACTTGTGCACATGTGGAGGTCAGGACAGCATTTTGGAGTCTTCCATTTGTGGGTTCTGTGGATGGGACTCAGGTCATCACATACGTAGCAAACACTTTCACCTGCTCAGCCATCCTGCCAGCTCTTTTATTTGACTTTTTATTTATTTTTATGTGTATGGGTGCATCCCTGTTACATGGATCCCTGTTACATGGATCTTTGCATCATGTAATGCAGTTTCCATGGAGGCCAGAAGAGGGCACTAGATCCCCTGGAACTTTGTCAGCTGCCTGTCTCAGGTGGGTGCTAGGAATGGAATCCGGGTTCTCTAGAAGAGCAGCTAGTGTTCTTAACTACTGAGCCATCTCTGTTCTCCTGTCTACTTTATCTTTTGAGACAAGCTTTTTCATTTAACCTAGGGTTCACTGATCGAGCTAGCATGGGGGGCTGGCCAGTGACCTGTTTCTGCCTCCTCACCACTAGGGTTATGGACATATGATGCCACACTTTGCTCTTGACGTGTGTGACTGTGATCTGAACTTATGCTTACGCTGACATAGCCAGCACTTTACCAACTAAATCTTCCCAGCTCAAGTGCTGACCCTTTATGGGAGTATGACCATGGCTGCTAGCTTAGCATTTTATAGCATGTGACCTGGCTGCGTCCCAGCAGGTGCAGCAGTGGGGGCAGCATGCAGCAGTGACTACAGGGAGGACAAAAGGGGAGCTTGTAGACCACAGCCAACTAGCTCAAGGGCTGGGGCTGCAAGAGCCTAGTGCTTCGTAGGGTGTGTCTGCTCCTTGGCCATTCATGAGGAGTATGGAAGACCAAGATGATCAGACATTCAAGGAAAGAAGAGCAGGTCATCCTGACCTGTGAGGACCCAGAGCTCAAGAGAAGGCACAAGGGCTGGGAATACGGTTTAGTAGGTAGAGTACTGCCCACACAAGCATGAGGGCTAGAGTTTGCTAAGTGCCACTTCAGGGCAGACCAGATGGGGCAGCTGCCTGTGATCAGAGTTTGGGAAGCAGACAGGAGATCCCTGGGTTGAGGTGGCTAACTTAAAGACTACCAGGATCAGTGAGTTCTGGATTTGGGAAGAGACTACCTTAGCAAATTAAGCAGATATTGAGGAGACACCTGACCTCAGCCTGCTTCCAGGTGCACACGTGGAAACACGTGTGTGGAGTACGCACATCATCACAAGGTGACGAAGTAGAAATTGAAGAGCTGCCCGAAGCAGATGTCCACCGAACATCAGGTTGGACAGCAGGCTGCGGTGGCTCTCTGGAGACAAAGGCATGCAGCAAATGGTGTTTAGCCTTTGCTGTAGAGGGTGCCCAGACCTCAGAGTTGGAAATAAGCCAAAGGCCAAGAGTGACAAGGTTGTCATATTTGAGATATCAGACCAACTTACGGGAAGAGCTGGAGACAGGCAGGGTGGCAACCCTCACTCAAAATCTGAGAAAGCAGTCTTGGGAAGAGAGTCTGGGGACTGCCATGGCCCTTGTCCTGAGGGGGCTGCAGAGTCTGGCCTGAACGGGGGCACTGGTGGACATGGCATGCTCTGTTCTGTACTGTTTGAAGGAAACACTTGTAATCTTTATTATCAGACAGGAACTTCTGGTCCTGTCTCCACCTCCTGAGTGCTCACCCTACTTTGTTCTTTAATTGTGTGTTTGTGCATTTGTGTGCTGTGGTGCTCAAAGGAAAACCAGCTCAAAGCAAGAGCTGGTTCTTTCTCCCCACCATGTAGATCCCAGGACCAGACTCAGGGTGTCAGGGTTGGCGGCAGGCGCTTTTACCCACTGAGCCATGGGGCTGGCTCCATGGCGAGTTTTATGCAGTTCTAGGGACAGAACTCAGGGGCTTTCTGCACACTAGAGAGGTTCTGCCCTCTGAGTGATCTCAGGAGAACCTGCAGTGTTTGAAAGATACCACCGTCCCTCTCCAGGTGCAGGTACTCACGTATTTCCACCCAAGCGTCGTCTTGCAGTTCTCACAGTAGATGTCGGCCACTGCATGCAGCCCAGTTAGGAGGACTCTCTCCTCAGCGGGGCCGCAGCCCACATTCACCCTGTCAAGACACAGGGTGACTGTGCTGTAGGTCCCCTTGCCCAGTGCCTTTCCCCTCCCTCACATCACTATGTGCACCAGAACCAGACTTTTCCTGATCCTTACAGGCTGTTCTCCCTCCCACCTCCACTTTGTCTCCTATGCGCTGAGCAAGCACTGTACTTCAGAGCCAAACCCAGCCCACCATGGGAATCCTAGAGTCAGGCTTGGAGTCTAAACTCAGACACAACAATGGTGCTCTCAGAAACACACACACAGGAGCTAGATTCCTCCCAGTTGATCGAGGCATCTGGTACGGCTCAGTTACACATTTAAGCTTTTAATAACTGAGCAGCCAGCGGGACAGAGCCAGACACACGAGTGAGACAGCACGTACTCACACAGAGTTGAAGAGGTAGGCTCGCCCCTGACTTCCCTGAAAGGACTGCAAAGAAGAAAAGGAAGTGTTAGCAGGGGGTCAGGCAAGGCACCAGCCAGCTCTTTCTGCATGTTGGAGTCACCCTCACAAGTACAATTCCCAAAGCCATATGGATCGTGCATCTGCTGGCACAATTCCAGGTGATGGTTTTGCATCTAGACGACATCATTACCACTATGCAATTGTCTGCCCTGTAAATTCACAGCAAACCAGAGCTGGGCACTGGGGCCCATGTGCAGCTGAGGAAGGGAAAAATGCTTGAACTGGGGCTTCAAGATTGGCCTGGATAGCTGTCCGTAATGCCAGCACTCATAGGCAGAAGCAGGAGGAACTCTGTGAGTTCAAGGCTAGCCTGGTCTATAAAGGGAGTCCAGGACAGCCAGGGCTATACAGAGAAATTCTGACTCAAAAACAAACAAACAAAACAACAAAAGAACAACCATATAAATAAATTACAACTGGCATAGCACCTGTAACCTCAGTGCTGGGAAGATGGGGACAGTGGGTACCTGGGGTTGCTGGCCAGCCAGTCGAGGGCTGCACAGTGAGACTGTTTTTTAAAGGAGGGCTTCTGTGGACCAGAGGGTTCCTGGTTAAGTGACAAATATGGACCTGAGACCGGTGAACTCTCATGGAGGTGGTTCTAGCTTCCAGTATGCCGGAATCTGCTTCTGTGGTGTGTGCTGCTCAGGTTCACTAAGCCCAGAGCAGGAAGTGCACTCAGGAGAAAGGAGTCTGCTATGGCTGTTGGATCGTTAGGGCCACTTGCTGAAGGCTTGGGTCACTGCAGTGCTGTTACTGGAGCAAGAAAAGGCACTGGGAGGAAGCCAGGTCACTAAAGGCAAACCTCGGAGGTCACTGGCACAGTCTCTTCCTTTCTGCTCTCTACCCGCTGCCACATGCTCCTACCATGGGGTGGGGTGGGGGGGAGAGACACCGGCCACACATGGAAATCTCTGAAACCATAAGACCGTAAGTTTTTTCTTTATTGAGCTGACTGTACCTTGTTACTGGAACACAAAACTAAAAGTCACTCTCATCCCCCATGCTTGATGCAGCCTGGCAGTCTATGTATTTTTAAGAATTGTATTTGTGGGGCTGGAGAGATGGCTCAGTGGTTAAGAGCACTGTCTGTTCTTCCAGGGGACTGGGTTCAATTCCCAGCCCCTACGTGGCAGCTCACAGCTGTCTGTAACGCCTATTCCAAGGGATCTGACACCTCCACACTAATGCACACAAAATAAAGTTAAATAAATAAAAATAGTAAAAAAAAAAAAAAAAAAAAAAAGGAATTGTATTTGTGGCATCTTCCAACTTGAAATGTTTATCTGATGCAATGGATAAGCCTCTATCTATCTATCTATCTATCTATCTATCTATCTATCTATCTATCTATCTATCTATCTCCCTATCTCCCTATTTATTTAGGTTTATAGATAGGTTGTTACCTATCTATGTAACAAGAAATCCTGTTGGCCGACCTAGATTGTAGAACAGGCTGGCCTTGAACTCACAGAGATCTCCCTGCCTCTGCTCCCAAATGCTGGGATTAAAGGCATGCGCCACCACCACCTAGCCTAGCAGCAGTTAAATTTCCAATTACTCATTTTTCATCATACTTCTGTTCTTCATGCAGTTTTGAAAACCGCTTTCTCAAGTTCCTTTTGTGCTCCTCCCACGATGGATGTGCCTGGCATGCTGCAGAAAATGGCTGAACGTGGTACCCAACTCTGACTGCTGGCTTAGGTGGTGGATCTTGCAAATAGCAGTTGTTACCGAGTTGAGTTGCCAAAGCCTTGTAGTTTCCAATCAGCCCTGCCTGTCATCAGACATACGAGCTTATGACTTTTTTTTTTTTTTTGAGGCATGGTCTCACTATATACCCCAGGCTGACCTGGAACTTACAGAGATCCTCCTGCCTCTCCTTCCCTAGTGCTAGGACTAGAGGCGTGTGCAATCCTTCCTTTCATTAGTTTTGGATCCAGATCACTTGCCTTGGAGATGAGTTCATCGTGATTGGCCAGATGGGCTCTGCAGTGGATACAGCTGTAAGTTCGGTGACAGTGTGGCAGATAAGCTTGGAATGTTTTGGATTTGGTCATTTTCACCATGTCTGCTGGGCGCTCGTCTATCCGCTCCGGGCCAGCTCTGGAGGAGCTATGGCTCTGTCGGACTCTCTGACAAAGGAAACACTGGAAAATACATGCAAGAGCCGTTGCTGGTTTGGAAGGCGTGTGGTAGTGTCCACACACTGGGGCAAAAGAAAACCAGTGCAACCTGCAAGCAAATCAGACAGGCCCTGGTTAACATTAACAGCACCAGACAGGCAAGGAGGTCTGCCTAGGGCACAGGTAATTTGAAAAGGGAGCAGGCCTAAAAGTTAAAGATCTAACCCTTTTCATTTTATTTTGCAGTGTTGGGGATGAAGACCAGGGCTTTGTACAAAGGAAGCACGAGCTAGTCACTGAGCCCAGGGTCTCTTTTGTGTTTTTTTTTTTTCAGACAGTCTGACTCTGGCCCAGGATGGCCCTGAGTTCAGTTTCTAGCAACCGTCTACAGTGGGATCCAGTGCCCTCTTCTGGCATGCAGAGCACTCATACATTAAAAATGAAAAGGAGTTTAATGTATCAAAACTTAATTCTTCTGTCTCAGTCTCCTCTAAGATCTAAGTCTTCATATCAAACAAATGCTAACATCTAATGTTGTAAGCATGCTATTTCAGAAACAAAGGCCTGTAACTCCAGAGCCAGGGGACCCAACTCCTGGCTTCTCTAGGTACTGGGCATTCACGTACCCATACACATAAATTAAGATGAAAGTAAATGGGGCTGGAGAGATGGCTTAGCAGTTGATGGCTGACTGCTCTTCCAGGGGCCCTGAGTTCAGTTTCTAGCAACCGTCTACAGTGGGATCCAGTGCCCTCTTCTGGCATGCAGAGCACTCATACATTAAAAATGAAAAGGAGTTTAATGTATCAAAACTCAGCTTCCAATCTAACACTATGATAAGTACATACCTGTACCAGCCCTCCAGTGGAGAAGTCCTAACTTTCAATGGTTGAGCCATCTCTTTAGCTTTTTTTTTTTTTTTTTTAAAGACAGCTATCTTGCTATTTAGTCCAAGTTGGCTTTCAACACACACTGTGCACTCTCTTATCTCAGCCATCCAAATATGTGGGATTTCTGGGGTACCACTACATCCGACTTGGGCCATTTCCTTAAAGCAACAATGTGATACTAAAACAATGGCCAGATGGTGTCTGTGCACAGCTGGACCCAGAAGTTTGGGTTTTGCTCAGTGGTAGTTTTCCCCTGAAAGCATTTGGCGGACCCTCGTGATGGTGGGTGTCCCTCAGCAAGCCAAAGACTGACTGAAGCTGTGCTCACACCAAGGGGACAGTTATCACAAGACCATCCTCATGTAAAATCACAGCCCCAAGTTCCACTTCCACAAGTCAGAAGGTTTCAAGAACTCTCAGTAGATAGGTTTTTACTACAGCAAGGCTCCAAGGGACCTGGCAGAGGCAAATGCAAGCACATGTCTAGTTTGGAGAAAAATATCTGTATCCCAGTCCTGAGGAACCCCCATTAAAAGACCAGTGTAGCCGTGGGCTGGCCAAGTGGCTGGGTGGGAAAAGGTGCTTGCCACCAGCCATGGTGGCCTGAGCTGGGTCAGCAGGAGCCTCATGGTGGCAGTGGTGCCTGTCACTACAGGCAGTTCCCCGGTCTCCACTGGCACACGGTGGCACACCCCAGCTCCCACTCAACCAAATAGTAAATGTTAAAAATTATAGGGGACACCTGTAATCCCAGCACACGGGGAGGCAGAGGCAGGCGGGTCGCTGTGAGTTCGAGGCCATCCTGGTCAACAAAGTCAGTCCAGGACAGCCAAGATGAGTCAGAGAAATTAATGATGGAGTTTCCAGAATTGAAGACACACTAGAAGTGTCTCAGCTAAATTCCAAGCAGGAAAAACAAAAATAAAATCATGACTAGACACAGAACAAAGAAACTGAAGAATACCAAAGGAAACAGAAAAAGGCCATAAACATGCCCAGAAAGCTGGGAGGGGGTTAGCTGATGATCAGAAATGCTTCCATAGTAAATACCAAAACCTAGATAGTATTCAAGAAGGTGCCATTAAGACTTTGGAAAGTCCTCATAATAGGGGAGTGGGAGAAGAGAAGGGAGGAACCTATGACCGAGATGTAAATTGAATTATTTAATAAAAATATACTTTGGAAACTGCTGGGAGCAGTGGTGCAGACCTGTGAGCCCAATACACAGGGAGGCAGAGGCAGGTGGATCTCTTAATTTGAGGCCAGCCTGGTCTACAAATCAGGTCCAGGACAGCCAAGGCTACAGACAAACCCTGTCTCAGAAAACAGAAGACTTTGGAAACACCTTTAATCCCAGCACTTGGGAGGCAGGGCAGTGGATCTGAGTTTGGCCAACCTGGTCTACAGAGCAAATTCTAGGACAGCTGGGACCACACGGGGAAACCCTGTCTCAGAAAACAAAAACAACAACAAGATTTTGGAGACATTTGCTGTTATCCTATAATTTACATTCAGTAGTCGTTCAAGAATTGGGAACAGATGGGCTTAAACCCCAGCATCATCCAGAACAAAGTCAATTCACTTTTATAAAGAGGTGAGCCAGAAGTGGTGGTGCACACCTTTAATCCCAGCACTTGGGAGGCAGGGGCGGGCAGAGTCCAGTCCAGCCTGGTCTACAAAGTTCCAGGACAGCCAGGGCTACACAGAGAAACCCTGTCTCCAAAAACCAGAGTTAGATGTAGGCTCACATCTATATTCCCAGCTCCCTGGAGGGCTGGAGCAGGAGGACTCAGAGTTCTGGGCCAGCCTGGGCTACCCAGCAAAATTCTGTCCTCCACACTACCCTCTATTAAAAAAAAAAGTGACAAAATGACCTCTTGCACAATTAAAAAATTTTATTGTGAAATATTACTAAAGGAAGTTTATGGATATGCTCTAGACAAAAGAAAACACTACCTAGAATCTAAACGTCACATTCACAACTAAGAGAAGAAAACAAAATGGCTTATGTGGATAGAATGTGTAGAGTCTTAAAAGATCTGACAGGTGACAGCAACAAGTCAGAAGAAAGATGAAGGAAAGAATTTCAGGGTCCCTCAATTCTTCTACAAAGACAGTATTGTTTAACTGCAGATTAACTGATTCCTGAGATGTGAGATCAGAGGAAATTTTCACTGTTGTGCGTAAGGTATCCTTAGGGCAGTCATCATATATGTAGCTGACTAGTAACCAAAATGCTATTATTTTAAGTAAGTTTTGATTCTGATAAAGGGTAAATCCGGTAGTACCTGATGAAATGTCCGTAAGAATAAGAATGAAGTATGTAACTTCCAAACCCGTTAAAAGGTTAATAGAGGCACAGAAGAATTACAGAAATACAGAAAAAAAAAAAAGTCTATTTAAAAGGACTCGAGAGAGGAGAGAAAAGAAACAACACAAAGTAATAGAAATCACAAAGATTTAAATCAGTTACTCATCAATGCTTACATTACATGTAAACACACTAAAAGTTTAAGGTTGTAGACTACATCAGAAAACAAAACCCACAGACATGGTTCACAAGAGCCATCTCAGATATATGGACAAAGGGCTGCTAACACACTAAGGCCTGTGTGACGGAGCTATGGTATCTGAGTTAAAATTTTTTGCCAACACTGCGTTTGTTCTGTGTGATTCACAATGCAGAAGAAACTAAAACTGAGAACGATACCCTGCAGGAAATAAAAGATGAAAGGGCTGGAGAGAAGATGCAGCAGTTAAGAGTTTAGAGTGCTTTTCTCAGAGGACCTGGGTTCTATTCCAGCACAACCACCTGTAAACAGAGCTGCAAGGATACCTGCACTCAGGGCGTGCGCGCGAGCGAGCACACACACGCACACACACACACACACACACACGCACACACGTGCTATGAGGAGATTTGCCAAGGAGAGAGCTCAGCTTCTGGTGGGTGGCTGAGCCTAACACATACTTGCCCACACTGAGGACCCTCCAAAGCGTCAGGGCAGAAGCCAGAGCTTCCAGGAAGAAGCCGCACCTAGACAGACACAAGGTGCTCTTAGCTCACTGTTCGGCTTGGGTCCAGGTTATGAACTGAATGTTTCAAGCAGAGGACTAGAAACATGGACAGATAGGTTTGAGCTGTATATAGGAGCTGGTTAAGAAAAACTGGAGAGGTGCCTCTGTGGTTAAGATCAATCACTTGGCTGTTCTTGCACAGAACAGGGCCAGTTTTCAATTCCCAGCACCCACATGGCAGCTCAAAACTGTAACTTCAGTCCTAGGGAATCCGACACTCTCTTCTGGCCTCCACAGGCACTACACACATGCAGGCAAGACACCCATACACATAAAACAGAAAGAAAGAAAAGGTAGCTGAGCGTGAGCAAGCCATTAAGAATCATGCTTCAGTAGTTCTGGGCCAGGTTCCTGCCTCAGCTTCCCTCAGTAATGGAGTACGATGAAATACACCCATTCCTCCCCAGGTTGCTTGTGATTATAGTGTTTATCACAGCAACAGAAAGCAAACGATGACACAGGCCTTCACCACTCGGTCCTGCTTTCTCAAGGCACCCTCATCCGAGAGGACCTGAAAGCCTCGGGTGGCCTGAGACACTCCGGACTGGTGACAACGGCAGGAGCTTCCGAAAAGGAGAGCCCCACGCTACTTTCAGCCTGCAGGGGGCTCGGCTGCAGATGGACCCTCCCATCCCACAAGCACCCCCACGCCACATGCACAGTCTCCACTTCTGCACAGAGACTGCAGCCCTTCAGTCGCTCTGACTAAACAAACAGTTCTGTTTCTGGAGGTGCCCGTCTACTTTTCTTTAATTCTCATGTCTCCTCCATCACTCCTGACCTCACAATCTGCCTATGTGTCACAGTCCCCAAAGCAGCTCCTGCTAAGCCTGCTGTGTTCTTTGGATTCCCTTTTACCCCTTCAAGGGCAGCTCAAAGCTTCAGGTCATCTACAGCTCTCTCTCTCTCTCTGTCTCACAGAGCAGCAGCAGCAGCAGCAGCTCTGACAGCAGCCATCTCTGAAGGCGCGACATGGTGCTCTGTGTCAGCTGAACTGGGCTTTTGATTAGAAGCCATGCAATGAGAAAACAACCACAAGATCTAACAATCAGGAACCACTGTGAAGGGGCTGGGAAGCCACTGATAGTCTGCTGGGTGAACTGTGCCTGTGGGGCAGACACTGGAGTCCCTGGGGTGTGGAGGGTATCCATCTCCACAGCAGGTAATGGTTTTTGTTTTTTCCCTTCTTAGCAAACCAGTATACTGGGTTCCAGAAGTTTCTCACCTAAAATAAGCACATGCAGTTATTTTAAGAGTCTGTGGATCAGCTCATGTCCATATGGTGCAACCACCACACTGTGGAAGACGATGAAGGACAGAATGAAGCCCAGGGCCCTTGATGCTATGAGGGGTGGAGCCAGGGTACCGTCCAGCCAGCCACAACCCTCCTTTTCTCTCTTTGTCGGGGTCTCTCCTTGGAGCTGTGGCTGGCCTGGAACTTCCTGTGTAGGCAGGCTGACCTAGAATTCACAGGGCTCTGCCCGCTCTACCTCCCAAGTGCTGGGACCACCTGGCCATCCCTTTAACCGCACCCAGCCTTCTCCACAGCCCTACCACTGGCTCCAATACTGCCCAAACAAGCGAGTGAACTTGGACCAGTCTATGATTTTATTTGCTACCTGGAAGGCTGACTGAGCCCAGTAACTCGAAGCCAGCAGGGGTGACAGTACAGCCTCTTGCAGGGTAGGGAGGTTGCATCCAGAACATTTCCTGGCTGTGCGTCCCTGCCCTGGAGTAGTGCATCCCAGCGGTTCACATTTGCAAAGCAATTGGATGAAAGCACTCACGATATTCCCGTGGAATAACTGAAAATTAGAAAGCACCTTGCAGAGTCTGCAAATGCCCTTGTGTTCAGAGATACTGCCAAGATGGGGCCCGGGGCTGCAGTGAACACAGCTAGCTTCCTTCTCAAGGCCTGATTTTCTTGGGCCTTTGTGCGCACCACCCATGTGGCCACAGGACAACTGATGAGTTGGCTCTTTCCACTCTGGGTCCCAGACCCAAACTTAGGTCGTTAGGATTGGCAGCAGGTGTTTTCACCACTTGGCCATCCTGCTGGCCCTACACCTTTCCATTTTGATGCCAAGTACACAAACTGACTATTTAGATGCACAGCACCTATGCTCACGGGCATGGAAAGATCTGGAAGGATTCAAACAGTGTAGCTAGAGCTGGCTTTTGGGGGCATCTGCTTCTTTCCTCATATCCACTGTTTCCCTACTTGCATCCCGGGGCAAGAAGCATTCTCCCACACTGCGGACACCTGTAGAGGGGCCCCAAGACAAAGTGCCCTGTGCCGGCTGTGGATTCACAGGACCCACGGGATGTGGCACACCTCTTCCCTCTGCCCCTCATCTTCCATCTCAGCCCGCCACGCTCAAGAACGACAAGGACTACTGATAACGTGTGCACAGCTGGAGATGCTGCAGTTTTGGCCCCAAGACACGTGCCACCAGAAAGCTGCCCGGTTTCTTCGGCTAGCACGGTGGCTGTGAAGACGGCTGGAGAGGAGAGAACACAGCTGGCAATTTGTTTTGTTTTGTTTTTTACAGGTTCAGCTTTTTATTGGACATGCTGTGCCTGCATGTGTGCTTGAGAACCAGAAGAGGGCACCAGATCTCATTATAGATGGTTGTGAGCCACCATGTGGTTGCTGGGAATCGAACTCAGAACCTTTGGAAGAACAGCCAGTGTTCTTAACCTTTGAGCCATCTCTCCAGCCCCACAGCTGGCAATTTTTAAGTTTTCCTTTTAATTGTGTGCGTGTGTGTGTGTGTGTGTGTGTGTGTGTGTTGGTATGTGCGTCAAGGACAAGAGCTGTGTGTCAGGGTGTCAGATCCCCTGGACTGCAGTTACAGTTGGTGGTAAGCTACCTCATGTGGGTGCTAGGAGTCAAACTTGGGCCCTCGCTAAGACCAGTACGTACTCTTAATCACTAAGCCCTTTGTTTTGTTGTTTTTAGACAGGGTCTTGTGTGGCCTAATACTCCATATAGAGCTAAGGATGACCCTGAATTCCTCCTCCTCCTGTTACCATGCCTGGCTAAGTAAGTTTTGTTTTTCTTTAAAGACAGAGTTTTGCTATGTAGCGTTGACTGATCAGGAACTCACCAGGCTGGCCTAGAACATACTGAGATCCCTGTCTCTGCTTCCTGAGTGCTGGCCTGTCTAAACATTATTTACTTACATGCTGAAGAAAAAATATACTTAAACATTCAAATGTTTCACTCCATGCATGCCTGCTGATGGTGTGTGGGACCTAGGCATTATCCCATCAGGGTAACTCCTGGGGACAAAACTGATCTCATTCCATCTCATACTGCCTCCCAGAATCCTTAGCGCTCTACCTACTCACGATTTTTACTTGTTCCTAAATCCTTACCTAAAAATTTCCATTCCTCTTGCCTCCCATGTATAAGATCAGGTTTGCGCATTGCGGAAACCTGCATTTATGAGCTGCTGCTTTATATTTTAAATTTCTGGTGCACTTATCAGCCCTCCATCAAGAAAAGCGCACCAGGACTACCCAGCCTTGACTGCTACACCCTTGCCTCTACATGGGTGCTTGTGGGGCTGAAGGCAGATTGTTGCTGATACAAAGTGGCAGATTCACCAACCAATACGAAGACAACCTGGGACTTAAGAACAGGGTTTCCTGAGTTACTGGACCAAGTGTACCGCAGTAATGGAGGGTGGGGTGACCTGGGTGTGGGTTTGGTGGGACTGCCAGGGCCGAGCTAGGAAGTTTTGATTTGTGTGTAGCAGGGATGGAACCCAGGGCCTCACACATGCTAAGCACATGTTCTACCACTGAGCCATATTCCTAGCTCTTCAGCAACATGTCAGTCTCAAGTTGTTCTACAATAAGTCTATAAAATTGGAGCCATGGGTAGAGTAACCGATGGAGCACGTGCCTAGAATGCGTGAGTCCTGAACCAAAAATATAGACTGTTATTTAGCTTGGTCACTAACATGGTTGTTTGTTTCTTTGACTGATTTTTAGTGTTTCCTGGACTGCTGCCTATCTGAGGTAAGGCAGGAATCTGCTCTAATCTCTAAGACATGCTAACCACATAGGGCTAGGAACACAAAGGCCTTGAGATCTGGGCAGCAGTGATCTTCAAACATGCCAGCCCTGTCTCTTTAAGAGCCCACACACAATGGCTGGAGAGATGATCGGCACTTTAGGAGCATTTGTTGTTCTTGTGGAGGACTCTGTAGGATTCCCAGAATCGTACGTGATCATCCAGAACTTCAGCTCTATGGGATACCATACCCTCTTTGGACTTCTGTGGGCACCAGGTACACACATGCTAAATACACAAACATACAGGTATTTATTTACATCCCACTATACACAGGAATACAGGCACCCACCGGACCAGCTCATGGACACAGGGGAGACAGCCTCCGGGGGAGAGGGAGGCAGGTACTCAGAAAACATCTGTTAACACAGTTACTGGAACACAACAGAGGTACAGGGCGATGGGTGATGGACCTGGAAAGGTTGCCCAGAGGAGGTAAGCCTGGTCTTGGGACCTGAGGAGTTTTGCAGAGCAAGGAGCCAAAACAAATCAGGTTAAGGTGAATACATTTTGGATAGTCAGAAGGAAACTGCATTCGAAAGACCTTGGGATGAAGAATGGTATTTTCAACATCTATTATCTGTTCAAAACAGACCTCTGCTGGCTGTCATATCCTGGAGCTCAGCATGCAATGTGGACATCGAGGATGAGCATTTGTGCAGGTATTGAGGAGAAAATATCTTACTTAGTTGCTACTGCTGGCAATTTGCATTAATAAAGCCTAGAGCCACAAGTGGTAAACAATGAGGGCAATTCCTTTCAGTTATTATTCTACAGGCAACTTGAAAATGCTACACCTTAATTAATATTCCTTTATTGGAGGAAGGTATCTTCTGTAATCATTACCTTTTTTGTGTGTGTTTTGTTTATAAGGAAACAATAGGGAGGAAAAGGAAGGTTTTAAAACATCTTAAGACCGGGGTTTTGCGTTGTCTTCCAAAACCGAGTAAGCCAAATTACAACACATCGGAAGAGCAGAATAAAGAGTCGAGGCGTCCTCCGCGCTCCCGCCCCGCCCGCCCGCGCCCAACAGGTGCTTCCCCGCCCTCTGGGCGCCGCGGATCCTCAGGTCGCCGGCGAGCACCCGCCCGAGGCCCGCCCGTACTCACGGCCGCTCGGCGGTCCGCGGCCCGGTCCGCAGCGCCCATCCGGCCCCGGCTCTGTCGGAGCGGGCTCGGCGCTCAGGCGGTCCCGGTGTGGCCCGGGACGCGGTGTGGCCGTTGGCGCCCTGGCCCGCCGCGAGGCATCCTCCCGCCGCCGCCCCGCGGCCGCCTGCCCTTTGTTTTGGAGCGGTGGCCCGGCCCCGCCGCCATAAACGGCCTCGGAACGTGGCGCTGGCCAAGCCAATCAGTGCCCGCGGCCCGCCCGCGCCGGCCCGCCCTCCGCGCGCCCGCCCGCCCGCCCGCCCGCACGGCGGAGCGCTGCGGGAGCTCGGCCGGAGCTGCCGGCCGGGGCGGAGGTCGGAGGGGCCTGGGGGGCGGGGCCTGGCGGAGGCCACCGAGCGGGCGCCGGCCGGACGGGAGGCCCGGGTCCCCGGACGGCCGCGGGCTGCGCGCAAGCCCTCTGCGGCTGGGTCCCTAGAGCGCGAGCTTCTCCGCTGTCTCCGTACCGACCACTCTTTCTCAACTCCAGGTCAGCACGTGAGACTCCAGATCCGCGTGGATTTGAACTGTGGGACCCCCACACACACCCCAGAACTCCTGCCTGCCGGCACTCATTCTCCAGGTCCACATCTGCGCCCTTTCCAACACGTCTGTTTTTTTTTTTTTTTTCGGTCTCTAGATCGATTTTTAAATAAAAGGCCGCTGCTAAGGGTGGGCGGGCACATTTTAGTCGTATTAGCGCCCGCTGGAGTGTGTTTGTTAGGATTTATTGAACTGAGAACGACGCTAATTGATCAGATTGCGGCTTTTCTGGTCAGTTACCCATGAGTTGCCATTTACTTAGAGACTCTCCCAAGCGAACAGTTGTTCTCCTGACTTCTCGACTCCTAGCTTGAAGACGGACTCTCACGTCTTTTGGTTTTTAAGGAATGGTCTCTCTGATTAAAGCTGGCCTCAACTTATGTATGTAGCCCAACGATGGTCTCGAACTTTACATTTCAAACTTACACGGCGTGCGCGTGCGGCCTGTGGTGGAGGCTGGAAGTCCATTCTGCTTGTCTCTTAACACTGTGGGTCCTGGAGTCTGAACTCAGGTCATCAGGCTTGGCAAGAGGCACCCTTACCCACTAAACCATCCAGCTGATCCTTTCATTGTTAAAGCAGTTAATCCTTTTTTAAGGTTTGTTTTTATTTACATGTATGTGTTAATGTGTCCCACGTATGTGCATGCCCCTGGAGTCCAGAAGAGGGCATCAAATCTTAAGGAGCTAGAATTACAGGGGATTTTCAGCAACCCAAAGGGGTCCCTGGGAATCACATTTCACATCGTGTGTGTGTGTGTGTGTGTGTGTGTGTGTGTGTGTGTGTGTGTGTGTGACAGAGACAGAGACACAGCCCTACTGCATTTGAGCGTGAGTGGGACGACTTCCCAGTGCCGACACCACTGAAGACCGATTCTGGCAAGCACACCTTTAACTCTAGCGCATGCCTTTAATTCTAACAGAGGCAGGTGGATCTCTGTGAGTTCAAGTTCATAGTGAGTTTCAGTCAGGGCTACCCTATTCCAAAAACAAGGAGAAAAAAAAAATCCTTTTAAAAGGTTAGAACAACGGCTCTGGGGTTGAGATCCCTTGCTGCTCTTACAGGACCCAAGTTTAATTTCCTGCACTCATATCAGATGGCTGTTAACTTCAGCTCCAGGACATCTAATGCCTCTTCTGGCCTCCGTGGGGCCGACACATAAACACACAGAGGCATACACATGCAAACACGGAAACATACACTATACAATAACTATTTAAAAACAGAAAAAGATTTGCTCTCCCCAGCAACTATTAACTATCAGTAGATCCTCAGGGAGGGTGGGGTCTAGCAAGCCCTTCCTCCCGTGGGGGGACGTAGTTAGGTTCTGTCTTCTGAGTTCCTCGGGGGCAGCAGCCATACCATGCTCAGAAAACTGCTCCACAGCTTCCTTCCTGCCCTTCAACTATTACACTCTTTTTCCCTGTCTTTGCTGTGCTCCCCGAGCTTTGGAGGGTGGACACAAACGCCCTGTTTGGGGCTGAGTACTTAGCAGTCTCTTAGTTTCGGCACTCTAACCAGGTATGACCGTTCGCTGTTGCCCACTGCAAACAAAACCCTCCCTGACCGAGGCCGAGAGCAGCACTGACCTGCGCATGGCTGTGAACGTAAGTAAGTATTTATTGGGTTTTGTTTTGAGTACGGGTTTCTCTGTGTAGGCCTGGCTGTCCTGGATTCACCAGGCTGGCCTCAAACTCACAGAGATCTGCCTCCAGAAGTACTGGGATTACAGGTGTGTGCCACCAAGCCTGGCACATCCTGTCACTCTTGGTCCAGGGAATCTGATGTGCTTTTCTGGGCCCCAGTATGGTCACTGTCTTGGGGTTCTATGCTGTGAGGAGACACCATGACCACAGCAGCTTTTATAAAGGAAAGCATTTACCTGGGTCTGGTTCTTACAGTTTCAGAGCTTTGGTCCACTGTCATCGTGGTGGGAGCATGGCGGCGTGCAGGCAGACATGGTGCTGGGGGAGCCGCGAGCTCTACACCTTGATCCGCAGGCAGCCGGGGACCACGTGCCACACTGTGCTTAGCTTGAGCCCGTGAGACCTCAAAGCCTGTTCCCACACCGACACTTCCTATGGGCCTAGCATTCAGACATGAATCTATGGTGGCCAGACCTAGCCAAACCACCACGGTCATGGCGCACAAACTACATGCAGACACTCACACATACACATACAAAACAAAAAAAGCCCCAAACCACCGGTTGGTAGTGGCAAAAGCCTTTAATCCCAGCACTCTGGAGGCAGAGGCAGGTGGACCTCTGTGAGTTTGAGGTCAGTCTGGTCTATAGAACAAGTTCCAGGATAGCCAAGGCTACACAGAGAAACCCTGTATATAAAATGACTTAGAAAGCTCCTGGGTTTGTGTGGGGCCTAGAACATAAGGCTTCCCTGTGGGTCCAGGCTGGGGTGCAGGCTCGTCTACCATTTGCACCATATGATCCAGGAGACCTGATTGTATCTGAGGTGGCAGTGGCAGGTAAGGATGCTGTTTGGAGGTTTTGGCAGGCTGTTATAGGTGAATCACAGAAGACACCTTTGGGATTTTGGAGCAAAGCTCTACCATCATTTGCAGACAACTACTCTAGCTTTGAGAGACATCTCTTGGCCTGCTATTGGGCCATCAAGTTAACACGTGACATGAGCTGCCCATTATGATCTGAGTGTTATCTGAACCGTCAAGCCATAGAGTAGGATATGCACAGCAGAAATCTGTTATCAAATGGAAGTGGTATATACATGATAGGGTCCAAGCAGGTCCTGAAGACACAAACAAGTCACATGAAGAAGTTGCCCAAATACCTATGGTGTCTACTCCCGTTACCATGCCATCTGCTGCCAAGCATGCACCTGTAGCCTCATGGGGTGTGCCTCACTGGTTGACTGAGGAAGAGAAGACTAGGGCCTGGTTTACTGATGGTTCTGCACATTATGCTGAGACTATCCAGAAGTGGCCAGCTGCAGCATTACAACAGCATCACAACCCTTTCCTGGGACAGCCCAGGACACCAGCAAAGAGAAATCTTCAGTGTGCAGAACCTGGGACAGTACACATGGTCATACATTACGTTTGGAAGGAGAAATGCCCAGATGTGTGATTGTTCACCGATTTATGGGCTGTAGCCTATGGACTGGCTGGATGGCCAGGGAAGGAGCATAGTTGGGAAATTGGTGAGAAAGACATCTGAGGAAGAAGCATGTGAAGAGATCTCCACAAATGAGCGAAGGATGTGGAGGTAATTGTGTCCCATGTCGCTCATCAAGAGGCGACTTCAGCTGAGGAGGAGTTCAGTAATCAAGAAGGCAGGACGACCCATTCTGTGGACAGTCTTTTTCCCCAGCCATCCCTGTCATCACCCAATGGCCCACAAACAAAATGGTCATGGTGGCAGAGTTCTGCATGGCCTCAACAAGCTGGACTTCCACTACAGCAGTTGATGAGTGCCAGATATGCCAACAGCAGGGACCTGGGAGTGTGGCACACACCTTCCATCCCAGAACTCAGGAGGCAGAGGCAAGCGGACCTCTGAGTTCAAGGTCAGCCTGGTCTACAGAGTGGGTTCCAGGACACTGGAAAAGACAGTCCCGATGTTTCCACTCCAAAGTTCTGTTCCAAATCCTGGCATCAGCCAGGAGGAAGCAACTCATATTGGTACACCCTCCACGAACACTGAACACACTGCCGTGCCAGACATGTCTGGGTGCCCGTGGTCTCCTCTGCCCCGAGAAGGATGAAGGCTCTCCAGAGCCCACACATTTCTAAACTTAGCCGGCTCTCTAATAGCTTCCTGTGTGACCTTTCAAGCCCATTAAGGATGTGTGCAGATGCCGCGGACACAGCAGCCACGTGTTATCTTATGTTCTTTCCAAATGAAGACATTTCCAGCTTTAGGACCTAAGAGCAGGGATGAATTTACGTTGTTGATGGAAGCAGTTGCCATGGCACCGAGCTGCCCTTGGAGCTGCCAGCTGCCACTTGATTTCCCCATTTTTCTGCAAATGAAGAAGTGTAGGAAACTAAGAACCTGCCTCCCACTGTGAGGGAGAAAATAAACTATGCATGTTAATTAGAAAGCCAACCAATGATGGGAATGTATGTCTTTGGAGTGACTATGCAACCAAGGTCCCAGACTTCTCCCTGACTTAAAAAAAATCATGAGACGACTTTGTTAAAAAGGCAGATGCTATGGGCTAGAGAGGTGGCTCAGTAGTTAAGAGCGCTGGCTGCTCTTTCAGAGGTCCTGAGTTCAGTCCACAGCTCCCACACGGTGGCTCACGACCATCTGTACTGGGAACTTCCACCATGCCGTGAGCCCTCATACACACAAAATACACAATAAATAAAAACACAGACGCTGCGCGGTTAACCTGAGATCCTCCATCATTTTAAACTACAAAAAAACGGGGGTGTGGTGGAAAGATGGCTCAGCCAAGCACCTAAGAGCAGTGACTACTCTCCCCGAGGACCAGGGCTCGAGTCCCAGCGCGTGGCAGCTCACAGTGTTCTCTAACTCCAGTCCCAGGGCCTCAGTGGGCACTGCATAGATTGTGGTACACAGAGGCACACGTACTATATACACATACACACAATATGCACACACAAAAATAAAGTTAAAAAGAAAATGGTAAGCTGTAATTAACACAAAAGTTGGCCACCTTAGCCCTTTTGCCTCTTTCCTCACCTATCCCTCAAACTCGGTGGCCTTGAACTTTTGATCTGCCTGCCTTCACCTCCTGAGATATATTTGGCGCATGCTTCCTTTCTTCTGTGCTTGTGATGGATGCCAGGGCTTCAGGAGGACATTTTACCCACTGAGCTCCATCCTCAGCTCCAGCACAAACCACGCTGTTGTTTTAGAGACAGGTCTTGCTATGTAGCCCTGGTAACAGAACCATGTCTAAGTGCAAAGGAGGGTACAGTCTATTTACAAAAAAGCTTAAGCTTAACTTACTCTCTTTTCAGTGCTGGGAATGTACCTGCTAGGCCCAGCTAAAATACTTTTCTTCCTTCAAGAATGAAACTCTATCTCAATTAACACCTATCCTCCCACAGCCTGCACTGATGATTGGATGTGGTGAGATGGTGGGTGCTGGCCTGTGGGCCTCATATTTGAGGGCTAGGCTTTGATTTTGAACCGTTTTGGTAGCTGCACCTGAGGAAGGCAGCAGGCATTGTGACTCTGGATGAGCAGAGAGCAAGCCTACTTACCTCAGAAATACGGCCTGGACCTGTACAGTGCAGGGAGAGACGGCTTGCTTGCTCTGGCGTTGGTCTGAGCATCCCTCCAGAGCTTTACATGCTGAGGTTCAATTCCTGCTGTGAGGCACTGGGAGAGTGAATGTTCAGTCCGATGTTTAGAACCCTGAGAGGCGATCAGAATTGAATAAAGCCAACAAGAGTGGAGCTGCGAGGAGAGGCGGCGGGCAAAGCAGGAGGCACATGTGTGCTGGCTCTTGCCACACGAAACACTGCTGATCTAAGCCTCTGGCAGGAGTGAAAAGTCCTCCCCAGCTGCTACACTGTTGCATTGACTTGCTGAGGTTCCCAGCCCGGTGGGAAGCTGACTTGGCTCCACTTTTGGCCGGATCAGCTGGTATCAGCATCTTTATCCCTGCTGCAACGTTCTTTCTTCATTGTCAAGGAACTCTACCCTGGTGATGGACTCACTGAACTGAAACAAACTCCGTTCTCACTGGGCCCCCGAACATCAGCCACCCAGAGGCACTCCCTATACATCTTGTGCTCTCAACAGTGCCTTTTGGGCTTCCAAGACAGAGTTCTCTGTGTGTAGCCCTGGCTGTCCTAGAACTCAACTCTGTAGACCAGCCTGCCCTTGAACTCAGAGATCTGCCTGCCTCTGCCTGAGGGCTGGGATTGAAGACCACTTCATCTTTGCAGCGGTCATTTTCCTGACCATCAGTGGTGACAGGTGAGAGGCAGGCTGTGCTCACATAAGCACACAATACTCTCTGGCTGTCAGGCTGGAAATGAGGCAGGTGCTTGCTTTTTTTTGTTTGTTTGTTTGTTTTCAGCTAGGGCTTCTCTGTGTCACCTCGGCTGTCCCGGAACTTGCTCGGCAGACCAGGCTGGCCTCGAATTCACAGAGATCTGGCTGCCTCTGCCTCCCAAGCGCTGGGATTAGAGTGCGCCACCACTGCCCTTCAGGTGTCTGCATTCTTTATTTTTACTGTTTTGTCTCCAGCTCCATCAGCTCTCTGCACTGTTGTCTGTGGTGGCTCGTGTAAAATCAGAAACAAAAGCAACAAACCAAAACCCGAAACAACAAAACTAGGCCAGGAAGAATGAATGATTCAGTGGTTAAAGTGCTGGCCATGGAAACTTGATGAGCTGAGCTTCATCCTCAGATCCCAAGGGAGAGGGACAAACATGGAGGACAGAGGACAACCCGTAGGAATGGGTTCTCTCCTTCCATCACATGGGTCCCAGGGATTGAATTCACCCAGGTCATCACTTGGTGGCAAGTGCCTTTATCTTAAACACTGGGCCATCTAAACAGTCCATCTATCCATCCATCCATCCCTAGGCAGGGTCTCTCCCGTGTAGATGTCCTGGAACTCACAGAATCTGCCCACCTCCACTTCCCAAGCGTTGGGACTAAAGGCATGCAAAACAATGCCCACTCTCCTCACTCCTTTCCAGACAGGTTCTCGGTAGGTAGCTCAGGCTGCCTGGAGCTTGGGATCCTTATCCCTTAGTCTCGTGTGTGCTGGGTTTACAGGCCTAGCTCATCATGCTTGCTCAAAGTCTATGTAAGCGACTGTATCAATGGAAGGTGGTTAAAAAAAAAAACAAAACAAAACTGAGACTGGGTCTCATCATGTACGTCAGGCTCACCTGCACCTGTGTTCCTCCCACTTCAGTCAGCTCCTGGACTGCGAGAGCAAGCACGTGTCCTTAGTCTTTCTTTCCTTCCTTCTTCTTTCTCTGAGGTTTCTCAAGAAAGGGTTTCTCTGTGTAGCCTTGGCTGTCTTGGACTAGTGAGCAGGCCAGGCTCACTAACTAGACATGCCTGCCTTTGCCTCCCCGAGTGCTTGGATTACAGGTGTGTGGCACTGCGCCCGACTTTTTTCCATATTTAACAGATTTTTTATTATTTTTATTGCCAGGGTCATACATGCTGGGTTGGAGTTTTAGCCTGGTGGTAGAGCATGTGCCAGACAGGAACAAGCCCCAGGCATCTCTCTCGTTTTTTTTTGTTGTTGTTGTTGTTAAGATTTATTACATATACAGTGTCCTGCTTTCGTGAATGCCTGCACACCAGATCTCATTATAGATGGGTGGGAGCCACCATGTGGTTACTGGGAATTGAACTCAGAATCTCTGGAAGAGCAGGTAGCAGAAGCGCTCTTACTCTCTGAGCCATTTCTCCAGCACCCCCCCTGGGGGGGGCATCTCTTGAGATAGTTCAGGGGATGTTACATCATACAGATTCCCTTGTGTACCAGAGACAGTGGGGCAATTAAACAGTCCCAATTAGACTATCCCAGAAGCAGCGATCCCATGGGTGCAACTTGGGAAGGTCCTGGTCTCCATCCTGGGAGAGTTGCCTTTCTGTCCTGCCTTGAAGGCTGCAGTTTGAATAACACATGCTCGGAATTCACCATTGGGGACTCGCAAAGGGCCCAGCTCAGCCCTGTGGTGGGTGGGCTCAGGCAAGCTCACACACTTCTTAGGGTGTGTGACCTAGTTCTTGCTGTCTGTGGTCGCTGCGACAAGTGGGATGGAAGTGGGGAAGTCCTGGGAAGGCTGGTGCTCATTCCTCTCACACCCAGGACCAGGCACCTGATGTGACATGTGCAACCAAGAAAAGAGAAAGCTAAAAGCAGGCAGGACCTGGAGAGGAAAGAGGATGTGTCAGCAGGCCTTTGGGGTACCAATGCTGAGACAGAGTAACTCCAAGTTGAGACTGGCTTGCTTGAAAGTACTCAGTCACTCAGTACAGCAGGAGCCTACCTGAGTTCCAGAGACCAAGACTGACCAGCACTTAGCCAATGAGATGTACTGCCTGGCTCTGGCTGCCAAGGTGCCCAACAGTGGTTGGTGGCCAGGGTGTACCTGTTTTCTTCTGAGACACCTGATTTCCGATCTCTAATGGACAGCATCCTATTGTTGCAACCAATTCTTATGTGGTAACAGCAGGAGAGCTCACAGGGAGCCCCGAGTGGACTCCAGAAACTGTTCTGTGTCAGTTTTACATGGTTCCCATGCACCTGTGCCTCCGTCCTAAGGTGATGCCACCGTCAAGCTGTGGCTGTCCCTAGTCCTGTCATCGAAGTCCCCGCCTGCCTGGGCAGAGTGGCATACAGCAGACTCTGGTCGCTTGCTCCTGAAACCCCAGGGCTGAGCAGGACAGGAAAGCAGCACTGTTTCTCCTTTCACAACATCATCTGCTTTTCAAAATCAAACAAAAGTTATTAAAATGTTCTTTGTGGGGCCCACTCACTCACGGCTGCAGCAAATAAGCACCGTTCAAGGAACTTCACCTTGACAGGTGGGTTCAATGCTCCAGCCTGTTTCCTAGCACTGACCCCCCTTAGCCCTTCAACCTTTCCTTGAGGTGGGATGGGGCCACCCCCAACAGCACAGCTTCCTTCACTTCAGTGTTCTGGTACTGCCTTTCCTTCCCAACTGAAACAAATTCTGATGGTGGCAGCTGCTCAAAAGCAAAGCAAAACACAAAAAACCAATCAGATTTTCATGCTGTCCGAGTGCAAGTGGGTCCCAAGGATCAAACTGAGCATTGGCGACAAGTGCCTTTATCTCTGGTGTCGCCTTGATGGCCCAGATGGAGTTTCACTCTTTACTAGTGGTCAGTGAATTGTCTAGCTGGTGGAAGAGTGGGGTGTAAGCCAGAGGTGCTATGATTTAAATGCATAGGCACTTCATTTTTAATCCGTTAACAAGTAAGCTGAACCCTGGCTTCTCTGCTGGACCAGCTAGCCCCGCAAATCCATTGCCTTTAGATCTTTCTGCCTCTCTCCCTGTTGCTTCTCCCAAACAGGCTCTCAATTAGGTGTGTTCAACCTTTTGACATTGTGACATGTTAGCATCTACAAAGCAGACACTTGGGAAGTACACAATCCAGTTGCAAAATAATCTTTGTCTTCGGAAAGTTTGATTTTTATGTTGGGCCTAATCCATAGCTATTCCAGCTCACTGTCCTCTGCTTCCAGCTCTGTAGCCTTTGCTCATCTCTAGCCACGATGGACTTCAATGTTTCCTTGGTTATTTCATCTGTGATATTTGCTCTTACAGTATCATCTTTAAAAAATTAAGGAGTGGGAACTAGGCAGTTAAAGATTCCATCTCATGAAAGGGCACTAGAGAAACGCCCCTGAAACTTGCCAACAGTACTGTGGACTTTTCATGTACAATAGATGGCCAAGTCATTTTTGTTTTTTGATAGTGCTTCTCCGTGTAGCCTTGGCTGTCCTGGAACTTGCTCTGTAGACCAGGTTGGCCTGGAACTCACAGACCCTCCTGTCTCTGCCTCCTGAGGGCTGGCTTAATCCTGCCCCATGGCTAAAGGTAATTAAAACCAGAGTATCTTTGGGCCCTGGGCCTTGTGTGCAAGTGCTGTAGAGCACTAAGCTGCGCCTCCAGCCTGGGTCAGCTTGCAAACACTGGTATTTCCGCTTATCCACTGTGAATTTGTTGTCGAGTCAGGATTTCTGTGTAGCCTTGGCTGTCCTGGGCTCGCTTTGTAGACCAGGCTGGACTTGAACTCAGGAGATGCACCTGCCTCTGCCTTAAGTGCTGGAATTAAGGACATGTGCCACCACGCCCAGCCCACTGTGGATTTTTTGCTTTGGTTTTGTCTCAGTGAGGCAAGTGTTAAAAAGCGAGAGACACTGAGGGAAACTAGATCCCAGGGACTAGGTGGTGTAGGCTGAAGGGAAAAGATCTGGCTATCCAGTTTCCAAGCTGACTTCAAGAATGGACCTGGGCTCCCTGCATGTGCACAGCTGATCCCAGTACCCCAGGCTGCACACATACACTTTCTCTTATTATACAGATATACAGTCGTCCCCCCCCACCCCGGCTCTAGGAGGCAGCTCCCACTCACCATTCACACATCTAACTGGCTTGTCACCTTCTGGACCTACTCTAAAAAAGCTAGCTCTCTTGCCCCTGCTAAGAGACTCAAGAGCGGCCCAATGCTTACTCACCTAGCTGTTTTCCTGGCTAACTACCTATCTATAGACACAGTCTTACTATGTAACCCAGACTACATATGTGTTCTACCATTTTTTCTGTAAGTCTCTGTCTCCTGTACATCACCGAGCCAAAAACTCTGGGCATCCTTCCTGTCCTTGGCCTGGTCCAGCACAGCACCACAGGCTGAGTTCCAAACAATGGATGTCTCAAGTCCCATTAGTTGAGGGAGAAATCATCTGGAAGCTCACGTGCTGATGGCAAGTAGTTAGCACACGAACACCCTTCAGGCTGGAGGCATGCTCAGCAATGCAATCCTCGCTCTTGTTCCAGCACTAAACATCAAACCCCAAGTGACGTCCCTCCTCTGCATTCTCCCATACACTCTCAACTTTATGAAGAGGAAATTAGGAACTGAAGAGAATTAGGAACTGAAGAGAAAGAAGGAAATGAAGATCCCCCAGTCACCAGTGATTAACCATGGCCTGCCTTTAAAGAAGAACCCCGCCTCCACCAACCACTCCTTCTTCCTTACATGCCCGCAGTACCATGGTGAAGCTCACAGCTACAAGAGTGAAGGCACACAGCGGGCCCCGCTCATGTTCTTGGCATGCAGGAGTTGTTTCCGAAGTGATCGCTTTTCAAAGCTTTGCTCTCACATCCCAATCCTTGCTTTTGAGGGCACAGTTCCCGAATCCCCGCAGTAACCCACTAAGGCGAGCGTGTTAGTGGTCTTCCTTTCTGGAGACAGGTTTTGTTTTTCATACGCTCACATGCTCTCGCCCTGCTCCGCAGAGATGAAACGAGAGGGACTTCTTGAAGACATCAGTGGTCCTTGAGGGAGCCAGCTGCTGGTCTGCAGTCCGCAGCAGGGCCCGCCCAATTCACTGGAGATTACTAAACCACGACAAAAGACACCGACAAGTTTCTTTCATGGGTGTTTTTGTTGTTGCTGTTTTGAGAAAAGGTCTCTGTAAGCAGCCTGGCCTGGAATGCCCTCTGTGGAGACCAGCACCCCTGGGGTCTGCCTCCGGAGTACTGGGATTGATTACAGCTGTGTGCTACCGTGCCCAGCATCTATTTGCAGCTCTCCTAGCTGCTTAATGATGTCACTATCTATAGGGGAAACACATCTGAAGCAATGGTCTCCAGTCTCCAAACAGCCCTAAGATACCCCTGCTCTCCACAGAGCTGCTCCAGGGTCCCAGATGCTCTACGTTTAAAAATCTAGACACAGGGAGTCCTAGCCTACGCCACAGGGTCCTTACCTGCACCACAGCCCTTTGGCCCTGGCCTCTGGTTGGTTTCCTCGTGAGTCACTGCTCTACTGTCCTCTTGGTGCTCTGCTCTGCCAAGCACAGCGAATGGCACCAATGGTTAGCAGACGTTTCTCTCCGCCCACTTCTTACAGAGGAGCTTCCTCACCATAGCATTCATCTTTCTCACCTTCCTATTGAAAAATCACCATCTTTAGCAATTCTTGGTACAGGAGCCAAATAAGACTGTATCCACTGTCCTTGTTCCACTGACAGTCTTCTCCCTGTTGTCACCTTCCTCTCAGACTCACAGATGCTCTAAAGCCTGTCCTCCATGAAAACTCATCACACTATGCCTATGGACACACTCTGGCACTACCCGGCTCAGCCTGCACTGGACTTCAAGGAGGAAGTCTGCATTTGCCTTCACCTGCTGTGACTGCCCTACCCTCTCAGCCCAGAGACATTTGATTCCGATCAAGTATGGCAATCACGATGCTCGTCTATCATGGCTGTTAAGGGGTGGAGCCCATCACCGACGAATAGGATACTTATGATGACCAGGCTTCAGCACTCAACAAGGAAAACAGCCATTTTTAGCTTTCTCCAGGAGAGATGCATGTGACATGCTGACTGCTTCAATTTAGACAGCATCAACTCTATTTCCTGAGGATTTTCAAAGCAGGTTTTCCTCAGATGGACAGAAGTAGGGATTTACAACAACATGTAATAACATAACAGCATTTGGGAAGACTTGGTGTTTACTCAGTACTTGCTGTGCCATATGATAATTACTTGAAATATATTTTTATTCCTACTGCACGCACAGCAAATGATACTGATTCTCTTTACAGCTGACTGTCTGCTGCAGAGAGTGAGTACAGAGAAGGCCAGCTGTAGCTGAGAACAGAGGGGAAGGTGACCCAAAGCCTGTTCCCTCACCCCATCAAAAAACCTTCCCAGTACCTGTGGCTTATAAATAAGTCACTGTTCTGCCTTCAAAATTGACAAGAAACAAACACCCAAGACTTGTTAACAGTCACGAATTCTTGGTGTGAAGAGAGAGGCTGCATCTGCTGCCTGCCCATGCCCTGAAGGATAGGGAGAGCATGTAAGGAGAGCTCCCCCTTCTCTAGAACCAAGGTCTGAAGAGTCCCCCAGAGCAGCAGTCTGTGATCCGGCAACCACCAGCAAAGTCAGGGTCAGAAGGCACGCTACGCAGACCAACAGCTATACTAAGAGCAGCGTCACTCTGCAACACAGTGACAAAATGCGAAGGCTCTACGGTTTTTTGGTAATTCTTTTTACAAGTCAGGTGCCATAAACATTCAAATAATGAATTAAAAAGCATGTTTACAACAGAAAAGATGAAGATAATTATAAACCTCTTACAATTTTATACACACTAGCCAAAACACAAAAGTCACAGATAAATGTTCAAGTTTAACAATACAATGAAAAAAAAAAAACAATTAAATTCTTAACAAAATCTTCCTTCAACATTTGTTTTTTAAACTTACCATTATCGTAAATAATCTATGCAGTTTAGAATATAATACCAAAAGGTACCAACGGTACAAAGGAGATACAAAGCAAGGTGAGGCCTCGAGTGCTCTGCAGGGATAGATAAATGGCACCAAAGGCAACGAGCTTTAGGTAAACTGGTGTGACCCTAGGACACTGGATTCCCGCTGTTGCTCCACCACATCAAGCTGGAGTAGTAGGAGGGGTTATTTATTCCACTCTTACATGCTTCTCATCCGGGTTATAGGGTATGATATTCTAAACATGAGCATAATTTTAAGGAACAAATGCTTTAAAAAACATGTAAGCAAAAGAATTGCTCAAAACCATTACATTTACAAGCATGTATTAACATGTTAGTACACTATGTAAGTCACCAAAAATTTGAATATAACCATTAATATTAATGTCAGTATGAGCATAAGCAGATGGAAGTCTCCTCTAAGTGGTCTGAACAGTATGTGGCATGCAGTGTGGGTGGTCTACCTGTGATTCTTCAGAGATAGCAGCTGTCAATTCATAGCTTCCCCAAACCAATGGCCACCCCATGCCCTCATCGCCTGTACTACAATGAGCAGGGATGAGGTAGGTATAAATGAACTGTACACTGGTCTTTTACCAGGAGGCCTCAACATAGGCCAGTATTAGCTTGGAATGCTGGTATCATGGCAGAGTTCTCACCAAGGGGTCTTTGGGATTGATGGGTAAGTACCTTTTTTAAACAAAATAAAAGGAGCAAAATGTTTTCACTAGTTCTTTTGCTCATATTTTAAGACATGGAAAAAACTATAGCTACCAGATAGCTTTCTCGATAGTATATAAATAATAGAGGGGCTCAATAACACCAGTATGGAGATGACCTTATGTGTACACTTTTAGAAATGTGAGAACCGGTCTGGAGAGATGGCTCAGAGCACTGGCTATTCTTCCAAAGTCCTGAGTTCAATTCCCTGCAACTACATGGGTACTCACAACCATATATGTTAGGATCTAATGCCCTCTTCTGGCATGCAGGTGTACATGCAGGCAGAGCACAGTATGCATAATAAATCTTAAAAAAAAAAAAAAAAAGAGAACCAGGGCTAGTTAAGAGTACTTTCTGACTGTGTAAATAATAAATAAATAAATCTTAAAAAAACAAAAACAAATGCTTTCTGCTCTTCCAGAGGTCCTGATTTTTATTTCCAGCAACCACACAGCAGCTCACAACCATCTACACTGGAGTCTAATGACCCCTTAGCATGCAGATGTAGATGCAGATAGGGCACTCATATACATCAAGTCAAATCTTTTTAAAAAGTGAGAACCAAAATAATGAGTAAATAACGAGTGTAACACAACAGCGTTAGCTGTGACCGTACCGTGTGGCTATGTGTCTCTCTGATGTATTCATTTCCCATGGACACAGAAAGTGCACTAATCGTGGTACAGTGATTCTAGGGCGCAGTGATTAGCCCATCTTACTTCACAGTACCAGGAAGGGAAGATCAGAGAGCTCTGTGCCCTGGGAGATGAGGCTATGGTTTCCTTATTTAGAAGTCGGGAAATTAATATGAAAATATGAACACCTCCTTTAAAAATATAAACAAGTGGAAAAGCTGTCAGTGCTTTAGAAAAAGAAAATTGACTACTAGTGTATGAATAAAGGTCGAATCTCCATTCTTTCAATGCTAGGTGGGCTCCATGTATGGAAGTGAAAAGCGGATATTTAGGGCAAGAATATTTACAGCAAGGTTTCTGGGATGCGTGAGCCATCCTTTAGCCAGCTGAGGTGTGGGTGTCACGCTGAACCTGGTATGGGGTGCTGAATAGCCCTTCCCACAGCTCTAGAATATAAAGACAAAAAGGCCCTTTTCAGAGCCAACCGGAGATTCCAAATTGGAATGTTTGGGAGTCACCATCAACGCTGGGCTACATGAGACCTGTTTTTAAGAGATGACTATGTCAGAATCATTTGCTGTCCAGAGGGTAACGGGAGGACCTTTTCTTTTTCTTTTCTGAAACAGCACTTATGTAGCCCTGGCTGTCCTGGAGCTCCCCGTGCAAACCAGGCTGGCCTCCAGTTCAGAGATCTGCCTACCTTCTGAATGCTGGGATTAAAACTGTGTGGCACCATGCCTGGCTGAAAAGGACCTGGGGCAATGCATGGAGGGTGGGGTGGGGAGGAGTGGAGGCCCATGAACACTTTTGTCTGAAGCATAAACCATAAATTGATTATGACTGTCTACTTAAGACAATGATCCAGAGAAAATCAACACTGAATCTTAATGGTGTAAAGATAAAATGTCCATTTATTTCCATGAGTTACAAGTGCATCGCTGTTCATACTAGCAGGCAGTCTTTAGAGAACCCATTTTCCATTGCTGTCAAAAAACAAGTTAAAAAAAAAAAAAGGACAGCTAAATAATGAAAAGCTAACACTAGAATTATCTTTCCTACGATATCTTCTGGGCAGCATTCTCTTATTGGAACACAACTCAGAGGTCACAATTTATTTCGCTCAATCATAAGATGTAACACTGGGACAGTGGTCTCTGCACAGAAAGCCTTAACAGTCATGCAAGGGCATAATAAGTATTGAACAAGGCAAATTTCTCATCAAAGAGCAGTGAGAGTCAGGAGGCGCTGCACTGCGGTGCCACCATCAGCTCCACAGCACACCGTGCAGGGACGAAATACAGGAGAGAAGGAAATAGGAGAGCTGGAACAGTTACTGCTAGCCTCTTACGACATTATTCAGCAGCACCACAAACACCTCGGAACTTGGCAACAGAACAGAGACTCATGATGAGTGCTCGTGAAATGAAAGCTTTATTATAAGTCATTATACTGCTGAAAAGTGAGCTTGAGATGCTGACATGCTGTAGGAGAAGAACTGTACACTTTCTCATTTAAAGACGCAGTGTTCCTTTCAGCTAAATCCCACGGCAGTGAATGTGGTTATGAAAACAGCCTTCTGTGTGAAACAGCTCAAGGCATATATAGAGCTCCACGCTGAACCTGTAGGTCAGCTTGCTCGCTACTTCTCCAGACACTTCCACAGCTCAGTGCGTGTACATCTTGCAGCAGATAACAAGCAGAGCTATTACAGTAAGTCTCTGCCTAAGGATGGCATGTAACGCTTCAAGTGCCACCATCCATTTACAACAGAAGTAGCCACGTGAAACCTACAGGCTAACACTGCTGGTGCAATGCTTCCCTTCTGAAACAATCATTAAATTTGTAAAAAGGTGGGCAAATAGCATATACCTTAAATATGGGACTAACGTGATAAGACAGAAAAATGTCCCCAAAGGAGTCCTGAAACAGAAGTATCTGCCCCTGGAGCCTGCAACATCATTTAGGGACTTCCACAAGCTCCTGCTCTGGGTAGACACTTACTAGTCAACAGAGGAACAGCAAACCTGGAGCTGCCGCTGACTTAAAAGTGCTCTATGTAATAGCCTTCCTTACTGTAAAGCAAGATGCCAGTGACTGAAGCCACTGTGGAAAGACTCTCGTCTCGCTCTGGTGAGGCCACATGGTTTAGCAGGGTGACATGTAGAAAGGATCCAGGAGGGGAGGAACCACTGCATCTTTCAAACCAGAAAGCAGTTAGTGACTACACAACAGTATGCAGTTAAGTACACTCCAAGTGCACCCTGCTCTAGGGCACTGTGCCAGGAGAACACTCTGGACTGAAGGGATTCCGTGAAAGTATAAAAGCCACTACTACCAGAAAATGCCCCTCCAAACGGCTCAAAGGAGTCAGAGTGGGTAAGCTGAGACGGGCTGGAGACAGGACCAGGGGTCAAGAACTGGGAGGAACACCGACATCTGAGCACGTCCAGTCCTCTGAGCCCTTGTCCTGTAAGAAAAACACAAACTCAGGAGGAAGGACTGAGCCATGTCAGAATAATAAAGGCAACAACAGCACAAAATGGCAAAGTAGAAATGTAATGAGAATAAAACCTGTACAAGGTCACTGTACCTTCACACATACATGATGTGTGACTTGCAGGTCCTAAAAACTGGAGCTTTTGAGCCCTTAGTTCACAGGCATCTTTTTCAGACAGTTGAGTTGGTACCAGGTGGTGGTTTGAATAAAAATGGTCCCCAATAGGCTCACAGGGAGTGGCACTTTTAGGAGGTGTGGCCTTATTGGAGGAAGTGTGTCAGTGGGGGTGGGCTTTGAGGTCTCACAAGCTTAAGCCAGACCCAGTGGCTCACTGTCTCTTCCTGCTGCCAGCTAATCTGATTTGAACTCTTAGCTACTACCTCTCCAGCATCACCATGGTGATAATGGACTACCCCTCTGAAACTGTAAGGCAACCCCAATTAAATGTTTTCCTTTATAGGAACTGCCGTAGTTATGGCGTCTCTTCATAGCCGTGAAGCCCTAACTAAAACACACAGTGACTAAGAGAAGACACATGGAAAAATTTACTACATTCACAGCTTTGTTGGCTTCCTTTATTAACAATGCAGTACCCACCACTCCCACAGTCAAAAAACAGTTTAAAAGGTTTTTTTCAAAACACACAATTGAAAAGATCTTCTTTCTATTTGTTGGGATTGGTCTGATTGTATTCTGATGCTAATCACTGGTCCTCAAGCTCATATACACCTATCCTTGTAGTGTAAACCTGCCTAAGACATTATTCCTGATTGATTAATAAATATTACTAGACCTTAAGTTTATCACAACACTATTCTTAGGAAGTCTCCTTTCTCTAGGTGGCCGGGCAGGACAGCCACCTGTGCTCACAATGGGATGCGTGCTGTTAATGCCTGAGCCTTCTCTTCCTGAGAGTACACTAAGCCCTGGTGGGCAGCAAGGGTGGCAGGCCGAGGTTCTGAAAGGTAGGAAGCTGTCGCTGGTCCCCAGCGTTGGCTGGTGAGATGGACCCCAGGTCAAGAGGCTGGCCATCTATCTTCCAGGCAGCTCCACCTGTCTTTATTCAGCAAACACCCTATCGCCTAACTCTAGTAGACTCCATACGGCTAGCCACCTGCAATGTCACCCCAGGAGAACACAAGCCACATCTCTCCTTACTTTTACTTGGGTGAGATAGTACTCCAAACAAAATCTACTCTCACCATAATGTAGTCCAGTGATTCTGAGCCCCCAAAGTCCTGGGTATTAACAGTCCCTGGAAGAGGATTGGAGAGATGGCTCAGCAGTTATACTGGCCAGTTTCCCAGGACGCATGTTCAATTCCCAGCACCCACATGGCAGTTCACAACTGTCTGTAATTTCAGTTCCATGGGATCAGACACTCTCACCCTCACATCCATGCAGGCAGAACACCAATGTACATAAAATAAAAATAAATTATGAATGTGTAAGATTCCTTGGAGGGCTTGTTAAAGTCTCTGGGAGCATACATGGCTCAGGCTGCCCAAAATACTCATGGCACAGTAACAGGTGAGCTTCATAAGTACCTGTTTATTTCGCATTCTCTCTGAGAAATGAAAGCACTGCCATATCAGTCGTGTTGTGCCCCGTGGTTCTGATAAGGAAATCTAGTTGAGTTGGTGCAGTGACCAAGAGTTTCAAATGACAGAAGATCTTCTCTTTGGACTGGTTTGATATGCTGCTAGCACTGAAACCTAATGGTGCTGCTCTGGTAGGTCACAAAGCATATGCAGGGACATAGCTTTCATCTGCCTCTCAAGAGACAGTTTGGAGGCTGGGTGTGTGGTGGCACATATTTTTAATCCTAGAACCCAAGAGGCAGGTGGATTTCTTGAGTTTAAGACCAGCCCGGTCTACAGAGCAAGTTCTAGGACAGCCACAGCTACAAAGAGAAACTTTGTTTCGTTTTGTTTTTGTCTAAAAATAAAAACAATAACAAAAAGAGAGGCCAACATGGAAAGGATGAGTATCAACCATATATAAGAACATAATCTTTCAGGAAACCAAAGGAAGCTGAGGCTAACATTCTTATTGATCCATCTGCCTGTGATAGACCTAGTTCTACATTTACAGCCAAAGACTCAGGAGATGGGACTGGATGAAGATGAGGTACTGACCACATACTAACCTTTAGATTACCACTGGAAAATTCTATAACTCAAATACAATGAAACACCCTGACCTTTTACAACTGCTCAGGCTACTATAAGACAGCTGACTGTAGCCAGTGGTATTCTTTGAGGGTATGACTTACAGTTGATTTCCCTCCCTCTACTGTCCCTGTATCTCCTGGTACTCTCTACCCTCAGCATGGAGCTCATCCAAAGCCTAAGCTCAGGAACAACCTTTTTTTGACGTTGTGGAAAAGTTCTCAGCTCTATGCCACAGACGGAGGAAATATAACCTATATCTATATCTTCTATCTGAAGCACCCCAGAAGCTGTGGATCATTTTGGCTATGATGTACAATTCTGCACAAAAATTTTAGATTCTTCAGTCTTTAGGCTGTCTCAGTCACAGGTGCATGTGCTGTCTGCAGAGGCCCTGTTGGGAACAGAAAAATGAATCCTGAGAAGATCTGTCTGCCAGTAAATGCTTCAAGTGTAACTTTCCTCTGAATTTATTTAAAAAATTAAAAAAAATTATGTGTATGGGTGTTTTATATGTATGTGCATCACCATGAAGCCTGGAAGTAGAGGGGAAGGCACTCAGAACTGGAGGTACAGGTGGTTGTGGGCCACCATGTGGGTGCTGAAAATCAAACTCAGGCCCTCTGGAAGGGCAACTAGTGCTCTTTATTGTTAAAATAGCCCCTCATTTTTATTTTAAAGGAATAAATTACAATCCAGAAATAAATGAGATGGGTTAGCACAGGCAGACAAAGAAAAAGATGGATTAGTAAAAGGAGAAAAGGAGTACAGTCAAATAATAATGGCATCTGGTAGTGGGATGTGAGTATCTAACTTTAAAATTCTTTCAATTCTTCACAATAGTTGAAAATTGTCATTAAAAGAAAACTGGAAAAATGCTAAGCTTTAAGCATAGATATAGAATAACTGTGGGTCTCAAGCACTAAACTGTTCTAGTGTTTACATTCTAACACATACTATTTTCTCTTCTTTTATCATATTCTCCCTTAAGTTCTTGTACCTAAGTTCATGAAGCTCAGCCAGGTATGTATAAATCCTTCTCAAGTGTCAGTCTAAATGGCGACTCCTCGATGAAGCTTTTCTCAGCTTCTCTTGCCCACACTCCTGTGCAAACCAAGATGGAGTGGTGAGTGGAACAAGGCCAGTCAGGAGACCCACCACAAGCACTCGAACTATTCCTTTGTATCTGTCTCACCAGAAGTGACATACATGGAAGACTCTAATATTGTGGATTAATCTGTGGCTATGCTTTACCTAAGAGGGGGGTCAGAGGTACTGATATCCTGGGAATCTACCCAAGAATAATTGGCAAAGAAACGGACAAGAACGGACCAGAACTGCCAACAAATCCCACTCAGGTCCTTGAGTACAGAGAGGAAGGTCTTGTAATTCCTAATAACAGTGTGAACATGGCTCCCAAGAGAGAAAAATTCCCAACATCGACAGCTCTAACTTAAGGGATTATCAGTACGGGACATTAGAGGATCGAGGGGACTGCTGGAGATTAGACTGCTACTCTGAACACACACAGCCATTTAACAGGAGGCCCCTCCTCTCCTTTAAAAGCAGCAGAACCAGACTTGCGCTTCCAGTAAGCACGAGAGTATGTACCGCACAACCATCCTCCACCCAACCGAATCTTTCAAAAATGAAGCCACACCTTGAAAATCTATTTGCCTTTCGGACTATTTTGAATTCTCTTTCTCTTTCCGAGCTGTGTCGCCTCACTCCTTCCTTTTCTGCCTGTCTTCTATACAGTCTCCATGAGTTTCCCCTCACACACTCAGTCTTCCTAGGATGCCCTACACTTAATTCTCCTATCAAGTGTTTGTCCCGAATGCCTCCACATCTGTACTTCAATTACAGTTTAGTGAAAAAAATTGTATCTTTTCAAAGATATTTATTTTTAAATGATTTATTAGTATCTATTAATTACACATAATAATGGGTTTCACTGACATTTTCATACATGTATAATGTATTTTGAGCATATTCACCTGTTATCCTTTTACCCCCTTTGCCCCCGTCCCATTAATTTCCTCTTCTCAAATCTTAGCTCAGTGGTACAGCACTTGCTTAACATGCAAGAGGCCTTGGATTCAATCCCTAACACCACAACCACCCACCCACCCACCCACCCAGAGCCAAGGCCACACAAGTTACACAACAGAATTTCTGAACATTTAAAAATGCCATATTAAGTAAAATAAGGTTTTCAGGAATAAATGCCTCAAAGCTTTTCCTTCCTCTGAGTTACTTTCTTTCACATACTACCCGGCCCACAATACACATCACTGTCACAGTGTCTAAGAGCTGCCACTTTACTCGTGTCCTCATAATCTGTGAAAGACGAAGTCTAATTTCTTTATTTCACACCTCGAAGCAATCAGAATGAAAGCTTTATCAATCGGAAAGGACACATTGAATTTCTTTGTCCTTCTAGAGGTTTTTAACTTGTACCATTCTCTCCCTTGCTATGTAGTTAACTGAATAGTTAAAGTTCTAGATACCTGACCAAATTAAGATCTGTATCCTGGCTGGAATCTAGCAGTCTCTTCAAAAATGAGTTCTTTGAGCTTCTCCTTCGGTAAGTCATCCAACTCCATGTCGAACTTGAACGGTGCTTCAGCAATGGGCTTTAAGACAAAGCAGAGCATTTACCAGTTACAAGTTGTCATGGCTAAGGCAGTGATTTACTAATTTATAACACAACCTTCGTTTATACTCTGAATGTATACAATAGGACCAATGCCTCATAAAAGCTCAAAGCCCCAAGCAAGAGCTCAGAGTGCAGCTCACTGGTAACATGTGTGAGGGAGGATCTGGGCACCATCCCAAGAACAGCACGAAAATAAAAAAAGAGAGTGGGCATAACCGAGTATTCTGCTGAACTTATCAAAAATTCCAGAATAATTTAAAATGTTTTAAGGCACCAAATATCTCAAGCTATTAAAAGTGAAGCTGCAAGGATTATTAGTATTATGGAAAAATACTCATGTTTGTATATAAGTGAATTCACCCTACTTTACTCAAAAGAGTAGATCCAGAAAAATATAAACTGGGAAGGAAATATTTACTTCACCTTAGCTTAAAGAGTTTCGATATAGTTTTACTTTGGGTATAGCCCAGTTTGGTTTTACATTTACAGTTCTCCTGCCTCAGCCTGATAACTTTGATATGATTGTGTCTATCTGAATGTCTCATGTATACCTAGCTGGCTTCCAATTCTGTATGAAGCCTTGCACTTCTGATCTTCACACCTCCAGAGCACTGGGATCACAGCATGCACAATCACCACTCTGCTTTATGTAGCTCTGGGAACTGAGACCAGAACTGCACTCATGGCAAGCAAGCACAAGACTGAATGATATCCTAGCTCCATATTTTGACTTAAAAAAACATTTTTACAACTAATAATTTTGTGTGTATGAGCCAAAGTATAAGCAGGAGGAAAGAGGACAACCGCAAAAGTCATTCTCTCATTCCTCCATATGGCTCTTGGGAACTGAACAAGCTGTCAGGTTGAAGTGCATTTACCCCCCACTGAACCATCTTGCCAGCCCCATACTCTGATTTTTAAATGCCTACAGCTAAAACATTACAGGACTAAGGTGGACAATGATACCAGCTGTCAATCAGTATGTGCCTGAACCTCCAGATCTTATGTAGTACTTAATCTTCACACATGGACCTGAACACTGCACTGTATTTTGGTCATGTCAAAAGAATTCCCATCTATAAGAGAACACTTGTCCTTCCAGGACACTGAGTATATAGTATCCTATGCATATCACAATACTGTCTCAGTTTGCTAAGCATAACACCAGAACCTTAGGAAATAAATACCCAGTGCAAGGACTGAGGAGAGCCTGAGATGTTTTAATTCCGACTGATTGCTATGTCATCAACTACATTGTAGGTGTTTTGCAAGCTCCCTCGAGTGCTTAAAAGATTGTCTTGAACACCAGTTTAAAAAACAAAACAAACAAAAAACGTCATCTTGATTTCTATATTCTTTCATTTATCAGCTTTTAGCGAAGATGTTTTCCTTTTCCATCTAAATTTGAACACACTATTCTTGCTTCTTTCTACAGGCTTCAATTTCTATGCATAGAAGTCCCCAACTAGAGAAACCTACAATTTTAATTCACTTCGCATTTTCCTTTGTTATCCTTGAGAAAATAAAGCTTAAAATGGAGCCTGCAGAGGATCCAGAGAAGGCACTGGGCTTGCTCTGGAGGACACATGGTATGAGGTATGTGCAAGCCTGTCCGAGGAGCTATCACCCCTGGATTCACCACAAACTCTTATGTCCTGTCTCCGGGAAATGGCACGCTTGATAAGAGTCATGAAGTCACAGTGTGAGCCTCGGGCTGACTAACGTGCTGTCCCAACAGAAAGCTGCCTATCTCTTCACCCTCAGACCTCAGGGCCTTTCTGCTATGGACCATTTCAAATTCTAGCTGTGGTAGGACATAAAACAGGCTCCCACAGACTCATGCTTTAACACTTGGTTCAGTTTGGGAAGGATTAGGAAACGTGGCTTTGCCGGAGGAGGTGTGTCACAGGAGAGGGCTTTGAGGTTTCTGAAGGCTTATGCCATTTTCAGCCACCTCTCGCTCCTTCGTGGCTGTGTCTCAACAAGTGAGCTCCCAGCTACTGCTCCCGTGCCACGCCTGCCTGCCTGCCTGCTTCCATGGCCTCTTCCATGAGGTGAAACTGTAAGCCCCAAATTAAACACTTTGTTTTCAAGTTGTCTTGGTCATGGTGTAGTATCATAGCAGTAGACGAGTAACTTGGAAGACACTAACCTTGAACCTGCTTCCTCCCTCTTTCCATGCTCCACTGCGTGCAGCTGTCCTCCTCTGTACATGCACTGCTCTACCTGCTGCAGATGACCTGGAGGAACTCTTCTGAGGCAAACAGCAAAGGCCGGTAGGCAGGAGCATCAGGCTGAGCCTAACAGTGCTCACCCTCAATTACAGGAGGTGGGTATGGCATCATGTTCCTCAGGAAAATCTTGACAAGGACATGGCTAGGGCGTCTGCTGACTGCATGAACATGGAGAATTCAGCAGCAGGAACATGAGCTCTTACCTCATCACTTGGGTCATAGTATTGTTCCAGGTATGGATGGGCCAGGGCCTGTTCAACTTCAATCCTCTTGTGAGGGTTAAATGTCAACATTTTATCCAGTAAGTCCAGAGCTACAAAGAGAAAGGATTTTGCAACGGTGAGAAACAGGATTCATTAGCAAACACTTTCCATTTCCTATTGAGCTGACACTCCAGACAGCGGGGCATCACTGTTAAGTCTCCCTTTAAAAATTACATATGCACGGGTTAGAGAGATGGCTCAGTAGTTAAGAGCACTTGCTGCTCTTCTAGAGGACCCAAGTTCAATTCCCAGAACCTACATGGCAGCTCACAACTGTAACTCCAGTTCTAGAGGATTTGGCATCCTCGCACAGACATGCAACCAGAACACCCATGCACACAAAAACATATACAAATCTTAAAAGAGCACAACTGTCTGTGTGTAAGTTTTTTCCCTGCATGCTCAGAAGAGGGTGTCAGATCCCTGGGGACTGGATGGTTGTGAGCTGCTATGTGGGTACAGTTGAACCTGAGTCCTCTGGAAGAGCAGCCAGTATTCTTAACTATTTAGGCATTTCTCCAGCCTTACTTGTAATTCTTTTGAAACTAAATCCAGTGTTACTGGCATGTGAGTGTGGGGCTGTCCACTATAGCACAACCAACTTCTCAGGGACTGCACCCCTGAAGAAAGCTGGTCTCCCTTGACAGCCGTCAAACACCCACAGTGCAGCTTTTTCAACTAGGAGCCTCAAGAGCTCTTAAGTACCCACTCTAAAGGAGTGAGCAGATTGGTCTTGTGCAGGTCTTAAGTAGCAACCACAGCTAAGAGTTCAAGAGTGCAACTGTCTTTCACTTCCAGAAGACACTGCTTGTTGACACCTGGCACTTTCTACCCCCTCTAATCCACCCCATACTTTTCACAACTCCCCCAACCTTGGGGGAATGTTCTGCTTAGGGGTGAGCATTCCACTGCCACTTATTCTCTGCCCTGTTTGTAGTTCTTGGTGGTCACCTCCACACACAGCAGAAAGTACTTTCTCTGATGAGAGCTGAGCATGGATTAGCCTACATATATAAGGTTAAGTAATTAGAAGGCAGTCTACCAGTTGAACAAAATGATCGTAGTAGGTTCTCTCCTAGGCCTCTCAAGGTACTGATCTTGGCTAGATCTACAGTAAACCAGGCATGAGCTCCTTGCTACTGATGCCTCTGCCTCTCCAGCGCTGGGGCTAAAGCCATGCACCACCAACACCTGGCCAACTGTCCCTAGGAGCGACAGCCTGGGCTCTATTCAGCCAAGCTCAACTGAGCCTGTCATGCCACTCTGGCGGTCCAGTCAGGTCTGCCTCTACTTTCCATTTGAATTTGCACTTCCACTTAGTGTTTCAATCATGCTCTCTCCGAGCTTACATGTGTGCAGGTGTACACACCTACAGTGATTGTCTCTACTGGTATACAACCTTGGATTCAAACCCTCCCCTTCTACCTGCTTAAAGGACAGGGTCTTCTGTTCATCTCTGTATATACCAGGTTAGCTGACCAACCAGTTTCTGGGGATTCTCCTGTCTCCACCTCCAACCTTCATCGCAAAGAAGCTGGGACTACAGCTTTTCTGGGCTACTGTGCCTGGTTTTACAAGATTGTAGGAATCTGAATTGACATTCTAAAATCTAGTACTTTACTGAGAGATCACACCAGATCTCAATTATTTTTTTAAAGAAAAAAAAATTATTAATTTTATTATGTATGTGTTTGACTGCCAGTATGTTTGTGTACCAAGGGGGCTTGGTACCTGCCCAAGTCAGAAGAGGTTGTAAGCCACCACAGGGATGTTGGGTAAACTGAACCCAGGTGCTCTGCAAGAGTACTAAGTGGTCTTACTTGCTGAGACATCTCTCCAGCCCTTTAATTACTCTTATATAGTCATCAACACTCCCCTAGCTGGAAAAACAACCCATATTTTTCAGTCTGTATCTTGCTAGGCACTTTTCTTTTGCATATATGGACCATGCTCATTTTCCTTATGTTTGTCAAAGGTAATGGGTTAAGCAACATTCAAAGCAGTCTTTAGCCTGAGCTGGCCAAGTTCCAGAATAGATACAAATCTATGGAGCTAACAATAATTCATGGTTCCAATTATGACTCATGTATGCATTATCAGAGCCTGAAAGACCATCAAATATTTGATGTGAATTACACTGGAGTTTGTTGGTTATGAGGCAGGGTTCTTTCTAAAAGTACCATTATGCTGGGCTCCCTTCCACATGACAGCAAATACTGGAATGCTTTAAATGTTATTCAGTCTAATGTTATGTTTTAAACCTTAAACATTACTTAAAATTGTTTGAGTGTGTGTGCAAGCTCATGTGCATGGATGCCAAGGAGTATGTAACAAGGGCACAACCTGCATTTAAAAGAAAAATTATTTGAAGTTTTTTTTGTTTTGTTTTTAAAGATTTATTAATTATATGTACAGTGTTCTGCCTGGATGTGTGCCTGCACAACAGAAGAGGGCACCAGATCTATTAAAGATGGTTGTGAGCCACCATGTGGTTGCTAGGAATTGAACTCAGTATCTTTGCAAGAACAGCCAGTGCTCTTAACTTCTGGGCCATCTCTCCAGCCCAAGAGTTTGTTTGGTTGGTTTTTAATTAAAAAAACATTGTGTGTATGTGAGTGTTTTCCTTGCATGTCTGTTTGTGTGCCAAGTGCATGCCTGGTGCCCAGGGAAGCTAGAAGGTGCCAGATCTCCTGAAACTGGAGCTACAATTCCACATAGATGCTGGGAACCAAACCCTGGGTCCTACGTAAGAGAAATCAATGCTCTTCACCATGGAATCATCTGCATCCGCACTTCTTGGTTTATGTTTAAACCTTAGTAAAAAAATACATGTACAATTCAGAAAAACAGGGAATACTCTAACATTGCTGGTTCTTAACAGTATGATTTAAAAAATCTTTTAAGATTTGTTATTTTAAGCTAAAATAGTGGCCCATGCCTATAATCCCAGTACTCAGGGAGGCTGAGGCAGGTGGATCTCTGTGAGATCAAGGCCAGAAGGGTCTACAAAGTGAGTCCAGGACAGCCAAGGCTACACAGAGAAACCCTGTCTCCAAAAAACAAAAACAAAACAAACTTTATATGTATGAGTAGCTTGCCTCCCTGCAGACATGTGCAACACATGTCTGCCTAGTATCCTCAGAAGGCAGAAGAGGGCACCAGATCCCCTGGAACTGGAGTTGTGGGTGGTTGTGAGCCAACATGCGAATGGCTGGCAACTGAACCTGGGTCCTCAGCAAGAGCAACAAGGGTTGTAAACTCCAGAGTCCAGCCCAATAATACCATTAAAAATATGTATTTGGGGGCTGGAAAGATGGCTGAGGTTAAGAGCCCTCATTGGCTACTCTTCAGAGGTCCTGAGTTCAACTCCCAGCAACCCGATGGTAACTCACAACCATCTATCTGATGCCTTTTTCTGGCGTGTAAACATACATGCAGATGGAACATTCTATACATACATAACAAATAAATCTTAAAAACTAAATAAGAATACATGTTTGATCATCAGTTCATTTGGAATTCATTTATTTATAAGCATTAATTTAAACCAAATTTATTCCAAATAAAGATTCAACTAGCCTAGTACCATGTGCTGCAAAAATTATTTCTTCCCCTTCACTCTTGGAGAGAATTCTAAACTAAAACTGCTTTTTAGAAAAAAAACCCATAGCATTACTGGCTCCAAAGATTCAGTTTTAAGACCCTTAAAACTGGGCTGGAGTGATGGCTCAGAAGTTAAGAGCACTGGCTGTTCTTCCAAAGATCCTGGTTCAATTCCCAGCAACCATATGGTGGCTTACGACCATTTGTAATGAGTTCTGGTGCCCTCTTTTGGTGTGTGGCATACATTCAGGCAGAATACTATATAAATAGTAAATAAAAAACTTTCAACAAATATGTAAAAAATACTCAATTTAACTTCTACCACCCTCAGAAAGGGTTTTTCTGTGTAGCCCTGGCTGTAAACAAGGCTGACCTCGAACTCAGAAAGCCACCTGCCTCTATTTCCTAAATGCTGAAATTAAAGAAATCTATCACCATGACTAGCTCAATTTCATTCTCAGTTAAAGCTAAATAAATTAAATACAATACCCAGCCTCAATGTTGGCAGACCCAAAGGTGAGAATCTAATATTGTTGAAATAAAAGATGCAAGACAAACCTGCCCAACTTCCTTCCAAAGTGACTCAACTCATGAATGTTCTATTCTATTTCCCACAGCCCTGAACAAATGACAGGTTAAAATATTGTAACCCTGGCTGTCTTGGAACTCACAGAGATCCACCTGTCTCTGCCTCCCAAGTGCTGGTAAAAGCACGGCCACCACTACCTAATGATAAACCTTTTTTTAAAGGGGAGAATGGAGTGGACAGAAGAGTAACTGTGGACCTCTTAGTGTTCTTATCTTGTAAAGACGAGTATTTTTCTTAATATTTAACTGGTCTTTTATCTATGAATGATCATTATTTATACTCAAAACCTCCACTATTTCAGCTAGAAAACTGAAATCTTGAATTCCCAAATGTCATCCACTCAGTTTCTTATGTCATTTTCATATAAATCAGCTTTCTGCAAATAGGACCCCCACACAGGGTTCCTCTGTGTAATCCTGATGTCCTCTGCACACCAGGCTGGCCTCTAATTCACAGAGATCGACCTGCCTCTGCCTCCCTGAGAAAGGGATTAAAGGTGTGCACCACCACACCTGACTACAAATAGGTTCTTATTGCTGATTTCATGTCCTGGGCTGTAGCAGCCAGGATGGTACAGAACAAATGCTCAAGTCTTTTTGTAAATAAAATAATAACTTCTCTGGGATTAAACATAACACAAAGCTTTGCAGTTGCTCCTATCAGTAGTAAGATTGTATTTCCTATCTCCCGTATTGCTGACAGTACAGTTTGATTTGACCCCCCGAGTGTGACAGATTGTGGTTGGACCTAGTCTAACAATACCCTGCAGGTTCTGCTGCCTTTTTCTGCAATGTTCCTGCTCCCAGAAGCTTACTTAGGGAAACAGGAAGGGAACAAAGGGAATAGGTCAGCTTACATCTTAATCATGAAGTTTTTTTATGTATGAACCTAAAAGAGCAATTCTGAAGACAGGTAAAATGTTCAGTAGATGAAATACATAAACCAATCTAAATGTAATTTGTTGGGGCCAGCAAGAAGGCAAGTAATGGTGATCTCATGTGGTAAAAGGAGAGAACCAATTTTTACATGTCCTCCAAACTGCACATGCATATAATAATAAATAAATGTAAAAGAAAAAGTAATGCATTATGTGCGTTGAGCTCTAAATTTTAAAACTGACAATTAAACAACAGTATGATTCTACAAATATAATTTTGATATATCCTCAAGATGCTTAAAGTTATTTTGGAAAACTAGGCCTGGTGGCATATGAATATAAACCCAGAAACTGGGAGTTGAGGGAAAAGGATCACTTTACTAAGTTCAAGGTCAACCTGGGCTAGACAGTAAGACTCTGTCATAAATATCCCCCTCCCAGGTCATTCTGAGATTCTCATAATTAGAGGAGTATTTCATTTATACTTCTAAACATTATCTATAACATTCTGTACTGTATCAGAGATGAAAAAAGTTTTTGAACCTTAACTCAAGTCCATACATAAACTGGACAGCTAAGTTGAATGTTGCTGGGCTGGGAAATGGTATAGCAGGTGGAGTGTTTGCCTGGAAATCTTGAGGATCTGATTTCAATATGCAGAATACACTAAAAGCTGGAAGGATAAGCAGATCCTTGGGGCTTGCTGGCCAAAAAAAAAAAAAAGGTGGATGGTGCCTGAGAAATAATATCTGAGCTTGCTCTCTTTAAGATTAGCATAGTGCAAACACAATCCCTCTTTCAACTACCTGTTAATACTTGAAATGTATAACGGGGAGGGAGGGAGAGAATGAGAACAACACAATTTAGAAAATGCTAAATTCCCAGCAGAGGACTATTATAAAATCATTAAAGGGAAGTCATTTCTATGCACTGATATGAAAAAAAGACACAATTCTATTAACAATGACATTTAAGAAAACAATGTCAGGAAACAAATTTCACCTTTTAAAAATACTCATGCATTTAAAATCTGTTACAAGAGTTTATAAACTTAGAATTTTTTAAAAGTTTAAAGTATGCACATTTTTATCCATAAGAACTCAAGAATGAGCAGTGCTGTGCTCCAAGGAGATGCCTTCTTCTTGGCCCATTCAATCATCTCAACACTGTTTGCTTAAATCACGTGTGTTTGAGAGAGAGAGAGAGAGAGAGAGAGAGAGACAGAAAGAGAGAGTGAGAGAGAAAAGAGAGAAGCAGGAGGGGGAGGGGTTTGGGGAGAGAGAGCGAGCTAGAGAGCAAGAGCATATTCCAGGAGTTAGTTCTAACAATGTCAACAGCATTTGATGAACTGACTGATACAAGAAACAATCCATCAGTTTCTTTGCAAGAGTAGTCCACAATCTTGATGGAAAGATGAAGTATTTTTTCCAGTCTACCACATTTTAAATAAAGTATTACTCAAGACTTACAAGCTAATTTGCTTAGTTTTCAGGCTTGAGCCTAATAATTTAAGCCAATACAAAGCAATCCTAAAGGTAAGCTTAAGAAGAAAAAAAAAAAAAATCATCAATGAAGTAAGACTTACCTTTGGAGTCAGCATTTGGGAACAACCTGTTCCATGGCACCTTGTTTTTGTGCGGGAGAGAAAGCAAGTAGTTTCTAGCTTTTAAATTTATTATACAATTCAGATCTTCCTGTGATGGAGATCCAAGAATACCTATTAGGCAAAATATTCACTGTTAATTGTCAAAAGACAGGGACAAATTACTATATACATCAGCTATGGGGCAGGAGGGACTCTATATTAATGTATTTGCATTACAAGTTTTGCAAAAAGGTCTTTAGTATTTTTAAATCAGGGAAGATTAAAACAAAGCACAAGCCATGTCTACAGTGAGTCTGACATGACTGATGTAAATCATGCTCAAGAGCTTACCCAGGATGTGATTCAGCTGGTCCAGATAATGCTTCCCTGGGAAGATAGGCCTATTGGATAGCATCTCTGCCAGGATGCAGCCCACAGACCAGATATCAATAGACTTGGTATAACCCTACAACCAAAGGAGAGAAAAGACAAGAGTAATAGAATGTTGTGTCTGTAACAACATGAAATCTCTTTATATGACAGTCATGTGGAGCACGACTGTCCTTGAGACACCATTTTTGGTTTGAGCACATCCTTGAGACTGCCATTTGGAAACACAGGGATACAGAATGAAAAACAGTAATTTGGCTTTTTAAAGAGATGCCACCAGGCAGTGGTGGCACATACCTTTAATCCTAGTACTTAGGAGGCAGAAGCAGGAGAAGCCGTTCTGGTTTGATGATGGACTGTGATATGGAACTGTAGGCTGAAATACTCTCCCCTCCCCAAGTTACTTTTGGTCATGAAATTTTATCACAGTAACAGAAATCTAAACTAAGACAGATGCTAAATTTATGTTTATCTCTTCAAGTTATTAAATTAGAATTTCTGAAGTATAGCTCAGTCCACTTTCAAATGGTAAGAGATTTAGAATTATTATTACAAATTAGAACTAGAAAAACTAGTAATAGTCATTGTTTATATAATTTAAGTAACTTTTATAAACTTGAAAATAAACTTACATGAACAACACTATATTCCTGGAATAACTTTATCCATTTTTAAATTAAAAACAAAACAAAACACACAAACAAACAAACAAACAAACAAAAAAACAAGCTGAAAACCCCCCCACTTTTTTCCCTATTTATTTCTTAGGTATAAATTTTCTTTTAAAGGAAGTCTGTTAAAAGTCATATAATTTTATTTCTTTGTAACAGTTCAAAATGCTTCTATAAGGAACACAAGCTGGAATTTGTAGAAAATGTTAGGTATAATAACAAATGGAAAGAAAAACATAAACAAGAGAAAAAAGAGTCATTCAGTAAAATCTAAGAGTGAGTTGAGTTTGGAAAACTAAAGAACCAGTTATTGGATCTGCAATAATGGTAAAATAGGTAGAATTTTAAGTAATTATTTCTAACTCTTGTAATCTAAAATATCAGTTGTTCTGGGCCAAAGCTAAAAAAAAAAAAAGGGAACCCCCCCCCCACACACACACACAAATAAATACTAAGTGGAATCAGGCTTTCTGGGAGAAACAGCTGTTCTAGGACTGGGAAAGGGATAGTCTAGAGCAGATGATGCCAAAGAACAGCAAGAAACTGCCCAAGGCTGCTAAGGAGAGGTCCAAATCCTAGACGGAGTGGATTATAACTCAAGAGAATAAATAATAAAGTGAAAACACAAAAGGTGAGAGGTTCTTGGTTTTGTTAATTGTGTATCTATATAGGTTTGTGCACATGTGTGATGTCCAAACACATCAGAAGAAGGTACTGGCTCTCACAGAGCTAGAACTATAGGCAATAACAAATCAAAACAAAAGTTACGTTTCTACCAATGGAGAGTAAGAGAAGTATTTGAGAGTTTGATTGAAAAAAAAAAATTCATAGTCAAACTATTTCCTCTCAAACTAGTATTAACTGCAGTATTCTGGAAAAGACCCAGAAACTGCACATGAGCATCACTCGTCACTGCACCCAGAGCCTTGCACTCTGATATGCTGAAGATAACATTATTCCTGTGCATCGCAGTTAAAGGTATGACCCAAAAGCGAAGCCCTGAGAACATGAATTAGAGTGGGTTTAGTGCAGCAGTTGGGCAAAGGGTTCTTGCAAAGGGCCCAGCAGTTTGTCCCTGCACATGAAGCAGCTCAACATCACTGCCTACAGTGGTGTTTCCAGGGCCCTAACAGCTAACTCTGGTGTCTCTGAGCACAAATCTATATAGACACACAGTTAACACAAAAACCAAAACCTACCACAAACAACAACCCCCAATCCAAATTGAATCTCAATGTTCCTAACAGTGCTCAAACTTGCCTACCAGCTTATGATTCTAATAAAGACTACATACGTTATTTTGTCCTGCCATTTGTAGATCTATGCAATCATGTTTGTTTTTCCTGACGAGGGATTAATAGCCCAGGCTGACCCTACATTTGTGGCAATTCTTCTATCTCTGCCTCCTGAGTACTGAGATTATGCCAATTCCCCTTCCCCTTCTGTTGTGTTTTTTTTTTTTTTTCAAAGAGGTCTCCCCATGTAGCCTGGGGTGTCCTAGAATTGCAGAGGCCTGCCTGGCCCTCTTGGAACACAGGGTCCAAGGGTATGCACCCCAATATATCACCAAGATCCAGACTTGTTAACTGTCTGGGTGACTTGGATCTACCCTCCACAGCAACTCAGGTAAGAGGAGCAATGGTTTCATTTTGAAAAATAACTAACTACCCTGTGATTTCAAGAGTCCACAGTGGTTTCTATTCTTTCCATGTCCAATAATTTTGCTGAAGTCTTCATTATCAGGCAACCTGAGCTCTGGAACATTTGCACAGAAACAGCTATTACTAGCAACTGTGACAACATAAAGAACAGTGACTTGGTGGTCTCAACAAGGGAGGGGCATGGGTATTTACAGTCACTTTGACCGAAGACTGTGACCCTTAAAGGTCCAAATTTCAGTTCTCAGAAAGGTTAAGACAGCACTCTGGCTCTGGCCAAATATACCTGACTGAAGGCTGGAGAGGAGGGTTTACAGGTTTATAGCTGTTGTTTCCTTTTCTTACCTTGGAATTCAACATAATTTCTGGAGCTCTGTACCAGCGCGTGGCTACATACTCTGTCAAGAACCCTGTGTGGTCATGATCTGGATCTGCAACACGGGCAAGGCCAAAGTCACAAATCTAAGGGAAAGAAAGTGAGATATCTTCTTAGAGAGTCTAATGAGCCAATATCAAACACCATGAAAATGAAAGAGACAATATTGGGCTGGAGAGATGGCTCAGTGGTTAAGAGCACTGTCTGCTCTTCCAAAGGTCTTTAGTTCAATTCCCAACAACCACACGGTGACTCAAACCATCTATAATGAGATCTGGTGACCCCTACTGGTGTGTGCATAGATAATACATAAATCTAAAAAAAAAAAAAGGCATTATCACCAGTGAGTGTTATGCTACCAATATTATGTTAGATATTTTTCTGCAAACTACAAATCCATTGTTCCCTAATCCTCAACAGCCTGAAAGGAAGTGATGACATTCCACATGGTGGAGTGAAGAACAAGGGTGAAGGGTCATTTGACAGGGCATGATCTGACAACCATCCTTAGGTTTCACTACCATCAGCTATTGTGAGAGCATACCACTCTCACTTAGGTGACTTGAGAAAAACCATCCCAGGGGGTCTAGAGAGATGGCTTAGCAGTGAAAAGCCCAGACTGCTCTCACAGAAGACCTGAGGTCACCAATACCCACACTGAGTGACTCACAATTGCCTATAAATTCTCAGGTATCTGACACTATCTTCTGGTCTACTGAGCACCTGCATACTACTTATGAACTACACAAATAAAATTAAACCTCAAAAAAAAAAAAAAAAAAAAAAAAAAAAACACACCAAACCTACCCAGAGCCCTTTTCATCTCCAAGTTACTGTCTCTTGCTCTGGCTAGTCTATCCTCACTGTGTAAGAGCTTTGAATCAGGGGCAGAACCTTTGTTCTCAAAAAGCCTCTTGATTGCTTCAATTACAGCATCCAAGAAGCTGCACATTTATTTTACAGAAGAATGTCACTGTGTTATTAAAAGGAGATGGCTCACCCCCTTCTTTAGTAACTCTCTTACAGGTCACTAACCATGTGGGTTCTAATGTAGGGGAGAGCAGTGAGGAAAACCTGTTCTTCTCCATACCCAGTTACCTACTCCACCTACCCTATTTAGTATGCAAAACCTCCAGCGTGAGCCTGGGACTCTCCTTTAAAAGAGAGCTTGCTTACCAAGGAGCTTACAATACTGATGGTCACTGGCCCCTTGAGACATAGATGGAAAATAGCCATAGCTTCCCCAACTCCAGCACCAGGGGCTGACTGGGGCCTCACACATGCTATGAAAGCACCCTACCAGTGAGTTACATTTCTAGCCCAGCTATAAGACTTGTTTTTACAACTATGTGTTTGAATGGAGACATTATCTATGCTATGGGGTGGGTGTGTGTGTGTGTGTGTAGAGGCCAGAAGATAACTTTTAGGAGTTGGTTATCTCCTTCCACTGTGAGATATAGGGATCAAACTCAGTTTGTTGGGCTTGGGCAGTGCCTTCAACTCACCTGAGCCATTGCATGAGCCTCCAGCTATCTGTTACTTTGTGTGGACACTTATTTTCGTTTTAAGGTGTATACTCAGGGGGAAGAAAAAAAAAAATCCTTGCCAATCTTTCTTTCCCTTCCTTCCTTCCTTTTTTTTGTAGTCCTTGCTGGCCTGGAACTCACTATGTACATCAAGTTGACCTTAAACTCCCAAAGATCTGCTTGCCTCCCAGTGCTGAGATTTGTGACATGAGCCACCACACATGACTGGTTATAGCCAACCCAGTGAAAAGCTATATATCACTGTGAGCCTCGTACTCTTGATACAGAGGATTAAGACAAAGATAACACATATGACACTGCACACATGCAAGTATGCACACACATGAGCTACAAATGTGCTACAGTGGCTACTGAAAAGAAAGAATGGGTTAAAGAAAGAATGAGACTCATATTATACTTGTATTTTTGCTATAATATATTTGTTTATCTAGGACTCGGAGAGATGAGGCGGGTGGATCTCTGTGAGTTCAAGGCCAGCCTGGTCTACAAAGTGAACTAAGGATAGCCAAGGCTACACAGAGAAACCCCGTCTCAAAACAAAACAAATTTGTGTAACTGATAGTTTTGAATACAAATAACACCTCAAACAAAAGTTGTTTTAAAAGTACATTATCATCCTGAAGGTAAATGACTTAACTGACCTTGAGATCGCAGGTGGTGTTCAGTAGGAGGTTGGAAGGCTTGAGGTCACGATGCAGAACATTAGCTGAATGGATATATTTTAATCCTCTCAGGATCTGATAAAGAAAATAGCAGATATGGTCATTGCTGAGGTGCTGTGTCTTCAAGAGCTTGTACAGATCTGTCTCCATGAGGTCCTGCACTATATATCTGTTTGACAGGTTAAGGTAGAACACCCAGCAGTTGGTCACACTTAGCAAAGCAAATGCAACTCCCCTTAATCCTCTCCCCACACAGGTTCTGACACAGCGAGGCTGTCAAAGGACAGGAGAGACTGAAGAGAACATGGTATACTCACATGAAAGAAAATTTGTATCAGCTCTGCCCCAATGTGGCTTGTGGGCCTAGACTAAGACTTGAAACAGAATATTGGCCAATCTTGAGGTCTCAACTTCCCTGTTCTCCAAATTGTCCACTATCAACCAATTTCCTTCAAAGTATAAGGAATGTGATGATCAACAAACATCAACATTTATCTCTTTGGCCCAGAAGTAATGGGTAATGCCACTGTTCTTTTTCTTTGCTTCTTGTTACCAATATCCTTACAATTAACCAGGAGGGACATACAGGCCTAGAAATGACACTGCCACTGCATCCAGTCTCCGCCTTTCTGCCTTGTTCTTTGACCACTGTTCAATTCTGCACACATATAATAAGAACAAGGGAAGTATGTGGTTGATGAGTATTGCTCTTCTTTCCTTCCTGCATTGCCACCCACTATTTAAGCAGCTAAAACATCAGCTATGCCACATTATTTCTTATGAAAATTAATGTACACACCCTTTGCTTTTAACATCATAATAATCATGTTTTATTACGGGAATTTTTGCATTTCTTTTGTTTTTGTGCATACTATTCTGTTTCCTACAGATTCAGGCTGGATGAAACCAAGCAAGGGACTTGAGGAATTAAGGCTTGTTATATACAAGAGGCTTTCTTTTATGACAAAAGGTAAAACAAGACCAAGAGGTATGTATCAGCAGGAGGCATTTCACTTAGAATACCATACCATTTACCAACAAAGAGATGTTTTAAAAAGGAACATCTGCCTAGAGATGTGAGCTGCCATGCCCTAGAGGTGCAGACTGTGAGGTGGGGTCTTCTAGATGCAGTTCTGATGTCTAATGCTGCCTACAATTATGTGTAACAGAGTTGATCTGGTCTTAAAGATTTTGAGGCTCCGTTTGCCCATTCGTTCATTCATTCATTTGGTTTTGAGAAAGGGTTTCTCTGTGTAGCCCTGACAATCCTAGAACAGGTTTTATAAACTAGGCTGGCCTCACACTCAGAGATCTGCCTGCCTCGGCCTCCTTAAAGGCAGGCACCACTGTGCCCGGGTCAGTTTATTTGTTTTAAAGATAAGGAAGGTGAGGCTGAAAGAGAAGCATATTCAGCCAGGTGCATATCTAGGGGCACTACTTCATCATGGGGTTGGGAATGATATTAAACAACTTTCCTAAGCTAAGATTAAAGAAAACCTTTAGAGAATGACAGAGAAAACACAGAACTTATATAAAAAAAAAAACAAAACATGCTAAAATTAGCAAAAACAAAACAATAAGGAAAAAAAAAAAAACCAAAATGCTTTAAACATTAGAGTAAGTACAAACAGATTACAATCTCCTCTTAGCATCCTTTATATATATGGCAGGAGTGATTAAAAAATGCTTTGTGTACTCTTCTTGATTTCAAGTTATTTACTCCACACAATGGCCAGGCAGCAGAGGCAGCAGCAATTAGTATTAGGAAAGGATACACATCCTTCATTTGCTCAATGGTTGGTGCCCGGATGATGTCATTGATGCCGATGATGTTCTCATGTCTGAAGCGCAGTAAAATTTTTATCTCTCTTAGGGTTCTCTGGCAGTAGGTCTGGTGCTCAAAAGGGCTGATTTTTTTGATAGCAACTCGAACTTTGTTCAGATTATCGTAAGCAGAGCTAAAAAATAAAACAGGCAAGAAAAAAAATCAAAGGTGTATAAAAAGAGAGTATTGTAACAGCTCACAGAATTATTTGGCAGAAAGAATAGAAACTTGTAAAGTTGGCACGGGTGGCATAGCTTTGTTCATGAGTTAAATGCTCATTTCCATAACCTGACATAGGTTTACAGGAAAAGAGCAAACAAACCCACACACCCACACCCAAACGAACAAAAACCCAGCTCACCATTTTCCCATTAAATAGCAGATACACTTTGGTGAGAATATAATTTCTGCCTCCACAGTGGTATTGAATTCCCTGACTCAGCAGAAACATCAAATACCATCAACCACATCTTAAGCCCTAAAAAGATTCAGAAAGCTTAATTGCCCTTTATCAATCTTCCTTTTAAAGATTTATTTTTATTTTATGTGTCTGTGCATGTATGTGCACCACATGCATACAGTGCCCTTGGAGGACATCAGTTCCTTTGGAACTGGTTACAGGCAGCTGTGAGTTGCCAGGAGGGTGCTGGGAATAAAACCTGGGTCCTCTGCAAGAGCAGCAAATACTCTTGCATTGAGTCATCTCTCTAGCCCAATTATCAACTTTCTTACATGAAAAAATACAGAAATATTTTTTTGTTGTTACTGGAGTAATTTTGCAACAAAATCGACAAAGCAAGCTTCTAAAAAATATTTTCACAACCATGATAAAACTCCATTTCTTTTCAAGGTATCCTTAAATCCTTAAGATCCAACTACATAATTCTGAATAGAAGCAAGAAAAATCCTACTTTGGCTCTTTTGCTTCACTTGGCTCTCTCCCCTTTCTTTGTCAGGGCAGCCCCTCCCCCCACCATCTCTATCTCTCCTCTCCTTCCTTCTTTCTCTCCATCCAATAAATATCTTTCATACCAAAACCAAACCAAAACCTACTTTCAATTTTATAATGGTTTAAAATTTTGAATATTACCATTATGTTTTTTTTTTGGGGGGGGGGGTGTAACTGTTTACTGAAATATTTTCTACCAAAGTATTTTATACTTGACTAAATCAATGAAACATATTGGCAGGCAGTAAAATATTTTCTTGTTTCTTCATTAAGTGCTAGAAGCGTGAAACAGCTTTATTCTAAAGTTCATGCTTCTAAAATGGTATTTATAGCCTTTAAATTTGACTGAGTCTATCCACACACTGTTTTAAGACTAACCTTGTCAGCGGCTGCCATCATCTCACAATGCTATTAACAAGCTGCATTGTCCCCAAACACTCTTAAAGGTATCCTGTTCTTAAACAGAGTGACTATTTAAATGCTATTTTACATTAAGGCCCAAGGCAGTGGCTTTTGGAGAGGCAGGCAAAAGGGTTATAGTTCAGGCAACTGTGTTCAATATGGAGGTCTACTCTTACTAACACTCTCTTGGATAATCACAACAAGAGACAAAACAAAGTTAAAACAGCACAAGTTTGGGATTGTTGGTTTAGTTCTAGAGAGCTGCCTGACAGCATCTTAAAGCCTAGAAATTTGACCCTTCAGCATGAGAAAATTTAAATTAAGTAAAAATAAACTTGTAAAATACTGGTCAGCACCTCAACGTGATAAATTCTTATTTTTCACTGAACATAGTAGTCAAATCTGGTTTGCTTTGCACAATTATAATCTACCAGGGCTTTTTTTTAGTTAGTTAATTCGTTAGTTAGTTGTAGTTTTTAAGGTAGGGTCCTTTTAGCCCTAGCTGTTCAGGAACTCAGATCCTCCTGCCTCTGCCTCAAGTACTGGGATTAAACAACTGGCTATTAGAAGAAGAAATCAAGCATCATTGTGGCTATCTACTCTATTACCTGACTTGGTGGTGAGATAACCAAACTGATTTCTTCATCTGAAGGCGTGACACCATCTTCCTCTTCCACATTCACCTGAAGGAAGCTGAGACCCTGCTCATAGTGGGGCCCAAGCCTCTTTGTACAGACAGACATGCAGGCAAAACATCCATATGCATATAAACAAATAAAGGGAAGGAGAGCTAGAATGTCTGTTCTGATAAGTACACAACTATCACCCCAGGACTAAGGAGGCAGAGGCAGGAGGATGTCTGAATTCAAGGCAGCCTGGCCTATATATAGCAAGTTCCAGGACAGCCAGTGAGACACTTTACTCCTGGAGTAGCTGGAGTAAAGACATGGTTCAGTGGTTAAGAGTTCATACTGGATCCGCCTGCTTCCTACCCTAGCTGCTCCAGCCCAGGCACTGCACTAGGTCCTTCTCCCAGCTTAAAAAGAGTTCATACTATCCTTCCAGAGGCCCCTCAAATCCCAGGGGAGAATCTACTAAAGTTGTTTTGCTAAATGTTGTCAAATTGCCTCCTAAATACACTTATACCCATAAGCTTCAAAGCTGTTGTCAAGCTTGGTCAGAGAAGCTTCTTTTTGCAGTGGGCAGCAGTCAATAAAGAGACTTAAGTGGTCAAAGTGTTGTGAATAAGTGACTGTTGAATGCTCAGCCTAAATTGTACATCTGTATCACGCTCCGAAAAGCTTGGGAAATACGAAAGATGTGGGGAAAAAATGTAAGAGCTATAGGATGGGGAATAATGTTGTGAAATGTTGCATATTATCAAGACAATCAACATCTCAGCATGAATGAGAGGAGGAAGGGTTCATGATGCTCCAGTAACAGGTGAGGAGTAAACGGCAAGTAACAGCTCCTGGGAGACAAGTGATTTTTCTTTGGCGACATAGCTGCTGATAAGCCGTTTGTCTTCTGTTAGATGGCCCCACATCCATGTCCATGTAGACTCACTAATTGGACTCAAAGGTTATTAAGAAACATAAGAATATAGGAACGTGGGAGGAATGAATATTGGAGGCTCTGAGGAAATTGCGAGAGGAGATATGGGTTGGATATGAGCCAGACACGTTGCATATATGCACGAAATTGCCAAAAAGTAAATAAAAGAATATAAATGGGAGTGGTATGCAAGACTTTTTGGATTTTGGGTCTATTTCAGGGCTGAGATGGGCTAGAACAGATTCCAGAAGCATACTGATCACCAAGTATGGGATTACTCAATCCTGGATATTATTTAACAGATGTTTTGTGAACACTTAGGGAAAAAAAAGGGAATGAACATGAGTCAATTATGAACAAGTCATGGTAAACCAACTTCATTTCCTGTTTTGATAGGGTTACCACAGCAACAGGAGAGTATTGGTCACAGCTTCTATAGAACTCAAGCTACTTGAAATGTACTTCCCATTTAAGAGACTTCATGTTAAGTGTGATAGAGGGAAAAAAAAAAGTTTCTGCTCCTGAGATGCTTTGAATTTAGTGAGGAAAGAAGACAGCAAACACACACACAACATAACTTTAGAGAAATGCACTTCCAAAACACAAAGACAATCTGAGTAGATTAATTCCAGATGAGGATAGTAGAGAAAGAATGAAGTTGGGTCTAAGTTGCAGGCATGGTGCAGTCTTAATCACAGCACCCAGGACATACAGATCTTTGTTAGAGGCCAACTGAGTCTGAGTGCAAAGCCACCTACAGCTACACAATGAGACCCTGTTCAAAAGAAAGAAAGAAAGAAGGGGTGTGAGGAGGGTTAGATTAAGGGAGGGAGGAAGGCAGGCAAGGAAACCACATTCTATATAAGAGTAGATTTTTTTACACGAAAGCAGGATACAAGCAACTAGAAATGTAACATGGAGAGAGAAAAGGACCAGTATGACTGTGGGACCACTGACCTCACCCAGAACTGTCCTTTCCCAGAATGAAGCTTGCTCACCAAGAGCCCTCAATTTCTGTCTCAGAAACTGCACAAACCCATGCTGGGCTGGCCACTCTTGTTCTAAAGCTCAAAGTGAGGGAAAAATTGTGAATTGTGACTGAGGACTACGCTACAGTGTGCTCTCCTAAAATTATTAGTACAGAACTCTAAGAAACCTAAAGATTTTCTAGTTGACCCTGACCTTTAAGGCCATTTAGTATTAACTCATCACAGTAGGAGGAGAGAACATATATTCCGTTTAATATTTCACTCATTCATTCAACATATATGTGTACTCTATCTGTAGGTCACTTGCATGCCTGAAGAGGGCATCAGATTCCAGTATAGATTGTTGTGCCCACCATGTGGTTGCTAGGAACTGAACTCAGAACCTCTGTTAGAGTAGACAGTGCTCTTAACCACTGAGCCCTCCCTCCAGCCCCCGTTCAATATGTCTTAATTTCTATAGCACGTCAGACTCTACAGTCTCATTCCAGGCCTAATCTGATTAGCACATTAGATCCCTTAGCACACACCCAAGAATGATTTATGTATGTACATACATGTGTGTGTATGAATGGATGAATGAATGAATGTGGTGATGAGGCTGGAACCCAGTGTATTGTAGCCAAGCATTTTACAGCAAGTTATATCCCTAGCCTACCTGACTTAGAGATCTAAGATGGCTGTGGGTCATGTCCTGGAGAAAAGCAGGGAAGAGCTGGGAAAAGAGGTCTGGGGACACAACTCAGAATAAGTAACAATAAACCAGTTAGGGGCAGTAAGAAAGTAATAAACAATAACAGATGAAGAACCCTTGTCCAACTCTAAAGTCTATGTGTTTACTCAGACAAGCAGACTAGGAGGGGAAGATAATGATATTTCAGAAGTCAGAGAAGACAGTAACTTTACACTAAGGTAGAGAAGTCCACCGTAAGATGAGAGGTGGTAACCTCGGTCCTATGAGAAACTGAAGGAAAGGCAAGTGTGAATGGAAAGAAAATGTACGTAGACAACTGGAAAGGCATTATGAAGAAAGTAGGCAAATTAAGGTTGGGTGGAAAAGAAAGTTCCCAATGACAAAATGGTGTGTGTGGGTGTGTGAGGGAGACTACATAGATGGATGGATGGATGGATGGATGGATGGATGGATGGAAAATCCATGTCAAAAGACACACATGCAGAGACTAGGACACACCAATAGTCTTTCACCCATCTTAGATGCTCAAAACAACAAGACCGGGTCTTTCCAATGACCCAAGGTTATTGTCCTTCCTACCTCTAATATTTTTAAGTTTCTTTTCCCCTCAAGTCCATGATACACACCCCCCCTCAAATGAGAAAAACAAGGAAAAAAAAAAGAAATAAAAAGCATGGTGCCCTCAGGTTGCGTTGGGTAAAAGCTGAAGGATTTCCTCAACCTAAAATGCAACTATAAAGTAAAGCTTATGCAGATGTAACTTAAGGACCAGGAGAGGTTCCATTCTTTAAAAGCAGAATTGATTTAAAGTCAAGGACAGAAGGGGTTGTACCATGCATAAAGGCCCAGAGAGCCCACTGCATGAAGTTGTGAAAGTGAAACCTGGATTTCGTTGGAGACCCCAAGATGTTGGAGTCGGCAGAGCCATGGGATGTCTGCTGAGGAAAGCTGCAGGTAGTGAACGGTACCAGTAAAAAAGAAAGCTTACTGAAAGTATTATACTGAGGGGGTGGAGGAAGGACTTCCTTAGCCTAATCTCTAGCCTATTCCAAAATTCGATGTCTTGGAGCAGGCTTGGTTCCTAACTCTGTGATGGAGGAAAAGGAAAACAGCTTGACCCGGAAAGTTATGAAAACAGCAAGCGCCTTCCATAGAGTTGCAGTAAGTTGTTTAGACAACTCCAGGGTTACAGTTTTCTGCTTTCCCATGTGATCATTTATGCTGTAGTGGCTTTCAGTCACATACTGGCTTATAAATAGCCCCACAAACTCAGACTCATCAAGCTAAAGTTTTGATGCCCTACCTGGGGTGAACAAATATCTCCCCACTAAAGCCAAACAAATAACAAAATTAACTTACTAATATTCTTAAAAGCAGGAAGATATGATTCACAACGAAGAACAAAATTTGTGAAAATAAACAAAACAAAAACAAAAAACCAGATCTAGAAATAAGATGACAGAATTAGTACAGAAGAGTGTTTTGACAGTTCTCTAAATATACTCTTATGCATTAGAAAATAAAGAAAACTGAGCAAAGGAAAGGAGAAAAATAATTACAAGATACAAAAAAAATAAGGTACAAGAAATCCAACTCAAATTTCTAGATTTCATCTAGAAATACAGATGCTGTATTGGGAATTATAGCATTATTGGGAATTATGCCTAAAGGCTACCATGAAGAAACCCTAAAGAGAAAGAATCTTCAAGTCTCTTCAATTCTGATGGCAAAGACGGGCCATTTGGTTCCACGGGAACAAAGGAAGTCTTCTGGTTTTATGCTTCCAGAGGTAGGGAGTAAGTTTATACCATATGACTTAGTCTATCTACCATGAGTCAGAACAGACTAGATATAATTCAAGGCTGCCTCCGATCTGGACATCAGGGAAGCCAGGCTGAAGCTGTGAGGAGGGAAGATTAAATTCTTTGTCAAGAAGTACCAGCAGTAATTCGTGGCCAGCCCTGAGAGGCAGGCTCAGAGAGTTGCAGCCTGATTCTTGGGAGAAAGCAGAAGCTAGATTAATTTAATTTAATAATGTGGACATAAAGGAATACTTTTGGCAGCAGGGGTTGGGTGGGGGTGGGTTTGGGCTGCATATTGAACCCACATGCCAGGCAAGCACTCTACCAGTGACCTACACCTACAGTAGGTTTACTCTGAAACAGAACATAAGTTCCTAAGTTGGCCCACACCGTGTTATCATCGTGCCTCAGCCTCCAATATCTAAATTTATTGGGAACTAAGTGGTACTAGAACTGAAAGGAAGTCTTATGAACAATTTTCCTTAGTAATAGCTACAATTTGCCAAGTGCTTCTTAAATGCCAGGCACTGCTGTGTTAGTATGTGTGCAAAGTGGTATTTTTTTAATAAATAATTTATTTAATTTTATTTTATGTGAATTAGTGTGGAGGTGTCAGATCCCTCGGAAATGGCATTACAGACAGCTGTGAGCTGCCATGTGGGGGCTGAGAATTGAACCGGGTCCTTTGGAAGAACAGTGCTCTTAACCACTGAGCCATCTCTCCAGCCCTCCGCAAAGTGGTATTTCAACAATTAATTAAAAAGTTTAATGGATAGCCAAAGAGAAAGATATTTTAGAAGGCGCTGTGGGCACTCAAACACAGGGTTGAGTACTAGTGCCACATTGGACAAGGTGACTGGGATTCACATCATGTCCTGGGGAAGAGCAAAAGGTGACATCAAACTGAGAGGAATGAACACACACACACACACACACACACACACACACACACAGTGAGGGTAGGTCAGTCAAAAATATAGGCATAGAGCCAACAGAAGGAAGTTAAAGCAGAACTAGGAACACCAAAGAGAAGACTAAGCCTACAATTCTCAGCACTGGCACCCATTCCCAATCTGAAATAATAGTAGTTGTTAGACTTGCCATGTGTTCTTTGCAAAAAAGGCACTAATAAAGAAATACATGTGTTATTTTCCTCCTTTGAGCCAGGATCTCTGTACTGTTTAGGCCTATCTAAAACTCACCACATAGCCCAAAATGTCCTCAAATTTGTAGTTACCCTCCCACGTACTATATGAACTCCACTATGTCCAGGTAAAATTAATTTTTCATAACAGTAAATGGTATTGTTTAATCCCACCATCACAAAATGTATTCCAATGTATCCAATTTCTTCTGTAATCTTATATTCATTCAAAGGTATTCACCTGAGAGCTTACAAGTTTTACTAAGCCTAAAACAGTGGTTCTCAATCTGTGGGTCATTACCCCTTTGTCAAATCTCTATCTCCAAAAATATTTACATTATGATTCATAACAGTAGCAAAATTACAGTTATAAAGAAGCAATGAAAAAAATTTTATAGCTGGTCACTGCAACATGAGGCATTGCACTGAAAGGTCACACACAGCATCAGGAAGGTTGAGAGCACCAATGGCCTAAAGGATCCATGGAAGAACAAAGAGAAAGAAAAAGACTCTTGTTACAAGGTCAATTTATAGGCTCAGTGGAAATAGTAGAGACATGGAATCAGCCCAAAATTTAATATTCAAGAGACAGGAATATCAGTTTTAGGATTTTGAAGGAATCACTGCAAAACTTCCTGAAATACTTTTTTGTCTTACTCAGTCCATACCTAGGTTAGACTTGAACTGTGGTAATTAATCCTCCTGCTTCAGCTTCCTGAGTGACAGGTGGGAAGAAACACCATGCTAGACTGAAATTCTTATTTAATCATCTACAACTGTGTTCGACACTATGGACAGAGTGTTGAAAAGACAGATTCTTAGCCTCACAGTTATATATGGGAGATAAAAAGACACAGATACTAACATACATCAACACTTTAACATGATTATATTATCAACAAATTACTGTGGATGAGGAAAAAACACAAATAAATTAGTGTTACTAAAATGATTAGAAACCAGGAATTCTCAGAAGGTTCTGTCTTCTTGGCAAAATGAGAGAGCCCTTTAAACAGGGACTTTAAACAGGACTAGCAGGAGGTAAAGGGCTGGAGAATAGCAGAGAAGGAGAATGCTCTACTAGCATCAAGAAAGAGGGCACTGCCAGGTGTGCACGCCTGTAAGCCCAGCCCTCAGGGAGGCAGAGGCAGGCAGATGTCTGTGAGTTCAAGGCCAGCCTGGTCTACAAAGCAAGTCCAGGACAGCCAAAGCTACACAAGAAAACTGTCTCAAAAAAACCAACTCCCCTATCCAAAAAAAGGAAAGAGTGGACTACAAGCAACTGAGTAAAGCTGGGAGTGGTTTTCCCCAGGGGAAGAGCACACCTACTAATTGCTTGTCCAGTAGCAAATACTCAGCTCTGAAAACATGCATGCAGGTAACTTTATATGGACTCAACAGGTTGTATTTGGGAATATATGTATATACAGATAAATATATACATACAATAACAACTGATGAAAAAGAGGCGACAAATTTGAAGAACAGAGGGATAGAATATACTGGAGGGCAGGACAGCCAAGGCAACACAGAGCAACTGTTTTGGAAAACACAAAAGCAAACAAACAAACAAAGCACTTCAGTGGGGTATGGTGGCACATGCCTTTAATCCTAGTACTTGGGAGGCATAGGTAGAATGTGAGTTTAAGGCTAGTCTGATCTACACAATGAGTTCCAGGAGAGCCAGGGCTACAAAGACAATAGACACTGCCTTAAAAAGTAAAACAACAAAGCATTTTATCCTCCCCCCCCCTTTTCTTTTTCTTGGTGCTAAGACTTGAATTCAGGATCTTACAGACTCTTAAGCTCAAGCCATACTCTAAGCCACACTACTACCTGTCCTGTCCCAAAAGAAACTATTTACTACATAAAAATTATACTTTCAAGGGAATGTTTACAATACTGAGGAGACAACAAGCTCACTTGGCAACACAAGCAATGAGAACATGAAAAGCCAAGCACAGCAGTGTGTGCTCATACTCTCAGTCCTGGGAAAGGCAGACCAGGCACTCTCTTATTCTAACAGGTGAGCCCCAGCTCTCAGGAAGAAATCCTGTTTCAGAAAAGGAAGCTCTGGAGTTGACTGAGAGTGTTTGCTGCTATTCCAGAGAACCAAAGCCCCACATCAGATGACTCCCAATCACCTTTAACTGTAGTCCCTAGGGACCAAATACCCACTTTAACTTCCACGTGTTCCCATGCATCTCAACACTAACTCAAACAGACATACTTGACAGATAGCAAGGACAGACAGACCAAACCTTTTAGCTAGGTGATGGTGGTGTGGCACGTACCTTTAATCCCAGCACTTGGGAGGGAAAAAAGAGTAGATTCCTGCGTTTGAAGCCAGCCTGATCTACACAAAGAAACTGTCTCAAACACAAAACAAAAGGCGAACAAATCTTTAAATGCGCACACGCACGGGAGGCAGCATCTGAAGAACAACACCATGCATGCACACATATGCACCCTTTAAGAACATGCGCCTCTACAAAACACTAAGCTGTGACACAAAATGAAGGGCTGGTGTCCTTCATGGTTCGTGGCCGATACTGAACAAACGCCAAGCCTTCACAACCCTGTTTTGGTATGGACTTTCTGACTATGATTAGCTTTTCTACTTCTCTCCAGCTACTTGTCATATCTCACGGCAGAGGCTCAATATTTATCTAAATAAAGTAGTTATACAAAACTACCACATACTGTACACAACACTGAGCAACTAAAATGCTACCTATCAACTGTGAATGGATTATTTTTAGAGGAAGCCATTAAGCTGTTCTCTAAACCTCCCATTTTGGTGAACTTTAATTATCTGGACACAAAACTACAGTACTTCATTTCACAGATAAAAATTAACTTGTCTTTAGATACTAAACAAGTTAGACTGATCCAAATTAATGTTCCAAAAATAAGCAGGTGGGTAATAATGACTGCTTTAAATGTTGCTTTAAGTTGGTTCTCTCAAAGTTCACTAAGACACTGCAACTTGGGTTTTTGTCCTTTTCTTTCTTTTTTTAAAAGAAGTTCGAACCATTAAATGAGGGAATAAAAGAATAAAAACTGCCTACAGTCATTCTGGCTCTGAAAGCAGTAGTAATAAGTGCTTTGGATCTACTCAAATGATCGGTGCATACTCCAACATCTTACAGGTACAGCAGTTTAAAATCTGACATATGTAGCTTCTCTAGAGAAAGGTGCTCTGGAGAGCCAAGAGCACACACAAATGTTGGTAGCTACAGATGCATTCATTTTTTAATGTCTTCTGGCTTTAAAAATCTTTTTCAAAAAACGATTTATACACAAGGTATAATGATAGATGACCTTCAATCCCTGTACTCTGGAGGCAGAGACAGGTGTGAGTTTGAGACTAGCCTGATCTACACAGTGAGTTCCAGGGAGGCCAGGTCTGTAAGACTATGTCTTAAAACAAAACTACCAACAACCCTACCCAAAACATTTGTTTGTTTAATGTGCAGTGTGTACATTCATGAGTTTACTTGTACAATCACCAAGCAGAAACTCATGGAGGCCAGAAGTAAAAACTGGATGAGTCACCATGTAGATGTTAGGAACTGAAGCTGAGTCCTTAACACTGAGCCCTCCAAAACTTACTATTTCATTTTCCAACGTGGTACTCTAAAACTAATTTTGTCATAAACAAACAAACAAACAAACAAACGAAAAAATCATTCAAATCAAGAGATCCAAGTTTCTATATGCCCTACATGTATTGTGATACTCCTAAATTACAAATCAAGAAAATCCTCAAACTTCTACTTGGATAGTAGGAACAAACAAGTAAGGAAAACAGATAATGAGAGCAACATTGGTGAAAGAATTACAAATAAGGGAGAAAGCTAAAATTGTGTGCTGTTACATACAGCCTGAGGTATCAGTAAGAAATCAAGATTCTTTGTTTTGAAATAGGGGGTCACTATTGTAGTTCTGGCTGTGTGCTGAGATTAAAAGTGTGAGTCAGTTAACATACACAGAAATACAGACAAATATGCAGTTTGTGGGTTAGTAATCACATACTTCCGTAGCTCTATCTACTGAGAAGGCCTATACCAGTAGCAAGACACAACTACTCAAAAAAAAAAAAAAAAAAAAAAAAAGATGGGGCTCATTCGAAGAACTTAGACCACCCTAAAGGAGTAAACAAATGCTCAAGTTTAAGAATCTCAATAAAGGAGGCAAAGGCAAGGTAGATGAGAGTCTGAGGCCAGCCTGGTCTACAGGGAATTTCAGGCCAGCCAAACTAAGGTAGTAAAGGAAATCATCAGAAACACAAAGCCAGTGAAGACGTAACTGGACAAGGGGGCCATGTTCCAGCCCCAGGAAAGAGCAGAACTTGGCAGCTTTAGAGTCAAGGATGGAAGAAAGGGGTTACTGAATCTCCCACCCAAACTAAGGAAAGCCACTGAGTCCAGGCACATGGCAGGAGTGTCCCTGCATGGAGGCCTAGAGAGGCTACTATGTGAAGCTGTGAAGGTAAAGTCTAGACTGCCTTGGAGACCCCAAGATGTTAGAGATGCCAGAGCCATGGAATACTTGCTGAGGAAGCTGCTACAAAAAGTGGTACCAGCCCACAAGAAAGAAGTGTGGTACAGTCAACAAGGCTGAAAGGAGCTGGAGAGCTGAAGAGCACATCAGACATGGAGGTACAGAGTCTGGAGTTTGCCCAGCTGATTTTCAGTCTTGTCCAGTATTTCCTGACTATGCTTCCTTTTCTCCATTTTGTAACAGTAATGTATATCTTATGCCATCATTAGAATTCTGTGATCTGCTTTCTGATCTTGACTTTAAAGGGGATTACAGTTAAGAGATTACATGAGTCTCAGAAGAGACTTTGAATTTTGACATAATTTCTTCTTTCTTTTTTTCTGAGACAGGGTTTCTCTGTGTAGCATTGGCTGTCCTGGACATCCTTTGTAGATCAGGCTGGCCTCGAGAGATCCACCTGCTTCTGCTTCCCCATACCTGGGCCCAGTGGCACATACCTGAGTGGCACATACCACAGTGGCACAGTCCTGAACTCTGGACTTTTTAACAAGTTGAGACTTTGCTAGACTATGGGGACTTTTCAAACCAGACTAAATGAACTTTGTATTATGGAATAGTTAGAAGTGTGGCCTTTGACCTTTGAGGTAGTCTATATGCTCAAGCCACACCTAGTGACGTCCCTCTTTCTGCTGTCTGTAGATCAAGATATAGAGCTCTCAGCTTCTCCAGCACCACAGCTGCCTGCACGCTGCCATGCTTCCTGCCATGACGATAACAGACTAAACCTCTGAAACTGAAACAAGCCCCAATTAAATGTTTTCCTTTATAGGAGTTGCCTTGGTCATGGGTCTCTTCGCAGCAATGAAACCCTAACTAGGACAGTGAGTAAATAGAGAAACAACAGCTAAAACCATACTGAGAGCAGTTCCTGCACAGCATTAGGAACTTTGGCCTGAAGTGAGAGGAATAGGTAAAACAATAGGAGACTAAAGGAGAGACAACAGTGAGTTCAAACTGCCTTTACTTAGACTGCAGAGCTATCAGCAATTTATGCAACAGAACAGCACTTAATACAATACTGCGCAGCACAGCAGCGCTCAAGAAAGAACTGTATGTAATAAACAGCATTCAAGAATTAGGAACGAAAGTTGGGTTTGATGTTCCATGCCTTTAATCTCATCACTCTGAGAGGTAGAAACAGGTGGTTCTCTAAGAGTTGAATGACAGGCTGGTCTACATAGCCAACTGCAAGGCCAGCCAAGGTGATAATAGTGAGACCATGCCTAAAATAAAACAAAAACAAGTAACTGTCGGTTGCTTGTGGCTACTGTGAAGCACTCTCCTCCGAGATTGTAATACTGCATCCTGCTGGGAAGCTCCTTTAACAGGAAGGTAAACAACTCAAGGGAATGTTAGGAAGTGCTTGAAATTGACCAGATTCACTAGGCCTCTTCTTGCTAGAATAAACAATAAAAGGCAAGAGCATCCCTGTGAGGAACAGAGCTACAAGAAGTCTGTGACCAGACCAGCTGCAGAAATCAGCTGAGCACTGGAAAGGACACTCTTAACTTGCTGAGCTGCCTGCAGGCTGTGCAGCGTGCTCCAGGTTCCCAGCTTTGTGAACTGTCACCTGCATTTGGTGGATGATGCAGCTGTCTCTGAGTCATCTCTGCTCCTGTAAGTAGCCCCTATCAAACTCAGTGGTTCACCACGTTGGGATTTTTAGGGGAAGTGGATGTGTATCTCATCTCCCCGTTGCTAAAATACCAGCACTGCCCACAGTGGAAGTAGTTCAAAGTCATCCTCTGCTACAAAGTGAATTGCAACCCAGGCTAGTCTGAGCTACATGATTAGCTGTCTACCTTCCCAGCCAACTAAAACTACCCATAAGAGTCAAAGACTTTGAAAAGACCAGAGGTACTTCTCAGAAAGATGTGGAGGCAACTTTTTATAAAGAAAATGGCTTTTATCATGAAATGTTACCAAAAAAAAAAAGTATTTGCTTTAAATGGAGGAAAAAGGACTCAAGAATAAAATACTCATTCAAAAGGACCAAAATGGAGAAGACTATACATATTAGGAAGTATACACGGGTCAACTGAGAATTGGTGGTAATGGTGGGGACACATGGCTCCAGCAAGAAGCAAGTTCCAATGGAACAGTGTGGATCGCCCCTGAGAGAACCTATGAAGGAGGCAATGACAAAAGGTAGGAGGATCTGGGAGTTCAAGATTCCATCAACAGGCTGGACTCCCAGCACCAAACAGTGCCTCACAACTATATGTAACTCTAGTCTCAGGTGACCTGACACACTCTTCTTGCCTCCATGGGCACTGCACACAACTTTATGGTACACAGACATATACAGGTAAAACACCCATATACAGAAATGTCAAATGAAAAAGTAAGAAAACTATTTACATGGTAATGTGTAATAAGATCACTTTCACATACGTGTTTCTTACACAACAGTAGGCAGATCCCCTGCTCCACCCTCTGCCGTTTTCTCCCTTCTCCCTCCACTAGTCTTGTGTCCCTTTTCCAGACCGGTCTGCTATGATTCTACTCTCATGTCATATAGGCATGCATGAGTTTATGCCTGTGGGAAACCTAAGAACTAAAAATGACAACAACAACAAAACCCAATCCAATCTAATTTGTCTGAGAATGGCTTCATCTACTTAATGACTATCTTCAGTTGCATTTAAAAGGGAATCGCGAGCCAGGCGTGGTGGTCTTTTATCCAAGTACTTAGGGGAAGGAAAGGTAGGCAGATCTCTGTTGAGACCAGGATAGTCAGGGCTACAGAGAAACTGTCTCAAAACAAACAAAAACAAGACAAAACAAAACCCAAAATACAACAATGAGACAAAAAGGGGATGATAAAGGCTACAGTATGGATTAATAAATCTTGTGGACATTAAGACGATAAATGAAATAAACCAGCCCACTGAAATAAAAAGCCAAATTCATAAAAACAGAATGGTAATTCCCAGCAACTAATGAGAGAGAGAGGAATGGAGAGTATCTGTTTCATGGGTATGTGGTTTTCAACTTGGCAAAAGAATGAGAATTTTGGAGACTGATTATATAATGTAAATATACTCAAATTACTGGGAAATATACTTAATAAAATAGTTAAGACACCCAGCCATCGTACTTTAAAAAAAAATCTATTATTTCATGTGTATAGGTAGGTATTCTGCCTACATACATACATACATACACACACACAAACACACACATCAGATGGTTGTGGGTTGCCATGTGAGAACTGAACACAGGTTGTCTAGAAGAGCAGTCAGTCAGCACTGTTTAAACTCTGAGCCATCTCTCTAGCCCTGTCAGACATGTACTGTCAAGTATAATCCCAATATTTGAGAGGCTGAAGTATACAGTTGTGAGTTCAAGGCCAACTTTGGCTGTAAAGTCAGACCCTGTTTCAAAAGAGTAGAAATAAGATGGTATAATCTTACGTCTTTTACAATAGTTCTTTATAAACTTTCAAGAAGTCACCTATGTTAGACTACACATCAGTCATTTGCTTCAGTGCTTTCTTTTTCTTTTTTGAAACAAGGTTTAACAAGCCTGGGCTGTTCTGGACTCACTTTGTAGACCAGGATGGCCTCCAACTCACAGAGATCAATCAGCCTTTGGTCACCCCCAACCCCCTGAGCACTGGGATTAAAGGCATGTGCCACCATCCCCAAGCTCAGTGCTTTCATGTCTAGCTCTAAAGACACAGTAAGTTAGTTTATGTAATCATTCCCATACTTACTATCATAATTCAGAGGAGATCATCATGAGTCCCAGTCTTTTGGGGCTATAGCGTGAGTTTCAGACCTATCTGGGCTAATGTGAAAGATCCTGTCTCAAAAGCAGTCTTTAAGTCATCCACAGTTTAAGGCCAGAGCTGAGATTTCAAAAGCAGTGTGATATGTTTCCTGCTCGAAGAAGATTGTAAGGAAGTAAAGAGAAATATCAGGACACCTCAAGGCACCATCACTAATACTGTTATACTTCCTTGGTGTATAACATATATTAGCTGTTGGATATGCAACAAGACTAAATAGTTACATGTTAAAGACCAGCTCCAGCACACAGGGTGAACCAAGGTGGGTCGCAGTGTCAGCAATGACCAGCTGATGGCTGGTGTTTCTCTCTATACATTAACTCTTAGTCTTCCAGGATGGTAGCCTTGCTATCTGGGGCTCTCTCTATACACAGTTTAATTCTCTATGTACAGTTTAACTCCCATGGGCCGCTGGAAATGAGAGTCTCTAAAGGAAAGACAGGTGGCAGGATCTGAAGCTTTATCAACTGAGCTATCCAGGCCTTTTGGTTTTTCTGCCACCAAAACAGTTCTCTGGTTAAACTTTTATTATTTAACAGCACGGCGTCTTAATCAGTTAAGACTGGTGGCTCCTTTAACTCAGTGTAAGTGCTGCAGCCCTGACAGTTTCTTGCTCAACAAGGGGTTGTAAAAAGAAAAGCCTTAGTTCCTTTTAACCTAGTGGCTCAGCAGTGAACAGCAGCGTGCTTAACCTAATTAAGAAGGCCGAAACACTTTGGAGTGCTCATCACTTACTAAACTTAGTAACTTAGAAATATGCAAAAACACACACCGCTGGCAAACAAAGCAGGCAGATATTTACAATACTCTCTCAAACAAAAATGATCAATAGACAAAACTAGGGAGCTTCCAAAGACACCATTCATCCATATATATGTAAACATACAGATATAAACAAACACACATATACAGACAATTAGACAGCCAGACACATATTTGTATGAAGCAAGTGGCCTCAACAACTGCTTAATTCTGTCTTGTGTTTTTATACTTTCTAATTCAAAGGTTCTATGTATGGAAAAATTACATCACTCAAAAATAGATACACAAAAGGAGAGTTACAGTAAGACTATTGATTCTAATATCTAACTATATAAGTTTAAAGCAGTGGTTTTATCTATATGCTCACTCTGAGTTCAAAGCAAGTTTTTTTATCTCAAGGTTTTTCTAAGAAACAAGTGTCTGTCTTGTCCCGTATAGCTAACCATTTTGTTTCTATATTCTTATGGTCTTTCTTATCTTGACATACACCTGGGCCTTATCCTTGGATTAAACCCAGAATGAATGTAAATCAAATGCTTGACATATGGAGGGTCACAGAACTAGCAGTTTTAGTTACACTGCAGGAGGGTTTTGAAATTACTTAAGTCAGAAATTCTTTAAAATCATCATCGGGGTTATGAAATCATCAATTCGTTTAAAACAGCATCATGAAGTACATCTTCAAAATAATCTTTAGGAAATTTGCTCAACAGAGTGAGCAAAATACAATTGGTATTAGTATTATTCTGTGTTAAGAAACTTCTTTCATCATTCTTCTAAACATTTCCCCATTTTATCTTTACTGTCAATGAGACTAGCATGAGTGGTCACTTCCTATACTCTCCAATTTTCTCATCTTTCTCTGACACTCCTGAACACTTGATAAAGGTGTAACTTCTAGTACAAACTAACTTTTATAAAATGTTTATTTTTATACCTATGAGCTAAGCTCCATGTTAAGCTCTGTGTTAAGAGTGAAGCAATAAGCAGTGAGGTCTCTGTCATGCCAGGTGTATGAGATATGCATGGAAAGGCAGTACAGCAACAATAAGGAGTCTTGAGGCAAAAGTGTTGGGGCCTTGCCTACATCAGGGATGCACCCATTCGTCAGCCTGGCAGAAACAAGGGGGCTGCCTCCAGGAAGCGCACTCGCTTGCTTCTGCCAATCCAGCATGCAACGGCTTCCAGCAGTTAAGGAACTTAAGATAAGTGGTTCATATCCAGCTGACTTAAAAGCATATCACAGCTTCCTCAAATTTTCTTCCCTTCCTAACCCTCCAACCGGACCCAGAAGCTCCATGTCACCTAGCATTGGTATTTTCCATACATACACTCAGTTTGGCCAGATTTTAGTGTAAACAGAAGCACCAGAGTAAGGAACACACCCATGTTTAACATCACAGGGCTGGTTAGAACTCTGTGATTCTAGGGATGTTTAAGCATGGCTCAGTCAGGCATGCATAGCAAGCCTGAGGACCAGCACCCATGTAAGAAGGGCAGGGGTAGCAGTGAACCCCCGTTATCGCAGCACCACAGAGAGGACAGGATCCCTCACTGGCCAACCACTCTAGATGGGTTGGGGAGCTACAAGTTTAGTGAGACCTTGTCTCAAAAACTAAGATGGAAAGTGATAGAGGAAGACATCTGATGTTGACGTCTGACCTTCAGAGGCACGTGTATGTACACACACACATACAAACACACACAAACTCCAAAGCTAAGAGAGCACCTGAAACCTACAAAGAGATTTTCCCCACTTAGCTGATGTTCACACTAGCATATTTGGAAAACACCATGATCTGGGACAGTAAGGTGGTTGTGCTGGTAAACCTACATAGTTGCTCCCTGTGCTGGCTGGTTTTTCTGTCAACTCGACACAAGCTAGAGTCATCAGAGAGGAAAGAGCCTCGGGTGAGGAAATGCCTCCATGAGATCCAGCTGTAAGGCATCTTCTCATTTTATGAGCAATCTGGGAGGGCCCAGGCAATTGTAGGTGGAACCATCCTGGGCTGGTGTGTCAAACCAGCTGTAGGTAATTCAGGACACCACGGAGTGTGGGGATTAAGAAATTACAGGTTAAAAGAAACAGGGACTGGAGAGATGACTCAGCAGTTAAGAGCACTATCTGCTCTTCTAGAGGTTCTGAGCTCAATTCCCAGCAACCACAGGGTTGGCCCCCAACCATCTATACTGGGATCTGGTGCCCTCTTTTGGCATCCAAGTATACATGGAGATAGAGTACTCAATCTACATAAATAAATAAATCTTAAAAAATAAAAATAAAAAGAGACAGAAAACTCAGGATAGTTTTAGGAGGACATGCAGTCAATATTGAAACCCCGAGTTTATTCAACAGCTCCTTTTTAAAGGCAAAACAAAACAAGTCACATCAGTGCAAAGATGGGGTTCATGGAATAGTAAAATTTGTTTTCTTAGACCACATTCCTGTATAGCACACATGGTCCAAGGTCTCACAGACAAGTTAAAGAAACTTGGCAAAACACCCTGAGTACTTCTGTTTCAAGGTAAAGGCCAGGGGCGAAAAACATGTTTTTTGCTGAGTACTCAATAACAAAGCAGCTTGCCAAGCAAGCAGCTGTCCACACACACAGCTTGAGAATGAACTTTGGCTTCCCACACTGGTGGTCCCAGGTTACATTAAAAAAGCAGGCTGAGAGGGCCAAGGAAAGCAAGCCAGCTCGATGCACTCCTTTCATGACCTCTGCATCAGCTCTGCCTCCAGATTCCTGCCCTATTTGAGTTCCGGTCCTGACTTCCTTCAATGAACAGCAATGTGTGAGTGTAAGTCAAATAAACCCTTTCTTCCCCAACTTGCTATTTGGTCACGGTGCTTCACTGCACCAACAGAAACCCTAACCAAGGCACTTCCTAACACAATGACATGAGTTTGAGCCCCTAAGCCCACATGGTTAAAAGGAGAGAACCAACAAATTGTCACCTGGCCTCTATGCACATGCCACTGCATGCATGCACCCACACATGTATGCACATACAAATTGTCACCTGGCCTCTATACACATGCCACTGCATGCATGCACCCACACATGTATGCACATAAATAAAATTTAAAGTGCACTGAGTTATGATTTCCTTTTGTTCTACAAATATAAAAACCATGAACTATTTCCATACTGGATCATGTTATTTGGGGTAACTTGAATCTGTGTTCCTGGATCATGTATATTTAACTCAAGAATAAACTGTGGGGTGAGAGCTGTGTTCTGTGTCCACAGCAGTAATATATCTGCTCCTACAGAACTTCCTTTTCTGTACAGGAAGGGGAAAGAGCTCCCCTGTTCTTCCCACAAATAATCTTGTAACATACAGATGTGCGATGAAGGCTCAATATAGGCTAAGAGGCTTGGTTCCCACTGCAAAGAAACACCCTTTTTTCTAAAACTGTCAATGTAGCCAACAAAAAAATTTAGAAATTTCTCTATCTAGTACAAATAGCTTTTAGAAATGTTTTCTCTTTCACTGATAAACTACTCAAATGAAAATTACTTCACTTTAGTCTTAATTATAGCTCAAATGCTGTTAAGTCTTTTAATCACTATGACAAATACCCAAGAGAAACAGCGGAGCAATTTACATTAGCTCAGTTTGAATTCCAGTCCAGAGCAGAAGTTTTGCTCCGTAACTCTGTGACTGCGGAGGGGTAGAACGCATGGTGGGGGTACAGGTGCAGCGTAACCCCTGCAGACTCCCTTTTCCTGCTTTCCTACATCCAAGTCCCTAACTCATTCGAAGGTGCTGCCCACATTCTGGTGTGGATCCACCTCTTAGCTAATTCTCCTCGAAATGGAACTCAAATTCCTCAAAGAAGTACCTAGGGATGTGCTTCACCCGTTTCCTAGTTGCTTCTCAATTCAATCAAGGTGATGACAATGAGGATTAACCGTTACAAAAAAAGCAAGCAAACAAAAACATAACAAAGAAATTAACCGGTGAAGCCTGCTTATAAGCACTTCCTGTTCCCATTCATCCTCTGTTTAACAGCAAAATAATCATCTTCCCTACCTATGAAGATGAAGAAGTTTAAGGCAACAGTAGTGAAGGATATAAAAAATGTAGTAAAGAGACACTTTTTTTTATTTTTTATTTTTTTTACACTAATCACAGGTTATTTACTTTGTATCCCAGCCGTGGCCCCCTCCCTCATTCCCTCCCTGCCCCTTTCCAAGTCCCCTGATAGGGAAGGACCTCCTCCCCTTCCATCTGACCCTGGCTTATCAGGTCTCTTCAGGACTGGCTGCAATGTCCTCTTCTGTAGCCTAGAAAGGCTGCTCCTTGCGAGGGGGGAGGGGCGGCGCTGAAGAGCTCACCATTGAGTTCATGTCAGAAATAGTCCCTGTTCCCCTTAGTAGAGAACCCACTTGGATACTGACCTACCATGGGCTATATCCGGGCAGGGGTTCTAGGTTATATCCGTACATGGTCCTTGGCTGGAGAAAAAGTCTCATGAAAGACCCCTCCCTGTGCCCTGATATATTTGGTCCTTGTGGAGCTCCTGTCCTCTCCAGGTCTTACTAACTCCCCCTTCTTTCTTATGATTCCCTGCTCTCTGCTGAAGGTTTGGTTATGAGTCTTAATATCTGCTTTTATGCACTGCTAGGTAGAGTCTTTCAGAGGCCCTCTGTGGTAGGCTCCTGTCCTGCTACTTGTTTTCTCCTACCTCCAATGTCCATCCCATTTGTCTTTCTAGGTGAGGACTGATCAAGAGACACTTTAATGATCACTATACTTTCATATAACATCTTTTATCGTCTCAAAGTACACGCCTAAGTCTTGTTTTGTGCACACTGAGCAAATGGCCAAGTGTGGCACACTCCATAGAAACATACACTCTTTCTCCCTCCCTTCACCCCTCCATCTTTTTCTTTCTTGTCTACCTGAACTAGTATCCTTCAGAGCACCAGTGGCATCTGGGGTCATAAGGCCATGGCCATGAAAGCAGCCAGATAAACTTGAGTTTTAAGAAACCTATAAGAGCAGGGTGGTAGAGGTATGTGCCTTGAATCCCAGCAGTTGGGAGGTGGAGGCAGGTGGATCTGTGAGTTCAAGGCCAGCCAAGGCTACAGAGAACCCGTCTCTAAAAACCAACCAACCAACCACCCAAAACCTATTAGAGCAGAGGAGGAAATAAATACCCACTTGACACATCCACTTTTTTTTTTTTTTTTTTTTAAGCTACTGAAGAGTGTTTCTGGGCATGCAGGTAAAATTACTTCATGCACAGGTCTAACAACCCCAGTTTGCTCCCTGAACTCTGTTAGAAAGAAAGAACTGACTTCTAGGGTAGAACATCTGGGTCTGAGAACTTTAATAAACACCTCCGACCTACAGATGTCCAGATGGCTCTACCCTTAGGAGTGATGATAAAAATCAAAAGTAGACAAAGCCATATAAAAAACCACAACCACGCTCCAAATCGGCTCAATCTCTGACTGGACTAAGATGGAGGTATCACTCTATCTGTCTGTCAGAAGCTTGAGTAAACCTTTGCAGGAAGAGAATGTCATCCAGAACCTCCATAAATTTCATACACAGTATCTAGCATTCACTTAATTATTAACCACACAGAGACAGAAACTAAGACAAGGATAGTAGAAACAGGTCTACAGATGATTCATTACAGGTGAGCTTTTAAATAGCTGTGGGTGACATGCTTAACACACAAAATAATCAATTTCACCTGAGAACTGAAATCTAAAACTAAATTTAAAAGATTCCATTAAGAGTAAGGAAAAGTAACTCAATTTGTTCTCCTCTACTTGCCCTATGGCTTGGCTATTTCCTGCTCAAAGGGATAACTGAACCACTGTCTCTTCTAGCAAGCAGGCTGTGGTGGTTTGAATAGGAATGGCTCCAAAGACTGATGAATTTGAGGTTCCCTATGCTCAAGCTACAGGCCAGTGTGGCACAGTCTTTCTGCTGCCTGTGGATCAAGATGTAGAGCTCTCAGCTCCTCCAGCACCATGTCTGCCTGCACGCTGCCATGCTTCATGCCATGCTGACAATGGACCAAACCTCTAAAACTGTAAGCCGCCCCAATTAAATGTTTTCCTTTATAAGGGTTGCCTCGGTCATGGTGTCTCTTCACAGCAATGAAAGCCAAACTAAGACACATAGTCATTTGTGCAGAAATCCAGAAACAGAAGTTGAGATTCAAGACGACACTGAAAGTCAGGGCTCAGAAGACTTAAGTTCTAATAGAAGAATTAAAAAACTTACCTAGTAACAGAAAATGGAAGCATTTTTTTCGTAATAACGAGTACTGAAGTTGTCTGGTTATTTCAGTGCTGTAGACATAAAGCTCAAGCTTCTGGAAGTAGTTCATAAGGACACCTCTGATAGGGTCACAAGTTATTTTGTAGTTAAGACAACTGGCTGCTCCTGCAGAGGAACAAGCTTGATTCCAGCACCCTATCAGGTAACTCTCAACTGCCCCTTACTGGAGCTCAGGGGATCTTTCACCCTCTTTTGGCCTCCGGGACACCTGCACTCACTGCGCCTGTGCAACAACACAGGTAGGAGTCAGTCCTCTCCTTTACCTGGGTGCCACAGGAATCACTCAGGTCGACATCAGGCTTGCATACTTGCTGAGGGGTCTTGTCAGTCCCTCAAGTTGTAATCTCACATGCATTTTCCTGCATGTATATCATATGTATATATGCCTCAATAAAAGTAAAAAAGTAAGAGGAAAGACTAACAAGAAAATGCAAATCACAAAAAATGGAAGATAGTAACCAACTGCAGAAGGGAAATGAGTGTGCACGTGAGACAGCCTCAGGCTGAACCATCTCTTCAGCCCCAAAAGTACCAACTACTTTGTAATCTTCACAATGACACATGTATTTAATTTATTCTTTAAAATAACATCAATACAGGAATAAGTGGTCAAAAGCACTGCTGCTCTCACAGAGAACTCAGATTTGGTTCCCAGCACCCACATGGTGCCTCACAACCATCAACTCACATACATGCAAGCAAAACACACACACACACACACACACACACACACACAAAATGGCTCAGCAGTTAGGAGCACAGGCTGCTCTTCTAGAGGATTTGCATTTAATTCCCAGCACCCACATGCCGGCTCACAATTGTCTGTAACTCCAGTTCCAGGGGGTGTGACACCCTAACTCCAATGTACATAAAATTTAAAAAGAAAACTTTAAAAAAGAAACAGTGAAAACATTCATTTCATCATCTAGAAACAATATTGAAGAGAAGCAGTTTCACACCAAATCAAACTACTCAGAAAAACCCGAAACCAACTGCTTTATAAGCAAATTCTATCAAGCTTTTAAGGAATCGATCCAGTCTAACTTTACAAAAACAGAAGGAACACAGCCTACTCTCTGTAAAAGGATCTAATTTTGACACTCAAAGCAAAGAAGAAAAACATTAACTGGCAATGCTGCTGAGTAGCTAGCTGAGTATAAGAAAACTTGCCTAACAGGTACAAGGCCCTACTTGTAATGCAACACACACACACACACACACACACACACACACACACACTGCTGTAAAATCATGACCAGAACAGGAATTTCTGTAGCTGTAATTAAAAAAAAAAAAAAGTGGAAATGCAATCATTCAGATCTTACTCAGCCCCCAAACAGGGTCTTACTGTGTAGCCCTAGTTGTCTGTAGACAAAGCTGGCCTCAAACTTGGGGTCTGTCTGCCTCAGCCTCCCAAATGCTAAGACTAAAGGCATGCACCACCACCAACTGGCTTGTGCAGAACTTTTTTTTTTTAGTTCAAAAATGAAAATCTTATAAAAATCTGTTAGACATGGCCACACCATTTTGAAAAGCTCTAGTTTGGCTAAATTATAATCAGCATTCCAGACCTGTTCTCCTAGATTCCTAGCTCTGCCTGATTCAAACCCTGATATTGGCCGAAAGAGATTTTTATCAAGGCAGGTTGTGTGAATTCAACCTGGTCTCTGAGGCCATACTGGTCTATTACAAACGAGTTCCAGGACACCGAGAGCTACACAGTGAGAACCTCTCTCACCCACTGCCCCATGACATTCTTTCACTGATTTCCCAACATTCTTTGTCACCCCTAGCAACTGACAATCTCAGTGCCCAAAACTTTTCAACCTCCTTCCTTGATCCCCTCTCCCTGCCCTTTAACTACCCCAGCTTGCAAGGAGACAGCCAGGTGGCTGTCCCCTTTGCAGGATTCATTTTTTTTCTCCTCTAACTAAAGGCCCACACTGTCTTCAGTCATTTGTCTGTCATTCCCTGCTGACCTTTCCAACCCAGCCAGCATTTTTCAGCAATGGCTTTCCTCTAACAGAACAAGTAAGGTATGCCCTCTACCACCACTGTTCTTCCACTTCAGGTCTGTGATGGAGGGTCTAAGTCGGTTAGCACAGTTAAGATAGGATAAAAAGAAATCTAAATTGCCAGGTGGTTGTAGCACACACCTTTGATCCCACCACCTGAGGCAGTGGCAGGTGGATCTCTATGAGTTTGAGACCAGCCTGGACTAGAGTGAGTTCCAGGACAACTAGTGCTACACAGAGAAACCCTGTCTTGAACCATCCCCTGCCCAAGAAAATTAAGTAATGAAGAGACAAAACAAAAGTGATAGACAACCACAAATTTATTTTCTTTCCAAATCTCTTTGTATTAAAGAAATTTTCTAACACTCTTTTTAATATATAATTTTATTGTCAATGAAGGTACATGATTAGGATTGTCCCCAAAGATTATACGGTTAATCCCAGTACTCAGAAGGCAGAGGCAAGTGAATCTGAGTTCCAGGCTAGCCCGGTCTACAAAATGAGACCCTGACTCAAACAAACAAAAATGAGCCTGGAAAGATGGCTCAGCAGTTAAGAACACTTACTGATTTTCTAGAGGACCCGAGTTTGGTTCTGGGTTTCCAGCAGCTATGTAAGGCAGCTCATAACTGTTTTAAACTCCAGCTTCTGGGTGGGATCCATCATCTCTGGCCTTTACAGGCATCTGAATGCATTATGAGTACAATTAAAAATAATAACCCCTCCCCTCCAAATACTAGCAAAATGTAATCCCAGGCAGAATGTCTCAAGAACATCTTGGTGACTCATTTTTAAAAGGGACAGGGCAGTGGTTCTCAACCTATGGATCAAAGGACCTTTCGCAGAGGTCACCTGATACCATCAGAAAACAGATACTTACCATTCATAACAGTAACAAAATTATAGTTATTAAGTAGCAACAAAAATAATTTTATGGTTGGGGGTCATGGGGAACTGTATCGCAGCATTAGGAAGGTTGAGAACCACTGGGGATCAAATCAGGGGCCTCATACACACTGGGCAAAAAAAGCCCCACCACTGGGCTAAATCCTCAGTCGTTCCCACAACAGTTTTAATATAGCAGTTAGCTGCTTGTTCACTTGTTTTTCTTTTAAGATAGGGTCTTGCTCTGCAGCCCAGGCTGGTCTCTTTCTTCCACCGCTCAACTGCTGAAACTGGGACTGCTCTAGTGCCCTCCATGTATTTCCACCCTGAAGGAAAAAATAAACTTGTGCCTAAACTTGCATGTATATCTTTTTTAAATGACCTGATTCAAACAATGGGATAGAAAAAAAGATGATTTAATGGGGAAAATGTATAAATTTTAGGATAGGTTTTAGCACTTTAGACTGAAAAGAACCTCCAAAGCAAGCAAACATTTTCCTATCTGCTAGAGCATGGGACCTAGATTTGGATCTGTTGACTTCCAGGCCAAAGTTCTTCCAGCCAGCTAGCTGTCTTCAAGGATCCTCTGAAACTTCAGCAAAGAATTTATACAAAAACCTTCTTCAAAGTAACTTAACTTTTAACTGAAAAGAAACTACATACACTTCTTCAAAATAATGCTTATTTTAGGGGGCATTTCTTAAGAACATAATTAAAATGCAACCTCCAAACTCATTAACATTTGACACATTATCAGCAACCTAATGCTTCGATTCCAATCTAGTCTTCCCAACTCAGAATTGAACACTACATGTAACCATCGTGGCTCTAGACTTTCTCAATGTGAAACTAATTCTCCAGCTTTTTCTTAAAAAACAAAAACAACTTATGCTAATTAATCAAATAATTAATTTTATAGGTGTGGGCATGTGCACAATACTATGGAGTTTGGGGAACAATTTTCAGGAGTTGGCTCTTTCCCACCACCTGGGTCCCAGGGATCAAATTCAGGTAATCAGGATTATGCCTACTGAGCCACCTTTCCGACCCAAATTGCTTATTAGGTATTTTGTCACAGTAATGAGAAAAGTGACAATCCACCAGGTATGCAGCACTCAACTCGTCTCAGACACTCTTACCAGCTCCTCACAACAGATAAGTGTTGGATAATTTTCGACAGTGGCATGTAATTGGACAAAATTCATGCTATTTCTTACTGTACTGAAGAGACACTATAAACAAGATAAAGTGTTAGAATGAGCGCTACAACCAGCATCAGGAACACCAACCTTAAAGAAAATGGTAAAGAATGTTTCTTAATTTCTGTTTGTTGCTATACTGGGCCTTGTTTCCCCAGCCCCAAGAATGTCTCTTGAGGACTCTGAGAATATGGCCCAACAGGCAGAATGCTAGCTGAACACTCATAAGGTCCTGCATTCAGACCCTTGGAACCTACAGAGAAAGCCAGATGTGAATGGAATGCCTGTAACCCCAGCACTTGGGACAAGTGAACCCCTAGGGCTTATTAGTGAGCTGGTTGAGGCAATAATGATGATCTCCAAGTTCAGTGATAACATGTCTCAAAAGAAAAGAAAAAGAAATAGAAAAAGCAGAGATGATGGCACTCTCATCATTGCTCAGCCTGCTGCCCCTTGTAAGTCAAACTGCCTCCTCCTCAAAGGTGGTGTGCAACAAAGGAAAACTCCTGACATCAACTTCTGATCTTCACACATGAGCACATGCGAATGTCTCTTGAGCTGAGTGTAGCCAACTGTGCCTGTAATCCTAGGATTCAGTAGGCAGAGGTTCCAGTTACTTCTAAGTTTGACACTAGCCAGGTCTACATATAGTAAAGCCATTAAAAAAAAAAAAAGGCTATCACTGCATAGGGAGTTCTTAACCTAACGCAATTTCATTATTTGGAAATTTAAAAAAGGAAAGAACGTAACTGTGAAACTACATGATTTAGGGCACTTTTCTACCTGCAGTCTATCAGCTGGTTGTGGCATACTCCATGACACCGACTTGTAGTTACTACTAGCCACAGGTCCCTGACCCAGAGCTGGCTGTAAGACTGCTGCTATGAGAAAACACCACGACCAAGATAACTTTAGGAAGACTTTATTTTGGCTTACAGTTGCCTTATGATTAGTGACTGCGTGGCTTCAGGCAGCAGACATGGTGGCTGGAACAGCAGGCTGAGATCTCACATTTTGAAATACAAGCAGGAAACAGAGAGGACACATTGGGAATGGTACAGGGTTAAAATCCTCAAAGCCTACTCAGAGGCATACCTCTTCCAACAAGGTCACACCTTCTACACCTCCCCAAACAGTATCACCAACTGGAAACAAAGTTCACCTACAGAGGACATCTTCATTCAAATCAGCACACAGGGACGTTGGTGAGTAATCTAGCCTGTGGACTTTTCAATGCTTTTAAAGCAATAGAATCCTTGCCTTATGCTGTTTGTCCTAATCATGTGTGAATGAAATAGATGGGTGAAAGGAAAACAAAAAGTCAGAAAGAAAAGAAAAGGCGGTAGAGAGAACAAGAAAAGACAAAATGGTAATGCTTCAATAGGGCAGAATATGTCAACCATAAAGCTTTCTATGAGGTAAGGCTCTGAAGGCCCTTGTTTCAGGTTTAAAGACCCCAGAGAATACAATCCTTTCATTTTTTTTTTTCTTTTTTGGTCAATAGAACAGGAACCTCTAACTTAGTTGAGTTGTTTATAACTTTCTTCTCTAGTAGTTCTACTCACATTCCATAAAGCCTGGAGTCAAAATCCTCTTGGTATTTTTCTCCTTGCACAGAGTGGGCTATTTCAAAGGTCAGGCTGTGCCAGCCTTTACTGGTGGCAACAGAGACAATGAGTATGTTTAAAAACTGAATGTGTTTTTAGACACCGCTCAGTGTGGGAACCCAAAGCAAAAAGGAATAAAAGCAAAGAAAGGAATAAACACCACTCCAAGGTAGCACAAGAGGAAGGATTCAGGGAAAGAAAATGTTTTCAAATACTTGAAAGGACACACATGTGGAGGTCAGGGACCTCAAGAACAGGCCCCGGCCCTCCACCTTGCTTGAAGCAGGATCTTTTGTTTGCCACTGTGCTACATACTCCAGGCTAGCAGGCCCATGAGCTTCCAAGGTAATCTTTTGTCTCTGCCTCCCCCCTCAATGTTCAGGAGTGCTGGAATTACAAACACATGCTACCATTCTGGCTTTTACATAGATTGCAAAGATCCAAATTCAGGTCATCAAGCTTGCAAAAAAACTTTTACCCCCTGAGCCATCTTCCCAGCCTTCAACTGTTCTCCCCTCACCCCTCATTTTTTTTCCCTCAGTTGTTTAATTTGAACATATAGAAACCTGCTTCTGTCACCCAGTGCTGGACTAAAGGGGTGAGCTACCATGTCCAGTGTCAACTCTTTTTAATTAGTAAGTACATGTGGTTGCTCGCCTCACATATAGCAGACCCAAGCCCTATACCACTTGGATGCAGTTCATAAGAACCTCTGTTAACACTTGGGAACTGAAAATAATCCAAGTAAATTCATGCAACAGGGTAACAGTTACAGCTAGCTACCAAGAGTACCTTAGGGACTATAAATATTTAAAAATGTTACAATTTAGACTGCTGAGACCCAGACACACTACATTTCTGATGTTTATGTGAGCTCGGCTCCTCACATTTTTAGGCTCTAAATAAGATCTACAATTTGTTAAGTTTAGCAACTACATCTGAGTTTCTGAATCCCAAGGTAGGTGTGGTTGCACATCCTATAATCCCAGCATTTGTGCTGGAGACAAGGAATTTCAGATCCTTGGCACACAGTGAGTCAGTGGCCAGCTTGAGCTACTGTTTCTCAAAACACACACAAAAGAAATAAAAGCAAAAGGAGACAGAGCAGGCAGAGCACTGTATAAAGAACTGCAAAAAGGAGGGCCATCCTTGGACGATCCCAGTCATCTACAGCACCAAGTTGACTTCTCTCAGCTGTTACAACCACAGCCTTTCTCCTAAGGTGCTTTTACTCTAGCCATCTCACATGTGGTTCTCCTGACCACATGTGCTGTTTTCATGCTGCCATGCTTCTGCATGTATTATTTCTCTCTATCTAAAAAGGGTTTTTAGAGGTAAGCTACTCATATTAACACTAAGCTTAACCATCCGAAAGGCCTTGTGAAGACAGCCTTCCATTACTCACCATTTCACACACTCCTCCTATACAGCACTAGCAGTCTGTGTTACTGCCCAAGCACATAAGATAAAGTCACCAGGTGAACCCTGTGCTTGTTAAGCTCTTTCTGAGCAAATTACTTTATACAACAGTTTTAAGGAAGGCTAAAATGAGATACAAGAAAAAGTAAATAACATTTTTGTTACCGAATCCATTTTCTCAACTTTACCCTCCCTCCCTGTTTATTGAACATTGAGTTGAACCCCAGAGAATGCTAAAAAAGCACCACACTGAGCCACACTCCCAATGCCCTAATTCCAACTCCAACTCTATAATCTTTTGCATGTCACTCAGGAAGCAAACAGAATGCACTGTCGCCTCACATATAGCAGACCCAAGCCCTATACCACTAAGTCATACTCCCAGGTCAGTCATGTCCCACTGAGTCATACTCCTAACCTCTATCATGTTTCCAGCTATGTCCTAGAGCAAGTTACCTAAATGCCTTCAAATCACCCCACAGAAAAGAACAAAAGAAAATTAAACACTTTCACAGTTGCTTGAGGATTAGATTCAATACATACTTTTTTTCTTTTGCTTTTTTTTTTTTAAGAAACAGGGTTTCTCTGTGTAGCCTTGACTATCCTGGACCGGCTCTGTAGACCATGCTGGCCTGGAACTTACAGAGGTCTGCCTGAGATTAGGTGTGCACCACCGCACCTGGCTCTAGATTTGATACATACTTCTTAGCCATACACACAACAAAAAAGTGCAGAATAAGTGACATAAGTGAATGTCTTCATCATAAAATCTTAAAAGGACAGAATACTGCACTATCAGGAAAAGGAAAATAGAACTCTAACAGGAACCACCTTTTTGGTTAGGAGTCGTCATTTGCATTCTTTTGCTCTCTGTAATAAGTAACCTTTTAAGGACTGCCATGTCCTTGGGTTCCCGTGACAATACCAAGTCTTGCTTTGCTGGTTCTGTTGTCCACAGTTCCTGTCTTCTCCATGACTTGCCTTTCATTGGCACCCACGGGCAGATAATCCCCCACTTCAGTTCTCAGATCTTTTCTCACCTCTTCCATTAGCCTGACCTTAAATTAAGACTCCTCCAACCCTTCTGTCATATACAGAAACACAATTTCAAAATGAAATGTATCCAGGGCTGGAGAGACTGGCTCAGGGTCTAAGGATACTTGCTGTTTTTGCAGAAAACTCCAGTTCAGTTTTCAGTACCAGCATCTAGTGGCTCACAAACACCTGTTAACTCCCTCCTTTGGCCTCCAAGCACACACACGCATGCATGTGTGCACACACAATTAAAAAAAATTGAACTTATTCACAATAAATGGTTATCTCAGTAGACAACCGCACTTCTTCCTTCTCATTTCTGCCATTTTTCTATGCAGTTCACTGGTTCTCAGGCTTCTCTTTGGCAGTGATGCTTTAATTTCTCCTGAACCTGTAAAAATCCCTCTGAAAAATCTGCTCATGTTGAACAAGCATGTTCACAATTTTAAGAATTTAATGCCTCAAATAATAGTGTTCCTCCGCTCATGATTTTAGCTATTACTCACTGTATAAAGTTTTCTTTTTTAAAAGATTTATTTTTTTCTGTGTTCTGCCTACTTGTATGTTTGTGCATCATGTACATACTTGGTGCCTGTGGAGCCAGAAGAGGTTGGATGCACTGGAACCAGAATTAAGGGCAGTTGTAAGCCATCATGTGGGTTCTGGGAATTGAACCCAAGCCCTCTACAAGAACAGCAAATACTCTTAAGGCTGAGTCATTGCTCTAAGCCTCTGTATACAAATTTTCATCATTAGCTCCTGCTCTCTTGTGACAAACTTCAAGGTGCTTTCTGTAGCCATGAATGGTCTACAAACTTAAATGACAAAACAATCACAAAACTGCTCTACCTACAATATCCCCTTCTGTTCAATTATGGCACCAGTACTAAGCCTTGTCTCATTTTAGCTCAGCGATCCTCAAACCTAAACCCATCTTTCTTGGATTCTTACCTGATAACTACCACGGCTCTTGCTTTTGCCCTTGCCTTCATTAAGTCTCTTATTGCTTTCCACAAGAGCTCTTCTGACTGATTGTGTCTGCTCAAGATTCATCTCCACTGACACTGAATTACTGCACCTTGAAAGTTCTACAATGTTCTGGCTGCTGTATCACCACCAAATTTAAAATTTGACCACAACCGACTCTCAAAAACTTCAATGCTTTCTTTTCCACTGAACAAATAAAAATCACTTACTTTTGTTATGGAGTCCTCTATACTTTTTCACCTTAGTACTTTTCTAAGATTAGACTCAACAGCGAAAGCTATTACTTGTTCCTATTATCTACCTATCAAAAAAAAAAAAAAATCACACCCACTCTTAAATATCCAACTCAAAACTCAGTCTTATTCTTTTAAAAACATTTTTTAAAATCTGATGTGTGTGTGCGTGCACATACACAGGAATCCACAAGAGGTCAGGGACATGTTGGAGCTGGAGTTAGAGGCTGTTAGGAACTGAATTCCTGAAGGAACTCTGAGCAAGCTATCTGGCAAACCAAGCCCCCATTCACACCCAATCTTATCTTTTTGTCTTCATAACAGTTAGGAAGTAGAACTTTGAACAAAGAGTGAGTGATGAACTGCTTTAGGGAAATCCTGCTAAAAAATAGCTGAAAATCCTTTCAATAATTTTTAAAGCTTTATTTTTAACTTTAAGTCTTTCAGTATCCCTTGAGAGTTTTCTACTCAGTACATACACAGATGCCCTGGGAAGCCAGAGGGTCACCTAATGTACATACTGGAATCTGAACTTAGGTTCTCTGCAAGAGCAGCAGGTACTTGTAACAGCTATGCCATATCCCAAGCTTTTTAAAGATCACAAATATTCAAGGTTACATTCAAGCCACGAAGCCTCCATAAGCTCAGCACTGATCAAATATTAATGAACTACAATTAAGAATAGTCAATAAATACTAAGATAAGTTATCAACCTGGAGCTAAAAGGCTGACACCAGAATTGAAATTCTAATTATATCTGCATTTTTCTTAAAATTAAAATTTATAGGTACTAGACGGGAAGCAGAGACAGGCAGATGTCTGTGAGTTTGAGGCCAGCCTGGTCTACAAAATGAGTTCTACAACAGCCAGGGCTGTTACATAGAGAAACCCTGTCTCAGAAAGCAACCAACCAAACAAAAAGTGTTTTTACATTTCATTTTATTTGTTTCGTGAGCATAGGTGTTTTGCTCAAATCCACCTGTAAGAGAACAACTGATCTTCTGGAATTGGAGTTACAGACAGTTGTAAGCTGCCATGTGGGTGCTGGGAGTCGAACCCAGAGCAGACAGAGTTCTTAACTGATGAGTCATCTTTCCAGCTCCTAAAATTTTAATTTTAAAGCAAACTTTTCACAGCAAGTGGAAACTTCAAAGGTCAAGCTCCTTCACAGCAGCCATAGCAACAGGATTTAAACAATCCATCTTATCAGCCAGGGGTGGCAGTCAACTGACATAGCTTAAATTTCTTGTCCCTATTTAGAATAGGCTAATGTTTAAATTTTACTTATTTTTTTTATTAATTATTTATTCACTTTGTATCCCAACTGTGGCCCCCTTCCTAGTAAGCTAATTAAAATAATAATAATAATAATAATAATAATAATAATAACAACTGAGACTATGGTGGGCAATCATGGGTATCTAGAATAGAGTTACTGGCATATTTACCAGCAGGTGCAAGACATAAGTGGAAGACATAAGTTCTTTTTCCTCCATTCCTGTTTAAGGTCTAATTTAATTTCTTTTGACTCCCAGGGCCAGTTCACTTTTATCTTCCTAACTGTACACTATGAAACATTTTGCTCATAAAGACTATAACTATTCATGAGTCTTTAAAATAAATAAGAACGTTAATTATTCCATCTAGTTGACATACTTGGTGAAAACACATCTTTCCTGGAATTTCTAAAATTATGACCATTCAAATTTGAATGCATTTCTGAAATAGACTTGTTCATCAAGAAAATACGCTAAAATCCTGGGATTATTAACACTATCAGGGAAAGGCGTGAGAAACGACTGAAGAGCTGCAGCACTTGAAACAGGATCTGTGTATGATCAACGTCTGATTCTAGTTCTGTGACCTTGGGCAAAAGCCTTACTTTCAATACCTCATCCGAAACAGGTTATCTTTTCTTTCCACACGGCTCTAATAAAAACGATTCCTCTCTCGTCATTCCACAAGCAGGTGAGAAGTCCTGCGAGTGACCGTGCAACAACTACTAAGGGCTGTATATATACCAGAACGCTAAAACGTTAAGGGTAGTCGGTCACACAAACCGGGCCAAAACATATGGATACACTCAACACTGTTAACTGAGCGCTCTTGAAGAGTCACGAAGGGGTATTTTAACGTCAAATTAGGCCCAATTCCGAATACATCTTAACTCTCAAGAGTCATGCTTATCCTTTCTGAAACGAAACCGGTATGTTTAAACCCATTTTGAAACTTCAAGATTTCAGTATGCCTACAATCAGCGCTGGTCATTAATGCTTTTTAGAAAGCCTGGGCGGGAACGCATCATTAGCTGTGCTGAAGCTATGTTGTGAATGCTGTTCACGTACATTAGGAAGGGTCGAGTAAAATATTTTTGCGTTCAGCAGCACACAAGCCGAGGGTTCTGGTTTGGAAAACGGCGGGCGCCGCCGCCGCCGCCACGGACAAGCATCTGATGGAATTCCTGGTTTTACAATCGAATGTCACAGGAAGGCGGCTATCATGCTATAAATTAGGGGACACGGTGCACTTCCGTTCCCATCCCGAGGGAGAAGCATCCGAAGCACACGCCTGGGACCCAGTCCGGGGGTCCTGGGGTCCTGGGGTCCTGGCCTCAGTCTGGGGTGCCCCTCCAACGGCAACGAGGGTCAGATCAGGAAGCACCCCAGAAACACCTAAGCCTCGCCGGGCTCCGCGACCCCGCCCCGGGGCTCCTGGAGCGCGGGCCAAGGAGGAGCAGGGGTCCGGGTCGTCATGGAACGCCGAGGCCGAGGCGCGGGAAGGGCCGCGTCCGCGTCCAGAGCAGCCCCAGGGCAGGGGCACAGGGTGACCGGGGACGGCCCGGCTTGCAAACGAGCGCACTCACCAAACCATGCCGTAGGCGCCTTCCCCGATGTACGAGAGGTTGGTGTAGCGCGGCCCCACGTCGAACACCTGCCCGCGGACCATCTCCGGACCCGCCGCCACCGCCGCCGCCATGTTGGCTGCCCAGCCGCCGCCGCCGCCGCCGCCGCCGCGTCGGGCTTGCTGTTCCGCGGCTGCCGCTTGGTTAGTGCTGCCCCTCCCGCAGGGACCGCGCCGCCGTCCGTGCAGCCGCCGCCGCCGCCGCCGGTGACCGGGAACCAGGAAGGAGGACAACACGGCGGAGAGAACCGAGCACCAGCCGAACACCGCCTGCCTTCCTGCTTGACGGGCGGGCAGCGAGTGGGAGGAGGGAGGGGCTCGCGTCGAGGGCCGCTGGGGCGGAGTCAGGGGCGTGCGTGCTGATTGGTTCTCCGTGGCAGAGAGGGGCGGGGCCTCGCGGGCCGGCGGAAGCAGCGAGCTGGGGCAGGAGCACTGCGGCTGCGGGGGAGGGCCGTCACGTGCGATGGTTGTCTAGAGAGCTAGGTGGCTTTTGGAAGCCAGGTTGGAACCTAGGCGTAACGACCCCCCTCCCCCCGCCCAGATCACCATGGCTGTCCGACTGCTGTGCCTGGTCCGGAACGAACTTGCGCGAGACCGGGGACATGGCGTGAGACCAGAGGACTCTCTGCACACCAGCCGCTGGACCCCTGAGACAGGCCTCTAGGAATCCACCGCACACTGATGAACTTAGACCCTCAGACTGGGACAGAAACAAAAAAAAAGCGTGACCCAGACCCGGAAGGATATTTTCACACTGTAATGAGCATAGTTTAAAAAAAAAAAAATTTTTTTTAAGCCGGGCCTGCTGGTGCACGCCTGTAATCCCAGCACTTGGGGAGGCAAAAGTAGGAGGATCTCTCTGCGAGTTCGAGGCCAGGCCTGGTCTAAAAAGTGAGTTCAGGCTAGCCAAGACTACACATAGAAACCCTATCTCGAAACACGACCCCCACCCCAAAAAAAATGCCTTTTAGACACATAAAAATAGCTTAGTCAGCAACTCCACTGCAACCAAGGCTGCTCCTGATAACCAGATCCAGTGACATCACTCACTCAAAATAACCAGACAGTCCCAGAACCCCATGAACTGCCCACTGCCCACTGGACAGTATGTAAGCACAGAGACTAAAAGCAATGCTCTGCATATCTGTAGGGACACCGCCTTGATCTGCCCTGCGCCTGGAGAGTCTCCTCCAGGATCCTGACCTGGAGACTTCTGTTAGAGATTGGACACATTTAAAAAAAAAAAAAAAAGATTTCTTTCTCTTTGTTCTCTGAGTGTAAATGTTTGCCTGGTGCCGGTAAAGTTCAGGAGACGGTGCTGGAAGTGGAGTTACAGAGCTGCCTTGTGAATGCTGAGAACTGAACCTGAGTCCGCTGCAAGAGCAGCCAAGTGCTCTTAACTGCTGAGCAGTTGCTAGAGCTGCCAAAAGTGGATACATTTTAGGAATAAAGAACAAACTAATAATATCTTATCAGAGGATAAAGTTACTTATTTAAAAAGCTAAAAACTAGCGTCAGAGTGGCTGTAGACATCAATGCTCCTGGTGCTCAAAAGGTGGGAGCAGAGGAATTAGAAGTTCGAGGTTATTCTTGGCTTCCAAACGAGTTCAAGGCCAGCATGAGGAGCTACAGAACACTCTGCTTTCAAAAAAAAAAAAAAATTCTTAATTCTTCCTAAATCTCTGTTGCTCGAATAACTCTTTTAATTTTGTTTGTGCATTTATCTAGTGCAGGATGAGGTGGGGGGAGGGCCTGCCTACAGCGTCCATGGTTGTGGAAGTCACTGATGAATTCTTTTTCTCCTTCTACCATGTGGGTTCTGGAAAGCAACCTCAGGTCATCAGCTTTTGTGGCGAGCACCTTTATCTTCTGAGTCATCTCACTGGCCCAAGAATAACTCTTCTCAAGCCCCAGGTCAACATATCTACTGCACAACAGACAGCCCTCTGGTCTCCACATTTACATTAACTATGTATAGCCAAACTACCAACAGTTAATTGATAAAAGCCTTAACTTCAATTTCCCCAGGCTTATGAGGGATTGCAATAATATCCACCTCATAAATGTATCCTACAGAATAAATAAAATAACACACAAAGAGCCTGGCGCATAGTATATTATTTCCCCCAATAAATGTTCTGTTATTGCTCTCTACCCTACCCAGACCTGTTCCTCATCTTGTATCTAGTGGATAATGTTACCTTCACACAGATACAAACTGAAAACATGTCTATAATTGCTTTTTAGGCTAGAGGTGTAGCTTTGTGGTAGAAGGTTTATTCAATGTGTATTTTACCTCACTCTTGAATGTAACACCACCTACTCAGTCACAAATTCCCATAAAGTTTAATGTATATGAATATATATAAGATTTCTTTTGGTTCCTTTATATGCATGAAATGTGTGCATGTGTGTGTGCTTGTAGAGGCCAGAGGCTGACCTCAGGTGTTTTCCTCTGTGGCTGTCCACTTTAGTTTTTGAGACAGCATTGTTCACTGAAACTAGAGTCCTCATTTCTGCTAGGATGGCTAGCCATTGAGCCTCCGGGATCTACTTGGCCCTCTGGGGGAGGGGAGAAGGTGGTGGAATGGAGAATACACGCATACAGATGGACCAGACTTTTACATGTGCTGGGGACCATAACTCAGACTGTCATGCTTTTGTAGCAAAAACTTTACTGAGCTCTCTCAGCGATCCTAATATTTCTTTAATATATTTTTGTTACTCAAAAGTATGTCCTCCAGACCCAGCAACACCAGCATTTCTAAGTTTGTTAGAACTGTAGCATCTCAGGCCCCACCCCAAACCTCCTGAATCCAGATCTGCATTTTAACGGCCCCCCCAGGTTATGAGTATACATCTAAAGCTTCAGAAGCAAACTTTGTGTGTAAGCACTCAGTTGCTTAAAGCCTGTTGAATCATCTCACGGAGACTGCACAATGTCTTGACTCTCTCAGGCTGTTGTTCTTGAACAAAAACTTAATCATGTTCATGCCCTGACTTCCAACTTCCTTTTTCTTTTTGCTACTCGGGACTGAACCCTGTGCCTTATGATTGTTCCTCACCTCCCAGATAATCGGGAGTTTTGGATGGGCCTTTGAGCACTTATCAAGATAGTGAGGAGCTAGGCAAACTCCAAAAACTATGGCACTGAAACAAGAAGTATGACACAACATAAGTGATTTAAAAGCTCTAGAGGGGGGCTGGAGAGATGGCTCAGTGGTTAAGAGCTCTGTCTGCTCTTCCTAAAGGATCCTGGTTCAATTCCCTAGCACTCACATGGCTGCTCACAACTGTCTGTGATGCCAATTCCAATGAATCTGGCACCTTTACGCTAATGCACATAAAATAAAATTAAATAAATTATTTTTAAAAATGCTCCGGAGGGGCAATAATAGTTGAATGTGAACACTGACCCACAAACACTTAGGGGCTGGAGAGGTGGTTCAGTAATTAAAAGCAATAATTAAGACCTGCCTCTCTTCAGCGGACCCAGGTCAGTTCTTAGCATCCACATGGCGGCTCTCAATCGTAACACCAGATCAGGAGGATCTGTCATCCTCTTCTGGTCTCTGTAAGCACTTCCACACATATGGGGCCTGCGGTCAAAACACCCATATACATAGAATAAAGCGAAAAGTTAAACAAATAAACAAAACAAAACCAGAGCTGTAGCTCTGAGCAAATTTCCTATGCCAGAATGGTGGAAGTAGAAACAGATCTTAAATTCCTAGATATTTTTTGAGGATTGAATAGGCTTGGTTCTGCTCAAAGTACCAAGATAGTTACTGCTTCTCTCTCTCTCTCTCTCTCTCTCTCTCTCTCTCTCTCTCTCTCTCTCTCGCTCTTTTTTTTTTTGGTTTTGGTTTTTCAAGACAAGGTTTCTCTGTGTAGCCTTGGCTGGCTCTGTAGACCAGGCAGGCCTCAAACTCACCGAGATCCACCTGTCCCTGCCTCCTGAGTGCTGCGATTAAAGGCATGCATGCACCACCACACCTGACTTTTAAATAATTTTTTAAACTCCAGATCCACACACAGTTTTAGTGAGGAGACAGTCCAGAAAAAGAACATTTCTTTTTAAGGTGCCATTTATCAAAAAAAAAAAAAAAAAAAATTAGAAGATACCCATTTGTCTTTTAAAAAAGGAAATTAGGGGGCTGGCGAGGTGGCTCAGTGGTTAAGAACACTGTCTGCTCTTCCAAAGGTCATGAGTTCAATTCCCAGCAACCGCATGGTGGCTCACAACCATCTATAATGTGAACTGATTCCCTCTTCTGGCAGGTGTAAATGCAGATAGAACACTCATATAAATAAAATAAATAAATCTTTAAAAAGAAAAAAGGAAATTAGGTAGCCATTGATATATTTTGTGTTTATTTTCCATTTGTTCTAATGTGGTGTCCCCCAAACAAGATTAACATGTCTGTATTACTTACAATTGTTTATCAACATGCTTATTATTGCACTACTTCAAGCTGTAGCAATAAAGCTTAACTTTGATCAATTCAAATTCAATTAAAAAAAATCTTAGGAAACAATGGATAGCTATTACATTGGACTGTCCCGCATAGATGTCTCCTTTTCTAGTAGTAACAACTCAGTTTCTTTTGGGTAAACGGTCTCCTCTGCACTCTCCTGTGCTTTGAAGGTTTGACCCCGCCCCCAAGTGCAGGACCACGGAGGGCTGGACGTATGACTTCATCCAGGCTAACTGAGCTTTCAGAAATACAATGTTGCTCCCTGATAGGATACCAGGGTAATGATTGAATCTAGGACCCGACATATGCTTTCTGAGTATGAAGGCAAGAGAGAAAAAGTAGAATTCAGGGATAGGGATACAATTTCCTGCTTCCAGAAATTGAGGTTGTTTGTATTCCAGTTTTACCTGGATTTCACCCAAGGACCAGTCCGTGTAGTTTAAGCCAGTTTTCTTTCACTGGAAACCAGAGTTCCAACACAGAGTCAGCACACTTTTCTTCAAAGGTTGCTCAGGAGTGTTCTGTAAGTCAGTGAGCTATGAATCAGAAGCTTGAGAATGAAGAAATAAGAGAAAAGAACTGACGATTGGCTTCAGAACTAAAGACAGCCAGCGAGGTAGCCGAATAAAACCAACGCTCAATGGAGTGTGGGATGCTGAGAAATCTAAGTAATTGATAATGAGCAAAATGCAAAAGAAATGAGCTAGAGGATAACGATGCTGTATTAAGATAGTGTCTCACAGCAGTTCGGTGTGGTGGCCTTTAATCCCAGCATGCAAGAGGCAGAGGCAAGTGGATCTCTGTGAGTTTGAGGCCAGCCAGGTATATAAACTGAGTTCCAGGATTAGAAATGTGTATCACCAAGCCAGCTTCTTCAGTCCCAGGTAAGTGAACTCAGAGGTGGACAATTAGACACTGGAGGGTGAGACCCAATAGCCCCTACTGGATAGGAAATTTAGAAGAGCAGAGGTGTTAGTCTGGCTAACTTGTAGGGATGGGCTGCAGAGAAGGTCATCTACATACTGTATAAGTTTAGAGTTAGGGAGCGATAAGGAAATTAGATCAGAGGCTAAGGCTTGGCTAAAAAGGTGTGGGCTGTCCCGGAACCCCTGGGGTAGGACAGTCCAGGTAGGCTGAGTAGAAACAAGGGTGTCAGGGTCAGTCCAGTGAAGGCAAAGCTATTTTGTGACTGGATGTCCAAGGGAATAGAGGAAAGTGCATCCTTGAGATCCAGAACTGAGAAATGGGTGGTACCTGAGGGGATAGTGGAGAGGAGAGTATAGGGGTTAGCTACAACAGGCTGGAGGGGGACAACTGCAGAATTAAGAAGCCAGAAGTCTTGAACCAGGCAATAGGCTCCATTGTAACAGAAAGTATAGGAGTGTTAGAAGGAGGGGAAGTGGGGAGGAGTTTTTTTTCTTAGAAGGTCCACGATCATAGGCTTAAGTCCCCTGAGGCTCTTTAGAGAAAGTGGGTATTTAGCTTGGATGATATACCAAGTGGGATCCTGTAGCTGAAAAATCACAGAGGAATGGTGTCTAGCAACAGAGGGGTTTTGGACATCCCAGACATGGGGTGCACTTGAGAGGCTGGGAAAGGAAGTGATGTGTCACAACTGGTAGGTAGGGTAGCTAGGAGGAGAGAGGATGCTGGTGAGCTTGGGGTCAGGCGAAAGGGTGGAGTAAAGGAGATAAAGGCTCTCACTTTGGCTAAAAGTCCCTTCCCAGTAAGGGAACTGGACAAGTTGGCATCACTAAAAAGGAATGAGTCAAGGGAACACCCCTGAAAATACAGTTGAGTAATGGAGGCTGACAAGGCTGTCCTCCAACTCCGACAACAGGGGAACTAGAAGGAGAGGTTGGTTCCCAATAGTCCATCAGGAATGAGTAAGTGGCTCAGGTGCCCACAAGGAAGGAGATGGGCCACCCTGATGCCATGATAATTACCCATGGCTCCCTGCTAGTGATGGCAGTGGTCGCAAAAGAACCCAGGCACCTTCAGTCGTCCGTAGCCAGGCCTAGGATATCGGCCAGGGGGAGATCTGGGAGTGATGCCATCATATCATGGGAGAAACGGTGGCAGTCAACACCCCAATGTCCCTCTTGGTAGTATTTTGGACATTGCCCTGGTTCCTTGTAGGGTTAGGACAAAACTGGGCCCAGTGACCTTCTTGAAGATATTTGAAACAGGGACCCCATGGTCCTCATGCCTTAGGAGGCAAGAGAGCCTGGGAAGTCACTGAGGCCGGCCGGATGGCCTTGGCCAGCATTTGGTATTTTTGCTTTCGGGCTTTCTCAACTCTCCTGTGGTACACCTTAAAGGCCAGTGCTAAGATTTCTGCCTGTGGAGTCAGAGGTCCCCTTTTCCAAGCATTTAAGCCTAGCCCTGATGTCAGGGTAACTCTGGGAGAAGAAATAGGTCATCAGAAGTTGCCTACCCTCTGTACTTTCGGGGTCTAGATTATTATGTTGTAAGAGGGCCTTTGTAAGGCACTCTAGGAATTGAGAAGGGTTTTCATTCTTGTCCTGAATGACCTCCTGGAGCTTTTCATAATTAACTGGCTTAAGGGCAGCCTTGTGGAGACCAGCCAGGAAGCAGGTTGTGAACTGATCTCTGGCTAAAATGCCTTCCGGATTATAATCTTGGTTGGGCACTGCCTCAGCCCCAACCAGGTGTGCTGCATTTGTTTAGTGAACCTCATCTTCATGCATTCTAGCCTGTTCCCAAACTCACCTATGCTCCTCAGCTAATAGGTTATTGGTAAGAATCATATATAAGACTGTAAGATTGAGTGAGATAATGAAATTCTTTAATGAAAGTAGAAGGATTAGAGAGAGGTATAGGATTCTAATCTCTTTTCTACTTGAGAAAGTTCAGTTAATGAGAAGTGAACATGCACCCTAACTAAGCCATCCACACTGGCCACCTCCTGCAAGGGAAGAATTGAGGCTGGTTTATGCTGAGTAGAAGTGGGCTTCACTATAGAGTGAGAGTGGGTAGCAGGGGGGCTAATAGCTGTTGGTGGGGCGAAAGTGGGTGCCAAAGTAGACTAGGACAGCCTTTTGCTGGGGAGGGGGTTGAGGATGCTGGAGAAGCTAAAGAAGAGGAGGAGGAAGTAGATGGAGATTGAGAAGAAGCCAGAGGTTGAGAATGGCGAGGTGGAGGTTCATCCGCAGGATCAAAGGTAGAGAACTCTTGAGGTTAAGATTTTATAGCTAGAAGAAGTTGGGTAGGAGAACAGGAAGAACAGAGAGAAGGTTTAGAGCAGAGAAGAGAGAAAGCTTGAACATAAGATACCTCCTTCCATTTACCAGATTGATGACAGTAATTAAAAAGATCCCGTAAAATATTGGGATTTTTTTGGCCGTTATATGGCCAATTTGAACCATTATCTAAAGAATATGTAGGCCAAGTTTTATTACAGAGGCACATGAGCTTAGAGGCCTTTAACTCAGGCTCCATGCATAGGGTTTTAAAAATTTCCAGAAGACATCCCAGTGGAGTCACTGGAGGAACAGACGAACGGGCAGTTCTCATTGGGAGGGTAGGAGTCAGTGACCTGCCAGAGGCATCCCAAAGGCAAGGTGT